>NC_058085.1:138012894-138612894 GCF_014858855.1 Bufo gargarizans | reverse complement strand
TAAATGATCCCCTACGGTGAACACCATAAAAAAAAAAAAAAATGTGCTAATTTATTTTTAATAGCATAATAACAAGCGATCAAAAAGAGCCATTTACTCCAAAATGATACCAATTAAAAATACAAGCCGTCCTCCAAAAATCAAGCCCTCACACAACTCCATATAAAGAAAAATAAAAAAAGTTATGGGTCTTGAAGTAGTAAAACGTAAAAATATATATATATATATATATATATATATATTACAGGTCCTTCTATAAAAATTAGCATATTGTGATAAAGTTCATTATTTTCTGTAATGTACTGATAAACATTAAACTTTCATATATTTTAGATTCATTACATGCCAACTGAAGTAGTTCAAGCCTTTTATTGTTTTAATATTGATGATTTTGGCAAACAGCTCATGAAAACCCAAATTTCCCATCTCAAAAAAATTAGCATATTTCATCCGACCAATAAAAGAAAAGTGTTTTTAATACAAAAAAAAAGTCAACCGTCAAATAATGATGTTCAGTTATGCACTCAATACTTGGTCGGGAATCCTTTTGCAGAAATGACTGCTTCAATGCGGCGTGGCATGGAGGCAATCAGCCTGTGGCACTGCTGAGGTGTTATGGAGGCCCAGGATGCTTCGATAGCGGCCTCTTGCGTCTCTCAACTTTCTCTTCCCAATATCCCACAGATTTTCTATTGGGTTCAGGTCAGGAGAGTTGGCAGGCCAATTGAGCACAGCAATACCATGGTCAGTAAACCATTTACCAGTGGTTTTGGCACTGTGAGCAGGTGCCAGGTCGTGCTGAAAAATGAAATCTTCATCTCCATAAAGCTTTTCAGCAGATGGAAGCATGAGGTGCTCCAAAATCTCCTGATAGCTAGCTGTATTGACCCTGCCCTTGATAAAACACAGTGGACCAACACCAGCAGCTGACATGGCACCCCAGACCATCACTGACTGTGGGTACTTGACACTAGACTTCAGGCATTTTGGCATTTCCCTCTCCCCAGTCTTCCTCCAGACTCTGGCACCTTGATTTCCGAATGACATGCAACAGTCCAGTGCTGCTTCTATGTAGCCCAGGTCAGGCGCTTCTGCCGCTGTTTCTGGTTCAAAAGTGGCTTGACCTGGGGAATGCGGCACATGTAGCCCATTTCCTGCACACGCCTGTACACGGTGGCTCTGGATGTTTCTACTCCAGACTCAGTCCACTGCTTCCGCAGGTCCCCCAAGGTCTGGAATCGGTCCTTCTCCACAATCTTCCTCAGGGTCCGGTCACCTCTTCTCGTTGTGCAGCGTTTTCTGCCACACTTTTTCCTTCCCACAGACTTCCCACTGAGGTGCCTTGATACAGCACTCTGGGAACAGCCTATTCGTTCAGAAATTTCTTTCTGTGTCTTACCCTCTTGCTTGAGGGTGTCAATGATGGCCTTCTGGACAGCAGTCAGGTCGGCAGTCTTGCCCATGATTGCGGTTTTGAGTAATGAACCAGGCTGGGAGTTTTTAAAAGCCTCAGGAATCTTTTGCAGGTGTTTAGAGTAAATTAGTTGATTCAGATGATTAGGTTAATAGCTCGTTTAGAGAACCTTTTCATGATATGCAAATTTTTTTAGATAGGAATATGGGTTTTTCATGAGCTGTATGCCAAAATCATCAATATTAAAACAATAAAAGGCTTGAACTACTTCAGTTGTGTGTAATGAATCTAAAATATATGAAAGTCTAATGTTTATCAGTACATTACAGAAAATAATGAACTTTATCACAATATGCAAATTTTTTTAGAAGGACCTGTACATATTTGGTATCACTGTAATCGTACTAACCCAGAGAATAAATATATTATGTTATTTATACCGAAAAATTTACGCTGTAAGATTTATAATGTAAAAATGCAGTGGCAGTATTTCAGTTTTTCCCCATCTCCCTCCCAGAAAGAGTTAATAAAAGTTCATCAGAAAGTTATGTGTACCGCACAATGGCACTATTAAAAACTACAACTTGTCCCGCAAAAAACAAGCCCTCATAAAGCTATATAGACGGAAAAATAAAAAAGTTAGAGCTCTTGGAACGCGACAATGAAAAAAGGAAGAATTTTATTCTGGACTCTGGATATAAATTATGGGCCAGATTTATCATTAGCTCAAGTCAGAATAATGGAGTGAATAAGTCGCAAATTTTTGCGCAATCACTAAATCTGCGCAAAAATTTGCGACTTTTTTCTGCTCTGCACTATGCTCGCCAGTTTTCTGAAAGTGGGCGTGTTTTCCCATGTAAATTAATCTCTAGACAGATTTACTATTGGGACTATTTAAAAAGTCGCAAAAAATTGCGCAATTTCACTCCAGTGAGGACCATGCTTTTCTTATGAGACTTTTTAATAGAACATGCGACTTTTTCGTAAAGATGTGCGACTTTTGTAAAGCTGCTTACTGACGGATAAACTGCTACCGTCAAACCACATTTATTACAGTCTTAAAGGGCCGTTCATAAATCTGACTTGGCTAAAACTGACTTTAGCCATATGTGAAAGTGGAGTGAGCTGTCAGAGTCATGATAAATCTGGCCCTATGTTTTTGTACTATGGACTGGCATTAGAGATGAACATGGTCACTTTGTATCGTCACTAAATATAAACTAGATGCAGGGGCTTGCATTTTACTTTTTAACTTCAGATAGACCGTATCCCTTTCTTGGATATGATGATTACTAAGGTGGAGGGCTTATTAATGAC
Organism: Bufo gargarizans; assembly: GCF_014858855.1. NCBI lineage: Eukaryota > Metazoa > Chordata > Amphibia > Anura > Bufonidae > Bufo > Bufo gargarizans. The sequence goes on along the minus strand of NC_058085.1, from coordinate 138,610,163 downwards.
GGTGGTGTATCATAAATCCACTGCTTCTAACAGTTTCCTACATTGAGATAGCCACCATCCTGAGTCACTTTGTGAAGAAATCCATAAGGGACAGTACCTTGGGGTTAGACATAATTGCTCTGCAGTAGGGAACGTTATACCTCAGCTATGTAGTTGCAAGAATGTTTTTGGCTAGACACTATCTATCTAACTTCTTAAGAATGCTCTTTCACAAGATAGATAATTGCCATAGGTTGATTGCCACCTATGATGATTCGGGTAGAACTACCTTGGAGATTCTGTATAAGATTTGTCCCATCCTTTTACTTGATCATGACATCAATGATGTTCTTTCTTGTCATCCCAGTATTACATAATCATAATAGGGAGGAGTCTATGGGACAGATTGTTGCATAGCCATTACACTAGACCTACTCATGGCTCACAAAATCTTTGGCATGTTCAGGTGTGATGGTTGCCAAGCCGGTCAATAAGTTTCAGTTTCCACAGGTGTTCTCTATCAAATGCAAGGTTTTAGTAACTCTAAATCTTGGGGGGTGGTTTAAGGCTACGTCTACATGACGACATTTGTCGCGTGACAATAATTCGCGCGACAGTTGGGGCACAACTACACTGCAACATTTGTAGCGCAACATTTTGTTGCACTAATGTCGCGCGACAATTTTTATAATGGCAGTCTATGGTGTCGCACTGCAACATGCTGAATCTTGAATGGATTTTCTGCGACTGTTGCGTCGCAGTCCCAGCATGTTGCAGTGCGACACCATAGACTGCCATTATAAAAATTGTCGCGCGACATTAGTACAACAAAATGTTGCGCGACAAATGTCGTCGTGTAGACGTAGCCTAACTGTGTATCTATCCTTGTCCTCTTGACCATGAAGGAAAAAAGTTTTGAGAACTTCATAGGAGAATCTGTGATTGTGTAAATTAAGTAATTAAAGAAAGGTCATGTGAATGCTGCGCATGGTGGTAATACTTGTGTGCTCCGATTCTCCGCTTTGTTAGACCATCATAGAGACAGGGTGACTGGGATAGACTTATCTTACATAAAGAGGCGAGCTGGATCTGTATATTTAAATCCCAGTTAACATGGGGGTTTAAATGACAAGTTTTTTTTTTTTTTTCAACTTCCATTCGTCCGTATATTGTGTGTTGTATACTAGCCAGTGTATCTGTGTGAAATTGCACTACATTTAGTAGCCTAAAGCAGGGGATTTTAATCTGTATATACTCTGCTTTCTAGCGGTCATTCATCTGTCTTTTCTACTGTCCATGCCTTTCTTTTGGAACAGATTTTTTTGCACCTGATTTCTCAATTTTCTTTTTTTTTTTTTTCATATTATTTTACACATTATATGTATGTTCAGGTTTCTGTTATATTGATATGGCCCACATTATCGCATCCTGGCAAATGTGTCATGGGATGTCTGACCTAGGATGTATTTGCTGGGGCTTGAATATTTTAATCTTTCACATTCATTATCAGGTTTTTTTTAGGTGCTTTTCTTATTGGCAACATGGTTTTTGACTGCATTCAATATTGCCTATTAACTGGTCCTATTGGTTGACCTGTGCTTATTTGTTACTATATATCTTTAATCTGGGGTATTTATCATCTATATTTGGGTGACATTTTTTTCTCTCTCCTAGAGTTCCCTGATGAACCCATAGGGTTAGGACAGAGTAGGGATTTTTGTAGAGTGAGAATAGGATAAGGTTCCTGTGTAGGGCATAGACCCTGCATCATTAGGGAGTCCAGGTGTCGGTGAAGGGCAGGGGGGTTCCCACTACCCTCTCTTTTCCTGGTTTTGTTTTATTGACCTCACCCTTAGAGTTCTTTGTTTTTACCCCTTTACACCCAGGTTTGTTTATTGTACATGATTTACTTTTTGACCACTCTACAATGAGGTATCTGTGGGGGGTTTTCTGTACGTATTTATTAAGTCAAGTCTTTGGTATCTTTTCTCTGTGACAGTCTGTTTGTTTATATGGTACCGATGTATATGTATAATTCAATTGTCTGACCAAATTGAACAGTGATTTACTGCCTCCAGTATCCCCAATACACTGTATCAAATGCTTTTTCAGTGTCAATGCCATGTATTTTAAATGTATGTAAAACAAGAACAGGAAGATGTGAAGCTGGATGAATGTGTAGAAAAACCTTTCCAAGTTTAAAAAAGCGACCACCATACTCTACATGCTTTTGTCTACCAACGACTTGTATTAAATCCATCAAAGTTGAAAAAGCACAAGTACCAGGGCATGTTTAGTAGATGTTCTTATACTTTACTGAATAGAATGCTAACATGTTCTACAAAGTTTGCCCTGGTGCTTGTATCGTTTCAATTTTACAGCATGTATTTTTATTTTGATAGTAAGGGCCATATTCGTACTATGGAACCATTATTCTTTCAATGGTTCACTTATTTTAAAATCAACCATTATGATTTCCTCATTCCAGCTGGGAACATTGTGACCAATGAGACATCACCTGGGTCCACCTCCGTCGACTTCCTGGGAATGTCGTTGAGCAATGGGCAAGCATCAGCAGGAGCCTGGGTCCTCTTGGCAATTGGTATAGTCCTGGTTATCACCACCATTGTGTTGGGTGTCCAGTGTTCAAAAGTTAAACGTAGGGCAAAGAAATCCTCTTCCAAAATGGAGCTAAATTAACTTGGAGAGCCTACAACTAACATAGTGCCCTCGTTAGTAGAAGGACACTGCCAGCATTCTGAAACTTGGGGACACTCATTGTGAATTCCATCAGGGGAAATCTTGTTGACTATGCAAAGAACTTCATTCTTGAAAGATCAATCTACTAGCGCCTTCAAAACCAAATTTAGAGGATGAACTTTTACACATGTGCTAATGGGGAAGTTTAGGGTAACTGGGTAAAATTTAAATTCTGTTCTGTGAGTTATGATCATGTTCGATCTCTTCTCCATCAAATGGGAGCAATAAATATTGTAAGTGAAAACTTAACACTTTTGCCAGTTTGAATTATTTCCAGTATGCCAGCTGCCTTCTCATTTGGCTAAATCAATAGTCATGAGTCGTGCGACTGGAACTTTGTGTCATTTGGTTCTGTAGCTCAAGCCTCAATGTCTCAAGTAAAATGGTGGCTTGGTGCACACAAATGATGGCCTCCACTGTTGCACCATGGTTTTCCCTATATTTGCTTTACTCGGCTAACATTCTAGAAATGCATTTTACTTCATCTGCTCATCTTACATGTCCTTTTATAAACTTTGAGTTTACCCCAGCCTGAGGGAGATACGAACCCATCTGTCCTGACATCTGTGATGGAGAGACCCTTGCAAGTGATGAAGTGGACTGTCTGTCATGGGGGGTTCACAGGAGTTCTCTAATTGTAATGCTAGAAATTTGTCGATGACATTTAATTGGGTCAGGTGTAGTGTTCTGTGCCAACTCTTATTATCAACACCATAGGAACAAGTGGCCAACAATCCCAGTGATCTGTAATGATGAGCAGACAGCTGCTAGCTTTACCACCAAATCCCAGGCTACCATATCAAACACATGCTTCTGCTAAATGAGCAAATCAATTATTCACACAACTTGCCAAAAATGTGTTTGTCTTATCTTTTAATCTTCGTTTGTTCTGGTGTTGTGTATGTGTATTTATCAGACTGCAGCAAATACTGTTAGTAACAAATGGATTTATTTTTGTTTTCGAACATCACTCGAATTGTTCCAAAACCTTTTCATAAAATACTTTGTAAAACTTGTGATGTCTCATAAAATATGAAGAAGCATTGTGCCCTTACAAATGTGCGATACAGTTCAGTTTGTCTACACTTGTCCTGTCAACACTGGCATCTCGTCAGGATCTCCGATCCTAAATCTGAATGGACATGGCGGTTCACCTCCCCCTTTCTAGTTAATGGTGGGGGACTCACAAACAGGTGTCTCACTATTTGCATATAGGGATATCTGTCAATCAAGCAAAGCCAGACTGAAAGAAGCCAGCAGGGGGCAGCACAGCAGACGCTTTTCTCCACTCTTTTTTTTTTTTTTTTTTAAACTAGTTTCTCTGGAAAGCTACATTTTTGCAATATTAGTCCTTTGTAACCATATCTGTATTCCATGCCTGTGGTAAGGGCAGCGTGAATCTACTGACAGGGCCCTACAGACATTAAATTGGTCTAGCATTTATCACAGTAAAAAATACAATAGCTTTTTTTTCTGTATGGCATGTGGTTTTTATTTTTTTTACTGTGGACCACTCTTTTTTTCTAGAATGTTTTTGCCCTATACAGAAGGAGACCTTAAAAAAAAAACGCCAAAAAGAGATTGCCGGAGACCCAAAAACGCCTGTTATGATGAAATTTCCGTAACTCCGCTTACTTTAATTGAGCATTGTAACAATTCATGTACCAATTTGCACTATTTTGGGCTTTATTCTGCCATGATGACCTTATGCACTGACACTATCAGTTTATTTCCTCTGTTGCGCTGTCTATTCTACCTTATTTTGAAAACAATAAACAGATTTTGAAAAGAAAAATGCCACCCAAGTTACAAAAAGAAAAAAGTAGCAAAAAAAACCACTTGTGTGTCCTTTTACAAAAATCCCCGCACTCTGTATTTTGTAATCCGAGGTACCAGTAGAGGATGTGCCAAAGTAACATAAACTCAAAAGGATAATCCACAGCACTCCCCTGATATTGTACACATTTTTTAGGTTTTAATAAATCCAATTCTCTGATGAAGGTCTAGTAACTGACATGTCCGACACATGGGCCCTACAATATACTGTTCTCTGTATTATTCTTTATTTCAGCCTGCATATAATAAAATCTAAACAACTTGCACAATATAAAGGGCGTACTGTGGATTATCCTTTTGGGTCATGCATTGTGAGGACTGCTGAGTTTGTGCTTATAATGGAGTAAACCACCTGAATGCAAGCTCTGTGGTCCTGACAATATACAGTCCAGATGGATAAGGGGAGTAGGGTAGAAATACACGTAATAGTTATACAGAGAGGTGACAGACTCCCTTTAAGGCCTCCTACACATGGCTGTAGGTGTCCCATTGCAGTATTGCGGACTGCATTTGCAGATCCGCAATACACAGACACCATTCTGCGTGCATTCGGCATTCACTTCAATGGGTCTGCAAATCCGGAGGTGCGGAATGGTGCAGAACAGAAGCACGGAACTAAACCTACAGAAGCACTACGGAGTGCTTCCCTAGGGTTTCGTCTTGTACTTCCGTTCCACAAAAAGATAGAACATGTCGTATCTTTTTGCGGAAAGGGCGGATCGCGGACCCATTAAAGTGAATGGGTTCGCGATCCGCTGCGGCTGCCCTTCGGTCGGTGTTCGTGCATTGTGGCCCATGTGCAGGAGGCCTAAGGTTGGCCAAAACTCAAAGGGAGTCATTTACTAACAGATATACGCCAGTTTTCTGGTGTATATCTGTCGCAGATTGTGGCGCAAAGGTTAACCGCAATCTGCCACTTTTCCCTGCTCACGCCTGGTCTAAAAAAAAGGGGACTGGCTGGTGGGTCTGTCTTATTTGTCATTTTCTACACCTGTTTTAGGTGTACAAAATGTTCTAAATCTACGCCAGTATTTATTTAATTATTTTTTGTGTATATATTATTCACTTTCATGATTCTCCATTTTCTTGTACTGAGCTTGACACATTTTACGTCTACTGATCCTGGTAAAGCTTATGGTCACCTTTTGAACACCTTTTTTAAGTTTATTCTGCATAAAAGTTGCAGAACTTTCCAAACATATTTTGTGAAATTCCCCTGTTCTTCAAAAGTGACGTCATAGTCACAATTTTTGGGCCTAAATGGCTCAATAGATTTCACATTACATATGCCAGAAAACTAACTGGCATAGATTTCCATATCTGCTACATGGAATTCTACAGATGCATCAAAATATTAAGAGGTGTGCACTTTGTGCTAAATTTGGCGCATAGCTCATGCCAGCACAAACTAGATAAATTTATCTTGTACTGATACAAAATTACAGTCAGTATTCTAGTCCAGATCTGTTTTCACCGGTCAGTTGTATGGGAGAGTGTGGACACCAGAAAGGGAGGTCCCCAGTGGGCTATCTGCGTCTGTAGTTCCATTCTGTGGCCCCACAAAAAAAGATAGAAACTGTCCTATTCTTGTCCGCAATATGATCATATGAGTGCAGGACAGTAGTCCCGCGGGCGGCCCGATGCGCACAGTATCATAGTAACCTATGATGCTGTGCGCTCCCGTGTGCACAATGTATGCTGCTCCGGGACATATGGCCCGCTCACGGACCGTATGTCTCGGAGGGCATACGATCCTGTGCATGAGCCCTCACAGGGACAGACAGCTGCAGCAGAAGGGACACACCCAGTGAGCTGCTAGCTTGAAATAAATCTAATAGAGCAATTGGAGGAATGAATGTAGAGATCTCTGGATCCATGTGAGGTACAGGGCTGGTTTTCATTTTTACATTAATAATGGGCTAAATCCCTTTAAGGTTTCTCCCATCAGTTGGGGAATTCAGTAGGTGGTGCTGCACACTATTCTAAGGCTCCATTCACACATCCATAGAATGGGTCCGGATCTGTTCCGCAACATTGCGGAATTAATCAAGACCCATTCATTCTCTATGGGGTCGGAAGAGATGCGGACAGCACAAAGTGTGCTGTCCGCATCTGCATTTCCGGAGAGCGGCTCTCGAAAAAAATAGAACATGTTCTATTCCTGTGTGCAATTGCGGACAAGAATAGGCAGTTCTATGGGGGTGCCGGCCGGGTGTATTGCGGATCCGCAATCCACTACGGACGTGTGAATGGACCCTTTGTCAGAATTTTACAGAGATCTGTCCCTGTGCAGACCTAGCCTTAAATACATATTTTTTTTTTTAACAAAGTCCAGTTTTCTAATGTAACATTTCATAACATTTTACAGCTTTCCCTTTTTGCTCACCAACATTCTATGCTTTATATCACTGTTTTAAATGTACTATATGGACTGGAAAAAATCAAACGGCCTTCTCTTCATACAGCTGATCGGTGGGGGTGTCGGGCGTCGGACCCCTGCCGGTCTGATATTAATGATCTATCCTGAGGATAGGTCATCAATATTAAAAGCATGAAAACCCCCCAAAGCATGAAAAATAAGTATCAAAACTGCCCAGTTACAATAAATTGAAGAGTCATTGTATGCATATTATAGAAAATGAAGGTTTCTGAGCTAAAGACCATTAATGTTTCTCTTTTCACAGTGCAGGAACCGAAGTGATAAGTTAATGGTGCAGATTTATCAATGGTGTCACTCCACAAAAGTGGCATAAAAAAGTTGCAAATTATGGTACATGCCATATTTATGCGAAAATGTGTGACTTTTTGCACCTCTCAACACTTTTGAAAATTGACAAAGTGAGTGGGACTTAAAGGGAGGGCAAGGTTCCCAGTGACCTGACATACTTACTATAATTTATGCCAGAAACCAATGTGAACTATAACTGAAAACTACTCCAGCCTATAGCAGATGTAGATATGTGTTTCAGGCGCATAGATTGCCAAAAGATGCGTCACATTTATTAAGAGGCCTGCAGTGGCGTCATTAAAACTGCCTGGGCCCCACAGTAAATATTTGAACAGGCCCACCCCTTTGATCCCCTTAATGTAGATCTCAGACCAGACCAAAAAAATACTCGCCTCTCTTCTTCTGTGGGCAACTCCGCTCTTCATGCAGCACTTCGTCTAGGCACGCACCATACTGTGACCCGACGTCGTACTGCGCTCCTATGCACACTACGTTTTGTCCTGAAGCTGTGCGCTGCCAAGACTTAGGCGCAGGTGCCTGGAGAAGACCAGGGAGCGGTAAGTAATAACTCTGTTAGGACTAGGAGCGCTATACTCACTGCTCCCAGGGCCCTGAAATTAAGTTCATTTGTCCTCTTCCCGGACCCATTAGCAGCTGCTTTCCCTGGTAGCTACGGCCCTGGAGGCTAGTGATTTTTGATAAATTTGACAAGTCTTAATCCAGTGGACTTCTTGTTATGATTGACATAGAAAATTCCGGTATATATGACCTACTTTAACTTTCTCAGCTGCAAGATTCTGCTAGAGGAAATAGAATTCAGTATTGGACTCATGTTCCTTGGACCCACCAGAAGAAATTTTTCTCGGAGTCAAACCCCAATATCATCCATATAGTCTAATAGGTTTTGAATTAAAAAAATAGACCCTAGTAGCAAGTGACTGGCTCCAAATAGGATTTTTCTTCTGAATCTTTGGGGCTCACTATGGGTTTCAGAGACTGGGCCCACCAGAGAATCCTATGGTAGGCCAGTCCAACCCGGATAGTTTGTCATTCTGGTACAGATCCAGGTGAAGGACAGTCCTTCTAGTGATCTGAGATAACCGCCCACAGTATAGTAGGCCATTTTGTCATGTCCATGTTACCCCGTTCTTGGGCCCCACCAACATACAGCATTGCCTTGCTCTATAACGCTAGCTTAAAACAACCCCCTCTGCCACCCAAGTGTACCTCATGTTCTTACTATCATTGCACTTACAAGCTTCTCACCACAGCTACCTGGTGCTGGAGTTAGACAGCGTATACTACACACGTTATAATATTACTGTCCTGTTCACATGTCCATCGTGAAGATCAGATCTCATCTGACCAGTGCTATAAGGTAAGTAGCTGTTCTCTTGGTGTCTCTTATAATTTAATTCTCGATACTGCTGTGAAAATTGAATGACCTGGATGAGTATGAAATCTCTGGGGGATAAGTGATAATTAGGTTCAATGATTTAGATTATACATGTAAAATCAAAATCCTAGAACAGCATGCTCATGTGAATGTATTCTGTGAATTGTACTGAAATGATGGCAATCACGTGATTTGAGTTGATAGTTTTTGTCCCATTTTTTTAAATCTTGCAGAATGTTTCAAGAACAACTGTGATCACTGTCCCCGTCCCAAGTGAGACATTTGCTCCAGGAAGTCAGATTTGCAGTCGTATAATGGAGAAGAAAAGCATCAGGGAGACGCTCCTTGATTACAAGGTCCCTATGGATAGAGTTTTCCATTGCTCTTTAGTAACCAGGATCCTAATACCATATGCAGGTCTGCAGGGAAAACTGAATACAACAGAATCTTGCTTTTCTGTTAAGACTGATTTTCTCACATCCTTTTTATATAGTGGACACAAATACAGTTGTATGTATTTAATGCCTAGTCATTCCTAAAGTATTCAGGTAAAGTAGAAATGCTTAATATTTCACACATTTCCTACCATTCTATTAAATTCCTAAAGGCAAACTAGCAAAGTATAAAATACTCCCTTCCAGAGGTTGTACAGGTACATCACCATAACACACCTGAGGACAATACTGGTCTCTTTCTCTTGTTCTCAGTAAGACAGTTCTTTTGTTCTGCTATTTTATAACTAAAAGTGTACTTTATAAAGGACCTATGCCCAAACTATGAAGTGCTCATTTGTGAGAATCCAACCCCTATAATGTCCCCCCCTAATGCCTGGGCCCCTCATATAGGTTATACTTACCCTGATCCCTGGCACTTGCGTTGCTCCTGATGCCCGCATGGCCGCTGCTGCATCTCCCCGTTGCGGGGGGCACAGACAATAGCAGGCCTCGACAGGGCAAGCCTCCCTAGCATCCCCTTTGCAGTCTGCCCCATCTCCCGTTGCTGGATGATTTCATCCGTGCGAAGGGGAGATGCAGCGGCGGCGGGCATCAGAAGCATTGCGGATGCCAGGGAGCGGGGTAAGAATAACCTATATGAGGGGGTTGTATAACCCCTTTAATTTTTTTCCTCTTGTTTTTCATTAAGAACGTTCTATTCTTCTGCTTTTTGATAAGTGTAGTTTATTTTGCATTTCGTTTATTTTAAGTTTCATTATTTAATGTTTTCACATCAATAAAGGCTTCATAACATTTGATATCTGTTAATGCCCAGGTCACAGTTCAATTATTTGGTCAGTTATTTCCATCAGTTATTGTGAGCCAAAACCAGGAGTGAAGCCTACCCAGAGATCAGATGTAATGGAAAGATTTCCTCCAGACACAATAACTGATGGAAATTAATGACCAAATACAGTTGCAAGAAAAAGTATGTGAACCCTTTGGAATGATATGGATTTCTGCACAATTTGGTCATAAAATGGGATCTGATCTTCATCTAAGTCACAACAATAGACAATCACAGTCTGCTTAAACTAATAACACAAAGAATTAAATGTTACCATGTTTTTATTGAACACACCATGTAAACATTCACAGTGCAGGTGGAAAAAGTATGTGAACCCTTGGATTTAATAACTGGTTGAACGTCCTTTGGCAGCAATAACTTCAACCAAACGTTTCCTGTAGTTGCAGATCAGACGTGCACAACGGTCAGGAGTAATTCTTGACAATTCTTCTTTACAGAACTGTTTCAGTTCAGTAATATTCTTGGGATGTCTGGTGTGAATCGCTTTCTTGAGGTCATGCCACAGCATCTCAATCGGGTTGAGGTCAGGACTCTGTGTGTTTGGCCCTAATTGAATGGATGGGTACATGGCAAGGAAAGCAGTGTATAAATGACCCATGTGAAGTATGCATGCTTCAGTGCAGTGATCAGGAATATAAAAAGGAGCCAGAGCTGAGTATGCACCTCCCAAGTGTTAACATAAATGTAAGAAGAATGACCTGACAATGTGGTTCACTGTTCATTAACGCCTATGTATAAAGCATTAGTAAAAAGGTTATATAACCACACAATGTCTGATTAGCTATCATTAGAAGTTTTACTCTGCACTGCACTATATATAATAAGTGCATTAACCCTTCAAGAGCCTTTCACATGTTGTTGAAGTGCCCAAAGACCACTTAAAATCACGTTTATTGCTCTTCAACTAAAACACTCCTGGTTGGCCTTCTTGAGGTTGAGTTTCAAATCTTGAGGAGTCCTCTCCTGCATAACGGAAACGGGACAGATCTGTTTCGCAGCCCATAGATTTCTATTATGACAGAATGAATAACTGAATGCCTCTAAAGGCATTCCGTCACAGAATTGTGTTATGTTCTGTGGTAACGGAATCCATAATGCAATTCTGCTTTTACCACCAAACGAAGCGCAAACGAATTTCATAACATGAAATTCGCTCATCCCTAGTTATTATGGATTGCAAATTGATCTTGCTTAAAAACGGCGCTCACGTGGAGTACTTTTTTTTTTTTTCCTAATGTCAGTGTAATTGTGAAAATTTAAAATTTTGTTTTGGATATCCTAGATAAAGGAATAACTATATTGTGGTCTACTGTGACTACTCTTTAATGTACAGTATATATATATATATGCATGCGTATTTAAAAGATTTTTTTAATACATTGATATTGATTGACCTATACTCATTATCTTTATACTAATAGGGGTCTGACACCTGGCACCCCCAATGATCAAATGTTTTGGGCAGTTTCTGTTGCCAGAAACTATACAGTGGGCAGAGCAGGAATCAGAAGGTTCTGTCCACTGTATAGTGATCATGTCAGGGTACTGTGACTCAAGTTGAACTGAGTAAAAGTATACAGATGTATCTTCCATCGATCTGATGTTGATTACCTATTGTGAGGGCAGGACAATATCTGAAACCTCTTTAACCAATATATATATATATATATATATATATATATATACATATACATATATATATATGTATACAGGGAGTGCAGAATTATTAGGCAAATGAGTATTTTGACCACATCATCCTCTTTATGCATGTTGTCTTACTCCAAGCTGTATAGGCTCGAAAGCCTACTACCAATTAAGCATATTAGGTGATGTGCATCTCTGTAATGAGAAGGGGTGTTGTCTAATGACATCAACACCCTATATCAGGTGTGCATAATTATTAGGCAACTTCCTTTCCTTTGGCAAAATGGGTCAAAAGAAGGACTTGACAGGCTCAGAAAAGTCAAAAATAGTGAGATATCTTGCAGAGGGATGCAGCACTCTTAAAATTGCAAAGCTTCTGAAGCGTGATCATCGAACAATCAAGCGTTTCATTCAAAATAGTCAACAGGGTCGCAAGAAGCGTGTGGAAAAACCAAGGCGCAAAATAACTGCCCATGAACTGAGAAAAGTCAAGCGTGCAGCTGCCAAGATGCCACTTGCCACCAGTTTGGCCATATTTCAGAGCTGCAACATCACTGGAGTGCCCAAAAGCACAAGGTCTGCAATACTCAGAGACATGGCCAAGGTAAGAAAGGCTGAAAGACGACCACCACTGAACAAGACACACAAGCTGAAACGTCAAGACTGGGCCAAGAAATATCTCAAGACTGATTTTTCTAAGGTTTTATGGACTGATGAAATGAGAGTAAGTCTTGATGGGCCAGATGGATGGGCCCGTGGCTGGATTGGTAAAGGGCAGAGAGCTCCAGTCCGACTCAGACGCCAGCAAGGTGGAGGTGGAGTACTGGTTTGGGCTGGTATCATCAAAGATGAGCTTGTGGGGCCTTTTTGGGTTGAGGATGGAGTCAAGCTCAACTCCCAGTCCTACTGCCAGTTTCTGGAAGACACCTTCTTCAAGCAGTGGTACAGGAAGAAGTCTGCATCCTTCAAGAAAAACATGATTTTCATGCAGGACAATGCTCCATCACATGCGTCCAAGTACTCCACAGCGTGCCTGGCAAGAAAGGGTATAAAAGAAGAAAATCTAATGACATGGCCTCCTTGTTCACCTGATCTGAACCCCATTGAGAACCTGTGGTCCATCATCAAATGTGAGATTTACAAGGAGGGAAAACAGTACACCTCTCTGAACAGTGTCTGGGAGGCTGTGGTTGCTGCTGCACGCAATGTTGATGGTGAACAGATCAAAACACTGACAGAATCCATGGATGGCAGGCTTCTGAGTTTCCTTGCAAAGAAAGGTGGCTATATTGGTCACTGATTTGTTTTTGTTTCTTTTTTGAATGTCAGAAATGTATATTTGTGAATGTTGAGATGTTATATTGGTTTCACTGGTAAAAATAAATAATTGAAATGGGTATATATTTGTTTTTTGTTAAGTTGCCTAATAATTATGCACAGTAATAGTCACCTGCACACACAGATATCCCCCTAAAATAGCTAAAACTAAAAACAAACTAAAAACTACTTCCAAAAATATTCAGCTTTGATATTAATGAGTTTTTTGGGTTCATTGAGAACATGGTTGTTGTTCAATAATAAAATGAATCCTCAAAAATACAACTTGCCTAATAATAATTCTGCACTCTCTGTATATATATATATATATATATATTTTTTTTTTACAAAAGCAACATTTAGCCAACCAAGAGAGGCCGTAGACCTCACTAACTGGGACAAATTCCTCAAAAATAAAAATACAGCCACAAAATTGGATATTTTTAAAAGCATCCTAAAATCTAATTGTGAGAGGTACATACCTTTATGGGAATAAAAAAAGAAGGAACAGGAAAAAACAAATGTGGATAAATAGAAATTTTAAGAAAGCAACAAATGACAAAAAGAAAGCATTTAAAAAACTAAAACAGGAGGGTAGCAAGGAAGCATTGAAAAACTATAAGGAAAAAAATAGAATATGTGACAGACAAATAAAACCAGCCAAACTAGAGACCGAGAGATTAATTGCCAAAGAGAGTAAAACTAACTCTAAAATGCTCTTCAATTATATAAATGGTAAAAATATCAATCCGAAGGTGTCGGCCCTTTACAGAGTGTGAGGGATGAGACTCCATCTTTGTGTCTACAGTGGCCATTTTACATTGTATGACCTTTTTTTGAAGTTGAGAGATCAGTGACTTGTGTGTGTACAGATAGCGAAAAAAGGGTTTAAGAGCAGCTCCAACAGCAGGTTTACCACAGTAAGGGTTGTGGAATGCAACAGCTGAGCCGAAAGAACCCAGATCCAAGGTGGTCCAATAAACGTAATAGAAAGATGTAGGCTACAGCAGCATCTCAATTTTCTTTATTCAGGTTTCCAAAGTGTGGTACAAATTTGCAACGTCTCGGCTAGGCATAGCCTTTGTCAAGCATAAACCATCAGTGATAATACCAACATATATATAGTGAAAGACAGATACTCCCACAGGGTAATCCATCCAATCAAAAAGCACATATGATGTAACAGCAAAGACATGGCCAATCAAAAGAGACTCTCAATAAACACACCTGTTTGTGTAAATGTGCTCCACTAGCTCACCTGTGCGGGCCTTCCATAATCACGGCTGCATGTGTCCCGGCGTGCCCATGTGGTGAGTGCGCATGTCCAAGAGCGTCACAGGGAAGCGACAGAGCAAATCTCGCGGGCATCACATTCGCCCTTCCTTCAGCGTGATGGTAACCAGGGAAACAAGGAAGCGGCGCTCTCAACCAATGGGAGGCGTTAACACCGATGACATCATCGTCGAAGTGCAAGTCACGTGACTGATAATCCCAATCACATGACCGCTTTCTATATTTACATGGTCATCCATATCCATCTTGTCGTTGGAAAATGATGATCGCATCACCATTAAACCTGCTGACAAGGGCGGGGCGGTGGTCGTTATGGATACTGCAATGTATATTGATGAGATTAATAGACAGTTGCAGGATGTAGAGGTATACGAACAATTGTCTGGGGATCCTAAATGGGAGATTATGCGTGACATAGGAGTGATATTGGAGGAGGCGGTACAAAATGCCATCATTGATGATGGGCTGTGTAAGTATCTCAGAGTGAGCCATTTAAAGACACTTAACAAGATATCTATTGATAGGTTACACGTAGGAAATAGGTCAAAAGAAAATTGAGAATTGACGTGCTTAATTTAGGAAACTTGATAACTTTATTAATGAGTGGGTATGAGCAAGAGTGATCGATACACTCAGATGCTCTTGATATAAAAATGCAAACAGCGAACCTCCTATTATAGATAGGTGGTACAATAATGAATCACTATAGTGACGGGGATGATAATGGGTAAGTCTGTGGGAAAAATTCTCTCCCTAGACGACCCTACTGAACTATGTCCTGAAGCACAGGGATGTCCCCTAATGGTGGAGACACCCTGCCCCCGTACCTAAGCCTAGATATGGCCCTAGTGATGCCCTACTTAACAAAGCTGGATCGAGAAATATTAATCCAGTGAAACAAAACAAAAAAATAATAAGTCTAATGTAAATGATAGAAAGACAACCCCAACGCGTTTCGGCTGCATACAGCAGCTCATCAGGAGGTGATGACAGTGTAGTCAACGTAGGGAATAAAGTAAGCAAAAAAATTTCTTTTATAAGAAACTGTTGTGCTTAGAAAAATAAGATGGTACTTAGCTCCTTGGCATACTTGATGGTGCTGTGTATACAGATATGTAGCTCTTGTCCGTATATATGATGAATTCAGACAGAGGGAGACCCTGTAACAGGCACAGCTGGTATGCTGGGAGGCTGGAGGGCTCATAACAGTATGTCAGCGCTTGCTATTTAAGCGCTGGTGCCGGCATGTGTTTCCGGACGCCGAAGGGAGAGCACTTCCGGTCGGTGGAACGCATCGTAGTGACGCGATGCGTCACTTCCGGTCTTTGGAACGCATATTGGAACGCATGAGCGGCCAATAATGCTGAAAGTTCCTGGTCTGTATGTGCTTCTCACTAACTGTTAAATTAACCACAGTAATTGAATCAAAATGGTTCTATAGTCCCCTACTTATGAAAAACTCGGTGATGGGAGGACTATAACATATATATTGAGCCCCAAAAATACCAGGTTTTAATCGGAGGGATTCTAATGGTAGCATAATATAGACATCATCACGTGTATATAGCAAAGATTACGGGAGCCATATAGACGTGAGAAGGAATGATTAAAGTGACAGTGATGTATGTCACTTTTCCTAAGATATGGTGCTTCACGCACCGGCATTGGCAAAAGGGGGACGAGCAATTAGGGATATTTATATAGGATAGGACAGAGGAAAGTCTCTGATAGAGGAATTAAGGGGTTTGTAACGACATGTTTTAAATCAAATAAAACATGTATATGTGAGTCGCTCATTGAGACCGCTTGGTGACTGTGACCGGAATCGATAAATCCATTCGGATTCTTTTTGGAGTATCTTCCGGTCCCAGTCACCCCCTCTTAGAGGTTTGGGAATGACCTCAAGTACTAGAAACTTAAGGGTACTTAGGTCTCCCCCATGTTGATCGTTAATATGGTTAGCAACGGGGGTGTCTTTTTTCTTTACTATGTCGTTGATGTGTTCGCAGACTCTACGTCTAAGTTCCCTGAAAGTCTTGCCGATGTAATCTTTCGGACAGGTACACTGACATATATAGACAACTCCCTGTGTTTTGCAGTTAGCGAAGGAACCTAACGTTTGGACGATATTGGTTGTGGAACAGGTGACCGTTTTAGAAATACGTATATATCTGCAAGCCTTACAGCTACCGCATCTGAATGTCCCTTTCGGTTGTCTGTCCAGCCATGTTCCCTCCTTTTTTATGCCGGTGTAGTGGCTATGCACGAGCCTGTCTCTGAGGCTCCTCCCCTTGCGATATGTTATTTGGGGGTAGTTAGAGATGGCTTTAGACAGGTCTTTGTCCATCATTAGGATTGGCCAGTGAGTTTTTAAAATAGCAGTGACTTCGCTGTTAGCGGTGTCATACGTGGAAATTAGGCGAATGGTTGAGCTATCCTTGTTATCTTTTGTTTTTTGTTTTTGTTATCTATCGAAAACCGACCGCCACAAATAACATTTTACACTGGAATAGTCACCACCCACAAGCAGTCAAAAGAGGTATTCCAAAAGGCCAATATTTACGCATGCGCCGTAACTGCTCTGACAAAGAAAACTTTTACCAGGAGTCAAGGAAACTAAGAAATAGACTATTACAGAGAGGGTACCCTAGGTCTACTTTAAGGGAAGCTTTTCAGGCAGCGGAGAACAGGGATAGGGGCGATTTATTAATACCAAAAACAAAAGATAACAAGGATAGCTCAACCATTCGCCTAATTTCCACGTATGACACCGCTAACAGCGAAGTCACTGCTATTTTAAAAACTCACTGGCCAATCCTAATGATGGACAAAGACCTGTCTAAAGCCATCTCTAACTACCCCCAAATAACATATCGCAAGGGGAGGAGCCTCAGAGACAGGCTCGTGCATAGCCACTACACCGGCATAAAAAAGGAGGGAACATGGCTGGACAGACAACCGAAAGGGACATTCAGATGCGGTAGCTGTAAGGCTTGCAGATATATACGTATTTCTAAAACGGTCACCTGTTCCACAACCAATATCGTCCAAACGTTAGGTTCCTTCGCTAACTGCAAAACACAGGGAGTTGTCTATATATGTCAGTGTACCTGTCCGAAAGATTACATCGGCAAGACTTTCAGGGAACTTAGACGTAGAGTCTGCGAACACATCAACGACATAGTAAAGAAAAAAGACACCCCCGTTGCTAACCATATTAACGATCAACATGGGGGAGACCTAGGTACCCTTAAGTTTCTAGTACTTGAGGTCATTCCCAAACCTCTAAGAGGGGGTGACTGGGACCGGAAGATACTCCAAAAAAAATCCGAATGGATTTATCGATTCCGGTCACAGTCACCAAGCGGTCTCAATGAGCGACTCACATATACATGTTTTATTTGATTTAAAACATGTCGTTACAAACCCCTTAATTCCTCTATCAGAGACTTTCCTCTGTCCTATCCTATATAAATATCCCTAATTGCTCGTCCCCCTTTTGCCAATGCCGGTGCGTGAAGCACCATATCTTAGGAAAAGTGACATACATCACTGTCACTTTAATCATTCCTTCTCACGTCTATATGGCTCCCGTAATCTTTGCTATATACACGTGATGATGTCTATATTATGCTACCATTAGAATCCCTCCGATTAAAACCTGGTATTTTTGGGGCTCAATATATATGTTATAGTCCTCCCATCACCGAGTTTTTCATAAGTAGGGGACTATAGAACCATTTTGATTCAATTACTGTGGTTAATTTAACAGTTAGTGAGAAGCACATACAGACCAGGAACTTTCAGCATTATTGGCCGCTCATGCGTTCCAATATGCGTTCCAAAGACCGGAAGTGACGCATCGCGTCACTACGATGCGTTCCACCGACCGGAAGTGCTCTCCCTTCGGCGTCCGGAAACACATGCCGGCACCAGCGCTTAAATAGCAAGCGCTGACATACTGTTATGAGCCCTCCAGCCTCCCAGCATACCAGCTGTGCCTGTTACAGGGTCTCCCTCTGTCTGAATTCATCATATATACGGACAAGAGCTACATATCTGTATACACAGCACCATGCAAGTATGCCAAGGAGCTAAGTACCATCTTATTTTCTAAGCACAACAGTTTCTTATAAAAGAAATTTTTTTGCTTACTTTATTCCCTACGTTGACTACACTGTCATCACCTCCTGATGAGCTGCTGTATGCAGCCGAAACGCGTTGGGGTTGTCTTTCTATCATTTACATTAGACTTATTATTTTTTTGTTTTGTTTCACTGGATTAATATTTCTCGATCCAGCTTTGTTAAGTAGGGCATCACTAGGGCCATATCTAGGCTTAGGTACGGGGGCAGGGTGTCTCCACCATTAGGGGACATCCCTGTGCTTCAGGACATAGTTCCGTAGGGTCGTCTAGGGAGAGAATTTTTCCCACAGACTTACCCATTATCATCCCCGTCACTATAGTGATTCATTATTGTACCACCTATCTATAATAGGAGGTTCGCTGTTTGCATTTTTATATCAAGAGCATCTGAGTGTATCGATCACTCTTGCTCATACCCACTCATTAATAAAGTTATCAAGTTTCCTAAATTAAGCACGTCAATTCTCAATTTTCTTTTGTCTCAGAGTGAGCTCGATATTTCTTGACAGGCTTCTGCAGATCCGTGTGACCTCCGCCCCGTCCTATATCAAGGATGCTGGACATTTCCTGTCTAAATTATGTGAGTTGCAGCTTCCAGCTGATTTCTTGTTAGTCAGCTTTGATGTTGTTTCTTTGTACACATCCATTGACCATACTTATGATCTTAGTGTCTTTGATGTGGCCCTTGCCGACATGGGACTCTCCCTGGGGGTGTGCCGGTTAGTCCTCCGCCTGTTGGAGGTTGTCCTGAGGAGGAATTATTTCCTTTTCGGTGACACCTTCTATCAGCAGAGGCGGGGTGTGGCCATTGGGTCCAATGTGACCCCCACCTACGCCAACATCTTCATGGCCGAGGTGGAGGACAAATTGGTATGCCAATCCCAATTTTTTGGGAGGGTCCTATGTTGGTGGCACTACATCGACGACATTTTCATGATCTGGACTGGCACCACTAGTAAGCTTGAGGAGTTCCATCTACACCTAAACTCTGGTGTAACTGGGTTACACTTTACGGTTACATCCTCAGATAGTGAACTTAACTTTTTAGATGTGCAATTTTATGTGGTGGGGGTGAAATTAAAACAGACCTTCATCAGAAGTTAACAGATAGGAACACCCTTCTCACACATAACAGTTACCATCCACACCGGATGTTGGAATCCCTGCCCTGGAGTCAATTACTCAGGGTTAGGAGCATTGTAGCCCATGAAGTTAATTTCACACAAAGGGTGGATGCCATGTATGACAGGTTTATGGAACGAGGTTACCCCAGGAAGCTCCTAGCTAGAACTAGAAACAAGGTCACATTGGTTGACAGGGAGTTTGCCCTCCGCAAATCATCAAGAACTAAGGTCACGAGTAGAGTTCCGTTTGTGTCCATATATGGTTGGGACAGTGGACACATTGCCCAAATTCTTAGAAAAGAATGGCATATATTGCAGCGAGGCCTGCCAGACAGAGGAATTTAGTGCCCCTCCTTTAATGGCATACAAGAGGAACCCTAATTTGCATGATAGACTAGTTAAGGCTGACGTTGGAGGCTCGGGTGTTGGTACACAGAAACTTTTGGCTCCACGTAGGAATGGAACTTTTCCATGCTTGTCTTGTTGCAACTGTAGCAACATTCTTAAAGGTGATCATTTTTTTCACCCCTACAGTGGCAAGAAGTACAAGATTAACGGTTACTACACATGCAGATCCCGCAATGTTGTATATGTAATACAGTGCCCTTGTAGTCTCATCTATGTTGGTGAGACTACAATGGAGATTTGTGAGCGGATCAATAAACATAAAAGTACAATACGTAAAGCCAATTTAGACAAACCAGTAGCCAAACACTTTGTGGACGCAGGACACTCTGTCAACCAATTGCGCTTTAGGGTAATAGACAGTGTGGGTGTTTTACGAAGGGGTAGAGACAGAGAGGCTTTCCTTAAGAGAAAAGAACTCAAATGGATATACACCATGAGATCTCTGCAACCACATGGACTCAATTTGGAGTTCAATGTGGCTGGGATCAGTTAGGTACCCATCCGGTACTAGTTTTTATTGTGATTTTAATGCACATGTCTTTATGTTTGTATCCCTGGGTTTGTCAGTATGGGATCTGCATCTCCACGGCAGGGTGGCAGATTGCTGTCTACACATTGCATCACTATGGGTCCCAGTACTGGCTTACCTTGTAGGAGACGCAGGTGCCCGCCAGCATACCGCCGCATCCGTCCTCTTTGCCAGTTGTCATCTGATGAGCTATAGCACGCGCGTGTGCACCTCTCCCTTTCTTATAGGAGTAGGCAGCTGGTTCCTGATTACCATCCCCACCCGGAGGCGGGACTATTTTGTATTTAAGGCAGCTTCACTCATCATGAAGTGCCCAAGCGTGGTTGTTGTACCTCTTGACTCCCGCTGAAGCATGCCACTGTGTCCGTTTATTGGATTTCCTGGATTCTGACCTCCGCTTCATTTGACTACGCATCTGCCTGCTGTCTGTTTATTGGACCACCTGGATTATAGACCTCTGCACTGCCTGACAACGAGACCGCTTATATCTGCACTGCCTGATTACGCATCTGTCCATCTCCTCCTGTAAGTCTGCCTGGATCCAGACCCTGCGCTGCCTATGAGACTGCTTATATCTGCATGCTATATTGCTCTGAACTTTGTGTTGCCTGTACCTGTCAAGTGACTTTTGAATACTGTCTGCCAGTAAAGACCATCTGTTCCTTTATTCTGCCTTTGTTGGACTCTGTTCACACTACTGCAGGTAGCTGCATTCAAGGTAACAGGTGCAGACACCAGGGTCCTGTCTCTGAGAGTCAGCAGTCAGCAATATTGGACTAATTCCAGTCCTCTATCAACTGACACAGAGGATCCACATCCTCTGGTCGTAACAGGGTTCATCATAACACAGATTGATGCATCTTTGTATAATGGCTGTTTATCAATTCCTGTTTGTGTGATTTTGAATATGAGATTTAGGGGTTGAATATCATCTACAATACTGTATTCTCCTTTCCCTGGTAGCGGACCAGAGTCTCATGTGCCTCGCCGTCCCCTTCATGTGGATGCGCCTGTCCTGGATTATGACAATATGCGATTATAACTCAGCCAGATGGATGACCATGTAAACATAGAAAGCGGTCATGTGATCGGGATTATCAGTCACGTGACTTGCACGTCAACGATGATGTCATCGGTGCAAACGCCTCCCATTGGTTGAGGGCGCCGCTTCCTTGTTTCCCTGGTTACCCTTACGCTGAAGGCAGGGTGAATGTGATGCCCGCGAGATTTGCTCTGTCACTTCCCTGTGACGCTCTTGGACATGGGCACGCTGGGACACATGCAGCCGTGATTATGGAAGGCCCGCACAGGTGAGCTAGTGGGGCACAGTTACACAAACAGGTGTGTTTATTGAGAGTCTCTTTTGATTGGCCATGTCTTTGCTGTTACATCATATGTGCTTTTTGATTGGATGGATTACCCTGTGGGAGTATCTGTCTTTCACTATATGTTGGTATTATCACTGATGGTTTATGCTTGACAAAGCCTATGCCTAGCCGAAACGTTGCAAATTTGTACCGCACCTTGGAAACCTGAATAAAGAAGTTAATGGAGATGCTGCTGTAGCCTACATCTTTCTATTTTGTGTGTGTACAGTCAGGTCCATAAATATTGGGACATCGACATCACAATTGTAACGTTTTTGGCTCTATACACCACCACAATGGATTTAAAATGAAACAAACAACATGTGCTTTAACTGCAGACTGTCAGCTATAATTTGAGGGTATTTACATCCAAATCAGGTGAACGGTGTAGGAATTACAACAGTTTGCATGTTTGCCTCCCACTTGTAAGGAACCAAAAGTAATGGGACAATTGGCTTCTCTGCTGTTCCATGGGCAGGTGTGTGTTGTTCCCTCATTATCCAAATTACAATGAGCAGATAAAAGGTCCAGAGTTCATTTCAAGTGTGCTATTTGCATTTGTAATCTGTTGCTATCAACTCTCAAGATGGGATCCAAAGAGCTGTCACTATCAGTGAAGCAAGCCATCAATAGGCTGAAAAAAAAAAAAACATCAGAGAGATAGCAAAAACATTAGGCGTGGTCAAAAAAACTGTTCGGAACATTCTTAAAAGAAGGAACAAATCGGTGAGCTCAGCAACACCTAAAAACCCGGAAGACCACGGAAAACAACTGTGGTGGATGACCGAAGAATTCTTTCCCTAGTGAAGAAAACACCCTAAACAACAGTTGGCCAGATCAAGAACACTCTCCAGGAGGTAGGTGTATGCGTGTCAAAGTCAACAATCAAGAGAATACTTAACCAGAGTGAACACAGAGGGTTCACCACAAGATGTAAATGATTGGTGAGCCTCAAAAACAGGAAGGCCAGATTAGATTTTGCCAAACGATATCTAAAAAAGCCTTTACAGTTCTGGAACAACATTCTATGGACAGATGTGACCAAGATCAACTTGTACCAGAGTGATGGGAACAGAAGAGTATGGAGAAGGAAAGGAACTACTCATAATCTTAAGCATACCACCTCATCAGTAAAGCATGGTGGTGGTAGTGTTATGGCATGGGCATGTATAGCTGCCAATGGAACTGGTTCTCTTGTATTTATTGATGATGTGACTGCCGACAAAAGCAGCAGCATGAATTCTGAAGTGTTTCGGGCAATATTATCTGCTCATATTCAGCCAAATGCTTCAGAACTCATTGGACGTCGCTTCATAGTGCAGATAAACAATGACCCAAAGCATACTGCAAAAGCAACCAAAGAGTTTTTTAAGGGAAAGAAGTGGAATGTTATGCAATGGCCAAGTCAATCACCTGACCTGAATCTGATTGAGTATGCATTTCACTTGCTGAAGACAAAACTGAAGGGAAAATGCCCCAAGAACAAGCAGGAACTGAAGACAGTTGCAGTAGAGGCCTGGCAGAGCATTACCAGGGATGAAACCCAGCATCTGGTGATGTTGATGCATTCCAGACTTTAGACTGTAATTGACTGCAAAGGATTTGCAACCAAGTATTAAAATGTGAAAATTTGATTTATGATTATTATTCTGTCTCATTACTTTTGGTTCCTTAACAAGTGGGAGGCACATATGCAAACTGTTGTAATTCCTACACCGTTCACCTGATTTGGATGTAAAGACCCTCAAATTAAAGCGGACATTCTGCAGTTAAAGCACATCTTGTTCGTTTCATTTCAAATCCATTGTGGTGGTGTATAAAGCCAAAAATGTTAGAATTGTGTCGATGTCCCAATATTTATGGACCTGACTGTATGTCAGTATCTGCAGATAAGGGAAGGAGTAACTTAGCCCCCACCTCTGCTATTCTCGAGAAATTGAAACTGCTTGGTGCGCTATATCTACTTCCTCTATTCTGATAAATGTATGTCTCGTTTTTGTATAGAAAGTCTGCGGTTAACTGACATTTATACCTTCTGCTTCATAAGCATCATAAGTATTAATATACAGTACAGACCAAAAGTTTGGACACACCTTCTCATTCAAAGAGTTTTCTTTATTTTCATGACTATGAAAATTGTAGATTCACACTGAAGGCATCAAAACTATGAATTAATACATGTGGAATTATATACTTATCAAAAAGTATGAAACAGCTGAAAATATGTCATATTCTAGGTTCTTCAAAGTAGCCACCTTTTGCTTTGATTACTGCTTTGCACACTTTTGGAATTCTCTTGATGAGCTTCAAGAGGTAGTCACCTGAAATGGTTTTCTCTTCACAGGTGTGCCCTGTCAGGTTTAATAAGTGGAATTTCTTGCCTTATAAATGGGGTTAGGACCATCAGTTGCGTTGTGGGGAAGTCAGGTGGATACACAGCTGATAGTCCTACTGAATAGACTGTTAGAATTTGTATTATGGCAAGAAAAAAGCAGCTAAGTAAAGAAAAACGAGTGGCCATCATTACTTTAAGAAATGAAGGTCAGTCAGTCCGAAAAATTGGGAAAACTTTGAAAGTGCAGTCACAAAAACCATCAAGCACTACAAAGAAACTGGTTCACATGCGGACCGCCCCAGGAAAGGAAGACCAAGATTCACCTCTGCTGCGGAGGATAAGTTCATCCGAGTCACCAGCCTCAGAAATCGCAGGTTAACAGCAGCTCAGATTAGAGACCAGGTCAATGCCACAGAGTTCTAGCAGCAGACACATCTCTAGAACAACTGTTAAGAGGAGACTGTGCGAATCAGGCCTTCATGGTAGAATATCTGCTAGGAAACCACTGCTAAGGAGAGGCAACAAGCAGAAAAGACTTGTTTGGGCTAAAGAACACAAGGAATGGACATTAGACCAGTGGAAATCCGTTCTTTGGTCTGATGAGTCCAAATTTGGGATCTTTGGTTCCAACCACCGTGTCTTTGTGCGACGCAGAAAAGGTGAACGGATGGACTCTACATGCCTGGTTCCCACCGTGAAGCATGGAGGAGGAGGTGTGGGGGTGCTTTGCTGGTGACACTGTTGGGGATTTATTCAAAATTGAAGGCATACTGAACCAGCATGGCTACCACAGCATCTTGCAGCGGCATGCTATTCCATCCGGTTTGCATTTAGTTGGACCATCATTTATTTTTCAACAGGACAATGACCCCAAACACACCTCCAGGCTGTGTAAGGGCTATTTGACCATGATGGAGAGTGATGGGGTGCTGCGCCAGATGACCTGGCCTCCACAGTCACCGGACCTGAACCCAATCGAGATGGTTTGGGGGTGAGCTGGACCGCAGAGTGAAGGCAAAAGGGCCAACAAGTACTAAGCATCTCTGGGAACTCCTTCAAGACTGTTGTAAGACCATTTTAGATGACTACCTCTTGAAGCTCATCAAGAGAATGTCAAGAGTGTGCAAAGCAGTAATTAAAGCAAAAGGTGGCTACTTTGAAGAACCTAGAATATGACATATTTTTAATTCATGTCTAATAGACATGTGTTAATTCATAGTTTTCATGCCTTCAGTGTAAAATATACAGTGCTGTAAGGTAAGAACTTTATTCTTACACAATATATCTGTGTTTCCGGTATCTTCAACCGGGTCCGAGGCAGCGGGTCTATTGAAGTCTTACTGACGGTCAAGCCTATTATGGTAAGAACCTATTTATGTTGAGATATGGAATTTGATTGGTCTTGGTCTTGGGAAACATTTGGATTGGTCATTGGTGTTGTTATATAAGTCTTGGTTGTTGTTTGGATTTTGTATTGTATCACAGAAAATGTCCGTAGAGGAAATGGTGAACCGTGGAGTCCTCTTAGAAAGTATTAAGACAATATAGAGTTTTCCTATCTGTAATAAAGTTGATACACTAACAGGAGATTAGTGAGGAAATATGGAAGCAGATAAATGGTTGTTGAAATTTAGTTTCAACTAGATATTTCAGACGTCTGGTAGAGAAATTCTTAACACATAGACATGGGCAATACACAGAGTATACCTGAGGGGTACAAATTAGCCAAACAAATAGTCGAAGATGTAGAAGGCAAACAAGACAAGAAAAAGATAGAGAAGGTGTTACAGAAGACGGGTATGAAACATGGTAATTTAGATTCTGAAGTTTGGGAAAGGTTAAAAAGTACACATAGTGGTTGGATAAAGGATCAGGTTTTTTAGTAGGTTGTGGAATGTTGGTGTCGGGCAGCAGAGAAAGTGAAGAATGAGCAATGGCCAAGCATACTATTGGGAGCAAATATGTCGTAGACAGTAGACGGGGCAGACAATCAGGCTCCCATAGCCCCACGAGTGAGAGGTCAGTATGAACAACAACAGATACTGTCATATTTACCTTGGAGTCCTAAGGATCAGATGGGACTTTTAGGTAGAATTCCTGACCCACTGACAAGACATATGCCTGGCCACCGTATGTTACAACAGGACAAGCCTTTTTCCTGATGCCCAAACAATCGGAAAGAGGCTTCATTAGAGAATATGACTTTGCCCCAGTCCTCAGCAGTCCATTCACCATATTTTCTGCAGAAGATCAATCTGTCCCTGATGTATTTTTGGAGAGAAGTGGCTTCTTTGCTGCCCTTCTTGACACCAGGCCATCTTCCAAAAGTCTTCGCCTCACTGTGCGTGCAGATGCGCTCACACCTGCCTGCTGCCATTCTTGAGCAAGCTCTGCACTGGTGGCATTCCGATCCCGCAGCTGAATCCTCTTTAGGAGACGATCCTGGCAGCTTGCTGGACTTTCTTGGATGCCCTGAAGCCTTCTTAACAAGAATTGAACCTCTTTCCTTGAAGTTCTTGATGATCCTATAAATTGTTGATTGAGGAGCAATCTTAGTAGCCACAATATCCTTGCCTGTGAAGCCATTTTTATGCACGCGTTTTTTTGCAGGTCACAATGGTTAATAATGGAAGAACAATGATTTCAAGCATCACCCTCCTTTTAACAGGTCAAGTCTGCCATTTTAACCCAATCAGCCTGACATAATGATCTCCAGCCTTGTGCTCGTCAACATTCTCACCTGAGTTTACAAGACGATTACTGAAATGATCTCAGCAGGTCCTTTAATGACAGCAATGAAATGCAGTGGAAAGTTTTTTTGGGGATTAAGTAAATTTTCATGGCAAAGAAGGACTATGCAATTCATCTGAACACTCTTCATAACATTCAGGAGTATATGCAAATTGCTAATATAAAAACTTAAGCAGCAACTTTTCCAATTTCCGATATTTATGTAATTCTCTTTTGGCCACGACTGTAGATGTAGATGGTCTCAATATCTCCATTTATTCATCATCGTCTACCGATTCAGACCACTTCTTGGCTCTTCCACCTAATTTGACAGAGGACTCTTTTTTAGACAGAGTCTCCCCTACAGTGCGGACTCCCAATCCCACCCTTCCATCAAGAAATATTTTCACCAGTATCCTATCCACCAGTATCCTATCCCTCAGTCCCCTAATCAAGCCTTTGGAACCATCTAATCTCAGCACGTCCACCTCTCGATCACTAAAAATCACTCATTTTTATACTCCGTCAAGCATCAAGAAAAAACGACCAAACCTACACCTAGAGCAGGCATGCTCAACCTGCGGCCCTCCAGCTGTTGCAAAACTACAACTCCCAGCATGCCCGAACAGACTACAACTATCAGCCTACAGCAGGGATTTGTGGGAGTTGTAGTTTTACAACAGCTGGAGGGCCGCAGGTTGAGCATGCCTTACCTAGAGGATGCCGAGGAGGTAGAGACAAGTGCACCGTTAAACAAATGACCCAAACCGAAAAAATCAGAATACCAATAGACCCTGCCCATAGCACTGAAGTAAAAGAAAAAGAGAATGTCATCTTTAATCTATCTAAATATTCACTTACATCCAATCAGATTAAACTTTTAGGTAAGGGATTGTCCTTCTGACCCACTAATGGCCCTGATCCTTTTTGTCGACTTGAATTCATTTGTCATAAAACTCACCCTCCATAGACATTTCACCATCAAGAATCACTCACCTCAACCCCACCAATGGAGTATCCAACACCTCTGTAGTAAATACCATACCCAGTCTCTGTACAACAGATATCACACCTAGCCCCAGTACAACATCCACTTCTGCCTTGGACAGTCCCCACAACCCTTTAATAAGTAAAGCAATGATCCCCTCCAAGATTAAATCAAAATCCAATTTTTACCCTCTTGAAAGCAGAGGCCCACACATTGAAACATTTTATAATATGGTCCTGACTGACTTAAAGAAAACCTCTTCACTACATCTAACTCGGAAAAAGAAAAAAACCTTGATCCTGAACTCACTATAGCCCTTAGATCTCTGGCCAAGAATAAGGATATTGTCAAAAAAGAGTGCTGACAAAGGAGGTGGCATAGTAATTATGGATACCAGCTTCGATGTTTCAGAATCCCTTCATACTATATATTGTCAGACCAAGATTACTATAAACTTTTAACATACGATCCCACTCAGGAATATAAGAATTATACTAACTCATAGATGAAGGCTACGGTACGGGTGTTATCGATAAAAAAAATGAGAACATACCTTAAAATACCCCATCCCACATCAGCTAGATTCTATTTCTTACAGAAAATCCACAAGTCACTTATTGATCCTCCCAGTAGACCCATTATTTCTGGTATTGGTTCTGTGACCACAAATCTTTCCGAATATGTTGATGGCATATTACAGAATTACGTTATAAAATTACCATCCTATCTAAAAAACACCTCCCACCTACTAAACATTCTAGACACTTTCCAGTGGGAAGACAATTACAACTGGGTAACCCTAGACGTGTCCTCCTTGTACAGTAATATTCTCCACTCCCTGGGCCTGGAGAAGACATCTTAGCCTCCGATCAATCCATCAATTTCATTCTTAACCACAATTATTTTATATTTGAAGATAAAATCTACTGCCAACAAAAAGGGACTGCGATGGGGACAAAATTTTCCCCATCGTACGCAAACCTATTCAAGGGGTCTTTTGAAGACAAAATAGGCCTCCTCACACATCCCAAAATTTTAACTCTATAAAAGATATATCAATGATATTATATTAGTATGGGATTGCGACCATGAGGAACTTTGGCCATTATTGAAAGGACTTAATGAAAACAGTTGGAATTTGTCCTTTACTGTCGAACATCACCCAAAATAAGTGTAGTGGAGAATCAAATCACAACCAAAACGCATTTCAAATGTGTAGACACTAACAGTTATTTAGATTTTAAAAGCTGTCACCACCACTATGGAAAAACAATATCCCATATAGCCAAATGAGACTAAGAAGAAACTGTTTCGATGATAGGATATTGAAAGAACAGTTAGATATGGTGGAAAAAAGATTTCTAGAAAAGGATTACCCTAAAAGTCTGATCAGACCAAAAAGGGAGCCTATCTAAGTCAAAAGAAAAATTACCCGACTTAAAATATTTCCCCCTGAGTTTAATCACGCGCTATAACATTAAAGGGATTCTGTCATGAGATTTTAGCCCTATAAGCTAAACATATGCCCAAGTCCATACTAATAACATGAATCCTAAACTGGCCTTATTAAACCTACTTGTGGCTCTATTAGCCCAAAGAACAGGTTTTTATAATCTGTCAATCACCTACCTAAGGTGCCCAAGGTTTTTTTTTTTATACTGGGTGCCTGGCCACACCCATCGCCGTCTGGTGACCAGCGCCGCCTTCCTCAGGAGTCCGCGGCGCATCAGGCTGAGCCTAGTGCGCAGGCGCCGGATCTGGCAGAGGGATGGGAGGATTGCAGAGGCGGCGCTGAGGTGAGGAAGGCAGCACTGTAGAAAGGGAGGGCGGTGATTAAGACTGGGAAGGAGGTGCTGGGCACCAGACAGCCAGGCACCCTGTATTAACGGACGTCCCCTTGGGCACCTAAGGTAGGTGATTGACAGGTTATAAAAACCAGTTTTTTGGGCTAATAGAGCCACAAGCAGGTTTAATAAGGCCAGTTTAGGATTCATGTTATTAGTACGAACATGGGCATATGTTTAGCTTAATCTCATGACAGAATCCCTTTAAACACATGGTAATTAGAAATATTTTAATGAAACATTGGTCATTGTTGACAAAGGACCCTGTCATAGAGAGTACTATTCCGAAAGTCCCCATTCTCACCTTTCGGAGAGCGAAAACGCTCAAAGAAAACGTGGCACCTTCTTGCCCCAAAATAGAGAGGTCACGGGACAGACAAATACCCTTTAAGAACACTGTGACTAACTATAAAATAGGATCTTATACGTGTAAGAAAACAAGATTTAAATGTTGCGCCATAATCTTTAACAACATAAAAGAAGTGACCCTTATCACCAGGGGTCAAGTCCTGGGAAAAAAAGTGTGGGAACTCACCCAAGATCCACTGCAACCCCCCCCCTCCAAAAAAAAAAAAAAAGCACAGAAAATCTAGCACGCTGTAATTTGTGTAGCTGCGGACTGAGCCAAATGTACACATTGTGATCAAAACACAATATCATAGTGCCATCCTCTCCCCCTGTCCCCTAATGTGCCAGTATCAAGTTCCTCTCTCCTACCCCCTTCATGTGCCAGTATCATGGCGCCAATAGCCCGCCTCCCCCGTGGCAGTAAAGTAACAGTCCGGTATTTAAAAAAAAAAAAACCACTTTTAGAAAAGTTTGTCATGGGATTCGAACTCATGACCCCTACACATCAGAGGTAAGGCATATGCCCTCACAGCTATGAAAGCTGTCTAGCTAATAACTTAAAAAAAATATATATAAGACTTCTACTGTAGGTAACTTTGCCCACTGTGTATGGATGTAGCAGAGCTGGGTGTGTTGGGGCAGCTGTCATGTGTATGGTTGTACACTAGGTATCAGTACACTAGGTATCAGTAGGAGTCTTAAAAAAAAAAAACACTTTTAGAAAAGTTTGTCCTGGGATTTGAACTCATGACCTCTACACATCAGAGGCAAAGCATTTACCCCCACAGCCATGAAAGCTGTCTAGGTAGTTACTTAAAAAAAAAAAATAAGACTTCTACTTATACCTAGTGTACTGATACCTAGTGTACAACCATACACATGACAGCTGCCCCAACACACCCAGCTCTGCTACATCCATACACAGTGGGCAGCTGTCATGTGTATGGTTGTACACTAGGTATCAGTACACTAGGTATAAGTAGAAGTCTTATATATTTTTTTTTAAGCAACTACCTAGACAGCATTCATGGCTGTGAGGGTAAATGCCTTGCCTCTGATGTGTAGAGGTCGTGAGTTCGAATCCCAGGGACAAACTTTTCTTAACGACATTCTAAATGATCTCCTATGTGTCAGCTGCGAAGTGACTGAACATACTCGCAGCGTATTAGGCCGACAGAAGAAGTGAAGGAGATGATGTCAGTAGGGGGCGGGGCGCCATGAGAGGAGTCACAGACAGCAGCAGCACCGCACAGACAGCTGTGAAGCCGGCTTAGCCTGCCCTGCACAGTGCGCTTCACCCCCTGATTTCAGCCAAGTTCTCCTGGCTTGAGGCTTGAAAGGGAACGGCGTTCCTGCCATGAAAAAAGTGCAGGAACGCCGTTCCCACGCGTTCCCCCTCCACTCGACCCCTGCTTATCACCCCCAAAGATCCCATCCCCTTGCGACATGAAATGAACTGTAATACCTCCAATGTGATTTACCTGTTGCAGTGTTCATGTAATATATATTATGTAGGTCGTACTACCCAGACGTTAAGCGAACGTATGAACGAACACAGATCTAATATTAATCTAATATTAACGACGGGGACCATACTTTGCTTAAGGTAACCCCCTTTGAATGGTTACCCCAGGAAATGCATTGGATCTATAAACTCAATACCTTAGTTCCGTTTGGGCTAAACGAATCGTTAGAATATGTCAATTACTGAATACCATAGGCGCTCAACTAGGTACCATCACTTCAGATTCAACCACCTAGCCCCGTTATCTACAAGCGTATTTTTATATTCATTTATCAATGTTCATTTATCCATACCTATCTATTTATTTATTCACCCATGTTTTCACTTTTTTTTACTTCTTACATTCTTTTATACTCCCTACTTCTTGGACAAATTCGCTTTTTACATGGTGGGGGTATGAAACCCCAAAGCCACTATATGCTCTACACGAGAATATACATTACACTTACTCCATATAAGTATTTTTAGATCAACCTACATTGACTCCTTTTAGGGTCCTTGGTCTATACTATCACCTTCACTACACAGGTTCATTTCTATATAATGATTGATATCTAATATACACACCGTGACCAAACCCTTTCTTATATATATGGCATGGCTGTGATTGGCCAGTGCAGCATGTGACCCAGCCTCTATATAAGCTGGAGTCACGTAGCGCTGCACGTCACTCTGCTGTGCTTAGTGTAGGTAGAGGATGCTGCTGGTGATTTCAGGGAGAGAATAGGAGAGTCTTTGCTCAAAATCTGAATCTAACTCAGCGATCTATATACATTGTGTTTTTTTATCCTGCCCTGAGCCCAGTGACCGAAAAAAATACTTTAATAAGTCAGTTAGGTGGGTGGCGGCGGCGGCCATTTTATGCAAGCTCAGTGCACTAGCACTGCATCTGAGCTTTTGGGACATTGAAAATCCCAATTTTTGGGGCAATTTACAACATCTGGTGCATTTGCAAGCTTAGTCAGCGTGCAATTTAAGCTAGAAATACAGCCATCATTTTCTGGGTTTTTAAAAACATACTTTTTGTGCCAAAAAACACTTTTTTCCAGATCTGCAAGTGTTAAATTCAAGTTTAATATATATAGCTTTCATATTCTGTTACCAAAAAAAACACTTTTTGGGCAATATACAACATCTGGATTAGTCAGTGTGCAATTTAAAGGGCTTCTGTCAGCCCCAAAACTCATTTTTAATTTTTGGGCATATTAAAATCCTTATTGAACGATTCCCTATATAGGGCTCTTACCTTGTTCTGTGGCTTTTAAAATATGCAAATGACTTCACTACCAGCAAGTAGGGCGTCTACTTGCTGGTAGCCGCCACATCCTCCTTTCAAAAAAAGCCCCCTCCTGGTGCTGATTGACAGGGCCAGGGAGCGCTCTCCTCCTCCGGCTGGCCCTGTCTGCAATTCAAATCCCGCGCCCGCACCTCATTCAGCGCAGGCGCTCTGAGAGAAGGATGTTCGCTTCCTCAGCACTCCCTCAGTGCGCCTGCGCCGATGAAGTCTTCTCTTTCGGGTTTAGAGGGGACATCATCAGCGCAGGCGCACTGAGGGAGTGTTGAGTAAGCGAGCATCCTTCTCTCAGAGCACCTGCGCCGAATGAGGTGCAGCCGCGGAATTTGAAATGCTAACAGGGCCAGCCGGAGGAGGAGAGCGCTCCCTGGCCCTGTCAATCAGCAGGAAGAGGGGGCGTTTTTTTGAAAGGAGGATGCGGCGGCTACCAGCAAGTAGACTCCCTACTTGCTGGTAGTGAAGGCATTTGCATATTTTAAAAGATCGATTTTTTGTGAAACCAAGCCACAGAGCAAGGTAAGAGCCCTTCATAAGGAATAGTCATCCAATAAGGTTTTTAATATGCCCAAAAATAAAAAATTAGTTTTGGGGGGTGACAGAAGCCCTTTAAGCTAGAAATACAGCCATCATTTTCTGGGCTTTTAAAAATAAACTTTTTGGACAAAAAACACTATTTTCAGGTCTTGCAGTATCAGCACGTTTGAAATTACAGGGTTATATACGGCTGTCAAATTCAGTTATTAAACAAACACCCGTTTGGGCAAAAAAAATTTTAGTTGGCAGCCTATGCTGCAGATATCATTGTGAGATACACCCTTTATACATTTGGGTTATATTCAGATATTTGAAATACCTCCATTTGGTGCACAAATCTTTAATTGAGGCCTACTGTGGGTCAGGCTGTGTGAGATACACCCTGTATATACAGGACATATATTCTTTCATTAATAAAACACCCTTTTTGGGGCAAAATACACAATATTTCAGGCCTTGCAGCATCTTGACGTTTGAAATTCCTGGGTAATATACTGCTGCCATATTCAGTTATTAAACAAATATCCGTTTGGGCCCAAAAAGTTTATTTGGCAGCCTTTGCTGCATATGTCATTGTGAGATACACCCTTTATACATTTGGGTTATATTCAGATATTTGAAATATCACCATTTGGTGCACAAATCTTTAATTGAGGCCTACTGTGGGTCAGGCCGTGTGAGATACACCCTTTAAATACAGGGGTTTGATTCAGGTATTTGAAAATACAGCCATTTTGGGAAAATAAATCTTTATTGAGGCCTAGTCTGGTTCAGGCCGTGTGAGATACACCCTTTACATACTGTCGTTCTATTCTACTATTAAACACCCATTTAGGGCAAGATTCTAAATTCGAGAAATATGAGGAGCGTGGCCCAGGTCATGGTGCTGCTGGTGGAGCTGCTGTTGCTGGGAGAGGACATGGTCGATTTGTACCAGCTACATGCACAAGTGAAAACCCTTAATCAGGTGCGAGTAGGCGACAGAACATGCAGCGGTAATTGGTCGGGCCTAATGCGGATGAGTACATGGGAGGACCATCGCAGCACGTCTCGGATGATGATGAAACACAGGTGCCAACTGCTGTGGCTTTCGAAAGTATGCAGACCGACAAGGAAGGCAGGGGTGAAGACTGGGTGGAAGATGATGTAGAGGACAATGAGGTCCTCGACCCCACATAGAATCAAGGTCATGCAAGTGACCTATGTAGTTCGGAGGAAGAGGCGGTGGTCGCACAGAGCCACCAGCACAGCAGAAGAGGGAGCAGGGTGCAAAAGCGGAGCGGCCGTCCTCTAGACAGTGCGCTTGCTACTGCCCACCGCAGCAAGGGACCGAGCACACCAAAGACAGCTCCAAGGAGTTCCCTGGCGTACCCCCCTACCCACCTGCGATCCCTAGCCCTGAATACCAGCATTTCTAAATTACTGGCCTTTGAAATGCTGTCATTCCGTTTGGTGGAGACTGATAGTTTTAAAGGCCTTATGGCAGTGGCTGTCCTACAGTACGTCGTGCCCAGCCGCCACAACTTTTCCAGGAGAGCCATCCCTTCCCTGCACAACCAAGTGCGGGACAAAATCAGGTGTGCACTGCGCAACGCCATCTGTGGCAAGGTGCACCTCACTATGGATACGTGGACCAGTAAGCACGGTCAGGGCCGTTATATCTCTATAACAGCACACTGGGTAAATGCAGTGGCGGCTGGTCTTGAGGCAGATAGCAGTTTGGCGTATGTCCTTCCATCACCGAGGATTGCAGGGCGCTTCAGTTTGCGTCTTGTTGCTTCCTCCTCCTACTCTGCTCCTCATCCTCTACCAGCTCCTCATCCGGTCAGCGTAACACCTTTACCACCAACTTCAGCACAGCCAGGGGTAAACGACAGCAGGCAGTTTTAAAACGTATCTGTCTGGGGGACAAACCCCACACCGCGCAGGAGCTGTGGACGGGCCTTGAACAACAGACCGATGAGTGGTTTGTGCCAGTCAGCCTCAAGCCCGGCCTGGTGGTGTGCGATAATGGGCGAAATCTCGTAGCAGCTCTGGGACTAGCCAGTTTGATGCACATCCCTTGCCTGGCGCATGTGCTGAATTTGGTGGTGCAGAGATTCCTTAAAAATTACCCCGATATGTCAGAGCTGCCGCATAAAGTGCGGGCCGTCTGTGCGCGCTTTCGGTGTTCTCACCCTGCTGCCGCTTTCCTGTCAGCGTTGCAGCGTAACTTCGGCATTCCCGCTCACCGCCTCATATGCGACATGCCCACAAGGTGGAACTCCACCTTGCACATGCTGGCCAGACTGTGCGAGCAGCAGCAGGCGATCGTGGAGTTTCAGCTGCAGCACGCACAGGTGAGTCGCTCAGCGGAACAGCACCACTTCGCAACCAATGACTGGGCTTCCATGCGAGACCTGTGTTGCTTGTTGCACTGTTTTGAGTACTTCACCAACATGGCCAGCCCTGTTATACTGCAGCGCAATTGCTCATTCTTGTATTTTGGATATTTCACACTCTTTTAGAGTGTACCCTAATAAAAAAAAAAAAATTAAAACCAAAAACCTGTGTTGGCTACCTTGTACTCCTCCACCACGGCTTCGACCTACACCGCAACGTCTACCGCCTCCTCAAACTCCTACTCCATATGGAACTCCACCTCATAAATCAATTTTTTATTTTTTTTGTATTAAGTATTTTATTTTATATCATTTCACTACTTTGTCAGTTACATTTTCGGGTGAAATTCACCAAATTTTGGGTGTATAGTACGACTGCTATACCTAGTAGACAGATTAAACAATAAAATTGTCAGTTACATTTTCAGTTGAAATTCAACAATTTTTAGGTGTGAAGTACCACTGCTATACCTATGCCTGGGAAATTCTTTTGTACCCTTCTCCTGACTGATACCTTTTAACAATGTTGTGGGATGCGACTAAGAAAATTTCAGGAATGACCAACTAGAGCAGCTGAACTTTATTTGGGGTTAATCAGAGGCACTTTAAATGATGTCAGGTGTATGCTGACTCCTATTTAACATGATTTTGAATGTGATTGCTTAATTCTGAACACAGCTACATCCCCAGTTATAAGAGGGTGTGCACACTTATGCAACCACATTATTTTTTATTTTTTTGTTTTCTTCCCTCCACCTAAAAGATTTCGGTTTGTTTTTCAATTGAGTGGTACAGTTTATAGGTGACATTAAAGGTGGAAAAAGTTCTGAAATGATTTATCTTTGTCACATTTTTTTTTACAGCACAGAAACCTGACATTTTAACAGAGGTGTGTAGACTTTATATCCACTGTATATAGATTTTTATACTAGTAGCTTTTTATCTTGTACTCTATTACTCTTTGTATATGCCCCTACATTGTTCTATACACATATAAACTCTTATACTGCGGGCTTTGATGTCGGAGAGCGCAACTTGCCCTGTGCGCTCTTCCCTTATCATGTCCCGCAAGATTTCTATTATTGCGAGAATACACCCAGCTACGGTGGAGTGCAGTCTGCGTTCCACCTGTACAGCAGATGTTGAATGCATCCAGTGCTCGGGCACTTCCGGTTGTGGCAGAGCGCATTTAGCGTTCCATAGAGCGACTTGTGCGCCCTCATACGCAAATCTTTTTCTGGGGCTGTGGGAGAGGGAGATTGTCTTGAATTTGGAAGGTCATGACGCCGTAGTCTCGTGGTCGAGGTACATTGATGATGTGCTGTTCATCTGGCAGGGCTCGACGTCGCACTTGAAGAAGTTTATGGATGATCTTAACTCCAATGATCAAAACATAAAGTTAACGTGGGTTTATAGTGGCGAGCGTGTTGATTTTTTGGATCTTGCTATTACTGTGGAGAACGATGGCCTTTTGGGCTTTGATCTACATCGGAAGCCCACGGCCACAAATTCATTACTGTTCTCCTCCTCCTCGCATCATCCACAAGTCGCTCGCGCTATACCCATTGGACAATTTTGTCGAGCCAGGAGAATTTGTTCTAGCGAAGTAAGCTTCGAGCGAGAGGCAGCGGATCTCTCTAGGAGACTTCGAGAGAGAGGGTATAGCCATAAAGTAATCAAAAAAGGCTATGATAGGGCCAAAAACTCCTCGCGGGACAGTTTACTTAAACAATCCTCACGCAAAAAAGAAAAAGAAAAAGATTTTGGCTTTCCTAGGTTCATCACCAACTTCAATGCCCAATGGAGACAAATACAAGATATTCTCCACAAACACTGGCAGGTTCTTCGCACAGATAGAGACCTGAACAAGGTCATCTCGGATAGGCCTTTGGTTACTTGGAAGAGAGCTAAAAACTTGAGAGATATTGTGACCAGGAGCCACTATGTGGCCCCTACTAAGGGAGGGATATTTGGAGATAGGGGCCCACAGTGGGGTTTCTTCCCCTGTGGTGATTGTACAGCATGTAAATATATGATTCGGTCAGATAAATTCACCAACACCAACAGGGAGAAGGAGTATAAAATTGTGCATCACATCTCCTGTAAAACGGAGGCGGTGATCTATCGTGCTGAGTGCCCCTGTGGCCTGGTCTATATAGGCATGACCACGAGGGCACTCAGAACGAGAGTCCTGGAACACATTCGTGACATCAAGGCTGCTGCCGAGATCACGGAGTGCGAGAAACTTAGAAAGTTGAAACCAGTGGCAAAACATTTTAGGGAGGTGCATGGTTGTAACCCCAGGGGTATTTTGTTTAAAGGGATAGACCGGGTACGTTTGGGGATTAGAGGGGGCAATATCAAACGCTGCCTCCTCCAAAAAGAGACCAAATGGATGGTTCTGCTCAACACAGTGACTCCTCATGGATTAAATGAGGCTTTGAGTTTCAAATCCTTTATTTAGGGTAGCGTTGTTACTGAATTTTTTCAGTGATTTTAACTGTTTTTTATTCCATTTAGTTTTTGTGTGGACATGGTACGAGGAGTGGAGGTGTTCAAGTTGAGGAGCAGTTCCCATATGTACCGGAAATTCTATGATGCAAATAAGAAAGAAGATATCAACAGAAAGAAACATCATGATCCTTTTATTTATTTCTGTGTGGGTGGTTCCATAGTTATCTATAAGGAATCTGCTATGATATATGGGCTGGATTATTGGTGAATGAATTTGTATGGAGTATAATTGGAATGTGATGTTGTTTCAGGACTTTATGTACATAATTGGGTGATGTTGTGCCCGATTAGGCTGGTATAACCATGATTGATGGTACCCAGCTGGTTTTGGACACACCCTCACCCTCTAATATGAATAATCAACTTTATGAATATCTATGATTATGAATTTTGGAATTTTCATTCATTTAGTCAATATTTTCTGCACAGGTCAGGTCGCTGGAGGGTGTAATATAGTCTGTGCTGGGAGATATTATTGACCAGCACGGTCTTCTTATATAAGTTCACAATTTTGGTTCTGGATAATTAATTATGCACATGTTGGGTGCTGGAAGATATTATTGACCAGCACGGTCTTTTTAGATAAACTCACAATTTTGGGTTTAGGATAACTGACTATGTACATTTTGGGTGCTGCTGGGGTGTGGCGATGGGCCTGACTGCACTGAACCCACTAGGTTAAGGTGGGCCCAGTGACACTCGGGTCCATCAATCATCCCCCGCAATACTTCACATCAATTATAAATGAAAATTTTTTTTTTTTTTTTTTTTTTCCCCCTTCTTAACGTTGGTGGAACCTGCTTACGATATGTGTGAATTGAACGGATCACTTTTTTTATTTTTTTTTGGAAATATTTAAGCGGTAGTATAATTTCACAGGGTCTATGTAGTTTTATTTTGAATGGGCTAGATAGGATGGGACCTCTACTGGTTAGGGCCCATACCTACATAATCATCGTTGCACGGGTTACTTACATTTATTCTTGATAATATTGGCGAGAACATAATATTAAAATTCGTTTTTCTGAAAAATATTGCTCCTTCCTGTATATATACATAATTGATATACATATACCATGTCTTAGAGGAAATATATATTAAATATCGTCTTATATAATCATGTACATAAAGTCTGCTCATTATAAATTTTTGTAATTATATATGGAATCATGATGTCATGGATACGTAAATTTATTGTTAAAAATTATGGGATCTAATTCATAAAATCATGTTATTCCTGACATATAAATTTGTAAAATTCTTGTGTATCCGTTTTTATAAAATCATGGGGTGCAATCTATAAGAAATCATGTTACATTTTATATACTAAATCATGGTGTGAAATTCATGAATATTTGTATGAAAATATGAAATTATGGAATCATGTTTATAGTATTGTCAGTGCAGATTTTGTGTTTATCTTCTTTTGTTTATTTTTTGTTGATTTATCTTTATTTATTTTTCTTCTCCTCGACTTCTTTTTCACCTTTATTCCCTCTTCTTTCCCCCCCTGTTTGTATCCCTATCATGAGCCATGCATATTCAGCGGTCTTAAGTTTTTTTCCGGACTTTATACACCTCATGCAAATCCCATTAAGGGTTAAGACTATTCGCCATATATTCGGATGGGCTCTGGTACTTTCTGAGCCGTTTGGCAGGTTTGTTGTATAGGCTGATATAGCGCTTGGCCAGGATGCGCTGCGCACCGGGTCACGTGGAGACGCAGCTACGTTTCCTTGGGAGGCGGGCTGGAACGCACGTTTGCGTTCCACCCCTCCTCCTGATGAATGCGGTGTCTCCATGATGTCCTCGGCGTGCATCATCGGGCACAAGCGCTCGATAAATAGGTATCAGCTGAATTATACTAATTAAAGGTGTAGCTGCATGAGGGATATAAAGGGGGAGCCATGGCCACACTCACATTAACCTCCTGACGAAGCTGAGGCGAAACGCGCGTCGGGGTTCCTTCCAGCCCTGTGTCCGGTGCCTCCACCCTTCATCATGTCTGTGGGTATGTTCACGTCCCCAGTGGATATTTTTTTTTGGGTGGGAGTTTGATCTTACAGCCTGGTATCCTTGATTTATTGTATATGGGCAGATTGCATCTGGATGTATTTGATGGATGTCATGTGACTTTGTGCTCCATTGTATCATTACTTTTGGGCTGCATTTTTTCATACAATAATCTTCCCCTGGGTTGTGCAGTGAGTTGAATATCACAGACACTTGTAGTGGATGTTCACTGACATTTTCTACTGGTGAATCACCTCACTGCATATTACACTGACATGTTTTTCATCTGCTTGGCGGGTGTTTGAGGCACCGACGGGGGGGACTATTGCATCCAGTCTGTTTTGCTGATTATTCTCCATAGCAAATCTGTGTAAAAAATATTTTATGAATTTTTGTGATCCATTGATGATCTAATAAAGTATTTATATTTCTACTGGGCATTCTATGGTTGTTTTTATAGCAGCATTTATAGGTTTATATGATTGGTTCTCTGTTTGCCCCTATTTACGGTATTAAAGTGAGGCCTTCTTTCTTTTTTCGGTTCTATAGATTTTTATACTAGTAGCTTTTTATCTTGTACTCTATTACTCTTTGTATATGCCCCTACATTGTTCTATACACATATAAACTCTTATACTGCGGGCTTTGATGTCGGAGAGCGCAACTTGCCCTGTGCGCTCTTCCCTTATCATGTCCCGCAAGATTTCTATTATTGCGAGAATACACCCAGCTACGGTGGAGTGCAGTCTGCGTTCCACCTGTACAGCAGATGTTGAATGCATCCAGTGCTCGGGCACTTCCGGTTGTGGCAGAGCGCATTTAGCGTTCCATAGAGCGGATGCGATGTCATGCCTCTTCCGGGATCAGAGGCGCGAGTGCTCCGCTTTACACATGGAAAAACAATGTTTGATCTTCCTAATTTGGTATGTATATATAGTTGTATGTAATCAGCATATGTTACTCTGCACCTGCTCCTGAAGAAGAGAAATTCTGGTCCCTAAACGCATCGAGCCATACACTGTTTAAATAAAGTGATTGATCTGAAGCCTCAAAGTGTTCTGCCATCCATCACTGTCAATCTATATGCGATCCTGGCCGGGGGGATTCAACGTCACAGGTGTTATGTGCTTATCCTGATGACTACCCCCCAGCAAAGTGAGTGCACATATATTTATTGCCTTTTTATGTAACTCAATTTTTAAGTATTCTTTTATTAATTTTATGAAGTGTTGATCACGTATATTCGAAATTGCTAATTTTTATCGCGAATATCGGCACTTCGAGAATTCGCGAATATTTAGAATATAGTGATATACAGGTCCTTCTAAAAGAATTTGCATATTGTGATAAAGTTTATTATTTTCTGTAATGTACTGATAAATATTAGACTTTCATATATTGTAGATTCATTACACACCAACTGAAGTAGTTCAAGCCTTTTATTGTTTTAATATTGATGATTTTGGCATACAGCTCATGAAAACCCAAAATTCCTATCTAAAAAAATTAGCATATCATGAAAAGGTTCTCTAAACGAGCTATTAACCTAATCATCTAAATCAACAAATTAACTCTAAACACCTGCAAAAGATTCTTGAGGCTTTTAAAAACTCCCAGCCTGGTTCATTACTCAAAACCGCAATCATGGGTAAGACTGCTGACCTGACTGCTGTCCAGAAGGCCATCATTGACACCCTCAAGCAAGAGGGTAAGACACAGAAATACATTTCTGAATGAATAGGCTGTTCCCAGAGTGCTGTATCAAGGCACCTCAGTGGGAAGTCTGTGGGAAGGAAAAAGTGTGGCAGAAAACACTGCACAACGAGAAGAGGTGACCGGACCCTGAGGAAGATTGTGGAGAAGGACCGATTCCAGACCTTGGGGGACCTGCGGAAGCAGTGGACTGAGTCTGGAGTAGAAACATCCAGAGCCACCGTGTACAGGCGTGTGCAGGAACTGGGCTACAGGTGCCGCATCCCCCAGGTCAAGCCACTTTTGA
Source organism: Bufo gargarizans (assembly GCF_014858855.1). Taxonomy (NCBI): domain Eukaryota; kingdom Metazoa; phylum Chordata; class Amphibia; order Anura; family Bufonidae; genus Bufo; species Bufo gargarizans. Next base: position 138,567,828 of record NC_058085.1, on the reverse strand, counting down.
ACCAGAAACAGCGGCAGAAGCGCCTGACCTGGGCTACAGAGACGCAGCACTGGACTGTTGCTCAGTAGTCCAAAGTACTTTTTTCGGATAAAAGCAAATTTTGCATGTCATTCGGAAATCAAGGTGCCAGAGTCTGGAGGAAGACTGGGGAGAGGGAAATGCCAAAATGCCTGAAGTCCAGTGTCAAGTACCCACAGTCAGTGATGGTCTGGGGTGCCATGTCAGCTGCTGGTGTTGGTCCACTGTGTTTTATCAAGGGCAGGGTCAATGCAGCTAGCTATCAGGAGATTTTGGAGCACTTCATGCTTCCATCTGCTGAAAAGCTTTATGGAGATGAAGATTTCATTTTTCAGCACGACCTGGCACCTGCTCACAGTGCCAAAACCACTGGTAAATGGTTTACATGTCATGGTATTACTGTGCTCAATTGGCCTGCCAACTCTCCTGACCTGAACCCCATAGAGAATCTGTGGGATGTTGGGAAGAGAAAGTTGAGAGACGCAAGACCCAACACTCTGGATGAGCTTAAGGCTGCTATGGAAGCATCCTGGGCCTCCATAACACCTCAGCAGTGCCACAGGCTGATTGCCTCCATGCCACGCCGCATTGAAGCAATCATTTCTGCAAAACGATTCCCGACCAAGTATTGAGGGCATAACTGAACATAATTATTTGAAGGTTGACTTTTTTTGTATTAAAAACACTTTTCTTTTATTGGTCGGATGAAATATGCAAATTTTTTGAGATAGGAAATTTGGGTTTTCATGAGCTGTATGCCAAAATCATCAATATTAAAACAATAAAAGGCTTGAACTCATTCAGTTGATGTGTAATGAATCTAAAATATATGAAAGTCTAATGTTTATCAGTACATTACAGAAAATAATGAACTTTATCACAATATGCTAATTGCACATCGCCGGCACTATAATAGAAAATGCCTAATCTTGTCTACTCTGCAATTGCGAACAAGAATAGGACATGTTCTATTTTTTGCGGAAACGGAAGCACAGATGCGGAAAGGCGGATCCGCAAATGTGGATGCGGACAGCACATTCCCGCCCTATTGAAAATGAATGGTTCTGCTCCCGTTCCTCAAAATTGCGGAACGGATGCGGACCCATTTTGCGGACGTGTGAATGGAAAAGATATCCCTTAATATGAAAATAAATTAAATTATTAAAGTTAAGCAAAAAGCATAGATGTGGTAGGCAATAACAAGTGCTCGGCGGCACTAAATCAGGTGCTCGGCGGCACCAAATTAGAAACCATATGTCCTACCACAATCCGGGGGGTTCCAATGCAAATCCATGAATCCCGGAGGGAAAGCAAAAAACATCTATCCCTGGCCTAGATGATGATGTGGTATTGAAGGACAGGGTGGGCAAAGAACTGTCCCTGACATACAGGGGGGTGCTATTCTGGCCCTGATAGCCTAACCACAGACCACCCGCCATGATAAGAGCGACCCCATCCGGAACCTTACCCTATATAAAAATGGCCCTAGTAAGCCCCTAGCCTCTAGGCCCCTGACTTCCAGGTGATCACTATATAGATCTATGTGTTTTTTACATAAAATTATATTATAAGTATATCTCACCCCTCTGTGTATCACACATATCGATAGCACACCTATACTAGTCCTTAAAATGACTTTTGTGGCCCTATTAGCTAGCGTTTGGTGTCCCTAACAGCCTGTCCCTGCTCCACACAGCAACCTCTCCCTACACTGGCAAAACACTGAATGTAAAATGGCGCCCAGATCAGGTTTATTTGTAAGGTAGGGGGTATGTCCATGTGCTGAAACGTCTCAATTGGCTGTCCTGTACCACCTGATGGATGTGTCATCGGTCAAAGTTCTTCACAATGTTCACCACGGCGACTGAAGGTTGCCGGATCGAAATACCAGTTCAGGTGGGCAATCAGCAGGTTCCCTTTATAGTTGACATGGGGCAGCAAAAAACGTAATTAATCCAGATTATGTGAAACCATGGCAGATAAGTGGACATTGTGTACCCGCCTCAGGGTTCACGGGGGAAGTTGTTTTTGTTCCTGAAACTATACCGATGAAGTTGAAAATCAAAGATAGTACAGTGGTTAGTAAAAGAAAATATCCCATTCAATTTGCTGGGTACTGATGTCCTGCAGGCACTGGGGGCTCATATTCACTTTAATGAGAATGGTACCACACATGTAGATATTGATGTTTTAACCTGGGTTCTAGTTTAACACCTGGAGCCAGACCAAACACCCTGTGTGGTACAATTGGAACAGGACCTGCAGCCAGTCCCCGACAAATTGTGGGCAAAGGGCAAAACTGATATTGGTGCATTGGATGTAACTCCTTTTATGGTTCATTTGAAACCCGGGTGCAGGCCACCTCGGGTCCGCCACTATCCTTTGAGTCACGCACAAGAACAGTTGTCACTGAGCAGATTGAACAATATGTCTAAATGGGGATCCTGGTGGTTACCAACTCACCCACCAATACTCCCCTGTTTCCGGTCCAGAAAAAGGCCATAAAAGGTCAGCCTATAACTTATAGGATGTGTAGGAGAGTCCCCGGAATAATAATGGACGGACGATACGTGCCACCAGAGGTCCTGGCCTCGGTGGAGTAAGAACCGGATCATTGCGGTTACAGCGGCAAATGCTGCTGGCGCAGCGTGTCCGGGCCAGTTCTTACTGGGATCAGGTAAAGAGTGGGGGGGTGCCTGTTCCCAACGGCCAGCCCAGGTTTTTGGTGGAGCTGGGCCTTTAAGAACCCAGCCTGCTGATGATGGGGGTGGGGTGTGTCTTGCTGTGCTGGAGATTTCCACAGACAGAGTGAGTGCTGGTGAAGGAGAGTCTGGGCGCAGCACACATTGAAGGATAGCCCTGGGACCTGTGGTGCTACAAGCCGAAGGGGCGCTGGCCTGAGGGAGACAAAGGCAGATAGCCTAGAAGCCTGCAGAACTGCTGTAGTCTGTCCAAAACAAGGTGACTCAAACCTGCTGTTTATTTTCTATGGAAGGACTTTTGTTCTATGCACTATGTGGATATGCACCTGTGTGGTCTGCACATTGCCTGTTTTACCGTTGGTGTGAATAAAGTCACAGTGTATCACAAAGACTGTCTATGATTGCCTCAATACTGCCGCCGCTACCGTAGCCTACCACGAGCACATCCCCACAGATGGTACATGACCTAAGGGAAACCAACATACCTATTTGTCACAAGTGCCTTCAAAGGCTTCATGTTATACTGTGAATGATCTTGCAAATGCATTTTTCAGTGTTCCTATCCACCAAGACTATCAATATCTGTTTGCATTCAACTTTAAGGGCTGTTTCACACGAGCGAGTCCATTGCGGGAATCACGCCCCGGGTGGGAGTGTGATCCTCCGCTCTGGACTTGCAGGAGCACACGGCATTATCATGATTTATAATGCTATGTGTCTCTGCATGGCCTTTTTTCCACAGAATCATAGTGACATAAAGTATGATTCTGTAGAAATAAGGTCAAGCAGAGACACATCGCATTATAAATCATGATAATGCCCTGCGCTCCTGCAAGTCCAGAGCAGAGGATCACACACACCCGGAGCGCGATTCCCGCAATGGACTCGCTCGTGTGAAACAGCCCTAAGGGTACACAGTATACCTGGACAGTACTGCCACAGGGTGCCCAGAATTCACCCACTATGTATACTCAAGCCCTTCAGTCCATGTTGACAGGGTGGTCAGTTCCAGATAGTATAGTCTTTTGCAATATGTTGATGATTTGTTGCTTTGTGCCCCCAGTTATGAAAAATGTAAAAATGCATCATTGTCATTGTTGATCTTTCTGGCAGAAAGTGGTTGTAAATCTTCAAAGGACAAACTGCAATTTTGCCAATCCCGTGTTACTTTCTTCGGTGAGGTGACGGGCACCTTCTGAAAAACAGTGACCGAGGAAAGAAAACAGGCTGTAAAAGACATCACACTCCCTCGGGGGCCAAAACCCCTCAGAATGTTTTTGGAACTGGTGTCTTATTGCAGACCCTGGATTCGAAATACATCCATGTTGATGCAGCCTTTATATGACTGAGTACTGAACCTTCTCTCAGTGACCAGGGAGAAGAGTCTTTTTACACTCACAAATTGGCAATTTTGTCAGCACCTGCACTGGGCATATCAAACTATGACCAGCCTTTTAATCTATTCTGCTCAGAGCTGAGTGGAACATAGCACCTCAGTCCTGACACAGAAACATGGAGACAAGCAGTGTCCAGTTGCCTACTTTTCTGTCAGATTAGATCCTGTAGCGATCGGGGCGGTCGCGGCAGTGCAATTCATTGTGGAAAAAGTATCAGAAATTGTGCCTGATTACTCCCTGGTGGTACAGACTACTCATGTAACAAAATAATAGCAAAGACAGGTGCACTCTGCGGTCTTACTAAACCCCCAAACTGATTTTAAAATTAAGAGATTAGTCAACATGTCCTACGGTGTAAGCCCGGGCACCACGCCAAGGTTTCTCAAGTAGCCCGGGACCTAACACTCTCCTACCTGAGCCGTATGGGCAATACCAGGAGCCAGTGGGCAAATTACAGGAGCATGAGGCCGACTCACAAACAGCTCACCAGTTACCTCCAGCATGTAGCCATGCTTGCAATGGGAGGAGGAAAGAGTCTGCGAGTCCCACTCAAGACTGACTGATATGGCCCAGGCCTCACAGGTGCACCTAAATGTGGCCTGTAGATGGAAAACAGGCATATTTAAATTGGAGTTTATACACCTCCAAAAATCTCTATATATATATATATACAAACTGAAAAGAATGGCATGGTATTAGCAGGAGGTGCTCAAACCCACATGCAGTCGTGTGTATATATATATATATATATATATATATATATATATGAGCAAATCCTGCACTTGTGACCCGTTGCTAATGGCGATCCCCAGCAAAAATGCATACGGTGGAGGATGCCTGCAGCGAACCACAAGTACCACAATCAGTGGCGGATTACAATAGGGACGTTCGGGTCGGCAGCCCCGGGCCCAGCACCGCTGGGGGGCCCAACGCTGACCCGAACGCCCACATACTGCGGCGGGGCACGGGAGCGCATAGCTCCCTGTCCCGTCGCCGATCACCGGCATTCACCGCATAGGCCTCAGGCCTTGTAGGCCTGAGGCCTATGCGGTAGTGAAATCCCGGCGCAGGCGTGCGTGATGACGTCATCGCGCGCCTGTGCCGGGACGCAGCACTGTGACGCGCCTGACTCATCCCGCCCGCCTTCCTCTGCGAGCAAGCGCCTGGCCCTGGACATAGGTGAGTATTTATTTTTTCATTTTTTGTTCATTTTTTATTTTTTTATTTCATTTGCCTACTTGGGAGGGGGGGAGGGGGGGAGGGGGGGGGGCGGCGGCACAGGAGGACCTATTAGGGAAGATAAATCGATCGAACATGGGGGGGGGAATGTGGGGGCTGTATGGGGCCAAATTATTATGGGAGGGAATACTATGTGGGGGCAAATTACTAGATGGGGCAGTGTGGGGGCAAATTATTATGAGGGAATACTATGTGGGGGCAAATTACTAGATGGGGCAGTGTGGGGGCAAATTATTATGAGGGAATACTATGTGGGGGCAAATTACTAGATGGGGCAGTGTGGGGGCAAATTATTATGAGGGAATACTATGTGGGGGCAAATTACTATGTGGGGGAAAATTATTATGAGAGGGACTACTGTGTGGGGGCAAATTACTAGATGGGGCAGTGTGGGGGCAAATTATTATGAGGGAATACTATGTGGGGGCAAATTACTAGATGGGGCAGTGTGGGGGCAAATTATTATGAGGGAATACTATGTGGGGGCAAATTACTATGTGGGGGAAAATTATTATGAGAGGGACTACTGTGTGGGGGCAAATTACTAGATGGGGCAGTGTGGGGGCAAATTATTATGAGGGAATACTATGTGGGGGCAAATTACTAGATGGGGCAGTGTGGGGGCAAATTATTATGAGGGAATACTATGTGGGGGCAAATTACTATGTGGGGGAAAATTATTATGAGAGGGACTACTGTGTGGGGGCAAATTACTAGATGGGGCAGTGTGGGGGCAAATTATTATGAGGGAATACTATGTGGGGGCAAATTACTATGTGGGGGAAAATTATTATGAGAGGGACTACTGTGTGGGGGCAAATTACTAGATGGGGCAGTGTGGGGGCAAATTATTATGAGGGAATACTATGTGGGGGCAAATTACTAGATGGGGCAGTGTGGGGGCAAATTATTATGAGGGAATACTATGTGGGGGCAAATTACTATGTGGGGAAAAATTATTATGAGAGGGACTACTGTGTGGGGGCAAATTACTAGATGGGGCAGTGTGGGGGCAAATTATTATGAGGGAATACTATGTGGGGGCAAATTACTATGTGGGGGGAAATTATTATGAGAGGGACTACTATGTGGGGGCAAATTACTAGATGGGGCAGTGTGGGGGAAACTATTGTGTGGGGGCAAATTGCTGTGTGGGGGCAAATTATTATGGGAGGGACTACTATGTGGGGGCAAATTTCTATCTGGGGATAGTGTGGGGGAAACTATTGTGTGGGGGCAAATTACTATGTGGGGGAAACTATTGTGTGGGGGCAGTGTGGGGTAATTGCTATGTGGGGACAGTGTGGGGTAATTTCTATATGGGGACAGTGTGGGGTAATTGCTATGTGGGGGCAAATTACTATGTGGGGGCAGTGTGGGGAAAACTATTGTGTGGGGGCAAATTATTATGAGAGGGAATACTATGTGGGGACAAATTACTATGTGGGGGCAAATTATTATGAGAGGGACTACTATGTGGGGGCAAATTACTAGATGGGGCAGTGTGGGGGCAAATTAGATGGGGCAGTGTGGGGGAAAAATTGCTATGTGGGGGCAGTGTGGGGAAATTGCTATGTGGGGACAAATTACTATATGGGGCAGTGTGGGGGCAAATTACTATGTGGGGGAAACTATTGTGTGGGGGAAATTGCAATGTGGGGACAGTGTGGGGTAATTTCTGTGTGGGGTAATTTCTATGTGGGGACAGTGTGGGGTAATTAATTGCTATGTGGGAAAATTGCTATGTGGGGGCAAAATACTATGTGGGGGCAGTGTGGTGGAAATTACTATGTGGGGGCAGTGTGGTGGAAATTACTATGTGGGGGCAGTGTGGAGGAAATTACTATGTGGGGGCAGTGTGGGGCAAATTACTATGTGGGGGCAGTGTGGTGGAAATTACTATGTGGGGGCAGTGTGGAGGAAATTACTATGTGGGGGCAGTGTGGGGCAAATTACTATGTGGGGGCAGTGTGGGGCAAATTACTGTGTGGGGGCAAACTACTATATGGGGGCAGTTTGGGGGAAATTACTGTGTGGGGGCAAATTACTATGGGGGGATTACTATGTGGGGGCAGTGTGGTGGAAATTACTATATGGGGGTGTTGCTATTGGGGAGGCACTATAGGGGCAATTCTATTATTTCTGGGGACACTATACAGGGATTATTGCCTGGAGCACAATAGAGGGTGGTATTATTACTGGGGGTCTCTAGGGGACATTATAGCTGCTGTGGACACTATAGGGACATTTGGGGTAATTTATCAAACTGGTGTAATGCAGAACTGGCTTAGTTGCCCATAGCAGCCAATCAGATTCCACCTTTCATATTTGACAGCTCTTTTGGAAATCCAGTTCTACTTTACACCAGTTTGATAAATTACCCCAATTATATCTTTCAGGGTCACTATTTTTTCAGCAGTATAGTTCCTGGGGCATTGGGGAGCACGACGGGCACAGTATTGGGGGTGGCAGGATGACACTGTGGGGACACCAGGATGAGGAGGTTGATGGAAAAATAGAGAAATCTAACGTGTCTGTGTTACAAACTGTAGAGACGAGATGCGGCTGAAAGAATTTGCCATGGTGGTCTGGGTCAAATGGAGGAGAAGAGGAAATAGAAGGTCTACATGACAGGAGATGTCACTGGATGTAACAGGTATGTGGTGCTGTATTCTCCTCCATGTCTTTTTTATTACAATTATATGTATTTTAAATTTGACGACCAAATTTTTCAGTTTAGGACCCAATTTGGGGTATTTTTTTTTTGTCTGAAGATGTCATATGGCCTAAGAAGAGACTGTGGCGCTCATAAAGCACCGCAGCCTCTTCATACAAAAAAAAAAAACTAAACTAAAATGGGGGGGGGGGGGGGGGGGGGGCCCAAGTTGGGTAGACAGCCCCGGGCCTATCATGCACTTAATCCGCCCCTGACCACAATAGACATCCTACACAAGGTAGCAATTATGTGGATGTGATTAATCAATATAACAATATAACAAAATAATAGCAAAGACAGGTGCGCTCTGCGGTCTTACTAAACCCTCAAACTGATTTTAAAATTGAGAGATTAGTCAACATGTCCTACGGTGTAGGACATGTCTGAGCCCGGGCACCGCGCCAAGGTTTCTCAAGTAGCCCGGGACCTAACACTCTCCTACCTGAGCCGTATGGGCAATACCAGGAGCCAGTGGGCAAATTACAGGAGCGTCAGGCCGACTCACAAACAACTCACCAGTTACCTCCAGCATGTAACCATGCTAGCAATAGGAGGAGGGAGGAGTCTGCGAGTCCCACTCAAGACTGGCTGATATGGCCCAGGCCTCACAGGTGCACCTAAATGTGGCCTGTAGATGGAAAACAGGCACATTTAAATTGGAGTTTATACACCTCCAAGAATCTCTATATATACAAACTGAAAAGTCAGTTTGTATATATACAGACTACTCATGACATTCAAGGAATCCTCAGTCAAGTACAGCCAAAGCACATATCAATGGCCCGTCAACTTAGATTGCAGTGCCGCCTCCTTATGCCTAACTCAATTACATTCAAAAGATGTACGATTCTGAACCATGCAACGTTGCTGCTCATTACAGATTCAGAAATGGGGAGGGAGGTACAGGGTCTATTTTAAATGATTTAAATAAAAATGATGCACATGACTGTGTACAATTGATGGAACAAGAAACGTCTGGATTTTCTCATGTGCATGATCAACCTTTGTCTCATCCAAATCTTGAGTTTTTTGTAGATGGCAGCATATACATGGGTGAGGATGGCCGATTTCATACTAGATATGGTCACGCAACATGAGGTAGTATTGCATGAACCACTCCCTCCTCATGTCAGCACAAGAGGCTGGGTTGAAGGCACTAGCTGAAGCGTGTAAAATGGCAGATGGTAAAAGAGCAAACATCTTCACAGATTCCAGGTATGGCTTCGGTATTGCACATGACTATAGCCCCATCTGGAGGGCCAGAGACTTTCTCACTTCAGCAGGGCAACCAATTAGAAACAAAGATGCTGTGTTTGAACTAATGAACTCACTGTTGCTTCCAGAGGAAGTAGCCATTGTCAAGGTAAAAGGACATACCAGGCAGAAAATTGGTGATTATTAGTTATTATTTATAGGTTACTTATTACCAGGCATTGGTTCACCTCAAAAGATGAAGCAATAAAGGGGTCTTAACTACTTAAAAATTTTAAAACTGAAAAAACTGTAACACCTGTGTAATGGTGCAGAACCCCAAGCAACCAGACAGAGGTTAAACAATAATGGATTTATTAAATAAACGGAAGTACAGTCCAAACCAGTAAGCATATACAGGTAACCAACCTGAATAATAACCTGCGCAGGGAAACACCAAGGGGACAGCCAGTGACCAGGCCAAAGTTCATATGCGCAGTATTAGTCCGTGTAACGTGGTACCTAGGGATGAGACGTCATGATTTCCAGGGTCCGATCCAAGGTTATACACTAGAGAAACTGTTCAGCAAAGATGAGGTATCCAGAGGCAGTCTCTAGAGATAAATCGAGGAAGGCAGAGGTCATGCACAGGTAAGTCTGGGAGAATATGAACCGCAACATACACCTGGGTTGTCAAATCTAGCCAATCACAAAGTGCCATGTGTCTATTCCTCATAGGTCATATAATGATCCTATTCCCTGACACTTGTGCAGCCTGGGATGGTCCTTAGTCACTTAACCCATGCCTGAAGTAGTATCGGAACCGCGCTGCTCTTTCAAATAAGACCTTTTCCTTCGGTGCACATATCCATGTGGCGAGACACAAGACAAAGATACTCTAGTTGTTTGTTCTACGAACTTCTAGAGGATTCGCTATAGAGCATCAAAAATCACACAATAGTGAAATACCTCCGATGCATTTAAAATAAAATGGTTTTATTATATTCACAAGCATGTTAAAATTGCCAGCATATCATAAATTTTGATTTGCAGGTTTCGCACAAGGCTTCGTCAGGGGCAATATCTAAAGTTCCTGTGCGGTAGGTTTGTTATATCTAAACCATCCCCAAACCACACTTAAAATAAGAGAGTTAACCCCTCCATAGCCTACTTACTTATCCCACATACCTAGAAGATAATAGCTGCATCCCTCTTATAGAAAACATCGATAAACATTTTTTTCAAATCAGTATAATGACATCGATCTAAAACAATGTATAAATATAAAAGAATAAAATACATGCAGCAATATTACAATTACCATTTGTTTTATCTTCACGCAACCCATTCATTAAAATTCACATGTTCTAGTTGGCCAATAGAGACAGATGGTCATTCTTTATTCACAGTATGGTCACATGTTTAAACTATAACCCTCCTCCTAAACAACAGTAGTCACGTGTTTAAAGCGACAAATAGATACATAGTATTACTCTTCATTCGTAGTCTCATCCCTTCTCTGCGTTTCCATATAGAAGGTTGTCCTAGTTCACAACTATTTGCTTCATCATCTCTCACATATTTTCTCTACAGTGCCCGATATATCGTCGGCACACTGGGGTACTGGGAAGAAGAAAATATTAGTCCAAGTCTAGGTAAAAAAAAATGTCGGGAGGGGAACTGACACTCTGGAAAAGATTTATAGACAATTGCTTCCTGATTTGGGTAGGAGAAAGAAGAGGTCTGGAGGATTTTATTACCAGTTTGAATATTAATAGCTGGAGTTTGCATTTTACTAATAACATCAGTGATTCCTCTGTCAACTTTTAGATTTATGTATCTCCTTGGAAGGGAGGAATTTTAAAACAAAAACATATTTTAAGGATACGGCTGTAAATGCCTACATCAACACTACCATTTGCCATCACGACCCATGGTGAAAAAACTTTCCGAAGGGCCAATTTAGAAAGTTGTCAAGAAACTGTACAGAAGTAATGGATTATAGGGTACAAAGTAAGGTCATACAAGAACGCTTTATAGAGAAAGGTTATGATGAAGAAAAACTGAAATAATGTATGGGAAACATTGAGGAAAATAGGAATAAAACAGAGGGTAGAAAAAAGAAAATCGAAAGGGATTATTTTTTTTTTTACTTTTATAATAATGATGTGGGCTTTATCAAAAATGCAATAAAAAGAAATTGGTCTATTCTCAAAAATGACCCAATACTAGGGAAAAACATCCCGGACCGCCCAGACATTGTGTATAACAAAGCTCCCAATTTGCGAATGCACCTAGTACATAATTCTATTCCAGCCATTCAAAAGAAAAATAAAATGTACATAAGTTCACATGGTGCTGTTTTTGTAGTGGGTGTAAAAATAGAGCAGCTGCAAATAGGACGAATCGCGCGGGAAGAGTAAAGTCGACAGCTAATGGGCAAGAGTTTAAGGTGAATGGGGGTCCATCCTGTGAGAAAGAAGGGGTCATCTACGTTTTGGAGTGCCCTTGTGGCCTCCAATACGCGGGGAGGACTTTGAGAAAATTAAAAGTGAGGATACAAGAACACATAAGGAACATTAATAAAGGCTTGGTCACACATAGTATTTATCTGCATTTCAAGCAATTTCATAAAAAATATCTTAAAGGGAACCTGTCACCGGGATTTGGGGTATAGAGCTGAGGACATGGGTTGCTAGATGGCCGCTAGCACATCCGCAATACCCAGTCCCCATAGCTCTGTGTGCTTTTATTCCCAAAAGGGATGAATATAGAATTTGATCTGAAACCATATCCCAAAAGGGATGAATATAGAATTTGATCTGAAACCATATTTGGTCTAATTCCATTAAAAATTACTGTACCTCAAATAATAGAAGAATATACCGCAAAAACGTAAATGCTTTTAAGGTGTAACAATGTAATTACCATCAGTCCTTTGGTGTAGCTCCAGCTTATCCAGTGTGCCGACGATATATCGGGCACTGTAGAGAAAATATGTGAGAGATGATGAAGCAAATAGTTGTGAACTAGGACAACCTTCTATATGGAAACGCAGAGAAGGGATGAGACTACCAATGAAGAGTAATACTATGTATCCATTGGTCGCTTTAAACACGTGACTACTGTTGTGTAGGAGGAGGGTTATGCAGTTATAGTTTAAACATGTGACCATACTGTGAATGAAAAATGACCATCTGTCTCTATTGGCCAACTAGAACATGTGACTTTTAACCACCTCCGGACCGCCTAACGCACGGATACATCCGGAAGGTGGTTGATCTACTCCTCCTGGACGCATCCGTGCGTCATCTTGCGATAGCCGAGATTTCCTGTGAACGCGCGCACAGGCGCGCTCACAGGAACGGAGGGTAAGCGAGTGGATCTCCAGCCTGCCAGCGGCGATCGCTCGCTGGCAGGCTGGAGATGTGATTTTTTTAACCCCTAACAGGTATATTAGACGCTGTTTTGATAACAGCGTCTAATATACCTGCTACCTGGTCCTCTGGTGGTCCCTTTTGTTTGGATCGACCACCAGAGGACACAGGCAGCTCTGTAAAGTACCACAAAACACTACACTACACTACACCCCCCCCCGTCACTTATTAACCCTTTATGAACCACTGATCACCCCTGATCACCCCATATAGACTCCCTGATCACCCCCCTGTCATTGATCACCCCCCTGTCATTGATCACCCCCCTGTAAGGCTCCATTCAGAGGTCCGTATGATTTTTAGGGATCCACGGATACATGGATCGGATCCGCAAAACACATGCGGACCTCTGAATGGAGCCTTACAGGGGGGTGATCAATGACAGAGGGGTGATCACCCATATAGACTCCCTGATCACCTCCGTCATTGATCACCCCCCTGTAAGACTCCATTCAGACGTCCGTATGATTTTTACGGATCCACTGATACATGGATCGGATCCGCAAAACACATGCGGACGTCTGAATGGAGCCTTACAGGGGGGTGATCAATGACGGAGGTGATCAGGGAGTCTATATGGGTGATCACCCCTCTGTCATTGATCACTCCCCTGTAAGGCTCCATTCAGAGGTCTGCATGTGTTTTGCGGATCCGATCCATGTATCAGTGGATCCGTAAAAATCATACGGACGTCTGAATGCAGCCTTACAGGGGGGTGATCAGGGAGTCTATATGGGTGATCACCCCTCTGTCATTGATCACCCCCCTGTAAGGCTCCATTCAGAGGTCCGCATGTGTTTTGCGGATCCGATCCATGTATCAGTGGATCCGTAAAAATCATACAGACGTCTGAATGGAGCCTTACAGGGGGGTGATCAATGACAGGGGGGTGATCAGCGACAAGGGGGTGATCACGCATATAGACTTCCTGATCACTTCCCTGTCATTGATCACCCCCCTGTAAGGCTCCATTCAGAGGTCCGCATGTGTTTTGCGGATCCGATCCATGTATCAGTGGATCCGTAAAAAATCATACGGACGTCTGAATGGAGCCTTACAGAGGGGTGATCAATGACAGGCGGGTGATCAGGGAGTCTATATGGGTGATCACCCCCCTGTCATTGATCACCCCCTGTAAGGCTCCATTCAGACATTTTTTTGGGCCCAAGTTAGCGGAAATTTTTTGTTTGTTTTTGTTTTTTCTTACTAAGTCTCATATTCCACTAACTTGTGTCAAAAAATAAAATCTCACATGAACTCACCATACCCCTCACGGAATCCAAATGCGTAAAATTTTTTAGACATTTATATTCCAGACTTCTTCTCACGCTTTAGGGCCCTAAAATGCCAGGGCAGTATAAATACCCCACATGTGACCCGATTTCGGAAAGAAGACACCCCAAGGTATTCCGTGAGGGGCATATTGAGTCCATGAAAGATTTTAATTTTTGTCCCAAGTTAGCGGAAAGGGAGACTTTGTGAGAAAACACAAAAAAAATCAATTTCCGCTAACTTGTGCCAAAAAAAAAATTCGAGGAACTCGCCATGCCCCTCACGGAATACCTTGTGGTGTCTTCTTTCCAAAATGGGGTCACATGTGGGGTATTTATACTGCCCTGGCATGTTAGGGGCCCGAAAGCGTGAGAAGAAGTCTGGGATCCAAATGTCTAAAAATGCCCTCCTAAAAGGAATTTGGGCACCTTTGCGCATCTAGGCTGCAAAAAAGTGTCACACATGTGGTATCGCCGTACTCAGGAGAAGTTGGGGAATGTGTTTTGGGGTGTCATTTTACATATACCCATGCTGGGGGAGATAAATATCTTGGTTCAATGCCAACTTTGTATAAAAAAAATGGGAAAAGTTGTCTTTTGCCAAGATATTTCTCTCACCCAGCATGGGTATATGTAAAATGACACCCCAAAACACATTCCCCAACTTCTCCTGAGTACGGCGAAACCAGATGTGTGACACTTTATTGCAGCCTAGGTGGGCAAAGGGGCACACATTCCAAAGAGCACCTTTCGGATTTCACAGGTCATTTTTTACACATTTTGATTGCAAAGTACTTCTCACACATATGGGCCCCTAAATTGCCAGGTCAGTATAACTACGCCACAAGTGACCCCATTTTGGAAAGAAGACACCCCAAGGTATTCTGTGAGGGGCATGGCGAGTTCCTAGAATTTTTTATTTTTTGTCGCAAGTTAGTGGAATATGAGACTTTGTAAGAAAAAAAAAATTCATCATTTTCCGCTAACTTGTGACAAAAAATAAAAAGTTCTATGAACTCACTATGCCAATCAGCGAATACCTTAGGGTGTCTACTTTCCGAAATGGGGTCATTTGTGGGGTTTTTCTACTATCTGGGCATTGTAGAACCTCAGGAAACATGACAGGTGCTCAGAAAGTCAGAGCTGCTTCAAAAAGCGGAAATTCACATTTTTGTACCATAGTTTGTAAACGCTATAACTTTTACCCAAACCATTTTTTTTTTTTGCCCAAACATTTTTTTTTATCAAAGACATGTAGAACAAAAAATTTAGCGAAAAATTTATATATGGATGTGTTTTTTTTTGCAAAATTTTACAGCTGAAAGTGAAAAATGTCATTTTTTTGCAAAAAAATCATTAAATTTCGATTAATAACAAAAAAAGTAAAAATGTCAGCAGCAATAAAATACCACCAATCGAAAGCTCTATTAGTGAGAAGAAAAGGAGGTAAAATTCATTTGGGTGGTAAGTTGCATGACCGAGCAATAAACGGTGAAAGGAGTGTAGTGCAGAAGTGTAAAAAGTGCTCTGGTCATGAAGGGGGTTTTAGCTAGCGGGGTTAAAGTGGTTAAAGAATGGGTTGCGTGAAGATAAAACAAATGGTAGTTTTAATATTGCTGTATGTATTTTATTCTTTTATATTTATACATTGTTTTAGATTGATGTCATTATACTGATTTGAAAAAATGTTTATCAATGTTTTCTATAAGAGGGATGCAGCTATTATCTTCTAGGTATGTGGGATAAGTAAGTAGACTATGGAGGGGTTAACTCTCTTATTTTAAGTGTGGTTTGGGGTGGATCTTTCCGCAAGTTCAAGGATTGGGGGATGGTTTAGACATAACAAACTTACCGCAGAGGAACTTTTGATATCGCCCCTGACAAAGACTTGTGTAAAACCCGGGTCAGGCTGTGATACGCATCAAATTGTATGATAGGCAATTTAAACATGCTTGTGAGTATAATAAAACCACTTTATTTTAAATGCATCTGAGGTATTTCACTATACTGTAATTTTTGATACTCTATAGAGAATCCTCTAGAAGTTTGTGGAACAAACAACAAGAGTATCTTTGTCTTGTGTCTGGCCACGTGGATATGTGCACCGAAAGAAGAGGTCTTATTTGAATGAGCAGCGCGGTTCCAATACTACTTCTGTCTTCTCTGTGTGAGCCACAGATATCTTTAGACCCATGACCTACCAGAGATCTGGAGGCAGGTTGTAAGGTGGGTATCTAGGAAGTTGGAAGCACACAGATGACGTCACTGCATTGTGCTGCCTGCATCAAACCAAACACCTGCTCTGTTGACCTGGCTGCAGCGGAGAAGTCAAGTCAACAACACATGACTGCTGCTGCCAATCTATAGCCTCAATCAGTGCAAAGCTGAGGCTAGTGATTGGTTGCAGGGGCGTAGCTAACCTCAGCCGTGTTAGCCCCCCCATATCAAAAATTTTTAACAAAACATATGCAGTTGGTTAGATCTTTGTTAGATCAGGTTAGATCAATTGTTGTTTGCGTTAGATCTCACACAGAAGTAGAGATATTAACAGTTATTTGCAGGGGGGGCTAACCCGTCATCAGCCCCCCTTATCAAAAAATTTACCAAACAATTAGCTATTTTGTCAGATATTTGTTAGATCGGGTATGATCAACTAGTTGTTTTGTTAGATCTCACATAATTACAGACTTATTAAGTGATTAATGAGGGGGGGGCTAGCCCCCCCCCCCCCCCCACATGCAATTTTCGGGTAAAATTTGATTCAGACTAATAGGCCTTCGTTAGATCTGGTGAGATCAAGTGGTTTCAATGTTAGATCTCATTTAATTACCGAGATATTATGGATATTTGGTATTACGTCAGGGGGGGCTAGCCCCTCCTGACGTAATACCAAATATATATATCTCTATAATTATATGAGATCTAACGTTTAAACCACTTGATCTTACCGGATCTAACGAAGGCCTATTAGTCTGCATCAAATTTTACCTGAAAATTGCATGTGGGGGGGCTAGCCCCCCCTCATTAATCACTTAATAAGTCTGTAATTATGTGAGATCTAACAAAACAACTAGTTGATCATACCTGATCTAACAAATATCTTCCAAAATAGCTAATTTTTGGGTCAATTTTTTGATAAGGGGGGGCTGATGACAGGTTAGCCCCCCCTGCAAATAACTGTTAATATCTCTACCTCTGTATGAGATCTAACGCAAACAACAATTGATCTAACCTGATCTAACAAAGATCTAACCAACTGCATATGTTTTGTTCTAAAATTTTGATATGGGGGGGGCTAACACGGCTGAGGTGCGTAGCTATAGGGGGTGCAGAGGTAGCAGTCGCTACCGGGCCCAGGAGCCTGAGGGGCCCAAAGACCCTTGTGCCACATAAGAAGACACTGGTATTATAGAAAGTGTATGCAAGTTACACCTCTGGTTGGACAGAAGGGGTTAGGTTAAGAATTTGGTATGGAGGAGGGGGGGGTGCAGTTCCAATTTTTGCCTCATGCTGAATGAAGGTTTGAGGGAAGGTGGGCCCAAGCTGAACTCTTGCACCAGGGCCCATGAGCCTTTAGCTATGCCCCTGATTGGTTGTGATGTTGTCGATGTGACATTACCAATGCTGCCGGGTCATCAGCGTCTGGCCGTGAGAACCAGAGCGGCAGCGCAGGATTTGCTAGGTAAGTAATGGCCTATACTGTACCAAGCGACACATGGCTGCACTAATGAAGGGGGCACTAGTGCACTGAGGATCATTCATGCACTAAGGGAAACATTACTGTAACCCCATTAAACTTTTTCTCTTTTGGCCCCGACAAACCTATATAAAACTGCCCTGTGTAAACCCTGCCTTATCTACTGCTGACTAGTAGACTGCAGTAAACAAAAGGAAAAAAAATGCGTCTGAGCTATCCCGACTGCAGCACTTCTCACACAGCACACTACAAGACTTGGTATGAATTAAAATTCATTAAAAAGCCAACACTCCTATCAAATCTTTAATGTTCATTTTTCAAACTTTTTCAGCCATGAAATTGCCTTCAAGATGATTAAAGGAGCAGAGTCATGGGCGATATGTTGGTAGTCTTGTGTGATTGCGTTGTACACTGATCATCTAATTACTCATCACTATCTATAGGAGTTTGTTTAGAGGCATTTGTGTCTGGATGCAGCAGAGATGTGAAATATGTACACGCACAGAAAAAAGTGCCGTTTAGTTATGGCCGGAAGCAAGAGACAGTTGCTGGGACATCTAACTTTTGGAACTTCCCTCAGTAGAGCGAGGGGATAAACTTATTTCTCAGTGGGACAAAGGATTGGACACAGTCAAACAGGCTACCCCCATATGAGGACCGCAACCCATTTTTCTTCCAGAATATATATTAGGCCTCATGCACACGACCGTTCAGTTTTTTTGTGGTCTGCAAATTGCTGATCCGCAAAACACAGAAGCCGCCCGTGTACCTTTCTGCAATTTGCGGAATGGAACAGGCGGCCCATTGTAGAAATGCCTATTCTTGTCCGCAAAACTGACAAGAATAGGACATGTTATTTATTTTTATTTTTTTGCGGGGCCACGGAACGGAGCAACGGATGCGGACAGCACACGGAGTGCTGTCCGCATCTTTTGCGGCCCCATTGAAGTGAATGGGTCCGCACCCGAGCCGCAAAAACTGCGGCTCGGATGCGGACCAGAACAACGGCCGTGTGCATGAGGCCTTAGAAGGTTATACTTTCTTCTCATTTTACTCCTATTGATATTTCAAACTGAAGAACTTGCTGTAGAGATTTCATTTCTTTCTACTTGTACCATATACAGGTCCTTCTAAAAAAATTAGCATATTTTGATAAAGTTCATTATTTTCTGTAATGTACTGATAAACATTAGACTTTCATATATTTTAGATTCATTACACACAACTGAAGTAGTTCAAGCCTTTTATTGTTTTAATATTGATGATTTTGGCATACAGCTCATGAAAACCCCAAATTCCTATTTAAAAAAATTAGCATATTTCATCCGACCAATAAAAGAAAAGTGTTTTTAATACAAAAAAAGTCAACCTTCAAATAATTATGTTCAGTTATGCACTCAATACTTGGTCGGGAATCCTTTTGCAGAAATCACTGCTTCAATGTGGCGTGGCATGGAGGCAATCAGCCTGTGGTACTGCTGAGGTGTTATGGAGGCCCAGGATGCTTCCATAGCGGCCTTAAGCTCATCCAGAGTGTTGGGTCTTGCGTCTCTCAACTTTCTCTTCCCAATATCCCACAGATTCTCTATGGGGTTCAGGTCAGGAGAGTTGGCAGGCCAATTGAGCACAGTAATACCATGGTCAGTAAACCATTTACCAGTGGTTTTGGCACTGGGAGCAGGTGCCAGGTCGTGCTGAAAAATGAAATCTTCATCTCCATAAAGCTTTTCAGCAGATGGAAGCATGAAGTGCTCCAAAATCTCCTGATAGCTAGCTGCATTGACCCTGCCCTTGATAAAACACAGTGGACCAACACCAGCAGCTGACATGGCACCCCAGAGCATCACTGACTGTGGGTACTTGACACTGGAATTCAGGCATTTTGGCATTTCCCTCTCCCCAGTCTTCCTCCAGACTATGGCACCTTGATTTCCGAATGACATGCAAAATTTGCTTTCATCCGAAAAAAGTACTTTGGACCACTGAGCAACAGTCCAGTGCTGCTTCTCTGTAGCCCAGGTCAGGAGCTTCTGCCGCTGTTTCTGGTTCTAAAGTGGCTTGACCTGGGGAATGCGGCACCTGTAGCCCATTTCCTGCACACGCCTGTACACGGTGGCTCTGGATGTTTCTACTCCAGACTCAGTCCACTGCTTCCGCAGGTCCCCCAAGGTCTGGAATCGGTCCTTCTCCACAATCTTCCTCAGGGTCCGGTCACCTCTTCTCGTTGTGCAGCGTTTTCTGCCACACTTTTTTCTTCCCACAGACTTCCCACTGAGGTGCCTTGATACAGCACTCTGGGAACAGCCTATTCGTTCAGAAATTTCTTTCTGTGTCTTACCCTCTTGCTTGAGGGTGTCAATGATGGCCTTCTGGACAGCAAGTCAGAGACAGGGAAAAGAAAAAAAGAGGGTTAGTCACTGGGCCTTTCAGAATGATGGTCCAGGGATAACTTCGCAGGGCGCCAAAGGTAGGTCAAAGAGTACGTATAGTTCGTTTGTACCAGGATTTTTGGAGAACAAGTATATGTATATTTTAAAAATTTAGTGGAACAAAGGAGGGCAGGCTGCCAATGGTCTCGACCCACCCTGATGCCCTCAAGGTGGGTGATTAGGACGAAAACAGTGGGGTTGCGTAAAAAACGCTAGAAAGGACCACAAAGAGGCGCCAAGATCCCTAGTATCTAGGGTTGTGATGGTATATACCCAAAAGGTGTTAGATACACATAAGTGGGGTGACAGTACTTTCACACTCACCAATTTATTTGTTAAGATTCTCACGGTCAACTCGTATATGGTGTGCAAATAGCAAATGTAGTATTAACATAAAACCTTTGACAAATATAAAATCTAGATATAAAATCAAGATATAAAATCAAAATTTTAGTGACTCACTTCACCCAGGAGGGTAATGTGGGATAAAGCACAAGACACCCACATCACACCTCCTGCGCCTGGATCGCCAGTAGAGTCTCACGGATGAACAAAGATCACTCAGGAGTTCTTGTTCATTCAGGAGTTCTTGTTCAGAATATAAAGAATGAACAAGAACTCCTGAGTGATCTTTGTTCATCCGTGAGACTCTACTGGCGATCCAGGCGCAGGAGGTGTGATGTGGGTGTCTTGTGCTTTATCCCACATTACCCTCCTGGGTGAAGTGAGTCACTAAAATTTTGATTTTATATCTTGATTTTATATCTAGATTTTATATTTGTCAAAGGTTTTATGTTAATACTACATTTGCTATTTGCACACCATATACGAGTTGACCGTGAGAATCTTAACAAATAAATTGGTGAGTGTGAAAGTACTGTCACCCCACTTATGTGTATCTAACACCTTTTGGGTATATACCATCACAACCCTAGATACTAGGGATCTTGGCGCCTCTTTGTGGTCCTTTCTAGCGTTTTTTACGCAACCCCACTCTTTTCTTCTGGACAGCAGTCAGGTTGGCAGTCTTACCCATGATTGCGGTTTTGCGTAAAGAACCAGGCTGGGAGTTTTTAAAAGCCTCAGGAATCTTTTGCAGGTGTTTAGAGTTAATCAGTTGATTCAGATGATTAGGTTAATAGCTCGTTTAGAGAACCTTTTCAGGATATGCAAATTTTTTTAGATAGGACTTTTGGGTTTTCATGAGCTGTATGCCAAAATCATCAATATTAAAACAATAAAAGGCTTGAACTACTTCAGTTGGTGTGTAATGAATCTAAAATATATGAAAGTCTAATGTTTATCAGTACATTACAGAAAATAATGAACTTTATCACAATATGCTAATTTTTTTAGAAGGACCTGTACATTGATTCAAAGGAGGACTGGGAACTTAAAAGTAGCCCTGGGGAAAAAACCTAAACGTGGCCCCACGTTGTAGGTGAATCCAGATTGACAAAATGAGTGGCAACACAAATTGGCAGGGCTAACAGAAGTAGGCAGGCCCCAGAAGAACCAAATACCACAGTGCAGCACAAAATACAGCCCCAACAGAACCAAGTACTACAGTGCAGCACAAAATACAGCCCCAACAGAACCATAGCACAGCGCAGCATAAAAAACTGCCCCAGCCAAACCAAGTACTACAGAGCAGCACAAAATACTGCCCCAACAGAACCATAGCACAGTGCAGCATAAAATACTGCCCCAGAAAAACCAAGTACTACAGTGTAGCACAAAATACTGCCCCAGCAGAAACAAATGCCACTGTGCAAGACAAAATACTGCCCCAGACAGAACCAGATACCACAGTGCAACACAAAATCCAGAGCCAGCAGAACTACGTACTGCAGTGCAGCACAAAATACAGGTTCCCTTTGTTCAGGTAAAGGAAAATTCTTGAAAGGAAAATCTGAATTAGAAAACCCATTTCAAATCTTGTTAGAAATTTGGAGTCAAAGCAGTTGCCTGATATTTTGTTGTTGATGGCCTATCCTCAGAATAGGTCATCTATATCAGATTGGTAGGGGTCTGAGTCCCGACACCCACTGTGATAAGATGTTTGAAGAGCCTCTTCCAAGGCCAGTGACATCACTTTCCTCAGTCACATGGTCTAGGCACAGCTGTCACATTCAAGTGAATGGGGCTGAGCTGCAATACCAAGCACAGCCACTATACAATGGACAGCACTGAGCTTGGTAAGATGCAAGGAGCTCATTGGAGGGGGGTGCTGGGAGTTGACACCCCCTGCCAGTTTGATGACCTATCCTGGGGATAGCTCATCAATATTAAACACCTTGCCTGAGTTCTTTTTTACTTTTCCAAACTGCCAAGAAGCCAAAATATTAATAAAAAATTCTTACAGTGCCCTATCTTTCCAAGTCCCCTCCAATCCAGCATCACCGCTCTCTTCTCTCTGCAGCCATGACATATTGTTTTGGCTGTACTGTATACCGCTGTACTGTATACCGCTCCAGTCAATCACTAGCCGCAATGGTGTACAGCACGAGAGCACCTGAGGCCAGTAATTGGCTGCCTCCTATGTAATGTTTCCAATGACAGCAAAATAATATATCATAGCTGTTGCCTAATGGAGAGTGGACAGAGCGGAGATGCTGGATCAGAGAGGACTTGAGAGGTATGTTTTTTTTTTCAATTATTTTAATTGGTTGTTGGCCATTTACAAGAATCTGAAAAAAAACTTGTAAAACCCCTTTAAGTGAGGGGGTCTAGCATTCAGTACTATCATCTATTAAATCAGGAGCAGCCTCCCATTTTGGAGAACCCAGCATGTCTAAGTATTACATGGACAGCCCATTACTTTCAACGGGACTTCGGTAAGGCTACTTTCACACTAGCGTTAACATTTTCCGGTATTGAGATCCATCATAGGGTCTCAATACCGGAAATAAACTCTTCAGTTTTGTCCCCATTCATTGTTGATGGGGACAAAACATAACTGAACAGAACAGAATGCTCCAAAATGCATTCTGTTCCGTTTGTGTCATGGAACCATGAACCAGACGTACAACAAGAGATAAGTGGAAATAAGAAGGCTTTATTGAAAATCAAGCTGTCAGGCAAAAGTCCAAACGGATGGCTAAACCGAAGCAGGGTCTTGCGAAGCCAGAGGTCAGGAACCAGAAGGGTAGTCAGACGAAGCCTGGATCAGGAACCAGCAGGGTAGTCAGACGAAGCCAGGATCAGGAACCAGCAGTCTTAGAAGCATGTGAACACAGGAGGACCAAGCAAGGAACTGAAGCCACAGACCTCCTATATATATGAGCTAGGCATCCAGCTCCTCCCAGTGGGAAGGAGAAGCCGCAGGGTGGGAGGCTACAAGAAACCCAGAAACCAAGATGGCCGCCAGCACATGTCAAACGAAGGAGAACAGCAAGAAGGTAAGACCATGACAGTACCTCCCCCTCAAGGGCCCCTCCTCCGCGGAGTAAAGAACGGTTTCTGAGGGAAGCGTGCGTGGAAGGCTCAGAGCAAGGCAGGAGCATGGACATCTGCGGAGGGAACCCAGGAACACTCCTCTGGACCATAACCACGCCAATGGACCAAAAACTGCACCCGACCGCGGACCAGGCGTGAGTCCAGGATATTGCTCACCTCATACTCCTCACGATTGCCCACTTGGACCGGACGAGGCCGAGGAACCGAGGAAGTGAAACGATTACACACCAGTGGCTTCAACAGGGAGACATGAAACACGTTGGAGATCCGCATGCCAGGAGGAAGCGCAAGGGCATAGGCTACCGGGTTTACCCTGCGAAGCACTCGGAAGGGACCAACAAAGCGAGGCGCCAGCTTGGGAGTGGGCACTCGAAGGTTGAGGTTGCGGGTGGACAACCATACGCGGTCTCCGACCTGGTAGGAAGGAGCGGGCGCTCGTCTGCGATCAGCCTGGAGTCTCTGGCGCCGCGCAGAGACCTCAAGGGACCTCTGGATCTGTACCCAAGAAGCACGTAGGACGGAAAGGTGATCCTCCACAGCCGGAATATCCTGGGGAGAGAATACCTCCGGTAACACGGCAGGTTGGAACCCATAATTGGCCATGAAGGGAGACGTCCCAGAGGAAGAGTTCACCGCCGTGTTCCTGGCAAACTCAGCCCAAGGCAGGAGGTCAACCCAATTGTCTTGGTGATCGGAGACATAGCAACGAAGGAATTGCTCCAAGGCCTGATTGGATCGTTCTGCGGCCCCATTGGACTGAGGGTGGTAGGCCGAGGAGAAAGAGAGATGAATCCCCAACTGGGAGCAAAAGGCGCGCCAGAACCTGGACACAAACTAACTCCCCCGATCCGACACAATCTCCTTGGGCAAACCGTGCAACCGGAAGACCTCCCTGGCAAAAATCGTGGCCAACTCTTGTGCAGAGGGTAACTTCTTGAGAGGAACACAGTGGCACATTTTGGAAAACCGATCCACAATCATGAGAATGACCGTATGGCCTCGGGATGCAGGGAGGTCCACAATGAAATCCATCCCCAGGTGTGACCATGGACGCTCCCCGGTGGCTATGGGTTGCAAAAGGACCCAACGGAAGGTGCCGAGGGGACTTACTCTGGGCACAAACGGAGCATGCCGCTACATATGCGGCGATGTCGGAACGTAGAGAAGGCCACCAGAACAGACGTGAAACAGCCCAGGACAGCTGATTCTTTCCAGGATGCCCCGCGGCCTTGGAGTTATGGTAGGTTCGCAACAACCGAGTGCGCAACTCCTCAGGCACAAAACTTCTGCCGTTGGGTCTCCCAGAGGGAGCACCAGATTGAGCCGCCAAAATCTGCTCACCCAGGGGAGAGGTCAGGCTGGTGCGAATGGCGGCCAGGATCTGATTCGGAGGTATGACCGAAGTCGGAATCGACTCCTCCCCAGACAGCTCGGAGTACTGCCGTGATAAGGCATCCGCTCTGATGTTCTTGGAACCGGGTAGGTAGGAGACCACGTAATTAAAACGTGACAAGAACAGAGCCCATCTGGCCTGATGTGGTGTCAATCTCTTGGCCTCAGAGAGGTAGGTCAGATTCTTGTGGTCCGTCAGGATGAGAACCGGAACCACCGAGCCCTCGAGCAAGTGCCTCCATTCTTTAAGGGCCTGCACGATGGCCAATAACTCCCTGTCACCAATCTGATAGTTGCACTCCGCGGAAGACAGTTTCCGGGAGTAAAACCCACAAGGAAGCAGAGGACCCTCTGGTGTTCTACGCTGAGACAGAAGGGCGCCTACTCCCGTCTCAGACGCGTCCACCTCGAGGACAAAAGGCAACCCAGGGTTGGGATGCGACAGAATCGGAGCCGACACAAAGGCGGACTTTAGAGCCTCAAAAGCTCGGATGGCCTCGAGCGGCCAGACCTGGGGATTACTGCCCTTCCTGGTCAGATCCGTGAGAGGCTTGGCTAGCATGGAAAAGTCCCTGATGAACTTCCGATAATAATTGGCGAAGCCCAAAAAGCGCTGCAGGGCACGAAGACCACTGGGCTGGGGCCACTGTAAGACAGCCGAAACCTTCTCAGGATCCATGGAGAACCCCTCAGCGGAAATGATGTAACCTAAGAAGGTTACCTGGGATCGGTGAAATTCGCATTTCTCAAGCTTACCGAACAGCTTGTTCTCTCGTAACCGTTGCAACACTCGTCTGACATCCAGAATGTGGGCCTCCATGGATTCAGAATATACCAAGATGTCATCCAAATAGACCACCACACACTGCTGCAACAGGTCACGGAAAACATCGTTGATGAATTCCTGGAAGACTGCGGGCGCATTGCACAACCCAAAGGGCATAACCAAGGATTCATAATGACCGGTCCTGGTGTTAAACGCGGTCTTCCACTCATCGCCCGCCTTGATCCTTACCAGGTTATATGCCGCCCTCAGGTCGAGTTTGGTAAAGACCGTGGCCCCTTTGAGGCGATCGAACAGCTCGGAAATCAAGGGTATCGGGTAAGCGTTCTTGATCGTGATGCGATTGAGACCCCTGTAATCGATGCAAGGCCTCAACTCACCGCCCTTCTTTTTCACAAAGAAAATTCCAGCCCCTGCCGGGGACGAGGATTTGCGAATGTGTCCGCGTGAAAGCGCCTCCCTCACGTACTCCTCCATGGCCTCATTCTCCGCTACCAGGAACGGCACCAGATTGTAACTCTATGGCACAATCGTATGGGCGGTGCGGAGGTAGGGCAACCGCACGCACCTTATCGAATACATCCCGGTACTCCTCGTATTCAGGAGGCAACAGAGAGTCCGAGGAAGTACACAGCAACTTGACAGACCCATGGATGCAACTAGCCCCACACTGCGGTGACCACGAGAGGATCTCGGCCGATCTCCAATCGAAAGTCGGATTATGCTTCTGGAGCCAGGGGTACCCCAAGACCACCGAGTAGTGTGGAGACGAAATAACCTGGAGACAGACCGACTCTCTGTGAACGGCACCAATGGCCATCCCCACTGGAAGGGTCTCATGAGTCACGTGTGGCGGCAGAAGGGGTCTGCCGTCTATCGCCTCAAGAGCCAGTGGGGAACCTCGAGGCTGCAGAGGAATGGAATTGGCGGCAGCGAACACACTATCAATGAACAAACCACCAGCACCAGAGTCCACCAACGCCTGGGTCGTCACCGAGCCCCCGACCCAGGAGAGGACAACAGTAATCAGTGGTTTGTCAACACGGGAAACCGGGGACGAGGAGACTCTACCGAAGATCTGCCCCCGACAGGATCTCAGGTGCGAGCGTTTCCCGGACGGTTCGGGCATGCCAACCGAAAATGCCCACCGAGACCACAGTACATGCATCGGCCCTCGCGTCTCCGGAGTACCCTCTCCCCCTCGGACAGGCGAGCAAACCCCAGCTGCATGGGTTCACCCCCAGACAAGTCATCCCCAGGAGGCGTGGGAGGAGAGGGAGGCATGGGTGGGACAGCAAACGTAGGCGCCAATCTGTTAGAAGACCTCCGCAGGCTCTCCTTAAAGGAAGGTCTCTCCCTGAGTCTGGTGTCAATCAAAATCAGGAAAGAAATAAGAGACTCGAGCTCCACTGGTAGGTCCTTAGCTGCAACCTCATCCTTCAAGGCATCCGAGAGACCATGAGAGAAAGCAGCGACCAGAGCCTCATTATTCCAGCCCACCTCTGCTGCCAGGGTACGAAACTCAATGGCGTATTCAGCTACGGATCGTGAACCCTGTCTGATGGACATAAGGAGCTTCGCAGCAGAGGCAGCACGAGCCGGCACATCGAATACCTTCCGAAGAGAAGCAACAAAACCGGAAAACTCGGCAACCACCGGATTGTTGTTCTCCCATAAAGGGCTGGCCCAGGCCAAGGCCTTGTCCGAGAGCAGCGAGATCAAGAAGCCCACCTTTGATCTCTCAGTAGGAAAGGCATGTGGCAGCAACTCGAAATAAATGCCCACCTGGTTAAGGAAACCTCGGCACTGAGTTGGCTCTCCCCCAAAGCGCTGTGGAAGGGGGGCAGAACCGGTCATACCCCGAAACACCGCAGGCGCAGCAACAGGTGTCGGGGTAGACTCTGGCGCAACAACCGGAGCGGCAGTAGGAGCGGGCCCAGGAGCGACAACCGACCCATCGGCAACGGAAGCTAAATGAGCCGTGCGTTCAAGCAGGGTTTGCAACGCCACAGCGAACCGACCCAACAGGTGATCCTGCTGATCAAGTCTGGCAACCAGCGTAGGTAGCGAGGATGGCCCTGTACCGTCAGAATTCATGGCTTGGTCCTAATGTCATGGAACCATGAACCAGACGTACAACAAGAGATAAGTGGAAATAAGAAGGCTTTATTGAAAATCAAGCTGTCAGGCAAAAGTCCAAACGGATGGCTAAACCGAAGCAGGGTCTTGCGAAGCCAGAGGTCAGGAACCAGAAGGGTAGTCAGACGAAGCCTGGATCAGGAACCAGCAGGGTAGTCAGACGAAGCCAGGATCAGGAACCAGAAGCAGCAGCAGCAGTCTTAGAAGCATGTGAACACAGGAGGACCAAGCAAGGAACTGAAGCCACAGACCTCCTATATATATGAGCTAGGCATCCAGCTCCTCCCAGTGGGAAGGAGAAGCCGCAGGGTGGGAGGCTACAAGAAACCCAGAAACCAAGATGGCCGCCAGCACATGTCAAACGAAGGAGAACAGCAAGAAGGTAAGACCATGACAGTTTGGTTGCGTTCTTTTATCGGTTTGCTTTCCGTCCTGGGATGCGGAGCAAGACGGATCTGTCATGACCCACAATGCAAGTCAATGGGGACGGATCCGTTTTCTCTGACACAGTCTGACACAATAGAAAATGGATCCGTCCCTTTTTGACTTTCAATAGAGAACCCTCCTAGAAGAATAGAGGTAGCTATGGTAGCAAGGAGGAGAGTACATCTCCATATTAACCACTTTAACCCCGCTAGCTAAAACCCCCTTAATGACCAGGCCACTTTTTACACTTCTGCACTACACTACTTTCACCGTTTATTGCTCGGTCATGCAACTTACCACCCAAATGAATTTTACCTCCTTTTCTTCTCACTAATAGAGCTTTCATTTGGTGGTATTTTATTGCTGCTAACATTTTTACTTTTTTTGTTATTAATCGAAATGTAACGATTTTTTTGCAAAAAAATGAAATTTTTCACTTTCAGCTGTAAAATTTTGCAAAAAAAAACAACATCCATATATAAATTTTTCGCTAAATTTATTGTTCTACATGTCTTTGATAAAAAAAAAAAAATGTTTGGGCAAAAAAAATGGTTTGGGTAAAAGTTATAGCGTTTACAAACTGTGGTACAAAAATTAGAATTTCCGCTTTTTGAAGCAGCTCTGACTTTCTGAGCACCTGTCATGTTTCCTGAGGTTCTACAATGCCCAAACAGTAGAAAAACCCCACAAATGACCCCATTTCGGAAAGTAGACACCCTAAGGTATTCGCTGATGGGCATAGTGAGTTCATAGAACTTTTAATTTTTTGTCACAAGTTAGCGGAAAATGATGATTTTTTTTTCTTACAAAGTCTCATATTCCACTAACTTGCGACAAAAAATAAAAAATTCTAGGAACTCGCAATGCCCCTCACGGAATACCTTGGGGTGTCTTCTTTCCAAAATGGGGTCACTTGTGGGGTAGTTATACTGCCCTGGCAATTTAGGGGCCCAAATGTGTGAGAAGTACTTTGCAATCAAAATGTGTAAAAAATGGCCTGCGAAATCCGAAAGGTGCACTTTGGAATATGTGCCCCTTTGCCCACCTTGGCTGCAAAAAAGTGTCACACATCTGGTATCGCCGTACTCAGGAGAAGTTGGGGAATGTGTTTTGGGGTGTCATTTTACACATAACCATGCTGGGTGAGAGAAATATCTTGGCAAAAGACAACTTTTCCAATTTTTTTATACAAAGTTGGCATTTGACCAAGATATTTTTCTCACCCAACATGGGTATATGTAAAATGACACCCCAAAACACATTCCCCAGCTTCTCCTGAGTACGGCGATACCAGATGTGTGACACTTTTTTGCAGCCAAGGTGGGCAAAGGGGCACATATTCCAAAGTGCACCTTTCGGATTTCGCAGGCCATTTTTTACACATTTTGATTGCAAACTACTTCTCACACATTTGGACCCCTAAATTGCCAGGGCAGTATAACTACCCCACAAGTGACCCCATTTTAGAAAGAAGACACCCCAAGGTATTCCGTGAGGAGCACGCCGAGTTCCTAGAATTTTTTATTTTTTGTCACAAGTTAGCGGAAAATGATGATTTTTTATATTTTTTTTTTTCCTTACAAAGTCTCATATTCCACTAACTTGCGACAAAAAATAAAAAATTCTAGGAACTCGCCATGCCCCTCACGGAATACCTTGAGGTGTCTTCTTTCCAAAATGGGGTCACTTGTGGCGTAGTTATACTGCCCTGGCAATTTAGGGGCCCATATGTGTGAGAAGTAGTTTGCAATCAAAATCTGTAAAAAATGACCGGTGAAATCCGAAAGGTGCACTTTGGAATGTGGGTCCCTTTGCCCACCTAGGCTGCAAAAAAGTGTCACACATCTGGTATCGCCGTACTCAGGAGAAGTTGGGGAATGTGTTTTGGGGTGTCATTTTACATATAGCCATGCTGGGTGAGAGAAATATCTTGGCAAAAGACAACTTTTCCAATTTTTTTTATACAAAGTTGGCATTTGACCAAGATATATATATATTTTTTTACCTTTATAGAACAAACCTCTCCTTCCCCATGGGTCAATGTGCAAAGCGCAAATCGCCCAAAGATGTGGCGAAGTGCTTTATGCACTTTGTCCCAGGTGAAAGAAGAGGTTTGCAGCAGCTGTATGTGAATGGGCCCTAATAGCCCTGTGTGCCTGTCCTGGTGAGATGTGATCCCTATGCTAGGTGTACCTGTGTGTGGTACTTCCGGAAACACTCTCCAAAGCATAGGGCAGGGTGGTCAGGACAGTCAGGACAGAAATAGCGGGTGTCACGCCTTATTCCACTCCTGCTACAGACACAACATCTTTTTCGGGGTGACGGTTGGGTTGAGGTACCAGGAACGACATTGGGGAAATGTCGCTCGTGTAGACGGCTAACTACACTGGTGGATGGGGCCACGGAACCTCCTGGGTACAGGAGGTTCTCGATGATCTCTTCCTGAAATTTGAGGAAGGATCCAGTTCACCCAGCCTTACTGTAGAGAACAAAACTATTATACAGAGCCAATTGAATTAGGTATACAGACACCTTCTTATACCAGCGTCTGGTTCTGCGGGAAACTAAATACGGAGACAACATCTGGTCATTGAAGTCCACCCCTCCCATGTGAAGGTTATAGTCGTGGACTGAGAGGGGCTTTTCAATGACACGGGCTGCTCGCTCAATTTGTATTGTCGTGTCTGCGTGAATGGAGGAGAGCATGTAAACGTCACACTTGTCTCTCCATTTCACCGCGAGCAGTTCTTTGTTACACAATGCGGCCCTCTGCCCCCTTGCAAGACGGGTGGTAACGAGCCGCTGGGGAAGCCCGCGCGACTAGTTCGCGCGGTGCCACAGGCGCCAATCCGTTCTAGAAACAAATGCCTAAAGAGGGCCACACTTGTGTAGAAATTGTCCACATAAAGATGGTACCCCTTGCCGAATAAGGGTGACACCAAGTCCCAGACTGTCTTCCCACTGCTCCCCAGGTAGTCAGGGCAACCGACCGGCTCCAGGATCTGATCTTTTCCCTCATAGATCCTAAATTTGTGGGTATAGCCTGTGGCCCTTTCATAGAGCTTATACAATTTGACCCCATACCGGGCGCGCTTGCTTGGGATGTATTGTTTGAAGCCAAGGTGCCCGGTAAAATGTATCAGGGACTCGTCTACGCAGATGTTTTGCTCTGGGGTATACAAATCTGCAAATTTCAGGTTGAAATGGTCTATGAGGGGCCGAATTTTGTGGAGCCGGTCGAAAGCAGGGTGGCCTCTGGGACGGGAGGCGGTGTTGTCGCTAAAGTGCAGGAAACGCATGATGGCCTCAAAATGTGCCCTGGACATGGCAGCAGAGAACATGGGCATGTGATGAATTGGGTTCGTGGACCAATATGATTACAATTCATGCTTTTTAGTTAGACCCATGTTGAGAAGAAGGCCCAGAAAAGTTTTAATTTCGGAAACTTGGACTGGTTTCCACCGGAAAGGCTGGGCATGGCGGTTATAAATTGTGTGGCATACCGATTTGTTTCGGCTACGACTAAGTCCAAGAGCTCCGCAGTCAAGAACAGCTCAAAAAATCCCAGGGCCGAACCGATCTGAGCTGTCTCAACCCGAACTCCAGACTGGGCAGTGAAAGGGGGAACTACAGGTGCGGCTGAAGTTAGGGACTGCCAATCAGGGTTTTCCAGCACCTCTGGGATTCTAGGGGCTCTACGGGCCCGTCTTTGCGGTGGCTGCAACGGGGTCACTACTGCTCGTGCCACCGTACCAGCTTCAACTGCCCTTCTGGTGCTCGCCACGTCACCAGGTTGTACGGCAGTGCTGGTACTAGGTCCAGGGAGGGCTGTGCTGCTGGTGTATGCCTCACCACGTAATCCGACAGCACCAGCCCCACTCTGCTGCTCTTGAAGCGGATCCTGCGCAACCAGTGGTCTAGCGACACGGGGCCGGGTACGCCTGGTGCTATCAGGGACCTCAGCCTCCTCGTCCGAACTTTGGGTCAGAGAGCCACTGCTTTCTACAGGTTCGTAGTCTGACCCGCTAGATTCCTCAGATGAGGGTTCCCACTCCTCATCCGACTGGGTCAGAAGCCTGTAGGCCTCTTCAGAAGAATACCCCCTGTTTGACATTTGGGCAACTAAATTTAGGGGTATTTCCTGAGACTACCCAAGAAAAAAAAGCAAGCCTGTCTTACAAAGGGGAGGCTAGCGAAGTACCGGAGGCCGCTGCGGTTGATAAAAATATCAAAACTGATTTTTTTATCGCCGCAGCACGTGTAAAGTGAATGTGCAGTGATCAAGAAAAAAAAATTTTTGGTCACTGCAGTGGGGTGGGTGTGGGCGACCGATCAGGCCTGATCAGTGACTGC
The DNA here is from genome assembly GCF_014858855.1 of Bufo gargarizans. NCBI lineage: Eukaryota > Metazoa > Chordata > Amphibia > Anura > Bufonidae > Bufo > Bufo gargarizans. The sequence continues at coordinate 138,535,178 of NC_058085.1, read as the reverse complement.
GGTGCGGTGGGCTGGGCGCTAACCGATCCCTAAACTACCTAACCAAGGGGCCTAAACTATCCTAAAACCTACCGGTCAATACCAGTGGGGAAAAAAAGTGACAGTTTGCACTGATCATTTTTTTCCTTTCACTAGTGATTGACAGGGGCGATCAAAGGGGTGATCAAAGGGTTAATTGGGGTGCAGGGGGGTGATCTGGGGCTAAAGTGTGGTGTTTGGTGTACTCACTGTGAAGCCTGCTCCTCTGCTGGATCCAACCGATGAAAAGGACCAGCAGAGGAGCAGGGCAGCCATATAATACATCATATTTACTAATATGATCTGTTATCTGGCACTTTTTTATATATTTTTTTTTAAATCATCAACTTGCCAGCCGCGATCATTGGCTGGCAACCTGATGACGCGACCCCCCTTGACGAAATGCCGGCCCGAACTGTGCATGCGCGGGCCGGCAAAGCGCGTCATCTCGCGTCTCGCGAGATGACGCATATATGCGTGACTCTGCACAGCGCTGCTGCCTCCAGACCGCACATCTGCGTTAGGCGGTCCAGAGGTGGTTAATGGACACACAGAACATTTTCTGAAGGCTACATGAAAACGTTTACTTTGGTCTCACATTTCTCATGTCTATATTTGCTCTACCAATTCATGCTGAGTCTTTTGGTTTACTTAAAGGGGTTCTGCAGTTTGTTTAAACTGATGATCTATCCTCCGGATAGATCATCAGTTTCTGATCAGCGGGGGTTCGACACCCGGGACCCCCGCCGATCAGCTGTTTGAGAAGGCAACGGCGCTCTAGCAGCACCGCGGCCTTCTCTCTGTTTACCGCTGGCCCAGTGATGTCACGACTTGTATCAACTGGCCTGGGTGGGGCTAAGCTCTGTTCCCTTGAATGGAGCTTAGCCCCGCCCAGGCAAGTTGATACTAGTTGTGACGTCACTGAGCCAGCGGTAAAAAGTGATTGGCGGGGGTCCCGGGTTTCGGACTCCTGACGATCAGAAGCTGATGATCTATCCAGAGGAAAGATCATCAGTTTAAACAAACTGCAGAACCCCTTTAAACTGTTATTTCATCCTGTAGCAGGAGCAGTAGGTGACTCAATTACCATGAGACACATGGCCTATAGGCAGCCTAGGAAAGTCATTGATGTACTAATGTCTGTATATACTGTATGGTATCCAGCGTTACACCGCAAAGAGGGGAAGCTGAACTTATAATTGAGATCTACTGCTTTAATAAAGTTCCAAAAATGAGTTTTATAAAGAATGATGAAGTCCTGGGATTTCCACAGATTCACAATTTCTATATATGTTTAATCAATAATTAGGATGTTCCTGACAGATCCCCTGAGGAAGCAATACTATGACTTGAGCTTGTAAAGAAAGATTTCGGTTACAACTAATAATGTATATAAAAGATCCTCCATATAAAATAAGAGGCACAGTATGGGTCCATAGCAAATTTGGAGAACAGCCATGTGCATGAGGCCTTACTTTACAAGAGCTCTCCCTTGTAACAACAGTTTGAAATTGAATGACTTGAACTACAAAAATATACAGTATCTCACAAAAGTGAGTCCACCCCTCACATTTTTGTAAATATTTTCTTATATCTTTTCATAGGACAACACTGAAGATATGACACTTTGATACAATGTTAGGCTACTTTCACACCTGCGTTAGGTGCGGATCCGTCTGGTATCTACACTGACGGAGCCACACCTATACTGCAAACGCTTGTATCCGTTCCGAACGGATAAGGTTGCATTATTCTTTTTTAAAAAAGTCTAAGTCAAAACGGATCCGTCCTGACTTACATTGAAAGTCAATGGGGGACAGATCCATTTTCAACTGCACCATATTGTGTCAGTGAAAATGGATCCGTCCCCATTGACTTACATTGTAAGTCGGGACGGATCCGTTTTGGCTCAGTTTTGGTGTCCGCATCCAGAGCAGAATGGAGGCAGAACGAAGCCAAACTGAGGCATTCTGAACGGATCCTTATCCATTCAGAATGCACTGGGGCTGAACTGATCCGTTTTGAACTGTTTGTGAGATCCCTGAAACGGATCTCACAAACGGAATTCAAAACGCCAGTGTGAAAGTAGCCTAAAGTAGTCAGTGCACAGCTGGTATAACAGTGTAAATTTGGTGTGCCCTCAAAATAACTCAACACACAGCCATTAATGTCTAAACCACTGGCAACAAAAGTGAGTACACCCCTAAGTGAAAATGGCCAAATTGTGCCCCAAAATGTCAATATTTTGTGTGGCCACTGTTATTTTCCAGCACGGCCTTAACTCTCTGGGCTTAGAGTGTAGCGGTCAGAGGAGGGAGAGACCGCAAAGCAGGAATCAAGTACAGTACAGCGGACAAGGAGACTGAAGCAAAAGCCGGCTTTATTAAGGAGCAAAATGAAACTGCCGGAAAACCTGAGTAACAATACAGTACCACCGCACCAGCGGCACAATAGGTCAAAGACAGGAATGGTATTAACAGGTGAACACAACAACAGTGGTAATGAGATTTTGCATAGACACAGAATTAGCTAAACAGCAAACAGTCAGCTTGCAGGCTACTCTCACTACCAATTTCCTATCCAGCCCTGCTACCCAGGGGACACTTCTACAGCACACTGACTAAGTCCCTGACTCTATAACCTATCCCAGATAAGCACCGGTGCCACTCACAGTTCTGCAGATTCTCTTGGATCCAATAAGATGCAGTCTGGCTCCAGGTCCGGTCACTTGCTTGTCTGTCTTTCTCTCTGGTCACAATAGATGCAGCTCTCCACCTCTGGCAGGAAGGATCCGTCTGGTCTCTACACACGGTCTCACTCCTCTGGAACACACAGTGAAGTCCTCTGTGTGCAGCTCCCCAGCTGTCATGAAAATCTCAGCTAGTATAGCCTCCTGCTGCTACAGTCCTTTTCTGTTATCTGTATATTGTTTACTGAGTATGCCTTATTATTCTTATGTTAAGATTTAACTTTTATTCTTATCATTTAAAATAACACACGTTTCACCAGGTATGGCTCTTCAGGGAGAAAGAATGTCCAGGCGCTGAAGTCAGTGGCTCTGGCCTGTATCGATCATGCGACAGTGGCAACTTTGTCATGCTGTGCGTCTCTTTTACGTGCGCCTTGCTCCACCCCTAAATGGATTTAACCAATCAGTTAGTGTGAGCGATGCGCACTGCTAACACTCCCCCCCCCCCCCCCCGTATATTCACCTGCCTACTTCAAAGCGGAGACATGCGCAGTAGGATTCCGCTTCTTAAATCAGGCGGCCTAGCTATGTTCCGCTACAAGGTGGAAGTGACGTGGTGCATGGGTGTAGTTAGTCGTCATGGGGATCTCACACCGCATCCCCGGCCGACTTTGTGTATAGCAAGATTGGAGATCGCTGGATGTTATTAGGGGCTCAGTTTTATTTGCTAAGAAGTATCTATAAAAACTCTCACAGGGCATGGACTATGATAACCCTGTCTCTCCTGAGTGTTATATTACAGTTTTTTTATTTCTGTGATGTTGGTATTAACACCCTCATTATTAGGTCGATAGTTGTGTGGCTGTTCTGGGAAGATATCATCCAGACCATACATACAGAGACGATCTGGTGTTTGAGTAAATAGGATCATTATTGTTTATGATTTTTATATATATATATATATATATATATATATATATATACATATAGAGGGCTTTAGGTTAATTATAGAACACAGAAAAAATGCACCAAACGGATATGCCACTGACTATACTGGCTAGTCATAAATGCAGATATTAAAAGCTGAGACTTTTGCCAATATATTCCTGTCAGGAAGATATCGGAGCCCCAAGCACCACGTCACGGCTCTCAGCATGGCAAGGGGTCCTACCACTACGCTAACTGTGGTGTGAACACGGTCTGAAGGTGATGTAATCCAGCTCACAGCCAAGCTTCCACACAACCGCCTAGCAGGACAACTAGTGCAATGTGAACAAAGCCAGACTGTAAGCCACACCCATATCAGACCATGTGATGGAGGCTACCAGGTGCAGAGGATAGTGTTTGAATGCCAGGTGAAGGCACATACACTACATATAAAACAAGACAAAAACACAGAAATATAGTGGCAAATCTGGGGGAGCTGCTCAACCCCTAACACTGTAGCGTGTTTTTCATTGGGGGAGCAGTCCCACCGCATGTGGACCGCAGCAAACGACTATCCCCAGCAAAAAATATTTTGCATACGGTGGAGGATGTCGGCGCGGTCCACATGCACCACAAAGGCATCCTACACAAAACGGAGCATTGTGCGGATGAAAATATAATCATAAATCACAGAAGAAATGCACCAAACGGATATGCCACTGACTATACTGGCTAGTCATAAATGCAGATATTAAAAGCTGAGACTTTTGCCAATATATTCCTGTCAGGACGGTAATGTCTCCACAAAGGGTACCGTCGTACATACGCGACACATCTGACCTCCTACTGAGACTCAGTGGTGTATGTATGGACGATCAAACCATACTGGTGTCTATTGACGTCAAGGCCCTGTACAGTTCGATCAAACATGATCTAGGAATGAAGGCAGTAGAAAGCTACATAAGTATAAGGGATATAAGACAATCTCGACACAACCAGTTTATACTTGATGGTGTATGTATGGACGACCAAACCATGGGGTTGAGCACTTCCTGCTTTTTAATACCACGCCAATCTGTAGTTTCCATCTAAATGAGCCTTAAAAGGGTTTTCCAGGAGTGCAATATTGATAACCTATTCTCAGAATAGGTTATCAATATCTGATCTACGGGGGTCTGTCTTCTAGAACTGTCATGTTCAGATGTTTGATGAGGCTGCAGCACTGGTGTCTTTTGGATGATACTTGCCTTTTATATTCTTTTATGTTGACTGCTATGTTGGGTTCCCACAGTAGAAGACAGCTATGATAGCGGCATCATCTATCTGTGTTTTTCAGGTAGTCTGAAATCCTCCTCATGATGCTGCTCTGTCCCTCCCTCATAATTTACAATGTTGCTCTGCTTCGTCACAAGCCCACCACCACATCACCAGGTAGCCTGTTCACACAGGGCTGATTTCTATGATAGCAGGAATAGGATGATTATAAACTACAAACAACTTAACCATAGCTGGAACCATGATTATAAGTGAAATACCCCACATACCCTCATGGCATTGAGCCCTAATGAGGAGATTTGCTTTTATTATGTGGATGTTTCTGATTTATGCCATAGATCACTCAGGTCAGCTAGTCTAACGTAAGATCAACAACAATAACAGGTAAAAGCAATTCATCAAACCATATGGCAGCCATGATCTGTCTACTGATGCAGTTAAACATGAGAATGTGGTGCGCAGCATCACACACAATGACTTGATGCTGAGTGGTGTCCAGAACTGGTACAGAGATGTCTGGAGCTGAACAAGAGCCAGAACTAAGAACAGTAAGTATGGAGTCTGGTCTGGGGTCTGAATATATATTTTTTTGTCTCATCTGGGAAACAGTAGCATTGAAGACATTTTACTGTACTTGCTATACAGCAGCACATACCTGTCATATCCATTGCCTCCCAGGAGATGTCTCCTCTGATGTAGATCTTCTCTGTCATCATCTTCTCCATTCGGTCCAGACAACTGGACTCTGCAGAGTGTGACACACATAAATCTTAGCTTCCTCCCTTTTCTGTACCCCCAAATACTATCCTGAAGAAAAATGAGTGCCCCCCCATAGTAACAGTACTTCTCATAGTCCCACCAATAGTAATTCCCTTCTAAAATGCCCTCATTAGTAATACTGCCCCCTACAGTGCCCCAACTGTGATAATGCTCACCAAGAGTGCCACCATTAGTAGAAAAGCCCTCCAGTATTAATAATACCCTTACAGAGCCCCCAGTAGAAATAAGAAACACCTATTGTTCCTCCAATTGTAATAAAGATCTCTACAGACCCTTCAGTAATAATAAGGCCCCCCATAGTGCTCTTAGTAAAAATAATGTGGATCTATAAGTCCCTCCTATAGAGCCCCCAGTAGTAATAAGAATGCCTATAATGTCCCCTGGATTTAAAATGCCCCCACATTGCCCCCAGTATTTATAATGCCCCATACTTAATGCTCACCCTGAACTGCCCCCAGTATTTATATTCACCCCTACTGTTATAATGGTTGCCCTGAAGCACCCCCAGTATTTATAGTGCCCCCTGTAGTTATATTCCTCTATTTATTGTCCTCAGAAATTATAATTCCTCAGCCCCTCCAAAATACAGTGCCATGTAAATAACATCACACCATATCTCCTGCCCCCTCCAATATACAGTCCCACGTAAATAGCATCACCCCCTCCCCAGCTGCCTTCAACATACCGTCCCATGTAAAGACCATCACACCCTCAATATTCAGTCCCATGTAAATAATATCACTCCCTCCCCACATATACCTTCAATATACAGTCCCATGTAAATAAAATCACCCCTCCCCAGCCACCTCCAACACGTAGTCCCATGTAAATAACATTACCACTCAACATTCAGTCCCATGTAAATAATATCACTCCCTCCCTCAGCTGCCTTCAACATATAATCCTATGTAAATAACATCACCCTGCCCCAGCCACCTCCAACATTCATTCCCATGTAAACATCACTCCACCCCACTGTCCCATATAAATAACCTCCCTCCCTTCAGCCCTAACATACAGTCCCAGTTAAATAACTTCAACTCCCAACATTGCTCTGCCTCTCAAACTGAGTAATCTACTCAAACTGAGTAATCTACCTCTCCTCATGTAGCAGACCTCACCACAACTTCTTCGCAGAACTTCTCCTGCACTGGTCACATGATGATGATGTCTTACCAGGTCCTTTTCAGCTACTGCATTTAGAACTAATCACATGGACTGCATTAGATTAAATTGTATTGCTGTCCTGAGATGGCAATACAGTTGTATCTAGCAGGCAGGCAGTACATTTGGGGCCTGGGACAATACATCAGGGGCCCAGGCCCCAAATGTTTTAACCTAGCAATGCCCCTGGTAGGGGTCTGATAATGTACTTAATGGGGTCTGATACTAATATAGCCTTTTGGTCTGATATACTGATTGGTCTGGGATATGATATTAATATAGAGGGTCTAAATGTAGTCAACCCCTGCCCATATTCTTTATTATTGGCAGCATAGGCCACCAATATCTGATTGGCAGTTGTCCAACACCCTGCACCCCACCAATCAGCTGTTTTGGGGTGGCGTCATGCCAGAAGATGGCACTAGAAATAGCACAGCTCCTATTCATTGTGTAGTGGTCAGAACTGGTTATTGCAGCACTGCTCCCAATGAAATGAATATCCAGCAACCAGCTGTCTAGTGTGAAGCGAACAGAGCTTTGCATTTCCACTGCAACCCAGTGCCACCCTTGAACAGCAGATCAGCAGGGTGAGGATAGGCCATCAATAGTAAAATTCTGGGCAACCTCTTTAAAGGGGTTTACTGAGATTTTGACACTAATGACCTAACCTCAGGATAGGTGATCACTATCTGATCGGTGGAGATCCGATACCCGGGACCCCTGACAATCAGCAGTTTGAGAAGGCAGCAGCGCTCTTGGTGGTCGAGCCAAGCAAAAGGGACCACCAGAGGACCAGGTAGCAGGTATATCAGACGCTGTTAACAAAACAGCGTCTGATATACCTTTCAGGGGTTAAAAATCGCATCTACAGCCTGCCAGCGAATGATCGCCGCTGGCAGGCTGTAGATCCACTGGTTTACCTTCGGTTCCTGTAAACGCGCGCTCCTGTGTGCGCGCATTCACAGGAAATCTCGCCTCTCGCGAGATGACGCACCGGCGCGTCCGGGAGGAACAACAGGGCCGCCGCCAGGATACAATGCGTGCGGCGGTCCTGAGATGGTTAAAGGGAATCTGTCAGCAGATTTGTACATATGAAACTGGCTGGCCTGTTACATGTGCGCTTGGCAGCTGAAGGCATCTGTATTGGTCCCATGTTCATATGTGTCCGCATTGCTGAATATAATAAAGTTTTAATATATGCAAATGAGCCTCTAGGAGCAATGGGGGCGTTGCCATTACACCTAGTGGCCCAGCTCTCTACAACTGCCATGCTGTCACCACCAGACATCTGAGAAGCTCTGACAGACGTTCTTCAGAACCTCCTGCTTGAGGTTCTTTTGTTTTGCTTTCAGCTGTCATGTAGTTGCACTTATTGCATCCCTTTAAATCCCTTCCCATACTGCATCACTTTGCGGTTTATACAACTTCCTGGAGTGTGTACATGCTGGATGCTACAACTGATCCTTCTACAGATAAGTCTGTTCATTGATTTGTGTTTTCCTGTTTGCTTGATCCTAGGTGACCCTGACTCCCTCCGTATTGAGTGTAGGGAGCCGGTGGTCGTGTCCCCTCACTATTATAGGGTGTTCAGGTGTCATACAGTAGAGGCACGAGGGCATGCAATTTTCTATCATAGAGATCTTTGCATGGGCTGAGAAGACAGGGAGAGTTTCAGGGCTTGAATAGGGGTCACCCTTTTGTTCCTTAGTTTCGGATCAAGCCAGTCGGATCCTTATTTGTAACTTCTTGTTTTCTGTTACACCATCCGTGACATTATAAACCGCCAAAACCGTCTCAAGCATGGATCCGGTTTCACTTTTGACTGAACACATGCAGGGTCTTTCATTGGAGGTAGCAGATCTCCGTAAAGCTGTATCTCAATTTCAGGTGACCGGTTCTGCTTGCGTTCATGGAGTTTGTTCTGAGCCTAAGATCTCGCTCCCGGATACGTTCTCCGGGGGTAGTGAGAATTTTGTTCGTTTTAGAGAGGCTTGCAAACTCCATTTTCGCCTACTTCCCCATTCCTCTGGTGATGAGGAGCAGAGGGTGGGGATCATCATCTCGCTGCTCAGGGATAACGCTCAGTCTTGGGCCTTTTCGCTGCCGGTGGGGGCACAGCCCCTCCGTTCAGTGGATGAATTTTTTTTAGCCCTGGGTCAGATATATGATGATCCGGATCGTATTGCTCTGGCTGAGTCTAGACTACGTCTTTTATGCCAGGGTAAACAGTCCGCAGAGATATACTGTTCAGAATTTCGGAGATGGGCAGCTTATACTGGTTGGAATGATGCTGCACTCCGAAGTCAATTTTGCCATGGTCTTTCAGAGGGATTGAAAGATGCATTTGCCTTTCATGAGAGACCTACCTCCTTGGACACTGCCATGTCTCGGGCCGTTCGCATTGACAGGCGTCTTAGAGAGAGAGGAGAGATCACTCCTACCTGTCATATTCAGTGCAAGGACAGTGCGGCGGTCTCATTCAGTGCGCAGGGGTCTCAGTCTCTCTCAATCCCCTCTGAGCAGGAGCCCATGCAGCTGGGTTTGCTTGCCTCTGACAATAGAAGATTCAGCTCTCAGAGGGGGTTTGTTTCTGTTGTGGAGGTATAAATCATTTGGCAAATGTTTGTCCCTCTAGGAGATTCAGGCAGTTTTTTGAGAGTAATAAAGAAACAAAAAGAAAAAGATCCTCTAAAAACGTTCCATCTGTTAGTATTGGCAAGGTTGATGCGGAAATTGAAGGTTTTCCGTTTGCTTGTAGTTCCCGTTTTGGCGCTAGAGAGCAAGAACATTTTTTGTGAGATTTTTGTAGATAGTGGAGCAGCTGTCAATCTCATTGATAATCAATTTGCTATAACACATGGTTTACAGGTATGCACTTTGGGAAAGGATATACCTGTTTTTGCTATTGATTCCGTTCCACTTTCTCAGAAATCGTTAAAGTTCACAATATCCATTTGATTGTGAGTGATACTCATGTTAAAGATGTGTCATGTTTCATCCTAAGCGGGTTGCCTACTCCTCTAGTGTTGGGGCTACCCTGGATAACAAACATAACATAAACCGGATGTGTTTTCTGAAAGTGTTGTTCAGGAGTTGCCCCCTCACAGGGAGTACGATTGCCCTATTAATCTCATCTCAGGCGCCAAGCTGCCTAAATGTTGTTTATACAATCTCTCCCAACCTGAAAGGGTCGCTATGCGTGCTTATATCTCTGAGAGTCTGAGAAAGGGACACATACGACCATCGAAGTCACCTGTTGCTGCTGGTTTTTTCTTTGTTAAGAAAAAAGATGGTTCTTTAAGACCATGTCTGGATTTCAGAGAGCTGAACAGTATCACAATTCGTCACCCTTATCCGCTTCCTCTGATCCCGGACCTGTTTAACCAGATTGTTCGGGCTAAAGTTTTTTCCAAGTTGGATCTAAGAGGGGCATACAACCTGGTCAGGGTCAGAGAAGGAGACGAATGGAAGATGGCCTTCAATACCCCTGAGGGCCATTTTGAGAATTTGGTTATGCCTTTTGGTTTGATTAATGCTCCAGCTGTCTTTCAGCATTTTGTGAACAGCATTTTTTATCATTTAATGGGGAAATTTGTACTAGTGTAGCTAGATGACATTTTGATTTTTTCTCCTGATTTCAAAACTCATATGGACCACCTACGTCAGGTCTTGCTCATCCTGCGGGAGAATAAATTGTACGCTAAACTGGAAAAATGTGTGTTTGCGGTTCCAGAAATTCAATTTCTGGGGTTTCTTCTCTCCGCTTCTGGTTTTCGCATGGACCCCGAGAAGGTCCGCGCTGTGCTTGAGTGGGAGCTTCCTGAGAATCAGAAGGCGCTGATGCGTTTTTTGGGTTTTACCAATTATTACAGGAAGTTTATTTTGAATTATTCCTCTGTTGTTAAACCACTCACTGATATGACTAGAAAGGGGGTAGATTTTTCCTCCTGGTCGGTAGAGGAGCATAAGGCCTTTTCTAGTATCAAGGAGAGTTTTGCTTCCGCTCCCATCTTGGTACAACCTGATATCTCTCTGCCCTTCATAGTTGAGGTGGACGCTTCTGAGGTGGGTGTGGGTGCCTCAGGGTCCCTCTCCTGCCAAATGGCGACAGTGTGCCTTTTTCTCGAAGAAACTCTCCTCCGCAGAAAGAAATTACAATGTGGGAGATAGGGAGTTGTTGGCCTTCAAGTTAGCTTTTGAGGAATGGCGCCATTGGCTAGAGGGAGCCAGACACCCTATTACCGTGTTTACCGACCATAAGAATCTGGCCTACTTGGAGTCAGCCAAGTGTCTGAACCTGAGACAGGCCAGATGGTCTTTGTTCTTTTCAAGGTTTAATTTTGTTGTCACGTTCCGCCCTGGGGTTAAGAATGTGAAGGCGGATACCCTGTCACGTTGTTTTCCGGGAGGTGGGAATTTTGAAGACCCGGGTCCCATTTTGGCTGCAGGTGTGGTGGTCTCTGCTTTTTATCCTGAATTGGAGGCAGAGGTTCAGGCAGCCCAGGCAGAGGCTCCTGATCTTTGTCCTCCTGGGAGGTTGTTTGTGCCTCCTCGCTTTAAGACACAAGGTTTTTAAGGAGCACCACGATACTGTCCTTGCTGGGCACCCGGGGGGTAGAGCCACAGTGGATCTCATCGCTCGGAGATTCTGGTGGCCGGCGCTTCATAAGTTGGTTGAGGGTTTTGTGGCAGCCTGCGAGACCTGCGCTCGTGCCAAAGTCCCTCATTCACGGCCATCAGGTCCTCTCCTTCTGTAACCCATTCCTTCCCGTCCTTGGACACATCTGTCCATGGACTTCATTACGGACCTGCCTCGTTCCTCGGGGAAGACTGTGATTCTGGTGGTGGTGGACCGTTTTAGCAAAATGGTGCATTTCATTCCTTTTCCTGGCTTGCCCAATGCTAAGACGCTGGCGCAGGCATTTATTGATCACATTGTCAAATTGCATGGTATTCCTTCAGACATAGTCTCTGATAGGGGCGCGCAGTTTGTTTCTAGATTCTGGAAGGCTTTCTGTTCTCGCTTGGGGGTTCGGTTGTCATTCTCTTCTGCTTTCCACCCGCAGTCGAATGGCCAGACGGAGCGCGTCCATCAGAATCTGGAGACATATCTGCGCTGTTTTGTGGCGGAGAATCTGGAGAATTGGTGTTCTTTTTTGTCCCTTGCTGAGTTTGCTTTAAATAACCGTCGTCAGGAGTCCTCTGATAAGTCACCATTTTTTGGTGCATATGGGTTTCATCCGCAGTTTGGGACATTCTCTGGAGAGGGGTCTTCTGGTTTACCTGATGAGGACAGATTCTCCTCGTCTTTGTCATCTATTTGGCAAAAGATTCAGGATAATCTAAAGAGCATTAGTGAGAGATATAAGCGTGTGGCGGATAAGAGACGTGCGCCTGGTCCGGGCCTGAATGTTGGTGATCTGGTGTGGTTGTCTACTAAGAATATTAAATTGAAGGTTCCCTCCTGGAAGTTGGGTCCTAAGTTTATTGGGCCTTACAAAATCTTGTCCGTCATCAATCCTGTTGCCTACCGTCTTGATCTTCCTCAGACTTGGAAGAGCCATAATGTTTTTCATAAGTCCTTATTAAAACCTTATGTCCAACCCATTGTACCCTCGTCTTTGCCTCCTCCTCCGATTGTGGTTGATGGTAATCTTGAATTTCAGGTCTCTAGGATTGTGGATTCTCGTGTTGTCCGCGGTTCTCTCCAGTACCTCATTCATTGGGAGGGTTATGGTCCTGAGGAGAGGATGTGGGTCCCAGTGACGGACATTAAGGCCACTCGTCTCATCAGGGCTTTCCATAGGTCCCATCCTGAGAAGGTGGGCTCTGAGTGTCCGGAGTCCACTCGTAGAAGGAGGGGTACTGTCACCACCAGACATCTGAGAAGCTCTGACAGACGTTCTTCAGAACCTCCTGCTTGAGGTTCTTTTGTTTTGCTTTTGTTTTGTCATCTTGTTAGCCTCTCTCAGCTGTCATGTAGTTGCACTGATTGCATCCCTTTAAATCCCTTCCCATACTGCATCACTTTGCAGTTTATACAACTTCCTGGAGTGTGTACATGCTGGATGCTACAACTGATCCTTCTACCGATAAGTCTGTTCATTGATTTGTGTTTTCCTGTTTGCTTGATCCTAGGTGACCCTGACTCCCTCCGTATTGAGTGTAGGGAGCCAGTGGTCGTGTCCCCTCACTATTATAGGGTGTTCAGGTGTCATACAGTCGAGGCACGAGGGCATGCAATTTTCTATCATAGAGATCTTTGCATGGGCTGAGAAGACAGGGAGAGTTTCAGGGCTTAAATAGGGGTCACCCTTTTGTTCCTTAGTTTCGGATCAAGCCAGTCGGATCCTTATTTGTAACTTCTTGTTTTCTGTTACACCATCCGTGACACATGCCCTCTGCACTTTTATTGGCAGGATCAGGCAGTGTAAACGTGATCATGCCTGGCTCTGTCAAAGTGCAGAGGGCACAGCAGTTGCGGAGGGAGCTGAGCCTCTAGGTGTAATGACAACACCCCCTTTGTTCTAAGATGCTCATTTACATATATTAAAACATTATTTTTCACAGCAATGCGGGCACATATGATCATGGGACAGACATACCCTACTCACAAAAAGTTAAGGATATTTGACTTTTAAATGCACATGTCCAACTGTTTAATGTTTGAGTACTTTTTGCCCAACTTACTGTTTTGATCCATTAATCAAATGTCCTGGTTCAATTAGACTTGATATTTAAACTGTCCTCCTCATCATGCTGTTCACATTTTGACATCATGAGACCAAGATGACACCTAACAATTGATCAACAGTACCTCGCCCCTGCGAGGCTTCAAGCAGGATGTTCTCAGACTGAAGTGCCCACTGAGCTTAGTGTCACAGAAAGTCATCAGCAGGTTGCAGCAGAGCTACAGAGAGACTGGAAGAGTCACAGAAAGACATAGAAGTGCAGATCCTTTGGCCACATCCCACACTGATGACCGCTTCATTGCCTCAGTGCTGTTCATTGATGAAAGTTAATTCACGCTGAACAGAAATGATAGCCACCAACGATGTTGGAAACGTCAAGGAGAGTGCAATGCATCAGCCACTGTTGTCACCAGACGAGTGGTGGTGTTACAGTGTGGGCAGGTGTGTCTAGTTAATACTGAACTGCCCTACACTTTGTGAATGGTACAGTGACAAGCCCATACTACTTGAATAACATCATTAATCCAGTCATTGTGCCCCTCCATGAACAACACAGGCCTAATTTCATCTTCATGGACGGCAATGCGCCTTCTCATCGAGGTCACCTCAAATGGAGTGGCCTGTACATTCTCCAGACCTGAATCCCATTGAAATCCTATGGGATCAGCTGAGTCACCGTGTAGAGGCTCGTAACTCTGCACCTCTGAACTTGAGGGCCGCCCTTCAAGAAGAGTGGGTCACCATGGCTCAGCAGACAATAAGTTGACTTGTGAACAGCATGAGATGTCGTTGTCAAACTGTAATTGATGCTCAAGGCCACATGAGAAGTTTTTGAGACAGTGACACTTTTGTGAAGATATACCCACCACTGTTGTTGGCTTTTGTTTTAATAAGTTGTTTGAGATGAGGAAATCACCATTGCATGTTTCTACTTCAATGGCCTACTTTCATCATATATCACTGTAGCGTGAACTTTTCACATTTTCCATAAATTTCACCCGAAAGCCAAATATCCCTAACTTTCTGTGAGTAGTGTAGATGCCTTCAGCTGCCAAGTGCACATTCAACAGGTCAGCCAGTTTCATTGATACAAATCTACTTATAGATGCCTAACTATTGCTCAGAAATGTCTAGAGGTTGGCCATAGCAAACATTGGAATAGCACTAAAATGGCTGTAAAAATGTCATGGAAAGGGCTAGAGTGCTGCAAATGGCATCAAAATGTGGTTAAGAGCATGGCAAGCGCTCTGCAAACAAATGGACAGGGAAATTACTTTAAATAACAAAAAATACTTAAAAATAAAAAATAATAATCTTGATCTAGGAGGACGAGGTATTTATGGAGTTGGAGGTTGAGGAGGCGGTGGATGTGGCGGTGTAGGTGGAAGTGGCGGTGGAGGAGCAGGAGGTAGCCTACACTGCTTTTTGGTTTTAAATTTATTTTTATTTTTTTAAATTAGGGTACACCCCAAAACATCGGGAAACATAACCTGTAATAACCCCCTGCAGTCTTGCTAAACACACGTTCAGACAATACACTGGCTGCAGGGCAGGCCAGCACCTCCAAGGGGTAAAGGGCAAGCTCAGGCCATGTGCCCAATTTGGAGACCCAGAAGTTGCAGGGGCTGTCAGTCAGTTTGTGTAGGCGTGTGCACACTTACTGCCCCACCATATTGCAAGTCCCCGTGATGTTCACGATCCAATTTAATATCTGCTCTATCAACTTTCGATGTTCTTTTCTGCTCCTACCATGGTGATCACAGGTGGCGGGGAATTGGGGTTTCACGCCCGAGAGGGAGAGTGAGAAAGAGAGACCACATCCACGGGAGGATTAATTTTTTCAAATTTAAAATTATAGAGTGGAATTATGGGACAAATTATTAAAGTGCAATCCTCGGTGGTGGAAGGACATGCGCCAAACTGCTATGCGCCTCAGGCCCAGCCGCTACTGCATTTACCCAGTGTGCTGTTACGGAGATATAACATCCATGACCGTGCTTACTGGTCCACGTATCCGTAGTGAGGTGCACCTTGCCACAGATGGCGTTGCGCAGTGCCCACCTGATTTTGTCCCCTACTTGGTTGTGCAGGGAAGGAATTGCTCACCTGGAAAAGTAGTAGCGGCTGGGCACGACGTACTGTGGGACAGCCACCACCATAAGGCCTTTAAAACTATCCGTCTCCACCAGATGCAATGCCAGCATTCAAAGGCCAGTAATTTAGAAATGCTGGCATTCAGGGCTAGGGATCACAGGGGGGTAGGGGGGTACTTCCTCTTCCTCTCCAGCGTTTGGGAGATGGAGAGCTGGACGCTTACGTGGGACATTGTGGAGATGCTTGGTGACCCAGGCGGTGGTGTTGCTGGAAGATCCTCTGTTTGCGGGGTGGCAGGTGGCACTGTCACTCCAGAGGTGGATGAAGAGGCGGAGACTGCAGCAGAAGAGGAAGCAGGAGGAGTCAGAGACCTTTCTTGGTTTTTGAGGTGTCTACTCCACTGCAGCTCGTGCTTTGCACTTAAATGTCTGGTCATGCAGGTTGTGCTCAGGTTGAGAACATTTATTCCTAGCTTCAGGCTCTGATTGCACAGCGTCTTGTGTCTTGTCGTCAGCACATTGTCTGAAGAACTGCCACGCCAGGGAACTCCTTGGAGCTGGCTTTGGTGTGCTCGGTCCCTTGCTGCGGGGGGCAGTAGCAGGCGTACTGTCTAGAGGATGGCCGCTCCGCTTTTGCACCCTGCTCCCTCTTCTGCTGTGCTGGTGGCTCTGTGCAACCACCGCCTCTTCCTCTGAACTACATAGGTCACGCGCATGACCTTGATTCCATGTGGGGTCGAGGACCTCAACGTCCTCCACATCATCTTCCACCCAGTCTTCACCCCTGCCCTCCTCGTCGGTCTGCACACTTTCGAAAGCCCCAGCAGTTGGCACCTGTGTTTCGTCATCATCCGAGACGTGCTGCGATGGTCCTCCCATGTACTGATCTTGAAAGATAAGTGGTTGGGCAATGGTGCGCTCAATCTCTTCCACTTCTGGGGCAGGGCTAGGTGGATGGCCCTGGGAAACCCTGCTAACAGAGTCATCAAAAAGCAGAAGAGACTGCTGCATGACTTGGGGCTCAGACTGCTTGGCTGATTTGGAAGGGGGTGAGGTGAAAGACTGATGGACATCGGCTGCTGGTGCCAACTGTGATCTTTCAGCAGGAGACTGGGTAGGAGACAATGTGAATGAACTGGAGCCACTGTCAGCAACCCAATCTACTATCGCCTGTACTTGTTCAGGCCTCACCATTCGTAAAGCTGCATTAGGCCCGACCAAATACCGCTGCAGGTTCTGTCGCCTACTCCCACCTGAGGAAGGGGTTTCACTTATGTGTGTAGCTGGCACAGATCGACCACGTCCTCTCCCTGCAACAGGAGCTCCACCAGCAGCACCACGACCTGGGCCACATCCCTTATTTGACGCTCTCCTCATATTTCTCGAATTTAGGATCTTGCCCTAAATGGGTGTTTAAATAATAGTAGAATAGAGCGACAGTATGTACAGGGTGTATCTCACACGCCCTGAACCAGACTAGGCCTCAATTAAATGTTTTGCCCAAAATGGCTGTATTTCACATACCTGAATAGAAGCCCTGTATTTAAAGGGAAATTCAAACGTCTTGATGATGTAAGGGTGCAACAATTGTGTAGTTTGCCCCAAAAAGGGTGTTTTATTAATAGAAGAATATAAGCCCTGTATATACAGGGTGTATGTCACACGGCCTGACCCACACTAGGCCGCAATTAAAGATTTGTGCACCAAATTGCAGTATTTCAAATATCTGTATAGAACCCCTGTATTTAAAGGGTGTAACTCACAATGACATATGCAGCAAAGGCTGCCAACTAAACTTTTTTTGCCCAAACGAGTGTTAGTTTAATAACTGAATATGACAGCAGTATATAACCCTGTAATTTCAAACGTCTTGATGCTGCAAGGCCTGAAAAATTGTGTATTTTGCCCAAAAAAGGGTGTTTTATTAATAGAATAATAAAGGCCCTGTATATACAGGGTGTTTTTCACATGGCCTGACCCACACTAGGCCGCAATTAAAGATTTCTGCACCAAATGGTGGTATTTCAAATATCTGAATAGAACCCCTGTATTTAAAGGGTGTATCTCACAATGACATATGCAGCAAAGGCTGCCAAATATATATTTTTTGCCCAAACGGGTGTTAGTTTAATAACTGAATATGACAGCAGTATATAGCCCTGGAATTTCAAATGTGCTGATGCTGCAAAGCCTAAAAAATTTATATTTTTCACAAAAAAAGGTGTTTTATTAATAAAAGAATCGAACGCCTGTATTTATAGGATGTATCCCACACGCTCTGAACCAGACTAGGCCTTCTTTTAATTTTGTTTGCGCAAAATGGCTGTATTTCAACTACCTGAATAGAACCCCTGTATATACAGGGTGTATCTCACACGCCCTGATCCACACTAGGACGCTATCAAAGAATTGTTGCCAAAATGGCTTTATTTCAAATAACTGAATACAAAGACAGTATGTACACTACGTGCAGAATTATTAGGCAAATGAGTATTTTGACCACATCATCCTCTTTATGCATGTTGTCTTACTCCAAGCTGTATAGGCTGGAAAGCCTACTACCAATTAAGCATATTAGGTGATGTGCATCTCTGTAATGAGAAGGGGTGTGGTCTAATGACATCAACACCCTATATCAGGTGTGCATAATTATTAGGCAACTTCCTTTCCTTTGGCAAAATGGGTCAAAAGAAGGACTTGACAGGCTCAGAAAAGTCAAAAATAGTGAGATATCTTGCAGAGGGATGCAGCACTTTTAAAATTGCAAAGCTTCTGAAGCGTGATCATCGAACAATCAAGCGTTTCATTCAAAATAGTCAACAGGGTCGCAAGAAGCGTGTGGAAAAACCAAGGCGCAAAATAACTGCCCATGAACTGAGAAAAGTCAAGCGTGCAGCTGCCAAGATGCCACTTGCCACCAGTTTGGCCATATTTCAGAGCTGCAACATCACTGGAGTGCCCAAAAGCACAAGGTGTGCAATACTCAAAGACATGGCCAAGGTAAGAAAGGCTGAAAGACGACCACCACTGAACAAGACACACAAGCTGAAACGTCAAGACTGGGCCAAGAAATATCTCAAGACTGATTTTTCTAAGGTTTTATGGACTGATGAAATGAGAGTGAGTCTTGATGGGCCAGATGGCTGGATTGGTAAAGGGCAGAGAGCTCCAGTCCGACTCAGACGCCAGCAAGGTGGAGGTGGAGTACTGGTTTGGGCTGGTATCATCAAAGATGAGCTTGTGGGGCCTTTTCGGGTTGAGGATGGAGTCAAGCTCAACTCCCAGTCCTACTGCCAGTTTCTGGAAGACACCTTCTTCAAGCAGTGGTACAGGAAGAAGTCTGCAAGGTAAGAAAAACATGATTTTCATGCAGGACAATGCTCCATCACACGCATCCAAGTACTCCACAACGTGGCTGGCAAGAAAGGGTATAAAAGAAGAAAATCTAATGACATGGCCTCCTTGTTCACCTGATCTGAACCCCATTGAGAACCTGTGGTCCATCATCAAATGTGAGATTTACAAGGAGGGAAAACAGTACACCTCTCTGAACAGTGTCTGGGAGGCTGTGGTTGCTGCTGCACGCAATGTTGATGGTGAACAGATCAAAACACTGACAGAATCCATGGATGGCAGGCTTTTGAGTGTCCTTGCAAAGAAAGGTGGCTATATTGGTCACTGATTTGTTTTTGTTTTGTTTTTGAATGTCAGAAATGTATATTTGTGAATGTTGAGATGTTATATTGGTTTCACTGGTAAAAATAAATAATTGAAATGGGTATATATTTGTTTTTTGTTAAGTTGCCTAATAATTATGTACAGTAATAGTCACCTGCACACACAGATATCCCCCTAAAATAGCTAAAACTAAAAACAAACTAAAAACTACTTCCAAAAATATTCAGCTTTGATATTAATGAGTTTTTTGGGTTCATTGAGAACATGGTTGTTGTTCAATAATAAAATTAATCCTCAAAAATACAACTTGCCTAATAATTCTGCACTCCCTGTAGAGGCGGTATCTCACAATGACATCTGCAGCAAAGGCTGCCAACTAATCTTTTTTGCCCAAACGGGTGTTTGTTTAATAACTGAATTTGACAGCAGTATATAACCCTGGAATTTCACATATACTGATGCTGCAAGGCCAGAAAAATAGTGGAATCTGGCAAAAAAGTGTGTTTTTAAAAATCAACAAATTTATGGCTGTATTTCTAGCTTAAATTGCACACTTACTAATACAGATGTTGTATATTGCCAAAAAGTGTTGTTTTTTTTTGGTAACAGAGTATGAAAGCTGTATATATTAAACTTGAATTTAACACTTGCAGATCTAGAAAATAGTGTTTTTTGGCAAAAAATTGTGTTTTTAAAAACCCAGAAAATTATGGCTGTATTTCTAGCTTAAATTGCACACTGACTAATCCTGTAAATGCACCAGATGTTGTAAATTGCCAAAAAAAATTGTGATTTTTTTTTTACAAACAGATTATTTGTGCTGTTTGTAAAGCTTGGATTTCAATGTCCCAAAAGCTCAGATGCAGTGCTGGTGCACTGAGCTTGCATAAAATGGCCGCCGCCACCTCCCAACTAACTGACTTATAAAAGTATTTTTTTTCGGTCACTGGGCTCAGGGCAGGATAAAAAAAATGTGCCCTGCACCCACAAAACACAATGTATGTAGATCGCTGAGTTAGATTCTGATTTCGAGCAAAGAGTCTCTCCTATTCTCTCCCTGAAATCACCAGCAGCATCCTATCCCTACACTAAGCACAGCAGAGTGACGTGCAGCGCTACGTGACTCCAGCTTATATAGAGGCTGGGTCACATGCTGCACTGACCAATCACAGCCATGCCATTAGTAGGCATGGCTGTGATGGCTTCTAAGGGCACAGAGTTAAACGCTTGTCGATTGGATGCTCTGCAGCCTTTCAAAAAGCGGCAAGAAAGCGGCAAACACTGAACCCGAACTTTTACTGAAATGTTCGGGTTCAGGTCCGGGGGTCCAAAAATCTTAAAGTTCGGTACGAACCCGAACTTTACAGTTCGGGTTCGCTCAACCCTAAACAGCTCCTCTTATTATAGATGAAATCCTATGTTATAAGAAAAAAAAAATCATTTACAAACTATTGTAATTGTAAGCACAAAAACCCATTAGTAAAATATTGGGGGCACATTTATCAAGCTCTCCTGTTTTTAGGTGTATTTCATTTGGTTGTCTTTCTTTTTGCCAAGTATTTATTAAAACTTGCACAGCACTTCATGAATTAGACTACATGTATTGCTAGTAGTCATCTCTGGTGGTTCTTTTTCAGTTAGACTGGTTCATTGTCACTAAGGGTGGGTTCACTCTAGTGTTAGGCATTCCGTTATGGCTTTCCGTTTTAACATCGTTATAACAGAAAATAACGGAATCCATAAGACGAAAGGACGGATCCGTTCTTCTGCCCATAGACTTGTATTATGACAGAATGCAAAACGGAAGACTTTAAAAGGCATTCCGTTTGCCTTCCGTCCTAAAAGAAGTTTAAGGGAATCAAAATGGATCCGTCTGGGTCCCGACTCCTATTATGCAAGACGGAAAACAAAGTCCTGTCGACAGAACCTTATTTTCAGTCTTGCATAACGGGACCCAGATGGATCCGTCATGCTTTCCCATAGACTTCTTTTAGGACGGAAAGCAAACGGAATGCCTTTTAAAGGCTTCCGTTTTGCATTCTGTCATAATACAAGTCTATGGGCAGAAGAACGGATCCGTCCTTCCGTCTTATGGATTCCGTTATTTTCCATTATAACCATGTTATAACGGAAAGCCATAACGGAATCCCTAGCGCTAGTGTGAACCCACCCTTAGACTGGTCTCATTTATTTGCGCATGAAAAAAGTCACATCTGTGCAGAGAAAAGTCACATGTCTCCCGGAAAGTGTGACTTTTAATGCAACTCACTACTCAGAACAGATTTAGAAATGTACACCGGTCCTGGAATGGAGTAGAAGTTAGGACTGTTTTGTGACAAATTCAAGAGCAAAAAAAAAAAAAGGCGCACCTACATAAATAGGTCGGAAAAAAAGTTTCTAAAGTTAGAAAACTTCCGCATTAGTCTAAAAAATCTAAATAGGTGAATGAGACACAAAAGCCTCCAAGACTCTAAGTCTAAAACTGCATTTTTTTGCACTAAAACAGGCACAAACTCTTTACTAAATGTGTCCTATTGTATCCATCTGACTGGGCATCTATGGATACAAGTCAGGGTAGTGGGATACAGTGTAAAATACTAGAAAGACAATGATAATAATGATATTCAGAAGCTATGGTAGAAGCTAACTGTAGCTCCTAGGTACTACTATGTGCATCCTGCCAGCAGCTGATCGCCTCCTTCCACGGCAGGCTTCTGTAGGTACAAGGAGTAGATCTGCCCAGCAACTAAAGAGTGAACAGAAGGGATTTCCTTCCGAAGTGTCTTCCAGACGCGGAGAATAGGACCGTGGATTTCATGGCGAGGGGCCCCGCTCCCGCCCCGGGGCGGATTAGGAGCGGCACTCAGCACCAGGGAGGAGGACAGCTCCCGCTCCCCGGCCACTCGCTTGCCTCCGGCCGGGGATGCACCTGCGATCGCTGACCTCGCCCGGCTCCATTTCCTCCTGCTGCTGACAGCTCCAGTCCCCTGGCACATGTGTGGTTTGGAGGAGCTGGTGGGGGGAGAGTACAGGGCTCTGTGCACTTGCTCTTTCCATCACTGCAAATCCCTAATCCTCCCATCATCGCTGGTAGGAATCACTGGAGTCACTGGTTTATGCTTCCAGAAAGGGGTTAAACTGAAGCAAGATGTCATTGCCATAACGATCGCATCAGTGCACTGGTAGAAGACGCAGGGGTCCTCTGGGGAGACTGGGAACTTTCTGCTGGGCTTTCTGAGAGGAGACTCCTGATCTCAAGATGCCGGTGAGGAGGGGGCACGTCGCCCCCCAAAATACCTACCTGGACACCATCATCAGGAAGTTTGAAGGACAGAGTAAGTACTTTTCAGAAACCTTCTATCGATGGGTAATGTGAATGAGACTCCAACAAAACAAGCGATTAGTAAACGCAGGGGCATAGTCACCACAGCAGACAGATGCTGCACCAGCACACAGGGGGGCACAGGCTGGCACCATGATGCCTGCCTCTGGTTACATGCCTTTTTCATCAGTCTCAGCACAAGGATCTTGCATGGCCAGGACTTTAGTAGTGATGGTCCTGAGATCTCATCACTTCCAAGCCTAGGGGTCAGTAATGTGTGCTGGCCTGAGGCATCACATGAGGAATCAACTTCATGGTGCTAAATACATGAAAAGTCTCATCTAGTGTTACCCTGAGAGAAGCTAGCTGTGCAGACATCAGCATCCTGCCATCACAATAATATACCCCAACCATTATCTGTCCTCGTCTAAGTCCATGTCAGTCCTGGGAGAGACATCTGATTTGTAAAAGCCATCAATACCTAAATAAAACTTATATTGTAACCTATGCTATTATACAGGTATTGGTTCTGATGACGCAGAACCCCCGAAACCTTGTTTGAGGCTACAGCACATTTTAAAGAAATACATTAGCAGTAAGAAAGTGTCCCTTTGCCACCTTAGAATAGAAAAGCCAGTGGGGACCAGTGGTGATCTTGCAGGGTGGTGGTAGTGATGGATATACACCAGCAATCATCTCCACAGAACCATCTCCTGCTGGTGCCACCTAAATATATTTACTTACTTTGCCAAGCAAGGACTGGGTTGGCTTAAAGGCTACCTACACCTTCAGAGCAATTTTTTATGATTGTATTTTACTCATTTTGGTCTAAAAGTCATTTTTTCAATTGTTCTTTATTAACATTTTTCAACTGTTTCTGTTCTATAGCCTTCAGTTTTAGAATATCTGCAGACTGTCTTGCCTTCTGCTTTATACTGAACCATCGGAGAACTGCTCTGTAGGCTCAGTCTGTAGTCCTTATGTTTGAACTCCTGAAAGCTCATAAACACTCATTAGAGCTAAACTCAAACTGATAAGAATATGGGTTAAAGGCTATGAACTCCTTCGGGGGAAATTTTTTAAAATATTGCATTCTACTAATTTTTTCACTTGGCTTTTATTAAAAAATGTCATCTTTTTTCTTTGTACAAAGATGTCAGTCTCTGTCTATTTGCAGACTAGCAGGCTTCCTATTCTCAGTGAGTCCCATCAGATAGAATCCCTCACAGCTTATCTCTGAATTCCTGACAGCTCATAATCAGTTACTTATCAGTTTGATAATTTTGCTATAATGAGTGTTTATGAGGTCAGAAGATTAGAAATAAGAGCTACCCATGAGCCATCATGTGATGGGACTCGATGTAAACAGCAAGAGACAATCTGCAAATGTAACCCCTGTGTAAAAAAATGCCACAAATAATTAATAAAGACCAAATGAAAAAAATATGTTTGTTTATTTTAGCCCAAAGTGAGTAAAATTAAATCATAATCAATTTTTTTTTTCCAAAGGTGTCCATAGCCTTTAAATGTGAATAAGTGTTTATGAGCTGCCAGAAGTTCAGATATAAGGGCTGCATTGAGGCTCGGACTGGCCCACAGGGGTACAGGTGAACCCCCCGGTGGGCCCCTAGTCTCCCACCCCCTGCACAAGTGGCTCATAACACAGTACACTTACCGCACTACATACATATATTCCATGTACAGCACCTCAACCAGCCAATGTTCATATAAAACTTGATAGATTATTAAAGAAACTCCCCAGTTTATTATTATAGACCCGATCAGAGCTGAGATGTCTTCTAGGTACAGAGGAAAGCTACCAGTGTCCTATTTCAATATTTGAATCATATTTGAATATATCCGTATGGTGAGCCCCCAAAATACATTTTACCGGTGGGCCCTAGGCCCCACACTGGAGGCATATATACTGAAACTGAAGGCTGTAGAACAAAAACTGTAAAAAAATTAATAACCAAATAAAAAAAGATTTTTAGCCAAAAATGACTAAATTAAAATGACAAATAATTCCCCTGGAGGTGATCATACATAGCCTTTAAACTGTTGTTGTGAAAGACTCACTTATAAATAATGACAATACAAATTCCCATTTTCAATATAATTTCCCTTTAAGCTGTGTGCCTATTAAACCATTTTTATCTAACCTGGATCGGGGAGCTATATACAGTTATATTCACTGCGGCACAATATGGGAATTAAATAATTCAACTTTTTAATACTAGTTCGGTGTCTGCCTCATGACCATTCATGATATGCATGTACAACACCAGGGTTTATAGCATTTCTTACACAGTACAGGGTATGAATGATATAGGAGAAAAGCTGAAGGGGCCAATTCACTTTTCTTACTACTAAAGCGCCTTTGTTCCCGGGATTGGTGGTGGACCTTAAAGGGGTTTTCCCATCTCACCAGTTCAGGTCTGAACTTCCTGTTTCTTTTAAGGGGGACTCCTTCTGTCCTGATTAACAGCACAGGCAAGCGCTGCTCTGATTGAATGTGCGTTCCCGATACTGTTAATGAAGTATTTTCCTTAGATACGTCAGCCCTAGCTCATGCATCTATAGCTGGTCTCTGGTCTACTATGCATGCCCTGGAGCTGTTCTACAGATTCTACAGGGTCTGATACGAAGTGGCTGGGATGGGAGCTGCCACCAATGACCCCCATTGAAGGTTGTGATGATTGCTGGAGCACCCCAGTACCATTAATGCTCTTCCAGACCCAGTGGTTGATCTGTCAATGCAGCAGTGCCTAGTACTGCATCATGCCACGAGTCAGACACCCCATCAGACATACATTAATAACCTATCCTAAGGACAGACCATAAATGAGAACTTTAAATGGAAACATCATTTCTAGAAATGTATAGGGAAACTGCTGTACCCTAATATATTAGTAATACAAGTGACCTTGGCATGGGGTTAGAGTGCCCCCGCAAGCTGAGATCTCACCGAACCACCAAATACACAATCATATATAATTGACCTACACTTATTCAAGGCATCGATAATGAGCAATTAATCAGCAATCTCACAAATCAGCCAATGGAACCAAGTCTAAGAACAAGTGATTTTAAAGGGTTAAAGAAAATGTGTCATCAGAAAATGGCCTATTGTTAAAATCACATTTTTATGTGAAACATATTTATTTAGAATCTTTGGCGATTTTTTTTCCCCCCCTGTATCTGTCTATCTACTACTAAAAAAATTAATAAAAAATAAATCAAATAAAACTGTTTAGAATCCTGACATTTTCACACTGGCCACTAGGCGTAAAATATGTGATTTTCTTCTCTTTTGAGAGAAGCTACATGGGCCATAGGCACAATGGACAGGAGATGAGTTCTATGAGAGACTTTTCTAGGCATGTGGTGTGACCTGTGCAGAGGTCAGGAGGGAGCTGATAAGCTGTGATATCACTTATTGTGAATGGTAGATTCGTGTTATTTATACAGAGGTGTTACTTGTCATTGTAATTCTCTCTGTAGTGATAATGATAATAGCTACTGAAAAGTTACTGATATAGAAACAGGAAATTGTAAACTGTTATTAAGCCTGTGTGTATTAGTAGCCTGTGTGAAAATTGCAGGACTATATACATTTTTTTAAATATAGATAGTGACATGGCAAAATAAAAAATAATTCATCAAAAATTATTTTTAAAAAAAGAACACTAATAAAAGCATTTAATAATAATATTTAACATACAAACATTATGTAATCCCTTCAGGACGCTGCCATTTTTCACCTTAAGGACAAGGCTGTTTTTTTTTAAATTTGACATTTGTCACTTTATGTGGTAATAACTTTGGAACGCTTTAACTTTTCCAAGCCATTCTGAGATTGTTTTCTCATGACACATTGTACTTCATGATACTGGTAAATTTCAGTCAATATTTTTCATTTTTATTTTAAAAAATCCCAAATTTACCCCAAAATTTGAAAATTCACAACTTTCCAAATTTCTATTTCTGATACCTCATATAATAGTTATTACTTTACATTTCCCATATGTCAAATTTATGTTTGGATCATTTTGTGAATGCAATTTTATTTTTTGGGGACGTTAGAAGGCTTCGAAGTTTAGAAGCATCTCTTTTCCAAAACCCACTTTTTTAAGGACCAGTTCAGTTATGAAGTCACTGTGGGGCTTACATAATAGAAACCACCTATAAATGACCCCATTTTAGAAATTACACCCCTCAAGGTATTCAAAACTGATTTTACAAACTTTATTAATCCTTTAGGTGTTCAACAAGAATTAAAGGAAAATGTAGATGAAATTTCAGAATTTCATTTTTTGGGCAGATTTTCTATTTTAATCCATTTTTTTCCCAGTAACAAAGCAAGGGTTAACAGCCAAACAAAAATCAATATTTATTACCCTGATTCTGTAGTTTACAGAAACACCCCATTTGTGATTGTAAACTGCTGTATGGGCACACAGCAGGGCACAGAAAGAAAGGAGTGCCATGTGGTTTTTGGTGGGCAGATTTCACTGGGATAATTTTAAGTTGACCCCAAAAGTTGACCCAAAAAAATTGACCCCATTTTGGAAACTACGGAAAAGGGTGGCAGTTTTGTTAATACAATTTTAGGGTACACATGATTTTTGGTTGCTATATGTTACACTTTTTGTGAGGCAGGGTAACCAAAAATAGCTGTTTTGGCACCGGTTTTATTTTTTGTTTCTTACAATGTTCATCTGACAGGCTAGATCATGTGCTATTTTTATAGAGCAGGTTGTTACATAAGCGACAATACCAAATAAGCCAACTTTTTGGGTTGTTTCAGTTTTACATAATAAAGTATTTTTGAAAAAAAATATTTTTTAGTGCCTCCATATTCTGAAAGCCATAGTTTTTATTTTTTGGGTGACTGTCTTATGTAGGGGCTCATTTTTGGGGGGATGAGATGACAGTTTGATTGGTACTATTTTGGGGTGAATATACATTTTTGATCGCTTGTTATTACACTTTCTGTGATGTAAGGTGACAAAAAATAGCTCTTCTACACAGTTTTTATTTTTTACGGTGTTTACCTGAGGGGTTAGGTCATGTGATATTTTTATACAGCAGGTTGTTACGGACGCAGCGATACATAATATGTATACTTTTATTAATTTAAGTTTTACACAATAAAAGCTTTTTTGAAACCAAAAAATCATTTCAATGGGACTTTGGAGAATACTCAATGTATGAGATGAAACAACCTCTTTAAAGACAGCAGGATTCCTGACTGTAAAAGCTGTATGTATCTAGGCAGGAGAACAAGAAGCTTCTTGCTTCAAGATGTTTAGATGATTCCTTGAAAGAAAACAACATAAACACTTATGTCATGAATAAAACCCTTGTTTGACTGTTGATCTAATCTAATCATCACTTGTAGTCAAGAAGGATGTTTTCCTCCTTTATGGCAGATTGGCTTGTGCTTTATGTTAGGTTTTACCTTCTCAATGGGGTTGATCAAAAGTTCTAGGATTTACCTCCCCTCCTCGTCTTCCCATTTATGTTATCTTCCCTCCTCTGTTTGAAATTAACTAAAAACTATGTTACACACTTCATTATATTTCTATGTTCTGCTCCCGAATGTAATTCTATGGACTTGCACATTTCAGCAGATATCCACATGTGCATTATGCTTTTCAGCACAAGCAGTATGCCACACCCTGAAATCTGTCAAAGTAATTTATTGTCCCCACACTTCACATATAAGAAGTATTGTCACAGTTTTGTCAATCTGTGGCTGATAATTAAACTCCACAAATTAAAGCGGTGGCAGTAGAATCTCATTTAGTCGAGAACATCAAGCTCTGGTTTGTTTGCCAAGCTCTACCTTCCATCTCCCACTGGTGCCCTGGGGCTTACAATCTTGTCTGGACACCTCACAAATTATTCAGCAAGTTTGGGTGAGATGCTTGCAGAAGATATGAAGAAAAGTATCTGATTTATGGGAGATGTCCTCGTCGACAGAAAGATTGATACTGAGTGCTACAGTTTTATGGAAAAAGGACTGTGTAAGGATTGTGATGATGTGATTGTGGGTAGGGAAAGAATTCACAGAGATAAAAATATCACTGGTATTAAAGCACTTTTTGTACAAGGTATTATATGACATATACATCACATCACTCACTCATCACACTGTTCATGCTTCACATCAGTCATTCTTTCCTCACACTTATGCATTTGAAAAGTCAACAACTCATTTGTAATGGTAACTAAATTAAAGGGACTGTTCAGTATTGTTTGCAAGAAAGAAACTTGTAAAATGTAAATGGACACTGTAACTTCCTGTACTCTCAACAATCTTTGCACAAATCAATAGTGCAGGTGAATGTAAGAAACTTTATAATATACCCTATCTGAGAAATGCATTTTTCTCCCTCTAGCAGCTCACTCCTCCTAAACCCTCCCCTCTTCTCTGGGCCGCATGAGTCTGTATTTATCTCACTACAGCTCACTCCTCCTTATCCTTCCCTTCTCCATAGACTTCTATGGGCAGCATGTAATCTGATACATCAGTTAGCGGAGAATGTTAGTGTAGGAAGGGGAGAAAGAGACACTTTTCTCTGATAAGATACAGTGCTGTGAAAAATCATTTGCCCTCACCTGCTTTCTTCTATTTTTGAAAATTTATAACATGGAAATGTTTAAGATCATCCATTGAATTTTTATATACGATAAAGACAATATAAGTAATCACAAAGTGCAGCTGATTTTTTGAAAATTAAAGAATTAACAAAAACCTGTATCACCAATGTGAAAACGTAATTGCACCTATAAACTTAAAGGATAACATATTTTCATCAAAAAATCTATTTTACCATATGTTACTGCTGCAGCAGCATTATGTATAAAGCAATCTTTCGTTTCTTCACTTACCACTGTTTTCCTTGAGTTTTCCCCTTAGTTATGGCTGTTTTTAATCGTACATTATGAGGATCTTCACAAGATGGCTTCTCTGCCAGTTCTCTAAGGCCAAAACTGCCTTCCCTCACTTCACATACACACTTGCTGGAGCCAGCAGCTTCCTGACAGCCAATCAGATTGGATTACTGAGAGACACGCCTCCTCACTCTGAAGCCTAATGCAGGCATGCAGTGTGAAGGACCGCCCCTCCGTCTGCCTAGCCAGAGACAGATGAGCCATAGCAACGATCTTTTAAGGGAGCAGTGGAAAGGGACAGGGGACATTAATGAAAGCTGTTATTATAAGGTAATTACAGATCTTTTAGCAATCATTGACAGACTAACTCAGGTATACAGGCCTAGCTCTAATAAACTAGTAAATAAAAGAAAATATGACAGTTATCCTTTAATAACTGGTTTTACCACCCTTGGCAGTAACAATCAAACACTTGTGATGAGTCTTTTACATCGCTGGGAAGGAGTTTTAGCTCACTCATCTTTGCAGAATTGTTTTAATTTGGATATTCTGGAGGGTTTTTGAGCAAGAGCTGCCCGTTTAAGGTCCGAACCCACTGGATAGGTGATCAGTATCTGATCGGTGGGGGTCCAACACGCAGAACCCCCACAGATCAACTGTTTGAGAAGGCAGCAGCACTCCTTTGAGCACTGCAGCCTTCTTGAAGCTTACCAATCACAGCGCTGTACATTGTATAGCAGCTGTGCTTGGTATCATAGTAACATAGTAACATAGTACATAAGGCCGAAAAAAGACATTTGTCCATCCAGTTCGGCCTGTTATCCCGCAAGTTGATCCAGAGGAAGACCCCTCTCTAGTAGCTATAGCCTGTAATATTATTAAGCTCCAGACATACGTCCATGGCCCTCTTGAATTCCTTTATTGTACTCACCATCACCACCTCCTCAGGCAGAGAGTTCCATATTCTCACTGCTCTTACCGTAAAGAATCCTTTTCTATGTTTGTGTACAAACCTTCTTTCCTCCAGACGCAGAGGATGTCCCCTCGTCACAGTCACAGTCCTGGGGATAAATAGCTGATGGGATAGATCTCTGTACTGACCCTTGATATATTTATACATATTAATTAGATCTCCCCTCAGTCGTCTTTTTTCTAAAGTGAATAACCCTAATTTTGATAATCTTTCAGGGTACTGTAGTTGCCCCATTCCAGTTATTACTTTAGTTGCCCTCCTCTGGACCTTCTCCAGCTCTGCTATGTCTCCCTTGTTTACAGGAGCCCAGAACTGTACACAGTACTCCATGTGTGGTCTGACTAGCGATTTGTAAAGTGGTAGGACTATGTTCTTATCACGGGAATCTATGCCCCTTCTGATGCAACCCATTATCTTGTTGGCCTTGGCAGCAGCTGCCTGACACTGGTTTTTGCAGCTTAGTTTGCTGTTTATTAAAATCCCTAGATCCTTTTCCATGTCAGTGTTACCGAGTGTTTTACCATTTAGTATGTACGGTTGACTTGCATTGTATCGCTCGATGGGGCTGAGCTGCACCTAGGCCATGTGATTGATGAACGTGTCGTCACTGGACTAGAAGTAGCTCAGAGAAGACTGGTGCCTTCTCAAACAGCTGATCGGCGGAGGTCTCCGGTGTCTGACCCCCACCAATAAGATACTGATGACCTATGCTCTGGATCATTGTCCATAACCAGTGTCGGACTGAAGTTCCTTGGGCCCACCAGAGGCAAAGATTCTGAGGGCCCACCCTCTGTGTATATAGGACCTTAAGGGCCCTCTTTTTTTTAGGGGGTCTATTATTGTCAGAGCTTGAGCCCCCGGAGGATCCTCTGGTACTCTGGTGGGCCAGTCTGACCCTGTCCATAACCCAACTGCACTTAAAGAGAGTCTTTCACCTAAAATTACCATTATACACCACAAACATCATGATATCCATTACATTCCCCATATTATAATCTTACCTTTCATATTGCTGTCCGTCGCCTATTCTCTCTTAAAAACGCTTTTATTCCATATGCTAATTAGGTTCTGAAGGTGCCCAGGGGCGGCGTTTATGCGGCTGGTGCCCAGGCTCCACGGCGCTGTTCAAATCAAATGCCTCCCCTTTCACCCCTTTAGCCCGCCCTCGGTTCTTCAGATACCATCCTCCAGTCAATGACAAATCCGGCGCCTGCGCCTGCGCACTCCATTACCCACTAGGGCAGAGGCAGCAGAGCGTTTAATGCGCATGCACCGGCCCGTACATCCCGATATTTTGGCAGTTTACTTCCGCCGGCTAGATCAGGATGTACGGGCCGGCGCATGCGCATTAAACGCTCTGCTGCCTCTGCCCTAGTGGGTAATGGAGTGCGCAGGCGCCAGATTTGTCATTAACTGGAGGATGGTATCTGAAGAACTGAGGGCGGGCCAGAGGGGTGAAAGGGGAGGGGTTTGATTTGAACAGCGCCGTGGAGCCTGGGCACCGGCCGCATAAACGCCGCCCCTGGGCACCTTCAGAACCTAATTAGCATATGGAATAAAAGCGTTTTTAAGAGAGAATAGGCGACGGACAGCAATATGAAAGGTAAGATTATAATATGGAGAATGTAATGGATATCATGATGTTTGTGGTGTATAATGGTCATTTTAGGTGAAAGACTCCCTTTAAGCTTTAAGTAACAAACGGACAGGCAGACATTATCCGTCATCAGAGCAGAATTCATGGTTCCATCAAATAGGACTAGTTGTTCAGGTCGTACAACAGCAAAGGAACGCCAGACCCCATCTATCTGACATTTATGTCCTATTCTAGAAATATCCCAGAAATGTTGAGAGAGGACAACCCCTTTCATTTTTTAATACAGTGGTCCCTCCATTTATAATATGATTAGTTCCATGATGACCTAAGTATAGTATCATGACCATAATTAGTAATTCATTCTGAAGCACCAAAATAAGTAAAATGAAGATTAAAGGCAAGCAGATAATTAATACAGCTAAAGCAAGTCCTTACATCTAAATGAAAGATCAGGAAGCTGCACAGTATATCACTTTCTATGTTGAGGATAGGAGCGTCTGCCATAGAGTGACAGCCAATCAGTGCTGGATCTTCTGAACAAACACATGCGTTTATATAAATATATTCTGCCATTGTGATAACTGGCCTCAACAGTAAGTGCGGTGCATCATCAGAAATCATCAGAATGCATATATGAAGAGGTCTGTGGCCACAGGACATCTACAATTACAATGATTTTGCTCAGCAGCTATTCTGTATTATATCAGATGAAGTGATCTGCACAGAGGGGTGACTGAGAAATGCCGCTATATAGTTTCTTAGATATACAGTACTTCTACTGCTGAGGAACTGTCTGATGATTCATAATCAGTCAGCCAACAATTCTTCACCCTCCTCCAGTCATAAATAGGGATAAGCGAATCCGAGTTCGAGAAACGTTTTTTTACAGTACAAAACCAGCAATAACTTCGGCTCATCGGAGCCAATACATTCTAATACTGTACGGCGCTCCTGCTCCGTACAGTATTTGAACAAAGTTTTATGCTAATCAACTTAGGATGTTTCATCCGAACTTGATTCACTCATCCCTAGTCATAAAGTGATGGGATTGCTAGATTACATTGCTGTTGTCTCTCACACGACATTGTCTGAATTCTCCATTTGTGGAATGTGAAGTCTGGAGTATATGATATGTTTATGCATTAGGCAATATAGGTAACCTGCATGGAGTGTGCCTGAACCTTAAAGGGGTTGTCCACTTTCCACTATTGATGACCTATCCTCAGGATAGGTCATCAATATCAGATCGTCGGGGTCTAACTCCTGGCACCCCCCCCCCCCCCCCATCCTCGCCGATCAGCTGCGCTGCCTTCTCTGCTCTGTTTACCTGCTCGCAGTGGTGAACAGGTGTAATTACAAGTATGGCGTCTCCATTCACTTCTGTGGGACGGCTCTGTCTGTTCAAGTTAACACTACAGAGCCAACCCATAGAAGTGAATGGAAACACCATACTTGTAATCACACTGCTCAGCACTGCAATTGCTGCGGCGAGCAGGTAAACAGAGCAGAGAAGGCAGCGATTCAAACAGCTGATTGGCGGGGGTGCCGGAAATCGGACCTCCGCCGATCTGATGTTGACCTATCCTGAGGATAGGTCATCAATAGTGAAAAACGGACAACCCTTAGGGATCATCCCGATAAGACAATACCTCCCCATAGCCCCTGTTACATGAAAGGCGCCATTTATCTGAATGGCTAGCAAATTACGGCTACTTCAGGGTATATTTATGACCCGTAAGATCAGCTGTAGGCCAGGGTTTGTCCAAAGCCAGACCCATCAGCTGATTACGGGGCTGGATTCATTATAAAAAGAGGCTGATGAGCCAACCCCTTTAAAGGGCACAGAAATGTGAACCCATATGAGATATTACTAGCATGTACACTGGTGCAGCCACTATAGGTTCTCTTCTGAAAACACATATCCACAAAGCTTAAAAACCTAGATATTCACACTGGGTAAATGCGCTGTGGACATGCTGACTTTCTTTCCCATTGACCAGATGACACTGATAACTGACAGGCTGGTGTGTAACTGGAGATAGATATAACATAGTTGTCAGACAGAAAAATGATGGTATTTATTGAAAAAAAGTACAGTATAGTGTTTATTGTAGAGGGAGATAAGTGGCTGGCGGTAGACCTCTGTAGAGATGAGCTGCACTGGAATGGAGTCCTATTAACACTAACCTACTAGATGCAATATCCTCCTTTGATCTGTCCCTGAAACCCAGATCTAGGGCCAAAAAGTGTGGATCCATGGAGCCAGTGTGATCCCTCAAAATTGGAAAGGACATGCATTTTTACATTCTGGTGTGATTCCCTTCAGTCCTCAACAGCACTCCAGGGGTCCGGTAAGTGGACGGTACATCGTCCGCTCGGTTATTGTTGTCCAACTGTTGCAAAACTAAAAATTCAGAGAAATGGCTGAATCCTCATCGTAGTGCTTGTGAATGAACTAAAATAATAATCATTATTATTATAATAAATAATTAAAATGATTAATATAAAAGGAATAACATAAAATGAATAATAAACTCACAATACTACCAACAACTTGAAAGATGTGGGACAATTCTTTAAAGTGGACCTGACATCTGACGTCTGTCTAGGCTACTTTCACACTCGCGTTATTCTTTTCCGGCACTGAGTTCCATCCTAGGGGCTCTATACCAGAAAATAAGGTTGATCCTATGGCATTCTGAATGGAGAGTAATAAGTTCAGTTTGCATCAGGATGTCTTCAGTTCAGTCGTTTTGACTTTTCAGGACAGAGATAATATTGCAGCATGCTACGGTTTTATCTCCGACCAAAAATCTGGAACACTTGGAATGTATTAGTGCCGGATCCGACAATCAAAATACCGCAATGCGCAGACCGAATAAAATGTGGAAAAAAAAATGCTGGATCTGTTTTTCCGGATGACACTTGAAAGACGGATCCGGCATTTCAATGCATTTGTAAGATGGATCAGGATCCTGATCAGTCTTACAAATGCCATCAGTTGGCATACGTTTTGACGGATCCGGCAGGCTGTTCCGGTGTTCAAGTGTGAAAGTAGCCTTAGTTACAACTTGCATTTTCCATGTAATAACACTTCTAGAGCATATTCTCATATAACTCTCTGTTGTGCTGTTCCATTATTATTCCTACTAGAAGTTTATGAACGAATTGCCAAAAGTCTGCAATAGGTCCAACTAGGTGTGTCCCTGCACAGTCTGACATTACCTACACTGATTGGATAGTGACAGACTGAAGTGGTAACACTTAAAGGGACCTTTATTGCAGAAGGCTAGCCATTCATTAATAACACTCCGCAATTGTTATTACATAGAGAATGCAATAATTATTAAACCAGACATGTCGAGGAGGTGACATGTCGGGTGTTCTTTAAGACTGCGTAGCAAGTGCAATGTATGGTGGAGCTTTTAGATAGCAGACTTAATGGTGCACTTCCAAGTCAATCTCTAGAATATAAAATGAAGGCAAACAATTACTGTAGCAACCACAAAAAGCTAAGGCGTGCCGGGCAGGTCAGGAAATCTGTTTGTTCTCTGTAATTACTTTTAGAGTAATTATCTTGCTATATAAATGTATTACAGTAACGAGGTCTGTTGATTGGGATTGATTTTTTCCTACCACTTGGGAAAATATGAACAAAGAATGTATCACTCAGCAGAGAAGTGATAAGGGTGAGCAGGTGCCTGCTGCCTGGTGTCTGACCTTTGTAATAGCTGCTGAGAGCTTGTCTTGCCCAGCTCATTGTCACAAAATGGAACGTGTGAAAAAAATGGTCAAAGGTTGTCTCCAGGGTCATATGGTACTGGGACCAGAGTTTTGGTTCCACTTGTAAAACAGAATTTTCTCCTATAGTGTTTCCCAACCAAGATTAGAGGAAGCCCAATGTTAATAGGAATTTGGTGGAGGGTTCTCTGGTCTTACTTTCACAGTAGGGGTAGTATGATGACCTCAGGTAGCTCAAACACCTTCAGTTATGGTGCATTTAATGCCTTAGTTTTCCAAAATCACAGCAAAATATCTTTGTTTTAACAGACACTCTGGAGAGTCATGGCAAAAACAGCGACATGATCGCTATGTGCGAATTAGAGATGAGCAACTCAACTCGTAAGAATAGATTCAACTCATCCAGCATGGTTCTGCACCTGCAATGGGGTGTCCCTAAAGCTGAGGACACTCCCCTCGTTACTTGATTGTCAGGGCCGGACATCTTGGCTGACCTTGACAATCTCGTGTCTGCTAGGGTTGCCAACCAGATTTTCTCTTTTTTTCTGGACAACTTATCCCAAAATCACGGACAGCCAAAATTGTTTACGGACAAATTGGGAAACCATAAGGAATGGTAAAGGTTACACGGTAATACATGTCTGCGGCTCAATACATGGATAACACCTCATTACCAGCATTTACTGTGAGCCGTAAAATGCTGATAATTAATAATCAAGTCAAGTACCACCAGCCTCATCACGGACACATACTTTTTTTTACACGGGTATAGGAAAAAAAGTCACCTATTTTTATGGACTGTCCAGAAATTTGTGGACGGTTGGCAACCCAGGTCCCTGCACCACTGCTCCAGTGGTGGAAGCAGAGCCTCCGTGCTTGCACCGCTACTAAGAGCAGTGGCGGAGGTGCAAGACTGTCAGGGCCGGCCAAGATGTCAAGTAGTGGGGGGAGCGTTCTCAGCTTCAGGAGATCCCGTTGCTAGTGCAGAACCATGCTCGATAAGACAAATCATTTCATTAATTTATAGTGTGAATAAATCCTAAGGTGATCAAGCAAAGTAGTCAGTATATCTTAGACTGGCCAAACGTTAGGGATTTCAGACGCCCATTTTCCGAAACACTTGTTTCTTGTTCATGGTTGGTCTATGAAGGTTGTTATTGCTATAATTTAAGGTCCTATTAGACAGCACGATTTTGGGCCAATTATTAGGAACAAGGGTTCCCTATAATTGGCTTGCATAATTGAGCAGCCGATCAGTCGATGAATGAGCAAATGCTTGTTCATCGGCTGATGAGCATCTGTCATCAGCATGAAAGATGCTTGATTTTTGTTATATGTGTTCATCCACTGGCGCTCGCACTGCCTGAAGAGCAGCCAGTGTAATACCACCCTTAAGACGACACATCAGACACAGCGATTGATTAATCTCAGCTATGACCTGCCACCTGCTCTGACCTTCCATTGATGGGATGCAAAGCTGTCGCTCAGCACGAACAACGCCTTTTAACTACTGCACCCGAGAAAGGGCTTAGCAAGTCCAGCATGGCAAATCTATTTGTTGGAGAGATATCTGCCTCTGGTCGGCATCTGTCACACTCATTCAAATCATGAACAGGCCACGAATAGCTACAAATAGCTGTAAATTGGTTCAGTATATGGTCACCTTTTGTCAAGGCACAAGGGGGAGCATAAGAAATGAGAAAGTGGGCTCTGCTATGTTTAGACTGTTCGCGGGGCAGAGGACTGGGAGCACACGTCCCTGTCACTTACTGTTGTCAACCAATTAGCAATCAAGGAGCTTCGGCTGTAGGTCCCCCAGTGTGAACAGAGTCTAAGGGCATTTAGACTAAAGTCACCAGTATGCAATTAAAAATGAGCTATTCATGGTAACTGAATTTTATTTTATGTAGGTTAAAGTTGTACAGCCTCGCGAGTGAATCTAGGCTGCTTTAATATCGATTAATTAGTTGTAAAAAATGTAATGTGTAATTAACTGACAATGTTTTATTCTGTATTCCTTGAGGACTAGGGCATGTAATCATATCTTATAATTGTTCTGGGACTGTGTGGTTTACTGTGTCATTTTTATATCATTTTTGCATTTTTTTAATTTATTTTACTTTTGTAAAACTGCTAGAGTTTGCAATGACACCAATAGTTAATTTTTAAATGGAACACGCCATATCTAAGCCATTATAATTGCCAGGTCCAGGACCTGTG
The DNA here is from genome assembly GCF_014858855.1 of Bufo gargarizans. Lineage (NCBI taxonomy): Eukaryota > Metazoa > Chordata > Amphibia > Anura > Bufonidae > Bufo > Bufo gargarizans. Next base: position 138,497,106 of record NC_058085.1, on the reverse strand, counting down.
GGCCAATCATTCCATTAGGCTAGGTTCACAATATGACAAAGAAGGCTTCTCAAGGCAGATGCATGCACCTTGGCTAGAGGCTGTACAGATGTTGTTTATTCTGAGCATTGGCTTTTCCAGATCTGTGAGGACTGTCAGCAGGTCCATTCTGCTCTAACCACGGGCATCAGGCACTGCGACTACACTGAACTATGTAGACAATTAGGGAGAGACATGTCACTGGGACAGAGCCAGGCGGCCAGAAACCACACGAGAGACAAAGCCTGGGGTGTACCCCTTTAGGGGCCTTATTATGACACTATATAAAACAGAGCCGCATAAGACATAACTGTTGATGGTGTTTCAGCCATGAACAAGGGCATAACTATAATTCATAGGGCTTCATGGGCCACCACCACCTAGTGTAAGAAAATGAAAACAACAGCATAAGTAGCAATAATTAAAGGTATTGTATATTGCCATAATATCAGATACACCACATTATAGAAAAAATCCACCATATTGTTATTTCACACAAAAAAATGACAATACTCTTGCACCTGATTAGGACCTCTAACCTCTGGGCCCCATAGCATGGAATGGCTGTAGATGAATCTAGTTTATATAACTGGTGCACTCTCAGCTGAAGGTAGAGGGTTTTTTCAAAGACATAAGGGTCCATTCACACGTCCGTAAGTGTTTTGCGGATCTGCAAAACACGGACACCTGCAATGTGCGATCCGCAATTTACGGACCGCACATCACAGACACTATAATAGAAAATGCCTTTTCTGGTCCGCAATTGCGGACAAGAATAGGACATGTTCTATTTTATTCAGGAACTAAATTGCGGATCCCGAAAAAACGGATGCGGATCCCGGAAATGCAGATTCGCATCCGTTCAAGCCCTATTGAAAGTGAATGGGTCCGCAAATTGCGGAACGAATGCGGACCCAAATTACGGACGTGTGAATGGACCCTTAATGTGGTTTTTGTTTCGTTTTTTTTAACCTATAGCTTATAGTCGTGCACTTTTAAGTATTCTCATTGCAATGGAGGCAGAAGCTGAAGCACAATAACCCAACAATGGCCAGAACCATTCATTCTTTACACCCATATATTGATATGTTAGGAGTCCCGGCCTACCGTAGATCGCCGCAAGTAGCCTCCATGCTCATGCACAAAGTATAATGTCTATTACATACAAACGTAGCAAAGCATTACTTGGCATTAGCCAGGAATAATCGAGAAAATCCCTGCCCCTGAAAGATGCGGGTGGTCAGTACTGTGATGAATATTTCCATCATTGCATACGATTGTACCTAAACATTCCCTACCTGTGTATGAGATGCATAACTGAGAGTGACAAGCAGGTTGATGAGCGTGATGGCTCTGCCTGGGTCACAGTGACACCAATCACCAGGACAGAGTTATCTGTGTTCACTACTGAATATCTAGGATGATCTGGAACAGGAAAATCCTGCTGGGTATCTGTTTGTAATTTGATCTTCTGAATGGGGACTTAAATCCTCTGCTCCCCCTCCTCCCTCCGCCTCTCATGCAGGCTGTGCTGGTTTAGCAACAGGCTTCCACGGAGAGGAAGGATTTGTATAAAGCGCTAGTTACATCAGTGGCTGGCAGCACAATGGCATCCATGTTGTTGTCTAATATAGGGTGTGCTGACATGACTGTCCTGGACCACCCCTGAAGACCTATGATCACGTACACTGTTAACGCCAACTATATGTTTGACTTAAAGGGGTTGTCTCATCTCAGACATTGATGGCATATCTCTAGAATATGCCATCAATATCAGATAGGTCCGATTCTCCAGAACGGGCTTTCCCCCAGAAGTGAAGGAGAGCACACTGTGCAAGCGTGGTCACCCTCCATTCACTGCTATGGAAGTTCCGAAAATAGCTGAGTGCTTGCGCAACTTTTTTCCAGCAGTCCCATAGTGGTGTGGAGAGGGGGCTGTGCATGCAGGGAACACTTTCCATCCGCCACTATTGAATTTCCGAAAATAGCCAAGCGCACTTGATCTGCTATTTTCGGAACTCCCATAACAGTGAAAGGAGAGAACCCATGTTCTGGAGACAGGAGCGGGTCCCAGAGGTGGGACCTGCACCTATCTGTCTTTGATGGCATACCCTAGCAATATGCCATCAAAATCTGAGGTGGGCCAACCCCTGTAATTGCACTACCATATTCTGGTTCCATATATCATCAGAGTTGTAGGAGCCTAAATATGGCACCCATAGAAGTTTGTGGGCCCATACTGTGTCTCTGTATATATGAAGTGTATCATCTTTCATCAGATTTTAATACTTCTGGGGGAGAATACCTCTTCACTATTCGCAGAGTGACAGAATATGGAGCCAAAGGAACTCTGTATGGCTCTATAATACCTTGTGCATGCAGATCTCTATGGGGTCATGCATGAGAGCTCAACTCATCATTGGGCATTGAATATCCTACCAAATGTTGTGCCCGTTCTTACATCCAGTGACAATATATAATTATCATTACGCTATGTTGCTGACCTAGCGGCGTCCCGAAACTCTGCTACCATAGGGCGACTCTGCCGCCTACAATCATTATTATATACTGTCTTGCAAAGGTCCGACCAGAGAACCCGATATCATTACTGAATATTGAGGACATTTGGAAAATTTTGGTTTGGGAAAACCTCATTCCAAAAAATCACGTCAGAATCAGCCCTCTATTTTACAGAACATCCTGGGGGCTTAAAACTGTGCGCCTTTAAGCATTTGGGCCATTCCTATTATGGGATAATACTAGCGCTAATAATTTATTTATGCCATCTTAATAAACTTTGCTGCTATATTTGTTGATTTGCCAAACTTGCTGCTATAACTAATATATGTCACATTCACTCCAGGTACAAGTGATAGCCACAACACTTTCTATTTTTATTCCCATTAAGGAGTGTGTCTGTCCCTGAAATATTGTACACTTTTTACCTATATTGTATCACTCGTTTTTACTGTTATATTGTCTCACATATTTTAAACCTTATCAATTAAAGTGAATGACCCAGTATCCTAGGTGTGCCCAGTCCTTTTATTTAATTTTCTGTTTTCTATTGGCAGTGGGGTGACACTGCGGGACCGTGAGCACCCTGGTTGGGGGACCAACAATTCTGTGCATCCTACTAACATACTATATCTGTAAAAACTAGCTCTATAAAAATATCACATGAACTAACCCCTCAGGTGAACACCATATATTTTTTTTATAAAGACAGTGCAAAAAAAAACATTTTTTGTCACCTAACATCACATAAAGTGCAACACCAAGCAATCAAAAAGGCGTATGCCCCCAAAATAGCAGCAATCAAACTGTCACCTCATCCTGCAAAAAATGAGACCCTAACTAAGACAATTGGTCAAAAAATAAAAAAGCTATGGCTCTCAGACTCAAAAATGCTATTATTGTGTAAAACAAATAAATAATAAAAAGCATACATATTAGGTATTGCCACGTCTGTAATGATCTGCTCTATAAAAATGTCACATGACCTAACCCCTCAGGTGAACGCTGTAAAAATAAAAAAATAAAAACTGTGCTAAAACAACCAAATTTTTTGGTAACCTTGCCCAATAAAGTGAAATAATGAATAATCAAAAAATCAGTACCCAAAAATGGTACTAATAAAAACGTCAACTCTTCCTGCAAAAAACAAGCCCCTGCACCAGGTGATCGGCATAAAAATAAAAATAAATTGCGTTCAGAAAATGGAGACACAAAAACATTATGTAAAATGTATCATGTAAAACTGAAACAAACAAAGAAAGTAGACATATTTGATATCATTGCATCTGTAACTACTTGGCCTATAAAAATAGCACATGATCTACCCTGTCAGTTGAATGTTAAAAAAGAAAAAAATGCCAAAACAGAGATTTATTGGTTACCTTGCATCACAAAAAAAGTAATATAGAACAATTAAAAATTATATGTACCCCAAAATAGTACCAATAAAACTGGCACCTTGTCCCTTAGTTTCCAAAATGGGGTCACTTTTTGGGAGTTTCTACTGTAAGGGTGCATCCGTTCAGGTAAATCTGCCTCCCAAAAACCATACGGTGCTCCTTTTCGTCTGTTCCCTGCCGTGTGCCTTTACATCAGTTTACATCAGTTACACATGTGGGGTGTTTCTGTAAACTGCAGAATCAGGGTAATAAATATTCAGTTTTGTTTTCCTGTTAACCCTCGATGTGTTAAAGAAAAAAAATGGATTAAAATGGAAAATCTGCCAAAAAAGTGAAATTTAGAAATCTCATCTCAATTTTCCTTTAATTCTTGTGGAACACTTAAAGGGTTAACAAAGTTTGTAAAATCAGTTTTGAGTAACTAGAGGGTGTAGTTTCTACAATGGGGTCATTTATGGGGGGGGGGGGGTTTCCACTATGTAAGCCCTACAAAGTGACTTCATAACTGAAAAAGTGGGTTTTGAATTCTAAGCCTTCTAACGTCTTAAAAAAATAAAATGACATTTCCAAAATGATGCCAACATAAAGTAGACATATGGGGAATGTTAAGTAATAAATATTTTAGAAGATGTCAGTTTTAAAATCTGAGAAATTGTCATTTTTAAAAATTGCTAATTTTTCTAAATCTTTGGTAAATTTGGGATTATTTTATAAATAAAGGTGAAATATATCGACTCAAATTTACCACTGTCATGAATTACAATGTGTCATGAGAAAACAATCTTAGAATGGCTTGAATAAGTAAAAGCGTTCCAAAATTATTACCACATAACGTGACACATGTCAGATTTGCAAAATTAGGCTCTGTCAGGAAGGGGTAAATGGCCCGGATGTGAAGTGGTTAATAAATATGATGAGTGGAGTCTGACTGTTGGGACCCCCTCAGATTATAAGAATGGCGGTCCCATTGCGCCTTATGACTGGAGCAGCAAATTGAGCAAGAGCATTGCCTGTCAATTCATTCTCTTATTTCCAGCAGTCCCATAGAAAATTAAAGGAGAAGTAATGCATATGCTGAACTGCAGTTTGCCGGCCCACAGGGGAGGGGTGATGGTGGTTGGAGAGGATGGGAGTGGTGACAGAGACAATGAGGATGGTTGTACTTCTCACTGTGGCTATTACCTGCTCCAGCTCTCTACCAGGCTGCACATGCAGTGAAGTGGAGGGACATAACCCTTCTTCCCCTCTGGGAACATCCTGGACTTTTGAGGTCTCCTGCCCGGTGGTGGCTGGGGTACCCTTGATTGTAGGTGAGCAGCAGGGTGCAAAGCAGGAGAGCCAGACAAAAACAAGCTGGAATGCGTAGGAAGACCAATGGCCAGAGCATCTTGGTTTTAATAAAATAAAGTCTCTCCTTTACTGAATGGATAATGGGGGTTTTAGTACAAACACAAACAGTAGGCACAGTTCTCAAGTACTTCACAAATTAGGATTTTTTTAAAAGCTGTGTATAGGAGGTGACTATTATAATGGTGGTCCTCTCTGAGTTTCTCTCTCCATAGACACTATCAATCTTCCCAATTGACCAAAGGCTTGCAATCACTGAATATCTCTGCAATGCCTAACTGGATGCAGTTTTAGTTCTGATGGCCAGTTCATCTCAGTAGTGTGGCGGGCGCAAAAGAATCATAACCAAAACCACATGTAGTAAAGTCTAAAGCCATATGTGTGTGTTACCTTTACTGACTCAGTCCAAGCATGGTCGTTAAGTGGTCCTCAACCTTCTGCAATAATTCATTGCTTCTCTTCTCAGAGGTTAGTTTTCAGTAAAGTTGTTTTTCTGGCAGCTTTCAGTCACAGTAATGGTGTCTTCCTGGAGAAGGATTCTTTCTTGGCCTACTTTGCAGCCGCAGATACCAAAACAGTCTGGCTTGTTTATTAGCAATTTCATTAACCAGGGGGAAATGGGACCATCCCACTACCTAGCAACTATTAGTAAGAACTGCCAGTTAAGTTTTTCCTTCCTATATTCATCTTTTGGAATACACAGTGCATAGCAAAGTTATATTAACCACTAGTATCCCATATTGGGCTTAGTTAACATTTCAGTAAGCATCCTAAAAACTTTAGGCAGTGAACTACTGGATTAACTTTGGCAGGGAACCATAGTATTAACCCTTTAGCGGTGAACCAGCAGGTCATGCAATGCACCAATCCTACAAGGGCACACAATGCTGGTTCTTGTGATCGCTGTTGGTTTCCCCAGCGGATAGGGGATGTATTCAGATTTTAGAACTTTGCACAACCTCTTTAAAACTTGAACCATGCAACCTGTACCTTCTGGCTGCCATTGAGGCTTCCTTCTAACATGCAGACTGAGCATGCTGGTACTTTTAGTTCCATACCAGCTGAACATATGTACTACTCACTGGATATTGCTGGATGCCAGCTAGAACATCTGAATAATGCACCGTTAAGTCTTTCTACTATAAGTCTGTCACCTCATTTTTCATTCTACTAGCTGTAACTCTGCATAATCTCTCCCTCGTCCATACATATTAAAACATGGAAAATGAAAAGCAATTAACAAATAAACTATACGTGAGAAAAATAAAACACAGGCAGCTGGGGCAGATGCTCCCCGAGACCTAGGAGGAGTGCGGTTTATAAATAACCTGCTGAAGTGCTGTTCATATGCACATTTGTGATCAGGGCTTTTTTTTCCTCTTTGCCTCGATTTTACATTCGGATGAAATTTTCTTCCATATTTCACAGGTTGGAATCAACAACTGCTATTAAACTGTTTATGCTGATGAATGCAGTCCCATTCATATCCAGCAATCCCGTGTTTCAGCAACAGAAGTCTGTTACACCCAGGCTGAATCCTAAAGAGCAATTTATGCTGACTTCATAATGGATGTTACATTTGGATTTAATAGAAGCCTTGATAAAGCTGGATGGTAAAAATAGGACACACTGCGAGACTTAAAAAATCTATCTAATATCTATCTGTCTATGTATCTCATATCTATCTCCTATCTATTACCAATCTATCATCTATCTCATATCTATTTATCTATCACCAATCTGTCTATCATCTATCTATTACCAATCTATCTATCTCATATCTATATGTCTGTCTATTGTCCATCTATCATCTATCTATCTTTCTGTCTATCTATCTATCTATCTCATAATTATATGTCTGTCTATTGTCTATCTATCTATCTATCTATCTATCTATCTTCAGTGTCTATCTATCTATCTCATATCTATATGTCTGTCTATTGTCTATCTATCTATCTATCTATCTATCTATCTATCTTCAGTGTCTATCTATCTATCTATCTATCTATCTATCTATCTATCTATCTATCTATCTTCAGTGTCTATCTATCTATCTATCTATCTATCTATCTACAGTGTCTATCTATCTATCTATCTCATATCTATATGTCTGTCTATTGTCTATCTATCTATCTCCTATCTATCTCATATCTATCTATCTTCAGTGTCTATCTATCTATCTATCTATCTATCTATCTATCTACAGTGTATATCTATCTATCTATCTACAGTGTCTATCTATCTATCTATCTATCTATCTTTCTGTCTATCTAGCTATCTATCTCATATCTATATGTCTGTCTATTGTCTATCTATCTATCTATCTATCTATCTATCTATCTCATATCTATCTATCTACAGTGTCTATCTACAGACGTGGACAAAATTGTTGGTACCCTTTGGTCAATGAAAGAAAAAGTCACAATGGTCACAGAAATAACTTTAATCTGACAAAAGTAATAATAAATTAAAATTCTATAAATGTTAACCAATGAAAGTCAGACATTGTTTTTCAACCATGCTTCAACAGAATTATGTAAAAAAATAAACTCATGAAACAGGCATGGACAAAAATGATGGTACCCCTAACTTAATATTTTGTTGCGCAACCTTTTGAGGCAATCACTGCAATCAAACGCTTCCTGTAACTGTCAATGAGACATCTGCACCTCTCAGCAGGTATTTTGGCCCACTCCTCATGAGCAAACTGCTCCAGTTGTGTCCGGTTTGAAGGGTGCCTTTTCCAGACTGCATGTTTCAGCTCCTTCCAAAGATGCTCAATAGGATTGAGGTCAGGGCTCATAGAAGGCCACTTTAGAATAGTCCAATTTTTTCCTCTTAGCCATTCTTGGGTGTTTTTAGCGGTGTGTTTTGGGTCATTGTCCTGTTGCAAGACCCATGACCTGCGACTGAGACCAAGCTTTCTGACACTGGCTAGTACATTTCTCTCTAGAATTCCTTGATAGTCTTGAGATTTCATTGTACCCTGCACAGATTCAAGACACCCTGTGCCAGACGCAGCAAAGCAGCCCCAGAACATAACAGAGCCTCCTCCATGTTTCACAGTAGGGACAGTGTTCTTTTCTTGATATGCTTCATTTTTTCGTCTGTGAACATACAGCTGATGTGCCTTGGCAAAAACTTCGATTTTTGTCTCATCTGTCCACAGGACATTCTCCCAGAAGCTTTGTGGCTTGTCAACATGTAGTTTGGCATATTCCAGTCTTGCTTTTTTATGATTCGTTTTCAACAATGGTGTCCTCCTTGGTCGTCTCCCATGTAGTCCACTTTGGCTCAAACAACGACGGATGGTGCGATCTGACACTGATGTTCCTTGAGCATGAAGTTCACCTTGAATCTCTTTAGAAGTCTTTCTAGGCTCTTTTGTTACCATTCGGATTATCCGTCTCTTAGATTTGTCATCAATTTTCCTCCTGCGGCCACGTCCAGGGAGGTTGGCTACAGTCCCATGGATCTTAAACTTATGAATAATATGTGCAACTGTACTCACAGGAACATCTAGTTGCTTGGAGATGGTCTTATAGCCTTTACCTTTAACATGCTTGTCTATAATTTTCTTTCTGATCTCTTGAGACAGCTCTTTCCTTTGCTTCCTCTGGTCCATGTCGAGTGTGGTACACACCATATCACCAAACAACACAGTGATTACCTGGAGCCATATATATAGGCCCAATGGCTGATTACAAGGTTGTAGACACCTGTGATGCTAATTAGTGGACACACCTTGAATTAACATGTCCCTTTGGTCACATTATGTTCTGTGTTTTCTAGGGGTACCATCATTTTTGTCCATGCCTGTTTCATGAGTTTATTTTTTTACATAATTCTGTTGAAGCATGGTTGAAAAACAATGTCTGACTTTCATTGGTTAACATTTATAGAATTTTAATTTATTATTACTTTTGTCAGATTAAAGTTATTTCTGTGACCATTGTGACTTTTTCTTTCATTGACCAAAGGGTACCAACAATTTTGTCCACGTCTGTATCTATCTATCTATCTATCTATCTATCTACAGTGTCTATCTATCTATCTATCTATCTATCTATCTATCTATCTATCTCATATCATCTATGTCCTATCTATCACCAATCTATCATCAATTTATCAGCTATTACCAATCTATTATCTATCCATCGATCTACCTATATCATATTTATCTATCTATCTATCTATCTATCTATCTATCTATCTATCTACCTATCTCATATTTATCTATCTAAGAAAAAAAATCCACAGCCCATCCCAAGAGTAAATAAAAAAAAGTGTATTTCAATCACAAAACAGGAACGTTTCAGTCCTCTCACTGGGACCTTTCTCAAGCAGTGACATTATACATAGGTGCTCAGTGCATATAATAGGGTTCACAATATAACACATTAATTAACATGATTATGTGTAATAAAAGTATATAAACATGATTAATATAAAAGGAACATGTGATATTATAGTGTACATAATCATATACCATCCATCATTCATATAATAGTGATATAAAAAAGAAATTCATATAGGTGTCTCTAAAGTTAATATAATATAATTATCAATCAGATAGTAATAAAAGTGCACATGTGCTGAATAAAAACATAAATGTGTGGACCCTTAGCCAGCATGGATCCCAATGCAGCAGGTGATTCTCGGCGTGGTGCTTAGTACACAGTTAATTAATGTGTTATATTGTGAACCCTATTATATGCACTGAGCACCTATGTATAATGTCACTGCTTGAGAAAGGTCCCAGTGAGGGGACCTAAACGTTGCTGTTTGGTGATTGAAATATACATTTTTTTTATTTACTCTTGGGATGTGCTGTGGAATTATTTTCTTTTGTATCTTTTGGAAGTAGAATCGCTTCCACAACTGCTGGAACCCCTCTACCCTACTCCATGCTGTGCTGCTCAACATTTTGCATTTGATATCTATCTATCTATCTCATAGCTACAGTCAGGTCCATAAATATTGGGACATTGACACAATTCTAACATTTTTGGCTCTATACACCACCACAATGGATTTGAAATAAAATAAACAAGATGTGCTTTAACTGCAGACTGTCAGCTTTAATGTGAGGGTAAATACATCCAAATCGGGTGAACGGTGTAGAAATTACAACAGTTTGCATATGTGCCTCCCACTTGTATAGGGGCTAAAAGTAATGGGACAGAATAATAATCATAAATTCAAACTTTTACTTTTTAATACATGGTTGCAAATCCTTTGCAGTCAATTACATCCTGAAGTCTGGAACGCATAGACATCACCAGACGCTGGGTTTCATCCCTGGTGATACTCTGCCAGGCCTCTACTGCAAATGTCTTCAGTTCCGGCTTAGCAACATCAGCCTGTCTTCTGTTTACATAACACAGTCAGTGTTGAGCAAGTCTCCACTGTTATGTAAACAGAAGACTGATGTTGCTGAAAATGGGCCACTTTATTGCTATTTTTCTTATAGGAATGTACGATTTCAGTAATTAAAGTATATTACAAAAATGGTCGGTATCACTGCCCCTATATATTACACAAATAAAAATAAAAATGGCAGTTACACTTTAAAGTCATGTAGCGGTTGGATGTGTTACTTTTATGGCAGCTTATGATTGTATTCACGGTACCAAATTGCTACTAAACATACAGGCCATAGATAAACACACAGATATAGCCAGGGACTGTTTCCCATAATTCCTGCCACACAATGTTCAGCAGAACACATACATAAATGATAAAAGACCAGGTTTTTGGTGTCATTCATTAGTGACATCATGGCGAAAGAAAAGTACTTTGACAAGTCACAGATCTCAGCTATTTATAATTTATTGCGTCTAACTGTAGATCATATATTAATTTCAATGAGAATTATTAATAATACTAATGCAGATGAAAATACATTATGGTATCTGCAAGGTCTATTAAAGCGAGATGGAAAATAAACCACTAAGATATACTAGTAAAGTTCTAGAGAACAATTTGCCTTCTTTTAGATCTATAAAATAAGAAGGGGACACAACATGTAATGTACAAGTGTCCCTTGAGTTATTTCTACTCTAAGTTGAAAACATTAACTCTATGGCAGACAAATAATAGGGTCAGAAGCCCACAAAATGCCAACCCTAAATTAGAGTATATAATAAGTAACATATTATAATAATGTATAATATGAGTATAAAATAACTAAAAGAGATAAGGCCTCTTGCACACAAACATTTTTTTTCCGTTCCGTTTTTGTGGATTCCGTTTGCGGTCCGTATGCGGAACCATTCGTTCCGCAAAAAAAAAAAACGGAATGTATTCCGTATGCATTCCGTTTCTGTATTTCCATATATCCGTTCCGCTAAAGGATAGAACTTGTCCTATTATTGTCCTCAAATAACGTTCCGTCTCTCCATTCAAGTCAATGGATCTGCAAAAAATACGGAATGCATATGGAACACATCCGTATGTCATCCGTTTTTGCGGATCCATGCCCACTTTGCCCATGTGTTTACTGTTTACAAACATTACTGTACATTACAGTAATGATTACACATTTTCCGCAAAAAACAGATCGCATAGGGAAACCATACGGAGATTTTTTGCAGTAGAACGGAACGGAAACAGAAACACAATGGAAACAAAAACCAGAACAACAGATCCGTGAAAAACGGACCGCAACACACAGCAAAAGTCATACGGTCGTGTGCAAGAGGCCTAAAGCAAATCCTTACAAGAGAAGTCAGAACGAGATCCTGAAGGCTGTACATTGCTTTCTACGTTTAGTACAGGACATTCTTCAGGCTCCTGTACAGTACACACAGCGTACCAGAAAATTAAAATTTAAACACCCTTAGCTGCTGTTTAACCCCTTTCCCCCTGCAGGTATTTTGGGTGTTAGTGACCAAGCAATTTTTTCCATTTTTTGATCATCGCCTTCCAAGAGCTATAACTTTTAGATTTTTCCATTAATGCAGCCATACAGAGGCTTGCTCTTTGAGGGACACGTTGCAGTGTTTAATAGTACCATTTTGATGTACTGAGTAACATTTATTAACTCTTTTGGAGGGGCCTGGGATAGGAAAAAAACCCTGAAATGCTGCCACTGAGTTTTTACGTTATCAATTTTGCAGCATTCATTTTTTTTAGCATAAATAACATTAACATAACTTCACTCTCTGGGTCAGCGTGATTCCAGCGATACCAAATGCATACCGTTTTTTGCACCGTCACTTCCCAACACCAATAACGTTTTTATTTTTTATTCTATGAAGCTGTGTGAGGGCTTGAATTTTGCAGGACAACCTGTAATTTTCATATGTATCATTTTGGGGTATATAACACTTCTTTAAAAAAAATATATATTTGTACCGTGTAAGCCATTAAAAGGTATAAACCAGTAGGAATATGGTAGTGCGGGTCGTAACAGACATGGTAATGCCAAATATGTGGAAGAGATTATATTTTAGCAATTTGTTTTTCCATAGAAAAACTTTTTTTCCAGTGCAAAAAGGCGTATTTTTATAACCTGGAGATTTTTTTACATTTAACCATTACCTCTACCAGTCAGGTACACAAAGATATGATGATTTCAGCATTAATTAGGAACTTCAGGCCTCTAGCAAGCTGCAGGTGCCCTCCTGAATTCAACTATGTTGCCATCCTCAGGACGATGATGCAGTTTCATACTGTGGTGTGGGCGGCAGTATTTTGTGCTGCATTGTGTTATTTGGTTCTGTTGAAGCAGTATTTTGTGCTGCTTTGGGGTATTTGGTTCTGCTGGAGCAGTGTTTTGTACTGCACTGTGGTATTTGGTTCTGCTGGGGCGGTATTTTGTTCGGCACTATGGTATTACTGTCCCCGCCTACTTCTGTTACCCTGCTTTCTGTCAGTTTGGACCCACCTACAACATGGGTCCACTTTAAGTTAATGTCCTACAGCCTTAACCGTGAGTAATTATGTCCATTAATATTCAGTATGTGATTAGATGGTCTGTGTTGTAGGCCTGTCACTGATGGACCATTAAGTATTAAGAATACTGCTCCTCTGGTCCCTTCTAGTGCTTGTCCCTAGTGGTCAGTAGATAGACAGTTCCACCACCTGATGGTCAGGTTGTGATCTCTGGAGTTTTTTGGTGTGGGTAGCATTAAAATGCATTTGGGTTGGTGAAACGTAAATCCTCCAGTGTGTGATCCTGAAGGCTAGTGATGGTCTAATAATCCATGGCAGTCCAGTGGGGACATGATCCCTCATAGGTGATACTGTGAACCCTGGCTCCCCTACTGCAGAAGATGGTTAATTCAGCATGCTATGTAAGGCTTTACCTTTATAAGCTTTATACTTTAGTCCGGGGTGTAAAGTAAAAAAAATAAACAAAACAAAACCAACAAGAAAAAGATGTTTCCAGTTGACTATGAACTGAATAAGAATGATGATGGAGAGGGCATGACAAAAATGAAACAGATGAGAAGTGTGCTCTGATCGGTTTAGCAGCTGAGGGGTCTGATGAATAAGGCTCTTGGGTATCTGTAGAAACATTGGTGCCGAGTGCTAATGTATCAGTGAAGGCTGAAGGCCCGTTGCTATCTCAGATGTCCTTTTAATTACATACAGTGGCGGAGGTAACAGATGGCTTACCCCATTCTTGCAGAGATCCCGACAGGATCAAACAGGAGGCTTTCCCCAGCCTGGATGATAGCTTCTGTCAGCTGTATTTCCTCTCTACATTAACCTCTGAAGCACCTTCTAGACTAGTGCTAGTGAGGCTTCACAAGATATTTCCTCTCATACCTGCTGGTTATGGTGTCTTACAATAGAGGCACAGATGATTGCTCACAATGAAGAAACCTATCCAGATAGGTTATTGGCGCTTAAAGCAATACTCCAGTTCATAATAAAAAAAATCAAATACACTGCATAATGCATAGTTAAAGTAGTGTAGGTGCCATCCTCCTTTTTAACTTTTCCAATGGCTGTTCCTCCTATTCCCAGTCTTCCATTAATTTATCTAAAATGTCCATCATCTTCTCAGACTGCTCTATGTACACTGTGCTTGGGTGGTCTGAAACACTCCCCCTCTGCTCCTGACTGGTCCATCCAAGAGTAGGAGGGTTGTCCTATACTAGTCTGAGAAGCTGGTGGCCACTTGGAAGAGGAGAGTGAGAATCAAAGCAACCACATTACTAAGATTTGTAAGGAGGGCACCAGCTATTTTGACTATGTTTTATGAAGATCTTAAATGTTTTTTTATTGTGAACCTGGGCGACGTGGGCGTCCTTTAAAGAGAACCTGTAACCATAAAATGCAGTCCAATCTACAGACAGCATGTTATAGAGCAGGGGGGGCTGAGCAGATCAGTCTAACTTGTAATTTATACATTTATATTCTTGCTTAGTCTGGGCTTAGGAGTCCAGTGGGTGGTCCTATCAGTCATGCAGGGAAGGCTGTCAGTGATCAGAAACTCCCACTGGACTCCTAAGCCCAGAATAAGCAGAGGTCTAAAGGGAATTTGTCATCTTTATTTATTTTTGCCAGTTAAAACCAGATAGTGACATATATTATTATTTTTTTTACATGAATATGGGGGCGGCCATCTTGCCTGAGCTGTTCTTAATAGTATTTACAGATACGCTTTACGGTAGCCACATGGGCTATAGACACAATGCACTGGAGCAGATTTCATTGACGTCTACGGCAGAATTTTCTGGGGTGCTCTGTGAACTGTGCAGAGGTCAGGAGGGAGTAATCTGTACTGTCTGTAGTTCATCGCCATTCTGCCCTTGTGGTAATAGAAATCCGCTCTCTAGTCACCGATTTCCTTACAAGCTTGTGGTGGGCTCGTGTTTTTGCAATCACGTAACAGCGGTCTGCCTTATACGCCAGTACGTGGTATACATTATATTCCAGCGACAGTGCAGACCATTATCCATGCCCAGGAATATGCTCATACAATCATGTGCAGGCAATCTGTACCAGCCATGACAGCAATATCATTATTGTAACAATGCCTTCAGCTTTTCCCGGGTGTCACCTGTTCTGCAGCACTATTATAGGCAGATACAGTAATTTTTTTATTTTTTATTAGCCAAAGTACTTTTCCCCCCTGGAAGAATGATGTCTGTTAGAGTAAAATGGAAACAAATATAATTACAGTATAAAAAAATAAATAGGTTGGGAGGACAAGCTCTAAGTAGCAATTACAGGTCTCAAGTTTCTCCATTAAGGGCTCGGACCATTTGCGGGTTTGGATTGAATGCTTTAGTAAAGGGTGCTTTCAGGCACTAAAGTCAATAGTAGAACTGAAAAGTACAAACTAGTAGTGCATTTGTGCAAATGGCATTTTATATTCATTCAGCCCAACTCCCTGCTTTTACTTAAAAGCAGACGTCACATTTTAGTCCCTGGATCTTTACTTGCTTTGATCCTTTTTTCCCCTGACAGATGATGAGAGTCGGGAGCTCCCCACACACACATTAGATTAAGTTCGGAGGTTCTCACACCCTATTATTGATATATCAGTGTATTCTTCCTCATGCTTACATAATTATTTCTTGCATTGCCTCCTTTACTACAATTTCTTTGAAGACGTATGTCAGGTTGGCATAAGCCCCTCACGGCGGATGGTATGCAGCCCGGGATGAGTGCTTCTGTTCAGGGATGCCTGGAATCCCTCTGAAAGCCAGTAGTTCAATAGGGAAAAGGAATATCCCACGGCGCAAGAACCACCCAGTGGTTGGAATAGTATGAGAGTTCTTTTTTATTAAGCAAGCGGTACAACGCGTTTGGGGGATGTACCCCTTCTTCAGGGACAAATGACTTGAGGGAAGGCAGAGCCAGCAAGCGCATATTTGGGCTATATGGAATTATGACACAAAAATGTAGGTACTCTCAAAATGCACCTCTCGCCCAGAGAAACCAGGAGAGTCCAAACTTGGCGGCTCAGGTGTCTTCCCAGACTGGGAAATGGGTTACTAGTCACCTAGAGGGGAGAAAGGTGCGGTGTCACCCATGGAATCTAATTTTTTCCATATTTATTACTCCGGCAAAGTTATGGGGCATTTTTTTTTTAATTAGGGAAAACTGGGCTGGCCAGCAGCAGGGAGGGGCGAACAAGCCCTCCCAAACCCTCCTTCAGGAACACCCACGGTGCAGCCCTTGGTCAGCGATTGGCTGGGCCAACCCTCCTTACCCTCCCACAAAATGGGGCATAAAAGTCTGTGCACAATGGGAGAGTAGAGCTTTTTGCCCTGTGGTCACATCACCAATAGGTTGTCCATTGGAACGTAAGTTTTGTGCCTGGATTTTGCATAGGCAAAGTCCAAGATAGTAATTTCTCTATTTATCCCCATTTATTTTCCCCATGCTTCTCAGCTCGCTATTGTAATCTTTTTCAGTAAATTTTGTTTGTTTCACTTCAGTGTTACTTAAAGTAAAATATATTTTTATTTCTTTCAAATTGTCTCTCTCTTATCGCTCTAAGCCACACTGCAACAAAGTACTTGTACGCCTTGAAGAGACCTACCAGTTTTATAGTTGACTGATATTAGAGACATAACTGTTTTATGACTCGAATGGTGTTAGCTTGTAGCGGGGTACCGGGCTGATCTGTGAGTGGTCCTAACCCCTATCCCCCTTATAGAGTCGTTCACTCACGAAACATGGTGGCAACAGAAAATAATGGGGGTCCAGGATTGACTGTTTGGGTAATTCTGTATCTCCCCCCTGTCACGGTCCACCCCCGGCTGGGGCGTCCGGGCAGTCATAAGTCTGATTTAAACGGGGGTGGTCGTGACACGGCCCACCGGGAAATTTCCCTATAAGGCCTATGGCCAATCCATCCCTGGCTTTGGGTACAATGCAAAGAAGATACCGATTTTGAAGCTCATTAATGATGTCTCCAGTACAGGGTACGGTATATGGAAAGCAAAAAAAGCATGCATTGGTTTAATAGGAACTGAAAAGATAAGATCAGAAGACGGATAAACAACTCTGAAACAAACAGCTGTCAGATACTGGGTTGAAAAAGGCAGAAAGTAGGAAATTATTTTAGCAGAAATGAGTCAGCATTGTGCTGTTTCTCAAGACTATTTTTGTGAATGTGGATCTATCCTTAGCAGATTACGCTCGCTAACAATACATGCTACTATGGAGACACCGGCGCCTTTTAATGGAACATTAAGCTAACATGTTAAGCCTATAAATGGATGAACTTTGTCCTGTGACCATCAAACCTGAGTATAACAATGGTAATAAACCAGCCTCTTGTATCACAAATGTACACATAAAAGAGTCATGTCCTGAGGTAAAAAGGTGATCATGTAATCTAATTAGCTCAAGTTTCACTTAGGAAGTTAAAGGGGTTGTCCCATCAGAAATTGCGGCTTGAGGTTACCAGAATGGGAGCCGCTCATACACAGCAGCTTTCCATCCTAGCTCATAGAGGTGGATAGAAGTGGATTCGGAGCTCATGTCCATATGTATTCTAGGGCTTACGGATAGGCATTGTCTTCATAAGACAACCCCTTTAAGTTTTTTATTTCTTTATATTCCATCCTTTTACTATTTTACTTTAACTACGTTATGTATAAGGTTTTCTATACATAACAATAAGTGCTAAAGTTCTGTGTGGGAGCGGAATGGGAACTTAAAGTGTCCCTGGAAAAAAAAAACTAAAAGCAGCCCCGTGTATGCTGGCCCAAATTGACAACAGTCTGGGCAACGCAAGTAGGCCTGGCCAAGCAAATAGATGGGGCCAACATAAGTAGGTGGGTCATCACCACGAAAAAAACATCCGGGGGCCGCGCATGCAGCATAAAATGCCTCCTAGCAATGCCAAGTAAATACCAAAGGGTAGCATAAAATAAATTCCAGCAGCACAAAAAAAAAAGCCAACATGATGCACAAAGTACTGCCCGAGCACTACCAAATAAATATGACAATTCAGCATAAAATACCTCCCAGCGACACTAAATAAATACCACAGGGCAACACAAAAAACACCCAGCAGCCCCAAATGCAACAGACTGGGCCACAGGGGTGTGCGTGAGTGTGGTGGCCTGATGGGTGTAGTAGTTGGTACTCACAGCTTCCCGAAGAGCTCCCTGGGTAGTGACGGGAAGAAAGGCACAGGATTCCTTCAGGGCACACTCTGGTGTTGAGGAATCTCTGACAGATGTTGGTTGAGGTGCCCTTGATGGTATAGGGCTTAAGGTGCAGGGAAGGCAGGGTCCCCAGCAACCTTAGGTGCAAATGAGGTGGTAAAATAAAGGGGGTCCATTTGAATAAATAAATGGAACATTTCCTGAGAATCACTAATCCTAATAACAGGCTCTTGGTGAAGTATTGACTCTGGTCACACTCAGGCTATTGTAACTTCTGACTGACTGTCTATCTTCCAGGTGTGCAGTATACATCAATAAACTTATCTGTTTCACATGGCCGGTACATACATCTTGCCTTCTTGGCTAATATGAACAGGCACCATAGGCTAACTCCTGTCTCATATTGGGTGCTAATAGAGTCTGTAGGCTGAGGTCTCCACTAGTCTCTCCTTATACTTCTCAAAACTGGGTTTCTGTTATTCTTCTCTTGAGGCCTACCCTTGGTCTGCACACAACTTTGAGGGTCAGCTTACTTGGCTTCTGAATGTTTCAGTGAGTTAGATTTAGTTACCCAGCTCCTTTGTCAGACTCTGCGGTCTGGCTCAGGAGTCTGACTTTTGTGCCTGACTTGGAATTAGCTTCTTTTTGCTGCAGAATAAACTTCCCCTAACTCTACTTTACTGCACTGAACTGCTCTCAAATGCTATCTGCCTACTACCAACTACCTACTGCCTTGCACTTTCTGTAACCTGTTCTATTTATATATTTTTAGTACCAGCCCCCCCCCCCCCCCTTTCCTAGGGGTGACTGGGTGACTCTACATGCAAGGTGTAAACAGCCTGTTTAGGAAGAAATTACAGCAAAATCCATACATATTATAAAATTATATTCTGCAAATACCCTTATATGCAGGGCCCCACTACAATTACGGAGTGGGACAATGCACAAATAAATATGAGAATCAGCAAAAAATACCTCACAGCAGTACCAATACCACAGTTCAACACACTACCTCCCAGCAGCTCAAAATAAATACCACAGTTTAGAAAACATGACCACCCAGCAGTACCAAATAAATACCGCAATGCAACACAAAGTACCTTGCAGTAGCATTAAATAAATACCACAGTGCAGCACAAAACACCTCCCAGCAGTGCCAAATAAATACCACAGTGCAGCACAAAATACATCCTAGAAGCACTAAATAAATACTACAGTGCAGCATAAAATACCTCCTAGCAATACCAAATAAATACCACAATGCAGCATAAAATACCTCCTAGCAGCAGCAAATAAATACCAGCCCAGCAGCACTGATCAACCCTTCCCCAGTGCCAATAACATTGTCCCACAAACACTTCTCCCCCACTGGCAGCAGCATTGTCCCCTTAACCACCACCATTCCCACACACTGGACATAAACATATATTACAGGTATTGTTAGAGATTTAAACAATCCAGATTAAAGAGATGCTGTGGTATAATGGATGCATAGATAATTTCAACCCTAAACAGAAGTGAAAATACAACCTGTTATATATCATTTACGTTTGATGAAGAATATATGGGGTAGTAGGTTAGGTAGAATATACATTTATTATGTCAGTCAGCAAGAATTGGTTCTAGAGGAATGTATCTCCATAATACTACATCATACAGGGGCGGACTGGACATATACCCTACTGGGAATTTTCCCGGTGGGCCGATGCCTAGGGCGCTGCCCAAGTCATCCTCATGGGTGATGTCCAGGTACATAACAATCTAATGCTCTCAGCATTAATTAATGCTAGGAGCATCAGGTACTTATGCACCTGGCCATCATCCACAGGTGCTCTCCTAAATTCAACTTTATGACCATCCTCAGTATGGTGATAGGGCAGTATTTTCTGCTGCACTGTGGTATTTGGTTTTGCTGGGGCGGTATGTTGTGCTGCACTACGGTATTGATGGCCCGCCTATTTCTGTTGTCCTTTCCTACTAGTGGCTTGTGTTGGCCTTTTGTTGCTCTGCCTTCTGTTATTTGGACTTGTCTACAGTACATCTTGGGGACGCTTTATTTTTTCAGGGCCACTTTCAGGTCCCCAGGTTGCCCTTGACGTAATATGAGGGCATCTTATGGAGGGAGCCAATGAAATATAAGTCAATGTGAAACCATACAGTATCCATGTTCTACCATGTATGGGATGCATTTTTATTATTAAGCTTCAGGATAGAGTATATTGAGTGGTTAAAGGGGTTATCCCATGACTAATGTAAAAAATGAAAATCATACATAATCTAGTACATGACAATCTCTTTCTAATGAAGCTAGAACCAGCCCTGTACCTCACATGGATCCAGAAATCCACCCATTCATTGCTCTAATAGATGTATATCAAGCTGGCAGCTCAAGGGGAGTGTCTTTTCTGCTGCAGCTCAGGAGGCGTGTCCATGCTCTCCCTATCACAGCTCAGGAGGCGTGTCCATGCTGACCCATCACAGCTCAGGAGGGAGTTGAAGTATGAAACTGAGCATGTGTGACGTTCTCAGTGAGCAGGTCAAAGAAATAAGAAAAACTAACAGCAGGTGGCGCTATACAGATATATTTGATTGAATATCTCAGTGGCTATGCTAAATTTTTTATTACATGCAATTACAAAAGTATTCAGATCCTGGTGCAGGTTTGAAAACTGTAGAATAATTTTCGTGGGACGACCCCTTTAACTATTGGTTCCCATAGTTAGATCGCATTCACACAGTGAGTGTTTGGTCTTTGTTTGATCAATGATGTTCATCAGTGGTTGTCAGCCAAAACCAGAAGCGGAACCTACACAGAGATAAGGTATAATAGAAAGATTGGACCCTGTTCTATGTTTTGGTTTAGACCTGGTTTTGGTTCACAATCGCTGATGAAAATCACTGACCAAACGAGTTGAATGCTGTAAGCAGTGTTTAGTTAACTAGAAAAGTGGCTGGTGCCTTGGCTTCAGCTTGGAGGAAAGTCTCAAACCCAGAATTTGAAAGCAATGACCATAGATAAAAATAAAAAAATAAATAAAATAAGCTGCTATCTGAACATGGAACCACAGAAAATGAGAGCACCGCATTGTCCACCCAGGCCTTGCAACAGATGGAGGACAGGGAGCCAGGAAACCGGACTGTCTGGCCTAAAGCCGGATGTCTGGTCACCCTACGTAGAAGTGTTTGTCTTGAAAGAGATGACATATGGAGGGACACAGCAGCACAGTGTGAGAGTGAGACTATTAATACAAATTTGATAAGATATGGATTATGGCATTCATTTTTTGGGAAACGTAGAACGTCATAAAGATATTATGCCGTGCGGATGTGTAAAGTCCTAGAGAGTCGCTTTAAGACTGGCAAAAGAAAGGTGTGCTGTCTGATAAGCAAAGATGGAAAGTATTCCACCTTTGTTGTACTTTTTTTCCGATTCCCCAGTGTGGCTGGAGCATACTTACTGTACCTGATCCCAGCCGCTAGGTTCCATCTTCATTGCTCCCCCTCGTGAGCCACTGGTCCTGGGTTAACCTGCATCAAAATCCAGTGTGATGTGGGTGACATGACTGCGGCAGCCAATAAGTGCCAGCGGCAGTCACGTGTCTGTGATGTGACACATAGCTGACATGTCACTGCCCTGGCCTGTCATTGGCAGCGGCAGTCAGGTGCCCCACGCTAAACAGGATTTTAACTCAAGTACACCTGTGACCAGCGGCGCACAAGGAGAAGCGATAGAACTGAAACCCAGCGGCGGGAATGAGGTAAGTATGCTCACCACCACAGGTCCAGCCACTCTGGGGGTGTCTGAAAAAGAGCATAACAAAGGCGGACAACCCCTTTAAAGATTATGTCCACCTTTCTATTAAAACAATCGATCAACAATAAAAAATAAAGCAATTTTGCTAATAATCCTGAATTGTATCCTATTTTTGCAGTTCTTATGAGTCTCCATGGCTACAGACTACAAACAACTCTGATGTAGTCTGATCCTGCAGGTAAACACCCTGCTATCTGTCCCCTACTTCTTCCAAACATGTGTTTGGTAGGGTAGCTTGCAGCAGAAAAGAAATCTGCATCAACAGATTACACAAATGGTGTAAAGTAGAACTGGCTTAGCTGCCCATAGCAACTAATCAGAGTCCACCTTTAATTTTCTAAAGTAGCTGACCAAAATGAAAGGTGGAATCTTATTGGTTGCTATGGGCAACTAAGCCAGTTCTACTTTACACCAGTTTGATAAATGATCCCTTTGAGTGTGCTTGCATTAACCACGGAGACACACAGAGGCCTGTGTAGGAGCTGGAGACACACAATGGTAGGAGATTTTAAAGCAAGACTACTTGCAAAATCACTTTTATCAGCTGGATGTAAAAGGGATCTCTCTTAGAAACTAGGAAGTAGCTGGCACAACATGATTGATCAATTTATCTCTATTTGCTAAAACATCATCCTTTTTCCTGATGTTAGGTCTTAATTAGCATGCTGTGCCTGCTTTATTACTGTGCTGCGCCGCTGGCATTTATTAATTATTTAAATTATAAAGATGAAACTATTATAAACCACCCTTTATTGCCTTAGGCCTCTTGCACACAAAAGGTTTTTTTTCTGTTTACGTTCCGTTTTTTGCGTTCCGTATACGGACTGTATACGGAACGTATACGGAACCATTCATTTCAATGGATCAGCAAAAAAAAACTGAAGATACTCCGTATGCCTGCCGTATCTGTATTTCCATTTTTCTGTTCCGTTCAAAGATAGAACTTGTCCTATTATTGTCCTCTTAACGGACAAGGATAGTGCTGTTCTATCAGGGGCCAGCTGTTCCATTCCGCAAAAAACTGAATGCACACGGACGTCATCCGTGTTTTTTGCGGACTGCAAAATACAGAAAAAGCCATATGGTCTTTTGCAAGAGGCCTTAGCTAAAGTGAAAAAAGCCCTGAATAAACATATGTATAGTCACCTGTCTACAACCAATCAGCTAAGTAACTTTCACTCTTATAACCCTAGAAACCATGACAGCAGAGTGGCAAATAAAAATGGCATATATATTAAATATAGCTACATGCAGGTGACTATAATTAAAGGGGTGATCCCATAATTCATTTAAAAATTGAAAATCAAACATCATATAGTACAAGATCATCTGTACTTTACATGGATCCACAATGCCTCATTCACACGTCATTGTTTCCCATTAGTAGTTGTGAGCCAAAACCAGGATTGGTATGTAACACCCCAGAGTGGTGTTACCACTTCTGCACCTTGCTTCTTTCTTTTATGGTCTAACCCAGGGGTAGGCAACCTCCGGCTCCCAGCTGTTGTGAAACTACAATTCCCAGCATGCTCCATTCATTTCTATGAGAGTTCTTAGAAGAGCAGAGCAAGTATGCATACTGGGAGTTGTAGTTTCACAACAGCTGGGAGCCGGAGGTTGCCTACCCCTGGTCTAACCTGTATGTCACCTATATTTTTATTTCCAGGTCCCTCAACACTGTGCATTTATAATAATGTTCTGTACCTGTTCATGTAATGTGCCTGGTCCACCAGCAGGTGGCAGCAAACACGACAGAGCAATAGTTAGATAGAAGGGAACTCGCCATTCCATTCTCCCCCCTTTGGTCAGAAGTGGGCCAGTCCTGCTTGCTATACGAAGGAGGCGGGGCAGTTCTGATCTGTGCTGGTTGAGACTCCATGTTGGAGCTGCCAGGATTCTAACCTATTCCTTGGCTGAAGATAAGTCTGACTTAAAAGTGAAGTGCAGCATAAAGAAGAAGCCAAGTTACCAAGTCAGTTTGTCATTACAGCAGAGTAAGAGAAGGATAGAGTAGAGTTGAGTTTGCCTGTTAGTTTATTGCTAAAGCCTGCTGGAACCAAGACAAAGCCTGTAAGGGTACTTTCACACTTGCATTGTGAAGATCCGGCAGGCAGTGTGGCAGGCGCAGCAATTTGAAGTGCCTTTTGCGCTGTAGCATTAGAAGAATTTTGATATGTCTGACCTTTTAGTCTAACCAGACTATTACTCTGTAATTCCTCTAGCGCCGTTCTATGGAAACAGTATGTTTAAAGAGCACACCAAATGCTTGAAATAACTTCTTTATTACCTTCAACTTTTCTTCATATATAGCACTGCCGCCTCCGCAGCAGATAGTCGATGTACAAAACACGTGTTGAATAAAGTATCATAAAATGGCGGTATGCATAAGATGGTGGTTCAACTGTTCAATCTTGTCATTTAACATAAAATGGTGGATATATTTCTCTCTTGAGTATCTGTACTCTCACTTTAAGTTATTTAAGCACTTTATGATCTTTCTGAGAGATATATCTGAGGTCTAACTAATAGTTCACTTGCTCTACTTGGTTTGCAGTTTGCTCTATACAATTAATTATGATCAGGTATGAGCAGTTTGCATTTGTATGCAATTTGTTTGGATTGTATAATTGTATGGCTCAGTAGTTCGTTTGTATGGTGGAACTGTAAGTAAACATACATATAACTAGTTCAGTATACAGTTCTAATCACTATATTACCAGTAGGAACATTATATAACTGTTTTAAATACCTGTTTTGGCCTCTTATTTTCATAAAACACAGCTCTTAGGGTACTTTCACACTAGCATTATTCTTTTCCGGCATAGAGTTACGTCAAAAGGGCATTCTGCGGTATTGTGTCCGTCCAAAATGCCTGATCAGTCGCCGGAATGTCGGATCTGGCATAAATTCCCATTGACTTGTATTAGCGCCGGATCTGGCATTGCAAAATAACTGAAGGACGGATCCGTCCATCCGCATGACAAGCGGAGAGATGGATCCATTCTTACAATGCATTTGTAGATGGATCCGCACCCGGATCCGTCTACAAATGCTGTCAGTTGTCACACTGATCGGCGGATCCGGCAGGCAGCTCCTATGATGTAACTTCCTGCCAGATCACACTAATGCTAGTGTGAAATAGCCTTAGTGGAGTGAATGTCTGTTCATCTCCTCTCTCTGGTGAAAAATAATTCCAGCAGCTCCTGCTAGGGGAATTTCCCACACAAGCTGTGTGTGAGGCTGGCTGTGATTGATCAAAACTACTGGGCTGTGTGAGGCTAGCTAGGATTTGTCAAGACTCCTGCTTAGCAACAACAGTTTAACTATATGCTTTCTGTTGTGCTGCTGTGTCATTGAGCTTACCTTACATTATATAATGAATCTTAAAGGCATATAATCTTTTCTGCTTCTGTGAACACAAAATATAACAGTTATATGACATCCAAAACATAATGTCACAGTAAATAACTCTGCTTTTGTCTTTAACACACAAACATAGGAACTGTATTAAGGTTATTAGCAGGTCTAGCTGTATAAACACACAAGCTATATTAGCAACCTAGGACAGGTCTTAGCTGGCCGGCTACAGGCAGTTCCATCGCCGGAACTGCCTGCCGGATCCGGAAATCCATGTGCAAACGGATAGCATTTGTAGACGGATCCGGATTTGTCTAACAAATGCATTGAGACACTGGATTATCTCTCCGGTGTCCTCCGGAAAAACGGATCCGGTATTTATTTATTTTTTTTGCATTTTTAAAAGTCTGCGTTTTGCCGGAACACTTGGCATTAATTAATTTCAATGGAAAATCATGCCGGATCCGGCATTCTGGCAAGTGTTCCGGAATTTTCTCCGGCCAAATACCGTAAGAGTGACTGAACTGAAGACATCCTAATGCATACTGAACAGATTGCTCTCTATTCAGAATGCATTAGGATAAAACTGATCAGCTTTTTTACGATATTGAGCCCCTAGGACGGAACTCAATACCAGAAAAGTACCCTAAACTGTTTGAAGAAACGTTTATTTAAAGTAAAGCTGCCATTGAACTTCACCTCAAGGTCTGGACCTATTTCTTCAAATCCCTCAATTATTCCCCCTATTTATCACTTTGGAACCAAAGCCTGGGGTCCAGTTGTATCCAGGTAGGAGCACCGTGACACACATAAAGAGACATTTTAGGTAGCAACATACCACTTAGCATTTCCTACACCTGGGACGCGTGTTATAAAGAGGGCCCCGGGGGATGCCGCCCGTTGAAGGTACATAAGGTATAACCCTGGGTTCACACCTGAGCGTTTCTGAGACGCGCGTTTTAGTCGCGCGTTTTTTATGCACGTTTTTTTTGCAATAGTAAACGCGCGTTTGACGCGCGTTCGTGTGATTGACTGCAGTGTTGTCCAATGAGTCTATGGCCAAAACGCGCGACAAACGCCCAGAAAAAAGCTCAAGAACTTGTTTATGCGTCGGGCGTTTTACAGCGCGTTCAAACGCGCTGTAAAACGCTCAAGTGTGAACCAGGGCCATAGGGAAGCATTGGTTTTCACGTGTTGAGCGTTTTACAGCGCGTTTGAACGCGCTGTAAAACGCTCAGGTGTGAACTTAGGGTAAGGGAAAGATCTGCACTTGTTCTGTGTTTAGAGCCACACCTGGTTTTTGCTCAAAATCACTGACCAAAACACTGACATATCAATGAGGTATAAATCTCCCCATTCATTGCTGTGCTAGATGTATTTCAGGGGTTGTTTTATTTATCAGGGAGCTTGTCCCTTCTGCTGCAGCTCTCTCCCTGACACATCTCAAGGAGCGTGTCCTTACTACTGCAGCTCTCTGCCTATCACAGCTCGGGGAGTGTTTCCTTTCTGTGGCAGCTCTCTCCCTCTCATGGCTCAGCGGGCATGTCCTTTCTGCCACAGCTCTCTTCTTGTCGCAGGGCAGCAAGCCTGTTATGGAACTGGAGAGCATAGGAGTGGTACTGCAGATCGGAGTTGTAATAGTCACGGTGGTTGTCCTCCACAGTGCTTCCTGAGGCAGTGCAGCAGAAATGATGGAGTAAACTGTGGTGTGGTATAATGACGAGACTGGTTTTGGCATAACAGATCCATGGTACTTTACTGAAGCTGGTCAACAGGTGAAGCACACAAAGACTGTTCACATGCAAGTAATTCCCAAAGGTTGTATATGGAGGCTAGCTTCTCTCTCTCAAAATCATACTGTTCAATCTCTCCTGTTCTCAGCCAAATGGGATGCACTTTCTATATCATGAGATATAAAAGTAGATGATATCCACAGTATCCAATACAGTCTCTGATCTCTGAATGAGGGGTTCTCCTGTCCTTTGGTTATTGTGCGCAGCTTGTAGCTGATAGAGTTCCCACCACATGCAGAGGAGGCAGTAGCCAGATTAGCAATGAAAACCGTCTTTGCCAAAGTCTGCAATCCCTTTGTGCAGTTCTCTATCCAATCACAGCTCAAGGGGCATTTCATTTCTGCTGCATCTGTCTCCCTGTAACTGTCCCAGCTTCTAACAGTAGATCAGGCTAGTGGCAGCTGAAGGATGGAACTGAGCAATGTGCAGCCATCTCAGCAAGGTGGACATAGAAATAAGCAAAATAACAAACAACAGGTGGCGCTATGCAAATACTTTTTTTTAATAACAAAAATTTCAGAGCCAAGTGGTGCTTTGAGAAATGTAAACTCTTTTTCATGGTAAAAACCTTTTAATGGAAAAAATTGTCCATGCACACAACAAAGTCGCATGTTTCCTTACCCGTCCTGTAAACACTCCATGCAGCTTTTGGGTGCCTCTGTAAAGAAACCAAAATTTTTATTGAAACTTTATCTTCCCTATCTCTATTTCTCTGCAGGTCGGAAGTTCCTGATAGCCAATGCCCAGATGGACAACTGTGCTATTATCTATTGTAATGATGGTTTCTGTGACATGTTTGGCTACTCCAGGGTGGAGGTCATGCAGAGACCTTGTACTTGTGACTTTCTAACGGGTCCAGAAACCACCCCCAGCAGCATTACACAACTTACTCAGGCCCTACTAGGATCTGAAGAGCGAAAGCTGGAAATCTTATACTACAGGAAGGAAGGTAAGGAAAATCTATACAACGAAGACGCTGATTACTAAAACCTGTATTCCTTCATGTATGAAAAGTGAGAACCCTTGACCTCTTGGGTTTTGCCTTGTTTCATATGTTCTTTAAATAATATACAAAATAAATTAAGAAAAATAAAAAGTTGATTTCCTATACTCAAGTGAGACCATCCATGACTGAATCAAACAGAGATCACCTAAGAACTCAGATTATCTACATCTAAAGTTGGTTCAGTAGACCAGTGTGGGTCCAAGTAATGCAGAAACATGCAGCTGTATTATGGCCTTGAGAATCTTCTACTGAGGATCTTGTGTCACTATATGTGTTGTTTGTCATTAGCTTTATTTTATACTTACTGTCCTAATAATTACTGCAATGTGTCAATGTAGGTAAAATGTATACACCTGCAGCCTAGGCCGTTTAGCTCACAGAGGATTGTCTGTACCAGACAAAGGACAAGGTCTGTACAAATCTAGTCCATGCTGTGGATGTAAACAAGTGTAAACAGAGCTCTTACAAATAGTGAGATGAGACAAGCTACCTGCCTATTGCAATATACAAACTCTATGGCCATTCTAGTGCATAGACTGCTGGAGGAGCCACGTAATTTATGACCTGGCTCCTCCAGCAGCGCAGGCAACGTCAAGATCATCGTCTGGGCCTCTATTTTCTCCAGTTTGAGAGCTCCCTCATATATCATATAATAAGTTTAAGATCTCTTTGACACAGATATTTGGTTTGGCTTTGTGCCTTGGCAAAACTACCAACAAAAGCCTCTGGTTTTTTTTCATGTGATGTGTTTTTATAGCGTTTTTGCTGAATTTTTGTGATGTTTTGGCTTATTTGTTACAAACAGTATATTTTAATGCATGATTTTCTGTGTGTTTTTTTTAAAACCATATGTTTTAAAAAGGAAAGTATGAATCCCTAAGGGCTCATGCACACGACCGTA
Source organism: Bufo gargarizans (assembly GCF_014858855.1). NCBI lineage: Eukaryota > Metazoa > Chordata > Amphibia > Anura > Bufonidae > Bufo > Bufo gargarizans. Next base: position 138,467,865 of record NC_058085.1, on the reverse strand, counting down.
TGTACAGTGGGATGCAAACGTTTGGGCAACCTTGTTAATGGTCATGATTTTCCTGTATAAATCATTGGTTGTTACGATAAAAAATGTCAGTTAAATATATCATATAGGAGACACACACAGTGATATTTGAGAAGTGAAATGAAGTTTATTGGATTTACAGAAAGTGTGCTATAATTGTTTAAACAAATTTAGGCAGGTGCCTAAATTTGGGCACCACAAAAAATAAATAAAATCAATATTTAGTAGATCCTTCTTTTGCAGAAATTATAGCCTCTAAACGCTTCCTGTAGGTTCCAATGAGAGTCTGGATTCTGGCTGAAGGTATTTTGGACCATTCCTCTTTACAAAACATCTTTAGTTCATTCAGGTTTGATGGCTTCCGAGCATGGACAGCTCTCTTTAAGTCACACCACAGATTTTCAATTATATTCAGGTCTGGGGACTGAGATGGCCACTCCAGAACATTGTACTTGTTCCTCTGCAAAAATGCCTTAGTGGATTTTGAGCAGTGTTTAGGGTCGTTGTCTTGTTGAAAGATCCAGCCCCGGCGCAGCTTAAGCTTTGTCACTGATTCCTGGACATTGGTCTCCTGAATCTGCTGATACTGAGTGGAATCCTTGCGTCCCTCAACTTTGACAAGATTCCCAGTCCCTGCACTGGCCACACAGCCCCACAGCATGATGGAACCACCACCATATTTTACTGTAGGTAGCAGGTGTTTTTCTTGGAATGCTGTGTTCTTTTTCCTCCATGCATAACACCCCTTGTTATGCCCAAATAACTCAATTTTAGTTTCATCAGTCCACAGCACCTTATTCCAAAATGAAGCTGGCTTGTCCAAATGTGCTTTAGCCCACCTCAAGCGGCACTTTTTGTGCTGTGGGTGGAGAAAAGGCTTCCTCTGCATCCCTCTCGCATACAGCATCTCCTTGTGTAAAGTGCGCCGAACGATGCACAGTGACTCCATCTGCAGCAAGATGATGTTGTAGGTCTTTGGTGCTGGTCTGTGGGTTGCCTCTGACTGTTCTCACCATTCGTCGCTTCTGTCTATCCGAGATTTTTCTTGGTCTGCCACTTCGAGCCTTAACTTGAACTGAGCCTGTGGTCTTCCATTTCCTCAATATGTTCCTAACTGTGGAAACAGACAGCTGAAATCTCTGAGACAGCTTTCTGTATCCTTCCCCTAAACCATGATGGTGAACAATCTTTGTCTTCAGGTCACTTGAGAGTTGTTTTGAGACCCCCATGTTGCTACTCTTCAGAGAAAATGAAAAGAGGACGGAAACTTACAATTGACCCCCTTAAATACTCTTTCTCATAATTGGATTCACCTGTGTATGTAGGTCAGGGGTCACTGAGCTTACTAAGCCAATTTGAGTTCCAATAATTAATTCTAAAGGTTTTGGAATCAATAAAATGACAACAGTGCCCAGATGTATGCACCTGCCTAATTTTGTTTAAACAATTATAGCACACTTTCTGTAAATCTAATAAACTTCATTTCACTTCTCAAATATCACTGTGTGTGTCTCCTATATGATATATTTAACTGACATTTTTTATCGTAACAACCAACGATTTATACAGGAAAATCATGACGATTAACAAGGTTGCCCAAACTTTCACATCCCACTGTATTTTGAGGTCTCCAAAACACGGATCTGCAAAAAATACAGATGACGTCCTTATTGCATCTGTTTCTTTTGCGGATCCATTGTAACAATGCCTATCCTTGTCCGCAAAACGGACAAGAATAGGACATGTTCTAACTTTTTTGCGGAACTCCCATGCCGACATACGGAAGCAGAATGCTGACGGAGTCATTTCAGGTTTTTTTGCGGACTCATTGAAGTGAATGGTTCTGCATATGGGCCTAAAAAAAAACTTTATGGACACGGAAAAAAAGTTTGTTCATGTGCATAAGCCCTAACTCAGATAAAACTCCCTCTGTTAACAGTGTGCTGACTGTTCTGTGCATTGCGGTCCCCAATGCATGTGCACCGTCCATGTGGCTGGCGTAGACGGATGCACACCCATTCAACTTGAATGGGTCAGTGATCCATACGCACTGCAAAAAAAAAAGTTTTGGCGGTGCGGAGACATGGGCCGAAATGCCACGGAAGCACTCAGTAGTGCTTCCGTGGCCTTACGCTCTATGTCTCTGCACCGTATCTTCTGGATTGCGGACCCATTCAAGGGAATGTGTCTGCCTCTGTGATACAGTGCGCATATGATCGGTTACCGTATATTGCAGACCCACTGTTTATGGGCCACAATAGGGGCACTGGCCGACAATGGCCGTGTGCATGGGCCCTGAATCTAAAGGCATTGGAAGAAAAAAGAATTGTAAAAAATGTCATAAAAAACACAGCACACATTAACATATGCATTTTTTCAAGTTGGGACAAAAACAAAACAATGTATGTCTATGGCACAAAAATGCTAGCAAATTAGCAAAAAATCATGCTATGATAAAAAAAAAGCCATTAATGAAAAAAAAAAAAGCACAGCAAGTGAAAACAAAAAGTGCACATTTCCCATAGACTTACACCTAAAATCTGGAAGTTATGTTTAGCAAAAAACCTGTATATCACAGGAATAATGACTTTTCTTTAAAACATAACTTTTACTAATATTCATTAGAAAATAACCCCATATAAGAAATACTTCATCTGGACACCAATACCAGACCACAATGCAATTTACTTAGTTGCCATTTCATTTACCTCATCAATGATCCCCTGAAGAACCAGCCTTTACCAACTGGGGAAATGCGTCGGGACGAGGGACGAATATACCTTGGAGGAGTACATCTTTACTCACTTGCGGGTCTATGCCAGGTGACAGTTGAGGGCTTAGCCACCAAGAAGTGGGGTCGCTCCTTTCGGGGCGGATGCTCCCTTTGTAGGCAAGGATAGCGTAAGGGTTAATCTAGGGTGACCCCCCCCCCCCCTTCTTGTCCTGACCTCACCTCTCTAGTATCTAACGTGCCAATCAGCTGTCTTCAAAACTGTAAGTTACAATATTTGCTTTATTTTTTGGATTACCACATCCAGTATAAAGTAAGGCTCTTCCGTATGTATTTGGCACAAGCCTAATTATAATTCATTATATGGGGCTATTTTCTAATGAATATTAGTAAAAGTTATGTTTTAAAGAAAAGTCATTATTCCTGTGATATACATTCTTATGTGCTTTTCAAACCTTATAAAATTTTTCAGCGCTATTAGCAAAAAACCTGCTAAAAAAAATTGTTAGTAAACTGGCAGGAAAGTAATTTGTGAAACCACTGTTAAAGGGGTTTTCTCACTTCAGCAATTGGCATTTATCATGTAGAGAAAGTTAATACAATGCACTTACTAATGTATTGTGATTGTCCATATTGCCTGTGATTCATTTTTCCATCAAATTATACACTGCTTGTATCCAGGGGTTATGAACATCCAGCAGCAGTGGCCGTGCTGGTTTAGCCGACACTATACTAATGTGAGGGACCGGCATATACACAGACTTTTCTATAGAAAGCCATCGTGAGCGGTGAATAGAGCGCTCTTGCAGGTATCATCTTATTAGAACATCACGAGGAACACGGCAGCAATGAGCATGGTCTGTTACTGCCGCCCAAGGGAAGCTTCTGTGTGTGACTAGATATGGGAATATAATAACGCAATAGCAGAAAGTCCCACTAGAGCTCTCCTTACTATTTAGGGCAGCAAAAGAGAAAATCACATTAATTGTTCATTCTAAATTAGGACCGAGAATAAAAGAACAACGAATAAGCACGAAAAGGAAGGACACGATTCTCAGACAGACATCACCTCTTGGACGGTTCCAAATCTTCAGCTTGTAATTTGTGCTAAAAATATTCTGCAGCATAATGTAAAGGCACAAAAAAACTGTGTCTATACCGCGACCTAAAGAATTATTTTACACATAAATGTTGCACTCAATATAGTCCTTCCTCTCCATTACCTCTAAAGCCGGATCCCAGTGATCGCACATGATAGTTAAAGACTGCGGCTTGTCATGCCAAGGTCATGCCGGCTTTTAACACAACTCCCAGGAGACATCTATCCCTGATTGCCGCGTCCTATAATGGGTGGGAATGCACAGTGTCCATTCTGCTGCTGCAAGGTGTGAAGATGGCTGCTGTCCTAGCGTTTAGTGGATTCACGGCTAATCCACTTGACTTGTTTGCTTTATGTCATCACTTACTCCAGATATAAGGCTGGCTTTGCATGTTCAGGTGTTTTTGATGTAGTTTTTGAAGCCAAAGCCAAGGATTTAAAAAGAGAAGAGGACTCAGTCTTTCCTATTTACGTGTCCTCCCTTTATCATCCAATCCTGGCTTTGGCTTCAAAAATTGCATAAAAAAAACTAAACTTGAAAACCCAGCCTTATGCTTTAGATGCACCTCTGCTATACTATGCAGTTTTTGCTGCCTTGTGGTGGAAGCACATTGTTTCAGTATCAATGAGGTAGGGCTCATGCACTCGGCCATTGCCCGGCTGTGTGCAATTTGCAGTCCCCAATGCACGGGCAACATCCGCCCGGCTGCCGCAGACGGATCCAGACCCATTCAACTTAAACGAGTTTGTGATCCGTCTAACACCTCTGCACCCCTAAAAGATAGAACACTGTGCGGAGGCACAGAGAGATATCCCATGGAAGCGCTCCCTAGTGCTTCCGTGGAGTTCCGTACCGCACCTTCCAGATTGCAAGTGAATGGGTCTGCATCCGTGATGCGGTGCAAAAACGTCCGGCTCCCGTATATTGTAGATCTGCTGTTTGCAGGGAGCAATACGGGCCCAGACGGCACACGTACAAAGAGAGTGTGGTATCTGCCAACCAAATTTTTCAAGGGTCGTACGACCTAAGCGTGGCTTGAACCACCCACTGACTAATTTTTTATTTTAGGTGCATAAAACTTATATCTTTATTATTACAATTTAAAAATTGAACTCTAAATTTGATTAAAAGTCCTCAGAATTACAACACAGCTTCTGTGTTCTACTGTTGTGGATCTTTGCATTACATGTAATGTATCTGGTAACCAGTATAAAGGTTCCCCTAGGTCAGATGTCTTCAGAAAAGTTGGTAGGACTGGACAATTATATAGGGGCGTAGCTAAAGGCTCACGGGCCCTGGTGCAAGAGTTCAGCTTGGGCCCCCATTCCTTTAGTGCTTGTTGGCAAGGGGCAGGGTAGCACATAGCCTTCCTGCTGTGAGAGGCAAACATTGAAAGGGCACCCCCTCATGCCAAATTCTTGACCTAACCCCTCCCCTGCAGCTGCGGCCTCTGTAAGGATATTATAAAACATCCTTACAAAGATGCTTGGCGACCACCCGTACATATATTTTCACCGAGCAGTCGGCAAGTGGTTAACGGGGCTGTCCCATCTCAACATTTATGGAATATCGCTAGAATATCTAGCGATATTTACCTCTGGAACACGCTCCTATCTCCAGAATGGCCTTTCCATTCACTGAGATGGGGCTTCTATAAATAGCTGAGAATCTACTGGAAGGCAATATGCGTGGTGTCTCCCATCCCCACAGTAAATGTTCTCGGTGACTTTATTTATTGTTTTTTTGCAGTGTCCTGCTCTTTCATTTGATCTTCACACTATCATTATGTTATTTTTATATTTTTCGAAGCACTTTGCCGGGAATTGATGCGTCCTGTCGTGGATGGTTTTTAATAGTTTTTTAATGTTTGTCTGCTTGTCTTTTCTTCGCATCCTTAATAAACTATTCTGATTTTGTATATAATTTTGGTGTGCTTTAAGTACCTGTGTACTTTGTCTTTTTGTGCGACTCTCTACACAAGTGTTTCCTATTGTGGCGAGATGCCAGACTGGTCTATACAGATCCTCTGAATGCCTGCAGGTGAGAAGCCTAGAACTTGCTAAGTTTGGCCTCTGTTGTTAGGTGTCCCTGCTCCAAACTCTACCTTGGTTCCTTTGCATCCCAATTTATTAACTGCAAGAACACGGATGTTCCAGGTGTAACCTCTATGCTGATGACAACTAACTCTTTACATGCCAACACTATACAGTGCTGATTTACATAAACTACAGGGCAATCTCACAATCATGTCTGCAGCACCCATTACAGTATACATCTGAATGGCCTACAGGACATGGTTTGATGCACAGGCAATTATTGGGAATAAACAAAAAACTGAATGATCCCAATAATTGCCTGATAGTGAGTTGAGGTGTTAGTTGCATTTACAAAGGACGACGTGCAGCTATTAAACACTGGTGGAATTTATCGCAAGGATAAGATTTTAAGTCAGCTTTGTTTAAGGCCGCCAAAATGGCGGCTCGGATGCAGACCAAAACAACAGCCATGTGCATGAGGCCTAAGACTGTGTTGGCATACTATGCAACAAATTTATCAAATGTCACTCTTCTTTTGTTATATTTGAGATATCTGTAAACCTAAGTCTTTTGTGTACAAATGCTCCAGTTTTCCTATCTTACCCCTGTACTGGAGTGACTTTGTGATTATTTTTTTCAGACTTTTTAAAAAGTGCCTTTGATATAGTTAACCCACCCACTTTTCAAAACTCCTGAGTGAGTTTGTCCCTGATAATCTGCTTGTGTAAAAAGAGCCTTACAGGGGTTTTCCAGGATTACTATGACTTTTTACAGATATCGTTATACAGTTTCTTACTTCATGGACATCATCCTCATGCTTATGGTTTTCCACTTTGGACTCTCCTGACCCGTTTTCACCATGTAAACAAATCCCTCTGGTTTGCATCCATTCTGCGTATAGAGCTTCCCGTTGTATCAATGTTGTATCCAACCAATCCCATGATGCATTTCTCCTTTCCCTGCCACAGTCCTAGCACCACCCCTAAAAACACCCACCTAGTTTATAGCTCCTTCCACCCAGCTATATACATAGACACTCCCCTTTCAATCCAGAGGGAAAAAAGCAGGCTGGTTTGAGAGCTGCATTTATACAAGCAGGCAAATAATGCGAGTTTGTGAGCGTGAGAGTGTTTGAGTTCAAGTGTGTGTTTGTATTAAGTGTGTGACTTTAGATTACGTGACTTGAGATTAAGAGACTTTAGGAGGAGACTATAGTAAGTTAGATTCTTATCACTGCACTATATTGTATTTTTCTCTTTTCTTGCATAATCCCCACTTAGTATGTGTTCCATTATTGACAGTGCAGTCCAGTGCACATCTTGTCTAATGTAGGCAGTCCTGGAACAGCCGTTTGAGGGTGCATATCTTTGTTCAAAATGTGAGCAAATTGCCCGTTTGGAATTGCACATCGAATATCTAAACGGGCGAATTTCAACACTGAGAAGCGTTGACAATTTGTAAAAGAGTTTGCTGCTCACTGAGCAAGCACTCTATGGGGTAGATGTGGGGGAAGGTGGTAGCGAGGAGGCTCAGGAAAGTGAGGTGGCTAGCTGGGTAACAGTTAGAAAGTGTGGTATAGGGAAGAGTGCCAGGGAGGCTAAACCTGATTTGACACACCCCAACAACTTTGCACAGTTGGCAGATGAGGGGGATGTCAGTTCAGAGATAGCACTGCTGCAGCCAGACACTTCCTCTGCCAGTCAAGGGAATGTCAGCTCCAGTAAGCAGGGGACCAGGAAAGCAGGGCAGGCTAGGCAGGTGCTGGTAGTGGGAGACTCAATTATTAGGGGTACAGATAGGACAATCTGTCACAAACACCGGGATCGTCGAACCGTGTGTTGCCTTCGTGGCGCTCGAGTTTGACACATCGCGGATCGGGTTGACAGATTACTGGGAGGGGCTGGAGAAGATCCAGCGGTCATGGCCTATATTGAAACCAATTTTAAAGTTAGAGGTAGGTGGAGCGTCCTTAAAAATGATTTTAGGGATTTAGGTCAAAAGCTTAGGGCAAGGACCTCAAATGTAGTATTTTCTGAAATCCTACCAGTACCATAAGCCACACAAGAAAGGCAGCGGGAGATTAGGGAGGTTAACAAGTGGCTCAAGAACTGGTGTAGGAAGGAGGGGTTTGGGTTCCTGGAGAACTGGGCCGACTTCTCTGTTGGCTACAGCCTTTTTCATAAGGATGGGCTGCAGCTCAATGGGAAAGAGGCAGCTGTGTTGGGGGAGAATGTGGCTAGAAGGTTGGAGGAGTGTTTAAACTTGGGACTGTGGGGGAGGATAATTACGTTATAGGATGGGAAGATAGTGCAAATAGAGACCGGGGCAAGGTAATGGGACTTGGGGAGAAAGGGAAGGAGGGACTAGAACAGTTCAGAAGGAAAGGTGTAGGGAACAAAATATACATAAACCTCTTAAATGTATGTATACTAATGCCAGAAACCTGACTAGTAAAACTGGAGAACTGGAATTAGTGATGTGTGAGGAGGAGTATGACATAGTGGGAATAACTGAGACATGGCTGGATGATAGCTATAACTGGGCAGTTAATGTACAGGGTTACAGTCTGTTTAGAAAGGATCTACAAAACCGGAGAGGGGGAAGGGGCTTCCTTTATGTAAAGTCCTGTCTAAAGCCCACACTCCGGCAAGATATAAGTGAGGGACATGAACATGTGGAGTCACTGTGGGTAGAAATACATTGAGGCAAAAACAATAATACATTACTAATAGGAGTTTATTATAAACGACTTAATATACCAGAGTCCACAGAAAATCTGCTACTAAACGAGATAGATGAGGCGGCAAATCATAATGAGGTGGTTATTTATGGGGGACTTCAACTACCCAGCTATAGACTGAGAAACTGAAACTTGTATATCTCATAAAGGAAACAGGTTCTTGGCAATAACCAAAGACAATTATCTTTCCCAAATGGTTCAGGATCCGACTAGAGGGATGGCCATACTGGACTTAGTATTAACCAATAGACCTGACAGAACAACAGATGTACAGGTCGGGGTACACCTGGGAAATAGTGACAATGAAGTTCCAATTATTATTCAAAAGAGTGTTTCTTCAGGGAGGAACAAAAATACTAAACTTCAAAAAAGCTAAATTTAGCCAACTAAGAGAGGCCATAGGCCTAACTAACTGGGACAAAGTCCTCAAAAATAAAAATTCTGCCACAAAATGGGATATTTTTAAAAGCATTCTAAAATCTAATTGTGAGAGGTACATGCCTTATGGGAATAAAAGGTTAAGGAACAAGAAGAAACCAATGTGGATAAATAGAACTGTAAAGAAAGCAATAAATGACAAAAAGAAAGCATTTAAATCACTAAAACAGGAGGGTAGTGAGGAAGCACTGAAAAACTATAAGGAAAAAAAATGTAATATGTAAATAACAAATAAAAGCAGCCAAACTAGAGACCGAGAGATTAATGTTTTTCAATTATATAAATGGTAAAAAGTATAAATCTGATGGTGTCCACCCTCTACAGAGTGATGAGGGGGGAGTTGCAAAGAGCGATGAGGAGAAAGCAAAGCTATTAAATATTTTTTTCTCCACTGTATTCACTGAAGAAAATAAACAGATAAAATGCAGAATGTAAAAGTTAATTCCCCATTAAAAGTGCCCTGTCTGATACAGGAAGAAGTACAGCGGCTTCTTAAAAAGATTAAAATAGACAAATCACCAGGACCAGATGGCATACACCCCCCGTATCCTAAAAAAATTAAGTAATGTCATAGCCAGACCCTTATTTCTGATATTTAAGGACTCTATACTGACAGGGAGTGTTTCACAGGATTGGCGCATATCAAATGTAGTGGCAATATTTAAAAAGGGTCCAAAAACAGAGCCTGGAAACTATAGGCCGGTAAGTTTAATATCTGTCGTGGGTAAACTGTTTGAAGGTTTTCTAAGAGATGCTATCTTGGAGTACCTCAAGGAACATAAGCAAATAATGCCATATCAGCATGGCTTTATGAGGGATCGATCATGCCAAACTAATTTAATCAGTTTCTGTGAGGAGGTAAGTTCTAGACTTGACAGCGGGGAATCAATGGATGTCGTATATCTGGACTTCTCCAAAGCATTTGACACTGTACCACGTGAAAGGTTAGTATATAAAATAAGAATGCTTGGACTGGGAGAAAATGTCTGTATGTGGGTAAGTAACTGGCTCAGTGATAGAAAACAGGGGGTGGTTATTAACGGTACACACTCAGATTGGGTCACTGTCACTAGTGGAGTACCTCAGGGGTCAGTATTGGGCCCTATTCTCTTCAATATATTTATTAATGATCTCGTGAAAGGCTTGCACAGTAAAATATAAATTTTTGCAGATGACACCAAACTGTGTAAAGTAATTGACACGGAAGAGGAGAGTATACTGCTACAGATGGAACTGGATAGATTGGAGGCTTGGGCAGATGAGATTTAACACTGACAAATATAAGGTTATGCACATGGGAAGGAATAATGCAAGTCACCTGTACATACTAAATGGTAAAAAACTGCGTAACTGAAATGGAAAAGGACCTAGGAATTTTTGTGAACAGCAAACTAAGCTGTAAAAACCAGTGTCAGGCAGCTGCTGCCAAGGCCAATAAGATAATGGGTTGCATCAAAAGGGGCATAAATGCCTGTGATGAGAACATAGTCCTACCACTTTACAAATCACTAGTCAGACCACACATGGAGTACTTTGTACAGTTCTGAGCTCCTGTGAACAAGGCAGACATAGCAGAGCTGGAGATGGTACAGAGGAGGGCAACTAAAGTAATAACTGAATTGGGGAGACTACAGTACACTGAAAGATGATCAACATTAGGGTTATTCACTTTAGAAAAAGACTACTGAGGGGAGATCTAATTACTATGTATAAATATATCAGGGGTCAGTACAGAGATCTCTCCATCATCTATTTATCCCCAGGACTGTGACAAAAGGACATCCTCTGCGTCTGCAGGAAAGAAGGTTTGTACACAAACATAGAAGAGGATTCTTTATGGCAAGAGCAGTGAGACTATGGAACTCTCTGCCTGAGGAGGGGGTGATGGTGAGTTCACTAAAAGAGTTCAAGAGGGGCCTGGATGTATTTCTGGAGTGTAATAATATTACAGGCTATAGCTACTAGAGAGGGGTCGTTGATCCAGGGAGTTATTCTGAAGAAACCCAAAAAAGTAATCCCATAGGGATACACATACATACACAAAATATGAAATTTTATTGAATAATTACATACAGATAATTACAAGACCATGATAAACAAAAATATAAAAAATTTGTAAAGCAGCAATACAGGCGATGTTGCAAATGGTAGCTCTCATGCTGACCGGCATGGTATAAGATCCCAAAAGCCCAAATGAACTAGGCACCAAGACTAGTAGCAGCAGTGCCAGAAGAAATAATATCTATGTACCAAAATTGCCCTAAAAGCCTATCTGATGTTCCAAAAAAGTTCTGTATCAAAGGGCATCCACATAAGGTCCCTGCAGGTAACCAAAAGTGGGCATACAGACAGCAATCAACTAAAGTAAAAAACTGACAATACCTGGGCTATGGTACAGAACAGGGATCCAACCTCCGGTCAGCTGTGAGCGCACCCCGACGTACGTTTCGCTCCGCTTTCTCAAGGGGCGTATCTATTTGAGAACTTAGCCACATTATATATCTGGAAATTGATTACAAAACTGGGGCATCTGTGGGTGGACCAATGGAATAGTTTCCCTTTACCATGGGCGGGGTCCCGCTGGTCGGAGGTAGTGCCTCGTCATCGCGGTCACGTGATTGTGAGCGGACCACCTTCAATTTCGCGTCACTGTTCGAGTCACAGCCATTCTCGCGATACTGTGCTCAGGACGGCCTCGCTCAACCTCGGTCACGTGACCGTTACGTCAGCCAGAGGCGCATAGTACCATACCTCTCTCAGAGATCCAGATCTCGCGAGACCTCGCACATAGCATCGTCGCTCGGTCGCGGTCACATGACCGTGACTTTTGCCACTAGCTCACGTGATCGCACCCAGGGAGTTATTCTGATTGCCTGATTGGAGTCGGGAAAGAATTTTTTTTCCCCTTAAGTGGGGAAAATTGGCTTCTACCTCACAGGGTTTTTTGCCTTCCTCTGGATCAACTTGCAGGACAACAGGCCGAACTGGATGGACAGATGTCTTTTTTCGGCCTTATATACTACACTACGTGCAGAATTATTAGGCAAATGAGTATTTTGACCACATCATCCCTTTATATGCATGTTGTCATACTCCAAGCTGTATAGGCTCGAAAGCCTACTACCAATTAAGCATGTTAGGTGATGTGCATCTCTGTAATGAGAAGGGGTGTGGTCTAATGACATCAACACCCTATATCAGGTGTGCATAATTATTAGGCAACTTCCTTTCCTTTGGCAAAATGGGTCAAAAGAAGGACTTGACAGGCTCAGAAAAGTCAAAAATAGTGAGATCTCTTGCAGAGGGATGCAGCACTCTTAAAATTGCAAAGCTTCTGAAGCTTGATCATCGAACAATCAAGCGTTTCATTCAAAATAGTCAACAGGGTCGCAAGAAGCATGTGGAAAAACCAAGGCGCAAAATAACTGCCCATGAACTGAGAAAAGTCAAGCGTGCAGCTGCCAAGATGCCACTTGCCACCAGTTTGGCCATATTTCAGAGCTGCAACATCACTGGAGTGCCCAAAAGCACAAGGTGTGCAATACTCAGAGACATGGCCAAGGTAAGAAAGGCTGAAAGACGACCACCACTGAACAAGACACACAAGCTGAAACGTCAAGACTGGGCCAAGAAATATCTCAAGACTGATTTTTCTAAGGTTTTATGGACTGATGAAATGAGAGTGAGTCTTGATGGGCCAGATGGCTGGATTGGTAAAGGCCAGAGAGCTCCAGTCCGACTCAGACGCCAGCAAGGTGGAGGTGGAGTACTGGTTTGGGCTGGTATCATCAAAGATGAGCTTGTGGGGCCTTTTTGGGTTGAGGATGGAGTCAAGCTCAACTCCCAGTCCTACTGCCAGTTTCTGGAAGACACCTTCTTCAAGCAGTGGTACAGGAAGAAGTCTGCAAGGTAAGAAAAACATGATTTTCATGCAGGACAATGCTCCATCACACGCGTCCAAGTACTCCACAACGTGGCTGGCAAGAAAGGGTATAAAAGAAGAAAATCTAATGACATGGCCTCCTTGTTCACCTGATCTGAACCCCATTGAGAACCTGTGGTCCATCATCAAATGTGAGATTTACAAGGAGGGAAAACAGTACACCTCTCTGAACAGTGTCTGGGAGGCTGTGGTTGCTGCTGCACGCAATGTTGATGGTGAACAGATCAAAACACTGACCGAATCCATGGATGGCAGGCTTTTGAGTGTCCTTGCAAAGAAAGGTGGCTATATTGGTCACTGATTTGTTTTTGTTTTGTTTTTGAATGTCAGAAATGTATATTTGTGAATGTTGAGATGTTATATTGGTTTAACTGGTAAAAATAAATAATTGAAATGGGTATATATTTTTTTTTTGTTAAGTTGCCTAATAATTATGTACAGTAATAGTCACCTGCACACACAGATATCCCCCTAAAATAGCTAAAACTAAAACCAAACTAAAAACTACTTCCAAAAATATTCAGCTTTGATATTAATGAGTTTTTTGGGTTCATTGAGAACATGGTTGTTGTTCAATAATAAAATTAATCCTCAAAAATACAACTTGCCTAATAATTCTGCACTCCCTGTATGTTACTATGTTACTCCCCTTTCACTGCCCCACCCATAGATATAACATAACCGGAAATAAGCAAGAGCTGCATGGACATGGTCATGTGACCAAAGCCCAGAACAGAAGATAGGAGCAATAAAGATAAAATAAATACATCACAAAATTACAGCTACCTTCATAAATGATTATTTTAAAGGCTGTTGATGCACACCGGAAAATCGTTTTAGGCCATGTCCTGCAGAGTGTTATTGATGATGTATGTGTATCTTAAAGGGGTTGTCCTGCCATTTATATTGATAACCAATCGTCAGGATGCGTCACCCCCACCGATCAACTGTTTGGAGCGGAGGCAGCGCTCCCATGAACGCTGCTTCCTGTTCATTACACTGACCATCGCCTCAGAAGGTACAGCCGTGCCATGTAATGACAAGTACTTGCTTTATTAACTTGAATGGAGAGAATGCTTGTAATTACACTACGCCACCACTCCACAGGAGACCATGCATAGTGTAAAGACCATGAAGCAGCGCTCACATGGAGCCCAGCCTCCTTGTCAAACAGCTGATCGGGGGGTCTCGGGTGTTGGACCACCGCCGATCAGATATTGATGACTTATCCTGAGCATAGCAGTAAAATATAAGTAGAAGCAGCACTATGCGGTCCTTGGTCGATGTAGATATACGATGCAACAGCCTCACCGTTGACCCTTGTTCCAACAGGCCATATGATGAACGAAAAACAAGAATGGCATCGGCAGCATCTCACATCATCTAATTTTTATTGCGACCTCAAGACAAATACAACAGCAACGTTTCGGCTGAAACTCAGCCTTTGTCAAGCCTAATGACATCAACATCAATGCACATATATATACCCCACATAAAAACACCCCCCCTCTCAGTCACCAATGTCAATCACTGTTCATTTCATTTGCCAATCACTTTTGGCCATGTGTTCACCTAATAGGTTATTACCTTCCACCTGGTCATAAACATAGTATGGCGGTGTTGGCCATGTCGGCGTTGTCCCATGCAAAGTGCGCAACTGTGCACAGCTGCACTTACTTGATAGGGTGTATCACCGTGTCCACGGCAACTGACGGCGCTCATTCGTGCAGCCAATCGGCTGTCTCCATATCCACATGACGCGCGCTATCACGTATCATGTCCGCTGACGTCATCAAGTCACGCCCTTGTGCGTCAGATGATCGTGACACGCGAACACTCACGTACGGCGTCAGTGCAGCGCAACATCCTCAGTACCATGGTAACGGGGACGCATCCTCAATTCAAAAGGAATCATTCCTATAACTCCAATAAGACAAACTCATTTAGATCCATCTATCCAATGATCGCATGGGACAGTTCCGATTATCATAGGCAAAAAAATCGCATGAAAACATGGCCATATAGCCTATAATACATCCATCAATATAGCGCATGGAGCAACTCCGATTATTATGGGTAAAAAGATACATGATTAAATAACATATCATGTATACAATACATTATTTCTATCCACGACAAGATACATTATATAAACCCCCTATTCGTGGAATTATGACACATCAGTTAATTTAAGACATCTGGCTACCCCAAGGAGTAGGGTATGGCTCATCAAGGACTATTTTACATATAACATTATTAAAACAAGATGTCCCAATACCTAGGGGACATGCTAACCACCCATCTCAATCGATGGAAGTGACGTTAAATTCTATATTAAGGCCAAATGGTTGGAGGGACCTAAGGGTGTGAATCCATTTTAGTTCCTTTCTTCTCAGGATTCTCTTTCTGTCCCCACCCCGTCTCAAATATCTTACACTGTCAATAGCATGAAATCTTAATTGATTTATGGAATGATTGTTCAATGAAATGTTTTGCAACCGGTTTATCTAGTGCACCCTTTCTTATTGTACTTTTATGTTTATTAATTCTCTCTCTCAATTCCATCGTGGTCTCACCCACGTATATCAAGCTGCATGGGCACTGTATCATGTATACCACATCAGTGTATATTTCTGCTGTCTCCCCCATAAATGGACACAAAGGGAATCCGAGGGGTATCTTGCTTGTGGGGCCTCCTTGTAAAGGTGGAGCTACGTTCAGTGGTCACAATTTTCTGTCTAGTACGCTTAATCAATTTTTTAGGATATCCTCTATTGCTGAACTTACTGCACATTTCATCCACTCTATGCTCAAACTGAGTTTTATCAGATACAATGCGTCGTACCCTAAGCAGCTGACTCCATGGTAAGGAGTTCACCATGCTATGAGGATGGCTACTATCATACATCAATAAGGTATTTTTATCTGTAGGTTTTTGGAACAGATCAGTTTTGATCTTTCCCTCCTGTACCAGAATTCGGACGTCAAGGAACTGCAGCTCACTGGCAGAGTGTGTCACATTAAACTGCAGGTCCCGGACCCCAGAATTCAGGTGTGTATGGAATTCATCAAGTTCCGATGTGGTACCCGTCCAGATTAAAAATATGTTGTCGATGTAGCGCCACCAGCACAGAACTCTCTCAAAAAATCTGGAGCAATATACCAGCCGATCCTCAACCTCCGCCATAAAGATGTTTGCGTAGGTGGGGGCCACATTGGACCCCATGGCCACACCCCGCTTTTGCCGGTAGAAGGTGTCCCCGAAGAGGAAATACTTCCTCCTCAGGACCACCTCCAGGAGGGCGAGGATCAGCCGACGTGCCCCAAGAGAGAGATCTGTGCTGGCCAGGGCCACATCGACGACATTTAGACCATATGTGTGGTCAATGGATGTATAAAGTGATACAACATCGAAACTAACCAACACAAAATCATCCGGCATTCTAAGTGACCCCAATTTGGTTAGGAAATGACCAGTATCCCTGGATTCACACCCTTAGGTCCCTCCAACCATTTGGCCTTAATATAGAATTTAACGTCACTTCCATTGATTGAGATGGGTGGTTAGCATGTCCCCTAGGTATTGGGACATTTGGTTTTAATAATGTTATATGTAAAATAGTCCTTGATGAGCCATCCCCTACTCCTTGGGGTAGCCAGATGTCTTAAATTAACTGATGTGTCATAATTCCACGAATAGGGGGTTTATATAATGTATCTGTGTCGTGGATAGAAATAATGTATTATATACATCATATGCTATTTAATCATGTATCTTTTTACCCATAATAATCGGAGTTGCTCCATGCGCTATATTGATGGATGTATTATAGTCTATATGGCCATGTTAATCATGCGATTTTTTTGCCTATGATAATCAGAACTGTCCCATGCGATCATTGGATAGATGGATCTAAATTAGTTTGTCTTATTGGAGTTATAGGAATGATTCCTTTTGAATTGAGGATGCGTCCGCGTTACCATGGCACTGAGGATGTTGCGCTGCACTGACGCCGTACGTGAGTGTTCGCGTGTCACGATCATCTGACGCGCAAGGGCGCGACTTGATGACGTCAGCGGACATGACACGTGATGGCGTGCGTCATGTGGATATGGAGACAGCCGATTGGCTGTACGAATGAGCGCCGTCAGTTGCCATGGACATGGTGATACACCCTATCATATAAATGGCAGCTGTGCACAGTTGCGCACTTCGCATGGGACGCCGACATGGCCAACACCGCCATACTATGTTTATGACCAGGTGGAAGGTAATAACCTATTAGGTGAACACATGGCCAAAAGTGATTGGCAAATGAAATGAACAGTGATTGACATTGGTGACTGAGAGGGGGGGTGTTTTTATGTGGGGTATATATATGTGTAATAATGTTGATGTCATTAGGCTTGACAAAGGCTGAGTTTCAGCCGAAACGTTGCTGTTATATTTGTCTAGAGGTCGCAATAAAAATTGGATGATGTGAGATGCTGCCGGTGCCATTCTTATTTTTCTATCCTGAGCATAGGTCATCAATATAAATACAGGACAACCCCTTTAACATTGAGCACAGAGCCCAGCAATTGTTACTTTTTGCCCTTGGGGGAGGAGGTGGAGGGTTGCTGTAATTCATACTGCTCCCGTATTCATAGTTCGAAATCTAAAGCACCTTGAGGACTGGACTTTCATATGAAGGTTGAATGGAAATTTCTGTTGCAAATTAACCTAAAAAACCTGCTACCTGAAGAAAATCCATCACATAGGCATGAGAGCTGATAAATAGTAAGCCAGCAGTTTTGCTAAGATATACGACAGTAAAAAATAAATAAATACTTTATTAGAAGCCAAGACGTTTGCAGGACCAAACGTTGGATTCACTGGGCATTTTTGTGTTTAATGACAGCTAAACTTTCTGAGCAGTAATTGTAGAGACAGAACAAATACCTTAAAATAAAGCACAAATTTTTGTAAGTTTTTCATAAACTAATTTTACTTTAGGTGCAAGTTCCACCCAGAATTCCTCTACACATGGATTGTCCTATTGAGGCACACATACAGTCATGTGAAAAAATTAGGACACCCTTTGAAAGCATGTGGTTTTTTGTAACATTTTTAATAAAAGGTTATTTCATCTCCGTTTCAACAATACAGAGAGATTAAAGTAATCCAACTAAACAAAGAAAACTGAAGAAAAGTCTTTTCAAGATCTTCTGTAAATGTCATTCTACAAAAATGCCTATTCTAACTGAGGAAAAAGATAGGACACCCTCACATGTATTCCCTCTTAAATTGGCTCAGATCTCACACAGGTATATCACACCAGGTGCACATAATTAGTAGATCGTTACTCTGCATGTTGAATGAGGCTTGCCCTATTTAAACCTCAGACATTTAGTTTGGTGTGCTCCTGACTGTTGAAGTGAGAGTGAGCACCATGGTGAGAGCAAAAGAGCTGTCAGAGGACTTCAGAAAAAAGATTGTAGCAGCCTATGAGTCTGGGAAGGGATTTAAAAAGATCTCAAAAGATTTTGAAATCAGCCATTCCACTGTCCGGAAGATAGTCTACAAGTGGAGGGCTTTCAAAACAACTGCCAACATGCCCAGGACTGGTCGCCCCAGCAAGTTCACCCCAAGAGCAGACCGCAAGATGCTAAAAGAGGTCTCCAAAAACCCTAAAGTGTCATCTCGAGAACTACAGCAGGCTCTGGCTACTGTTGATGTAGAAGTACATGCCTCTACAATCAGAAAGAGACTGTACAAGTTTAACTTGCATGGGAGGTGTGCAAGGAGGAAACCTTTGCTTTCCAAGAGAAACATCGAGGCCAGACTGACATTTGCCAGAGATAAAGTTGACAAAGACCAGGACTTCTGGAATAATGTTCTTTGGACAGATGAGTCCAAAATTGAATTATTTGGACACAACAGCAGAGGACATATTTGGCGTAAACCAAACACAGCATTCCAAGAAAAGAACCTCATACCAACTGTGAAGCATGGAGGTGGAAGTGTCATGGTTTGGGGCTGCTTTGCTGCAGCAGGACCTGGTCAGCTCACCATCATAGAATCCACGATGAATTCTACTGTGTATCAGAAGGTGCTTGAAGAACATGTGAGACCATCAGTTAGAAAATTAAAGCTGAAGCGGAACTGGACCATGCAACATGACAATGACCCAAAACATACTAGTAAATCAACCAAAGATTGGCTGAAAAAGAAGAAATGGAGAGTCCTGGAATGGCCAAGTCAAAGTCCAGATTTGAATCCCATTGAGATGCTGTGGGGTGACTTGAAAAGGGCTGTACGTGCAAGAAACCCCTCAAACATCTCACAGCTGAAAAAGTTCTGCATTGAGGAGTGGGGTAAAATTTCCTCAGACCGATGTCGAAGACTGGTAGATGGCTACAAGAACCGTCTCACTGCAGTTATTTCAGCCAAAGGAGGTAACACTCGCTATTAGGGGCAAGGGTGTCCTATCTTTTTCCTCAGTTAGAATAGGCATTTTTGTAGAATGACATTTACAGAAGATCTTGAAAAGACTTTTCTTCAGTTTTCTTTGTTTAGTCGGATTACTTTAATCTCTCTGTATTGTTGAAACGGAGATGAAATAACCTTTTATTAAAAATGTTACAAAAAACCACATGCTTTCAAAGGGTGTCCTAATTTTTTCACATGACTGTAGATAATAGAGGGACATCCTCAGAACCTGTCCTGTCTCTAACAGTCAGAGAGGAGAGCTGGTGTAACTTTCTCCTGCAGGGTCACCGAAGAGGAAAATATTATCTTCTAAGCAGTCAATCTCAGGGGACCCAATATGGACAATCCCTTTAAGAGTTCATATTTGTACCATTTTAGTCGAATACGCACACACAAGTGATTATGACACTTTTATCACTATCTGCCATGAAAATATGAATAACCTTGTGAGTTCAAAAAACATTATAAAATGTTCTTATCACATACTAGCAACCTATGACTATTCTAATATAAAAACTAAGGAAAAACGGGTGGATGGCTTTCTAGATATGATTTTTAGTCACTTCACGTATTCAACTTCCCTTAAACGTCCTCTTTGTTTGGACCTTTAGCACGACAGACAGCCTCACTTAACTCTCTCTGTCAGACCATCACTGTGACCAAAGAGAGCCTCTCTGTAGTGACTCAATTAGGGCATCACACATTACACTAATCAATGTAATGCTGTTCTGTGGACATCTTTATTTAGGACTATCAAGAGAACAATTCCAGTGTCAAACTGTCACCCTAAATTCTATACCTACTATTATCATGAAGGTTACAATTTAATTAACATCTTCCGCTCAGAGCAGCAGTAAACTGATAATGGATTACATATGTGTTTAGAATGTCTTATTGCTTGTGTTGACTGCTACAGAAGTGCAATATTTGAATTTAATGAAGTGAAAAGGAAAATGGACAACAATTATAAAAAATAAAAAAACACCCCTTTGTGATGGAAGTGTCCCTTTAACAATCTATTTCTAATGGTTTATTCTATTATATGGTCATTTTTACATTTTGGTGAGGAATGGATTATTATGGGCATTTCAGGAATCAGTTGCCCCATGTACATATATACTGCCAGTGAGATTCTACTGAAAGTTTACAGGATAAATCTGAATGTGTCCTTCGCTCTGTATGTGCACCATCTGGCCAGGTACCTAGATAGCCATTGACTACAGGTACGTCAACACTTCTCTTTATTTACACCGTCTCATGAATGTTATAACACCTGTGCTCATGTCGGTACAGAAACAAAGCATATGAACCGTTCCTCATTTCATGGCATCAAATCTACGGTTCCTTGTTGAATAATATGCCACGCTTAATCAGACTTTTTATATTAAAGTGTAACTGTTTTCTCCGTTCATTTTTAATACAGTGTTGAACGAAACAAAGTATCCGAATTGGACTTCGATTTGAATTTCAGGAAAAATTTGATTTGCCACAAAGGTGAACTTCCTCGCTCTTCGTGGTAACAAATAAATTTTTCCTAAATGGTGGCTGAAAGACCTCTTCACGATCACCTCATCCACTTGATCGTGAAGAGGTCTTCCGCTCCTGTGACCAGGGCCGGTGCTACCATAAGGCAGACCAAGCGGCCGCCTTAGGGCGCACCCTGGGGGAGGGCGGAAAAATGTGACATGGAGGGGGAGAAATGTGACATGGGGGGCTGATGGCTGGGGGATGATGTCTGACATGGGGTTCTGATCTGAGGTCTGATTAACATTGGGGGTCTGATTGCTGGTCTGACCTGAGGTGTAATGGAAAAATATTTTTTTCTTATTATCCTCCTCTAAAACCTAGGTGTGTCTTAGAGGGCAAAAAATATGGTCCATTAAACCAGCCATTGTCTGAAGTAGAGAGAAGATACCAGGACCACAGAGAGGAGAAGCGTGGGGGGGGGGGGGGGGGCGCCAAAATGTAGCTTCGCTTGTGTTGGCAAAAATCCTTGCACCGGCCCTGCCTGTGACAGCCCTTTCTGTGATCAAGAGGTGCGTATAATTTTTTTTTTAACCCCCAGCAAACTGAATGTGAGTCACAGATGTCACCATCAGCGTTGAACGGAGGTTAAATGGAGGGGAGGTGCGATTGCCGTTCCCCGTCACTGCTCAATACAATGAAAAGCGATTTGTGACAAAGTAATTTGTGACAAATTTCTTGTCAAAATACAGCGAAGCTGCCGAATTAAATTTTTCAAAACTTTGCTCATCTCTAATTGTGTGGGGACAGGGATGGTAAACATTTTTGTTATATACTTTATTAGGGAAGATGTACTAGGGTGTAAAGAGTCTTCTTAGAAAAGCTCTAACTGTGCATTGCCAGTGAGAGCCTGTCTTCAGCGTTCTGCTGAGCACTGAAGATGTGTAAGATACAGAGGCTTCCACCCTGCGTTTCACTATATGTACCTGTCTCAGCTGTCTCACCTGTTTAACTGACTTGCTGCCACTGCTAATCATGGTCAGCTCTGCTAGCTTGGCTCTCTTCCTTGTGCTTCTCTCTTAGAGCCGGTATCATTACTGACAGTGCTTAGTTTGCTTTGTTAAAGGGGTTGGTCCATCTCAGACACTAATGGCATATCATTAGGATGTTCACCCATGAAGGTGATTACTGCATGTAAATGTAGCTCTTCACCTCTACTGACAAGCAGGCAGTTATCAGGAAAGAATGTTTCCTTCCCGATAATCGTCTGCTTGTTGGCACGGTGTATATGCACCTTAAAGGGAGTCTGTCACACCTCCCTATGAAACTGTCTGCATAGACACATAGCTGTGCTTCACCTGATTTAAAACACTGGGTTTCTTTTGTTGATCTGAGGCTCCATTCCCAAGTTATGATACTTTTTGTTAATATGAAAATTAGGCTTTTGGTGCAATGAGGGCATCACCATTGCTCTTGTTACACCCAGTTCCACTCCTTTCTGTGACCAGCCCCTTACTCGCTGCTTTTATTGACAGGGCCAGGCAGTAGCAAAGCAGCCAGGGAGGAGTTGACCATGGAAATGAGTGGAGCTTGGGCCCAAGTGCAATGGTGATGTCCAAAGGCACCAAAGTACTAATTTGCATATTAAGAAAAAGTTTTAGGAACAGAGCCCCACATGAACAAACAAAAACAATGTTTTAATCAGGTGAACCACAGATATGTGTCTATACAGATAATTGGATAGGGAGGTCTCTGGTGACAGATTCTCTTTTAAAGGGGTTCACCGGTAATTAAGAAAATTAAAATACTTAAATATTACTTTATTATACATATATTCTCAAATACCTTTCATTATTTATAATGGCTCGTTTTGTCTGGGGAGCAATCATCAGGGGAAACAAAATGGCCGCTGTCCCATTAGTTCACAGAAAACCTGTCCTAATCACATATGAGGACAAGTTACTTTACAACACTGAGATAAAGAGCTGCCTCGTACTCCTCTCTACTTGTCAGGGATTATGATCCTGAATACAGATGATAAGAACTTGAATTTCTGGGGAATGGAGTTCATGAGGAGACATGCAGTACAAAGAGGATGGACAGGACAGACTGTGGTAACGTAGGGCTGTGGTAAGGAAGACTGTAAACAAGTGCTGCTGCTCATTATCCACACCTCACCCTCCTCTCATGTCTCCTCATCATCTCCATTCCCACAGAGATTCACCTGTATTCAGGATCATGATTCCTGACAAGCAGAGCAGAGAGGGGGATCAGGCAGCACTATGGCTCATTGTGTTGAAGTAACTTGTTCTCCTGTTTATTTAGGCCATATTTTGTGTGTACTGATAGGACGGCGGCCATTTTATTTCTCCTAATGATTGCTCCCTAGACAAAACAAGCCATTCTAACTAATGAAAGGTATTTGTGAATGTATTTTTTATAAAATAATATTTAAGTGTTTTCTTTTTTTTATTATTCCTGGAGAACCCCTTTAAGGTCTAGGTTCCCCAGCTGCTGGATACTATTGAGGACCAATATCATCACTGGTGTCACCACTGATACTTGCCACAAAATTCTAAATACAATGATCTGCCGTCACATTAAACTTGCCTGCCTAATACTACGTAGGTCCCCCTTGTGCCATCAATTCCTTACTTATCAAGGCACAGACTGAACAAAACTTCTGAAGTTGTCCTGTAGTATCGGGCACCAAGACATTACCAGCAAATATTTTAAGTTATGTAAGTTGTGAGGTGAGGTGTCCATGCATAGGATACACATCCATGAGTCTTGGGCATCCATAACACTGTCACTGCTTTACTGGTTGTTCTTCCTTGGACCACTTTTTGCATTTACTAACCACTGCATAATAGGGACACCCCACAAGACCATTCATTTTGGAGATGCTGTGAGTGACCCAGTAGTCGAGCCATCACAATTTGGTCCTCATCAGAGTTACTAAGATCCTTTTTCTGCTTCGAACACAACAGCTTTGAGAACTGACTGTTCACTTTGCTGCATACTATATCCCAACCCTTTACAGTTGCCATTGTCACAAGATGATTCATCTCCACTGTGATGGTGCTGCAGTGAGTTCAAGACTTGTAGCCAGGTGCACTCCCAGATTACAACTGATCGCTGATTAAAATCATTATACTATTGAGGGACCCTTCTAACTATAAGACGTTATCCAAAGAAGACAACCCCTTTAACAATAAATGTATCAGGTACAGACAATAGAATAAAAAAAAATAATAATTAAAAAGCAGAAAACAAAAGCAGACTGGAAAAAATAAAAAAATCGGTATAGGTGATATATTCCCTTTGAGAAGATAGCCCATTATGAAAATGACATTCTGCCTGAAGTATTTTGTAATAATCTTCTCTCATTAAATAAAGATTCTGATATAGCTATATGGTTAGGATAAAACATGTATAGAAATGAACGTGATGGGAAAGGCTAAATATTGTAATTCTAGAGGAATGAGAATCTTTGATCAGATGAGATAAATGGTCCCATATAAATCATTCATCTACAGTTAAAATGTTGAACAGTTTGGTCTGAAGAAGACTTCAGAATAGAGGGGTGGAGAGAAACAAAAGTTCTGTTGAACGCAATCCTTCACAATAATCTTTTGGAGCAGTCTCAGCGCTTTTTATTTATTAGGAGCCCAGAGGCAAAAAACTGAACAGAGTAATTACAGCAAATGCAAGAGAACTAGCCAAATATAATAACTGCACTGAAAACAATAAGAAAAACAGCTTTACAACAAGAAGTCATGAACCTGCACTCAATAGTTACCTCAATTTGAAGAAAAGGCAACAACTAAAGTCAGAATTGACAAAAATCTCTCCACTTATAATCACACCACTAATTACTTTTCAGTTTACATCAAACTTTTTCAGAGATCGAAACAAAATAAAGCTACAAGGCTGAATGATCTCAAGGAGAAAGCCAATCAACAGCAACTTCTCCTACAGAGAGGGGAAGACTGAGGTTGAGTCATAGTCACAGTGTCCAACTAAAAGATGGAACACTAGTCTGAAGGAGGCCTCCCTGAGGCAAGAGGATTATTTTACAGCAGTTTTGGTAAGAGTGAAGGAAGTACATCTCTATGTTTATTCAAAAATTAGGCAAATGTCCTACTTTCAAATAATTTTGAATAATTTCTAATATACCGTATATACTCGAGTATAAGACAAGTTTTTTGGCACATATTTTTGTGCTCAAAAAGCCTCCTTGTCTTATACTCGAGTCTCGATTTGGCCGACCCGAAAATGCCACTGCAGCGAGCGGCCCGGCCGGCGCGTGACTGACGTCACTTAGTAACGCTCCTGCTTCCTGAAGTGGGAGGAGCGTTACTAAGTGATGTCAGTCACGCGCCGGCCGGGTAGCCAGCTCCCGCTCGCTGTAGTGCATTCATCGTGACAGTGAGTACAGCCGGACCTGTTATCAATAGGAGAGAGATTGTTTGTTTTACACAGGAGTAACACTTTACACGCAAAGGCAGTTATGTGCGCAGTTTAGGACACGAGGGGACACATAGGGCCATGAGGGGGACCAGCATAAGATGCTATATGTCTTATGCTGCCTCATGGCCCTATGTGTCATAGCACATATCCCCTATAACAGCATCCTCCACAGATCCACCCCATAACAGCGTCCTCCACAGATCCACTCCATAACAGTGCCATCCACAGGTCCCCATTAGTGTCCTCCACAGATCCCCCATAACACTGTCCTCCACAGATCCACCCCATAACAGTGCCATCCACAGGTCCCCATAAGTGTCCTCCACAGATCCCCCATAACACTGTCCTCCACAGATCCCCCACATAACAGCGTCCTCCACAGATCCCCCACATAACAGCATCCTCCACAGATCCCCCACATATGCTGCATTTCCCACCCTAGTCTTATACTCGAGTCAATAATTTTTCCTATTTTTTGGGGGTAAAATTATGGGCCTCGGCTTATACTCGGGTCGGCTTATACTCGAGTATATACGGTAGTTATTTTGGATGTCACACATCCTATTCAGTTCATTCTCTAAAGTTTTAACCTGATAACTACCTGCCTTGGATCTTAAAGTGGTTTGCCAGGATTTTCATATGGATGGTGTACCTCAGGATAAGTCCTCAATATGAGATTGGCGGAAGTCTGACTCTCGACACCCTTTCCAAACAACTGTATGAAGAGGCCATTGGCGCATAGGCCTCTTCCTAGGCCATGTGACATTACGTCAATTGGTGACATGGCTAGCCACAGCTCAGTCCCATTCAAGTGAATGGGGCTGAGCTGTGATACTAAACACAGCCACTTTTCAATGAACAGCACCCTGCTTGGTAAGCTGTGAGGAGGCTATGCCACTCACCAGAGCTCCGGCGAGCACTGCAGCATCCTCAAACAGCTGATCATCGGTGGTGCCGGGAGTCATCTCTGCGATCTCATATTGATGACCTATCCTCAGGATAGGGCTTGTTTTTTTCAGGACAAGTTGTATTTTACAGTGGCACCAGTGGCGTAACTACCAGGGAAGCAGGGGAAGCGGCTGCTTCGGGGTCCGGGCTGACAAAGGGCCCGGCGCCCGACAGCGTGTCAGTCAAGTTTAATATTTTGTATTTATATGCAAATTACCTTCCTAACGTTCCCAAGAGGTTGTCCCTCCGGCCGTTTGTGCCCAGTCGCGCCCATTGACGCCAAGCCCACCACCGCCCCGCTGTTAATTATTCACTGCTGTTCTCATCTTTTTTTTTTTTAAGTGCGCTGTAGTCTCGCGCATGCGCTGATGTTACTCAAGTCCGGGCCCATGCGGTGTCCTGGCAGCAGCCTCAAGTAGTGTAATCACACATGCGCCAGCTTTCTCCGCTTTCTGGCGCATGCACGATTACATTACTTGAGGCTGCTGCCAGGACATCGTGCGGGCCCGCACGTGAGTAACATCGGTGCATGCGCGAGACTACGGCACACTTAGAAGAAGAAAAAAAGACGAGGACAGCAGTGAATAATTAATAGCGGGACGGTGCTGGGCTTGGCGATAATGGACGCAGCTGGGCACAAACGGCCGGAGGGAAAGCCCTTTGGGCACGTTAGGAAGGTAATTTGCATCTAAATAAAAAAATTTTAACCAAAAATAGAAAAGGACAGGTGGGGGTAAAAATAGTATATAAAAAATTGGACGGGGGGCTCATGCAAAAATTTGCTGTGAGCCCAGGCACTTCTAGTTACGCCCCTGAGTGGCACTATTTTTGGTGGTTGTATGAAGGCTTGTTTTTTTGCAGGATCAGTTAACATTTTCATTGCAACCATGTTGGGGTACATACAACTATTCAATTCCTCTGGCAGGGTCTAATGGCAAAGTTTACACGACAGACCTATGGGCCATTGTTAGGCACCTAGAGCACCTATCGGTACCCTGTGATCGCAATATGGGAGTAGGGTCGATGGTGCAACAGCAAAGCCACTTAGATCCCACAATCCCTATTGACCACTAAATCAAAGGGGTTAAACTGCTAGGTTCACAGCCATCTTTGCCCCTCACAGTTTTGCAGTAGTAATAGGGCTGTGTAATAAAGCCCTGTTCCTGACGCTGATTTTGTGGGTGTGCGCACAGGACCTGAGATCACCATGATGAAAATGTACATTCACCTGTACCATTGTACCATCCATGCCAGTATCAGCTGCTTGTGGGAGAGATTTAGGGCCATCTCCTTATATGAGTATTCACTAGTGCCACTGCACCATGTATCCCGGTCCCAGTTACATGTGGTATAAATTGTGCCTATGTGCTTGCACTCTGCCTCAGTTCTGTATTGTGAGGGCTAATTTTTCCCTTGTTGTCTGTGTGTCTGTACCTGTTCGACTAATGAGTTTGTTAAGTCTATATAGTCCTGTTTTCTGTGTCAGTTTGGTGGATGTCTCTGGAGTGCCCCCTTGTCTGTCTTGCCTTGTTCTGTTTGGAGTCTGTCTGTACTCTAGTCATAGTTTGTCTCTGGATTTTTCTGGTTTGTCACTGTCTTGTTTGCTAAAGTCTGTCCTGTGTGTGATCTGGATTTTGTCCTAGTTGGTCTTGCCTGGGTTCCTGATCCATCTGTCTGCAAGTGCTTAGTCTTATCTTTTGCCTGTCTCCATGTTTGCCTTGGATTAACCTGTGCTCTGTATGGTTCTGAATTATGCCATACCTGTGTCCCTGGTGCTTTGCACTAGTGTTCCTGATTTCAGTAGGTCAGTGTCACGGCTGTAAGTGAGCAACAAGAGCGTACACATAGAATAGCAACTGACCGGACCCAAACTAGGGAGGATAAAGGGTGACCCCTGCCAGACCCTAAAAGCTCTCCCTAAGCTGCTATGCCCATGTCCGGATCCAAATGGTGGATCGAGACATGCCCGCGTACCTGAGGCTGAAGACCGCTGAAACCCCTACAATAGTGGAAGGGGCACGGCCACCGGTGCCCTGCTCAGTATATGGACGGAACCGGGGTCGCCTCGGATCCAGTCAGCAAGTGAAACAGAAACACACAATATATGAACACTTAACTGAGGTGCTGCAGCTGCAGTGAAAACAGATCCAAAGTCCGCAGACGATATCCGAAGTACTTGCATCAGCAGAACACAGATCCAGTGAAGAGAAGTCACACAGGTAAAGACACTCAAGCGAGAGATACAGCTCAAAATGAAGAGTATAATCCGCACCTCTACAAAGGAGGAGGGGTGATTTAAAGGCAGCGAAATCAAACACAGGAGGGACAGCTGAGAGGAAGGAAACCGAAAGTAAAGACCTCATCACAGAGGCGGAGAAACAGGGAAGAGAACTCCTCCAAGCTCTAGTAGTGACATCATCACAGGGGTGTGGAAACAGAGCTGTGAGAACGTCTCAAAGCTCTGGTAGTGACAGTACCCCCCCCCCCTCTACGGGTGGACTCCGGACACCCAGGACCCACCTTCTCAGGATGAGCCCTATGAAATGCCCTGATGAGGCGAGTGGCTTTAATGTCCGACACCGGAACCCACATCCTCTCCTCAGGACCATAACCCCTCCAATGAACGAGGTACTGAAGAGAACCGCGGACAATGCGAGAGTCCACAATTCTGGAAACCTCAAACTCCAGATTGCCATCAACCAAAATCGGAGGAGGAGGCAAAGAGGAGGGTACCGTGGGCTGGACATATGGTTTTAAAAGAGCCCTGTGAAATACATTATGTATCTTCCAAACCCGTGGAAGATCAAGACGGAAGGCAACAGGATTGACGACTGACAAGATTTTATAAGGGCCAATAAACTTGGGACCCAATTTCCAGGAGGGAACCTTCAGTTTAATATTTCTTGTAGACAACCACACCAGATCACCCACATTCAGGTCCGGACCAGGCATACGTCTCTTATCAGCCACACGCTTATATTTCTCACTCATCTTTCTAAGATTACTCTGAATCTTTTGCCAAATGGTAGACAAAGACGAGGAAAATCTCTCCTCCTCAGGCAAACCAGAGGGAGCCCCTCCCGAGAATGTCCCAAACTGCGGATGGAACCCATATGCACCAAAGAATGGTGACTTATCAGAAGATTCCTGACGACGGTTGTTCAGAGCAAACTCAGCAAGAGGGAGAAATGAACACCAATCCTCCTGGTTCTCTGCCACAAAACAGCGCAAATATGTCTCCAGATTCTGGTTGACGCGCTCAGTCTGACCATTCGACTGCGGGTGAAAAGCAGAAGAGAAGGACAGCCGAACCCCCAGACGAGAACAGAAAGCCTTCCAGAATCTGGACACAAACTGCGTGCCTCTATCGGAAACAATATCCGAGGGAATGCCATGTAATTTAACAATATGGTCGACAAAGGCTTGCGCCAACGTTTTAGCACTGGGTAAACCAGGGAAGGGAACGAAATGAGCCATCTTGCTAAAACGGTCCACCACCACCAGGATCACCGACTTCCCTGAGGAACGAGGAAGATCCGTGATAAAGTCCATGGAGAGGTGTGTCCAAGGACGGGAAGGTATGGGTAACGGGAGAAGGGGACCTGAAGGCCGTGAACGGGGGACCTTAGCGCGAGCGCACGTCTCACAAGCAGCCACAAAACCCTCCACCGACTTACGAAGAGCCGGCCACCAAAATCTCCGAGCAATGAGATCTACCGTGGCTCTACTCCCGGGGTGACCAGCAAGAACGGTATCATGATGTTCCTTGAAGAGTTTGTGACGTAACTCAGGAGGCACAAACAACTTCCCAGGAGGACAACGGGCAGGTACCTCAGTCTGGGCAGCCTGGACCTCGGCCTCCAAATCAGAATACAGGGCAGAAACAACCACCCCCTCCGCCAAAATGGGACCCGGGTCCTCGGAGTTTCCTCCTCCCGGAAAACAGCGAGAGAGAGCATCAGCCTTCACATTTTTGATCCCAGGGCGGAATGTAATGACAAAATTGAATCTGGAGAAGAAGAGAGACCATCTGGCCTGTCTCAGATTCATACGCCTGGCCGACTCCAAGTATGCCAGATTCTTATGGTCGGTAAAAACGGTGATAGGGTGCCTGGCTCCCTCCAACCAATGGCGCCACTCCTCGGGAGCCAACTTGATGGCCAACAACTCCCTATCTCCCACATCATAGTTTCTCTCTGCTGGGGAGAGCTTTTTAGAGAAAAAGGCACAGGGTCGCCACTTGGCAGGAGAAGGGCCCTGGGACAAAACCGCACCCACACCCACCTCGGAAGCATCCACCTAAACAATAAAAGGTAAGGAAACATCGGGATGCACCAAGATGGGAGCAGACGCAAAACTCTTTTTAATCTTAGAAAAAGCTGCAAGCGCCTCCTCCGACCAAGAGGAAAAATCCGCCCCCTTTTTTGTCATGTCAGTGAGGGGTTTGACAACAGAGGAATAATTCAAAATGAACTTTCTGTAATAGTTCGCAAAACCCAGAAAGCGAATCAATGCCTTCTGATTCTCAGGAAGCTCCCACTCCAGCACAGCACGGACCTTCTCCGGATCCATGCGAAAACCAGAAGCAGAGAGGAAAAAACCCAGAAATTGAATCTCCGATACTATAAAAACACATTTCTCCAGCTTGGCGTACAATTTATTCTCCCGCAGAATCCGCAGAACCTGAAAAAGATGATCCTGATGGGTCTGAACATCAGGGGAAAAAACCAAAATATCATCAAGATACACTAATACAAATTTCCCCATTAAATGGTAGAAAATACTGTTAACAAAATGCTGAAAGACGGCCGGAGCATTCATCAGGCCGAAAGGCATAACGAGATTCTCAAAATGCCCGTTAGGGGTATTAAAGGCCGTTTTCCATTCATCCCCCTCTCTGACCCTGACCAGGTTGTACGTGCCTCTCAAATCCAATTTGGAAAAAACCTTGGCCCCAACAATTTGGTTGAAGAGGTCCGGGATCAGAGGAAGAGGATAGGGATCGCGAATCGTGATACGGTTCAGCTCCCTAAAATCTAGACAAGGTCTCAGAGAGCCATCTTTCTTTTTAACAAAAAAAAAACAGCGGCAACGGGAGATTTTGAGGGACGAATATGCCCCTTATCGAGACTCTCAGAAATATAAGTTCGCATTGCGATTCTTTCCGGTTGTGAGAGGTTGTAGAGGCGTGCTTTTGGCAGTTTGGCGCCGGGAATGAGGTTAATGGGACAGTCAAACTCCCGGTGAGGAGGTAGCTCCTGAACACCGCTCTCGGAAAACACGTCCGAGAAATCAGAGAGAAATGATGGCACCGTTTTAGTAGACACCTCTGCAAACATTGCTGTGAGACAATTCTCTCTACAAACTCACTCCACTTATTTATTTGCCTTCCTTGCCAATCAATAGTGGGGTTATGTCTAGTGAGCCAGGGTAACCCCAAAACTAGAGGAGAAGGCAATCCGTTAAGGACAAAACAAGATATATCCTCCACATGAGTATCACCTATCGCTAACCGGATATTGTGAACAATGCCCTTCAGGGATCTCTGTGAGAGTGGAGCAGAGTCAATAGCAAAAACAGGTATATCCTTTTCTAATGTGCAAACCTGAAAACCATGCATGGCTACAAATTGAGTATCAATAAGATTGACGGCCGCTCCACTATCGACAAAAATTTCACAAGAAACAACTTTGCTCCCTAGCGCCACCCTGGCAGAAAGGAGAAAACGGGAACTGCAGGTCAGAGGAAAAGCATCAATTCCTACATCAACTTTGCCCAAAGTAGCAGATGAAGCAGAGTTTGATGATTTACCTTTTGAGGTCTTTCTCTTATTATAACTCTTAGTACAATTCAAGAATCTCCTAGACGGACAAACATTAGCCAAATGACCTATGCCCCCACAACAAAAACACACCATTCTCTGAGGACTAAATCCTCCTTTATCCGGGGCAAGTCGACCTAGCTGCATGGGCTCCTCCACAGAGGGAACCGAGAGAGGATGAGGCCCCTGCCCACTGAATGAGTCCGCACCACTGCCGCTAGACTGAAATTGACTGGACAGAGAGGTCTCGTTTCTTTCTCTTAGACGCCTGTCAAGGCGTACCGCCAATGACATGGCAGACTCTAAGGACGTTGGTCTCTCATGGAAAGCAAACGCATCCTTCAATCTCTCCGAGAGATCATGAGAGAACTGACTCCGGAGTGCAGCATCATTCCAACCTGTATCAGCTGCCCATCTCCGAAATTCAGAACAATAAAGCTCCGCAGACAGTTTGTCCTGGCATAAAAAACGTAAGTTAGATTCAGCCAGGGCAACATGATCCGGGTCATCATATATCTGCCCCAGGGCCCAAAAAAATCTTTCTATGGATCGAAGGGAGGGATCCCCCGATGGCAACGAAAAAGCCCAAGTCTGAGCATTACCCCTGAGCAGGGAGATGACAATCCTCACCCTCTGTTCCTCATTACCAGAGGAATGGGGACACAAGCAAAAATGGAGTTTGCATGCCTCTCTGAAACTAACAAAATTCTCACTGCCCCCGGAGAACGTCTCCGGAAGTGAGACCTTTGGCTCGCAACAGACTCCATGGGCCGGAGCAGAGCCCAATGCTTGAAGCTGAGTCGTAGATTGACGGAGATCCGCTACCTCCAAAGAAAGACCCTGCATGCGGTCAACCAGGCCAGAAAGCGGATCCATGTCAAAAAAGGACGGTTTGGCGGATTATAATGTCACGGCTGTAAGTGAGCAACAAGAGCGTACACATAGAATAGCAACTGACCGGACCCAAACTAGGGAGGATAAAGGGTGACCCCTGCCAGACCCTAAAAGCTCTCCCTAAGCTGCTATGCCCATGTCCGGATCCAAATGGTGGATCGAGACATGCCCGCGTACCTGAGGCTGAAGACCGCTGAAACCCCTACAATAGTGGAAGGGGCACGGCCACCGGTGCCCTGCTCAGTATATGGACGGAACCGGGGTCGCCTCGGATCCAGTCAGCAAGTGAAACAGAAACACACAATGTATGAACACTTAACTGAGGTGCTGCAGCCGCAGTGAAAACAGATCCAAAGTCCGCAGACGATATCCGAAGTACTTGCATCAGCAGAACACAGATCCAGTGAAGAGAAGTCACACAGGTGAAGACACTCAAGCGAGAGATACAGCTCAAAATGAAGAGTATAATCCGCACCTCTACAAAGGAGGGGTGATTTAAAGGCAGCGAAATCAAACACAGGAGGGACAGCTGAGAGGAAGGAAACCGAAAGTAAAGACCTCATCACAGAGGCGGAGAAACAGGGAAGAGAACTCCTCCAAGCTCTAGTAGTGACATCATCACAGGGGTGTGGAAACAGAGCTGTGAGAACGTCTCAAAGCTCTGGTAGTGACAGTCAGTTGCCAAGTACACTAGGAGGTAGCAGTCTGGTTGCTAACCCACAGCGAAGTCCACATCCCTGTACCGGGGTTAAATGGTGGATACCAGGGAGGCACCTTAATAATGCCCTTAGGGTTTGGCCCAACATCAAACTGATTACTTTACACAGTGGTATCACAACCATTGTCCATATGCATGTCTATAAGGTATGTCATGGTGTGGGAACTAGCACCTGACCATAACATACATTTTCATCACGTTTACCAGGCACAACTTCATTCTTTTGGTCGTGGATGTACCTGGTATTGCAGGTAAGTCCCATTCAATTAAATGGGATTGAGTTGCATTACTAGACATACTGACAACAAAATGTATAAAGCTATACCTGGTAAACAATGAAGTGAATACAGTGTTTGTAAAATCACTGTGGCCTTTTTTGCAGCAGAGCAGCAGCCTAGACCAATGATAAGATGGAGGTATGTCTCAAACAACCTTAGCCTCCTTAGAGGCACATGTAACTAAACTGTAGTCACAGATTTGTTCTAATGAAGCTAAGCTAAAAGGAGTCAAGGGGCAAGATCTGATAGAAGTAAATAGCAGATAATTGTTCCATGTAGGTACTGACTTACAGATCATCTTTGAGCTCCTGACTGGAAGATAACTTTAAGGCATGTACAAGCCTGTATGTACTTCTGTCCCACAGTCAATGTCTACTTGACTGCTAATATACTGTATACTTCCCAATCTATACAATAGGCAGCCATAACCTCGGAAAATCTCTATTTTAAGCCCTAGTAAAGAAAAAATTAAATTTTTCATCAAATGCAGCAAAAAGTTTACTACTTCTGTCGTTCCTGCTCTCAAAATATGTAGAGTCAATTTGACATGGGCCAATGGTCATCATCTCACCACATGTACCCATCATTTGAGCTTTGAGGCACAACATCACCAGCTGGACTAGTCATTGTAATAGATTGGATCCCAACAACAGGGCTACAAATGAATAATACTGTTTTAAAAAGCTGACGGCTGCATACTGTTCTTGTGCATAGCAATAACAGCAAAGCATAAAAACATTCATTTTCGGCGGCAATGCTTGGCCTGTGTTCTGTATATTAACTTGCTTCTGAAGATTGGTTCTGCAGAGCCGAAACACAACATTAGAGGGTAATGGCCTCAATGCCTTATCTGCCTTCTTTTTGTTTGGATCATTATTATAAGGTATTAGCTTGTCATTTTCTTGTTGGAACTTTGTTTTTTGTAAGCAATTTTATTTTCTCTGGTCATGGAGTCATGTTTCTGGAAAAAACAGTGCAGCATGCTGCGCTTTCTTTCTGGTAGATATGCCAGGTGATATTCTGATATAAAAAGAATACAGACCTCAGCCCAAACATCACAGAGCCTACAGTACAGTGCATTTTTTCAGATACTTTCACAGAAATTTTTTGAGGGAGTTCACAGTTGTACAACATGCAACAGATTTACTAATGATGTACATGTTTTCTAACTTACAAACGTCAAGCATGTTTGCAAAAGTGGCATTTTAATAAAAACTGAATTTTTAAGATGTTCCACTTTTTACTGCATTTAAGTGGGTGAAGCTTGCCCAAAAGGGTGAAGCCTCCACAGCCTGACACATATGCCGAAAATGAAAAAAACAACACCTGGAAAACCTAATGGATTGGGCTGAAATTGATAGAGTATAAACTGCTAGTGGTGCTTGGTCAATGATAACAGAATCAAGGTGGTGCACCCTTTATTTTGGGTTCTGCAGCAGGGTATATGTTGAGGCAGGGTCACATTAAAACTGGATGGCAGCTACCCTAGCTGTGATAGGCGGGCATTATCTTGTTGGAACACCATGTCTCTTGAGTGTTCCAACAGGGGAGGGAGTAGGACTGGTTCCACAA
This sequence comes from Bufo gargarizans, assembly GCF_014858855.1. NCBI lineage: Eukaryota > Metazoa > Chordata > Amphibia > Anura > Bufonidae > Bufo > Bufo gargarizans. Next base: position 138,432,219 of record NC_058085.1, on the reverse strand, counting down.
TGTCCTGAACATACCAAAGGCTGGTCAATGTTCCCTCCACAAATACCAGATGGAAACAGCCATGGTAGGTAATAGGGCCCCACACCATAATACCTGGTTTTGGTCCTGTGCGTCTCCACCAATGGTGGATTATGATAGGGACATTTGGGGTGGTAGCCCCAGGCCCGACATCCCTGTAGGGTCCATCGCTGATGAAAATGCCAATCACGAGGATGGAGAGCGTCCCTAACTTCCTGAAGAAGGAGTATCAGGATTCAGGCTGTCTGCTCACATTCAGTGAATGTGAGCAGACAGCCTGGACTACTGCTGCCTCAGCCTGGACCACTTGCAGTGCTGAATGCTTGTAGGAGAAAAGACCTGTGATGAAATCATCGCCATGTGAGTAGTAACATATTGTTATTGGTTACATGACAATGACATCATTCATCACAGATCCTTTCTCCTATCAGCATCCAGGAGAAGTGTTGCTGCAGGAGACCTTTGCTGTAGTTTCATTGTGGACATCAGGAGAAGGTGGCAGAGGGTGTTATACTACATACTTCAGAGTGTTATACTGTATACCGCATACTGCGGGGTCCTATATACTACATACCGTGGGGTGTTATACTATATACTGTATACAGAACCTACAAGAAAACTACCAGACCGCATGAAAATACAATAATGTTTTATTAAACGTGATTCATAGGACAATACATTATTAAACAAAACAAGTGCAGGGACATGGCGACATCACCAGAGGAAAGACCCTTGGTGACAATTCATACTGCTCCACATAATAATGAAGAGATAAAATGCAAGTGCAATTATATCAATATCATAAATCATTAAGGCAGAATATATTACCCATGCTGTGCCTCCTCCGGGATGGTGCCAACACCGACACACGTTTCAGCGACCCTTCGTCTGAACGAAGGTTCGTGAAACGCGCGTCGGGGTTGGCGCCATCCCGGAGGAGGCACAACATGGGTAATAAATTCTGCCTTGATGATTTATGATATTGATATAATTGCACTTGCATTTTATCTCTTCATTATTATGTGGAGCAGTATGAATTGTCACCAAGGGTCTTTCCTCTGGTGATGTCGCCTTGTCCCTGCACTTGTTTTGTTTTATAATGTATTGTCCTATGTATCATGTTTAATAAAACATTATTGTATTTTCATGCGGTCTGGTAGTTTCCTTGTAGGTTCTGTAATAGATTTATATCATAGGCATGTGTCTACTTAGACATAATTGTTGATTTTGTTGCGATATTGGGCCAAGTTTTATTGGTATAGTCTTTTATATACTGTATACTGTGGTGGATCATACCATATACTGCATACTGTGGGGGTACTATATACTGCATACTGTGGGGGTGTTATACAATATATTGCATACTGTGGGTGTTCTACTATATACTGTGGTGGTGTTCTACTACATACTATGGGGTGTTATACTTTTTACTGCATACTATTGTATACTATATACTATGAGAGGCTGGGGTGTTATACTGTATACTGCATACTGTTAGGTGTTGTATACTATGAGGGGATGAGGGTGTTATACTATATACTGTGTGGGGCTGGAGGTGCTATACTATATATGTGGTATAGTTTTCTTTAATATTTACCAGAAAACAATAAATATGGGGTGGATAGCGATAGGGGCGATGGTCGGGGCAAATGAAGGGAGGGGGCCCAAGATTGGTTAACATCCTTGGGTCTAAGATACTCTTAATCTGCCCCTAGGCTCTCCATACTATGGATGATGGCAGTAGTCAGTCTCCAGTCCTCCTGTGAATTCTGATAAGGCCATCAGTAGTTCCAAGGCAGAACCCGCTTTCATTACTGAACACTATTGTTTGCCAGTCCTTCTTCAAGTGGACAGTTTTTTATGGTCTGGGCAGTCACTGCAGGGGCTACTGCAGAACCAATCTATGATGCCATGACTGTCCTTTGAGATATTGCAGCTCTTCTTATATGGGAATCTTGGCGTATATCTGTCTGTCTTGACCATCCAGAACCCTCTCTACATATAGGAGTGCCCTCCTCTGACCACTGTTGACAACACCAATGCACTACAGAAACAACTTGTCCAACTCTTTCTGAGATTTGATGGATGGACTATCCAGCTTCTCATAGTCCCACTGTGTGGCCCTTTTCAAAGTCAGTTAATTGCACAAATGGTGAAGACCTTCATCTAGCAGGAATAGTGAACTCTTCAACAACACCCAATCAACAGTTCTGTAAAAGAGGAGACAAAAACAGTGCTGTCAGACAAAAAACAACAGTGATTCCAAACAAAAAATAATAATCTATGGAGTATCTGTATGTAAGGTAAGGATCTTGGAACTTTGATCACTACACCCTCCAGCATTGGCATAAGTGACATAAAGTTTCACTTTTCTTCAATGGGCACTATAGAATGGTTCATTTCTCCTGCAACATGATTGCTGGAGGTTTTAGCAACAAAATACCTTGTGATCAATTTATCATTAGGGGACTGTCCAAAGCAGATGTACTTTTCAGAGCATCATATGTGCTGCAGATTTGTCATGTACATGAAGATAGTATTGTCCCATGTGGACCCTAAACACTGATGATACATACAGCAGCTGCATTATTTGTCTCCATGCACTGCCCCATAGACAAAGGATACATAGATCAGGATCTACATCCGTGGCAAGATGGCATTGACTGATTCTGTCGCATATTACGCTAGGACTTGCATTCCCACAGCAGCAGGTGTCTATTTCAGAAGTACAGTATCTATAGAGACCTTATCCTGTTTGCTCATCAGTATGCATAAAAGTAGTTATATTTAGCACACTACCTAGATATATTTTAACTCAAATTCATAGAAAGTAGAAAGAAGTGACAAACAATAGCATAATTTTACATCTACAGTCATAGGATACTTTTTTGCTATGAGGACACAAGACACACCTAGCTCTTTATAGAGGACTTGATACTTGCTTGAAAAGAACTCAAGCTAATATATCTATTGTTATTGGAAGTAATTTGCAGAATATTTTTTTTATAATCCTTTATAATTCCTAGAATTTGGTTGCCTATAGTCTGCAAAGAGGTATCTCCCACGGCCAGAGAACCATTTCGCTAGCGTCACCTTGTGGAAGTTGTTCCCTATGAGTCAAAATCTAATTTCTTAACAAACCTCGGCAGCGCTGTTGGCATTCGGTTGATTTCAATTTGGACCTTGTCTTGGTATTGTATCAGATTTGTCTATTTCTGGTCTTCTTTGTCTGTTTTCCTGGTATTGACTGTGGCGTGGTTCTGACTGTTTTGCGGTTCCTGACAGGGTGGGTTGTGCAAATAGGTAGGGACAGAGGGCACAGGTAGTTCAGGGTACACAGCTCCTGCAGTGAGACTTGGGACATGACAAGGCAAAATAGCCAAGACAAAAATGCCATCCGTAGGCAGATGTTTCAGGGTGCTTGCCCCTCTTCAGAAGGTACAATGCCTTGGATGCAGTCAGACAATATCCTACTCTGCACTAGTAGGGGCATGCACCACAAAACAGCTGTCTGTAGTTGTATATTTGGCTTGACTATTTTTCCAAGCCGTGTTAAATACTCTGACTTGGACTCACAGGAAGCCACTTTCACAAGGTGGCACTAGCGAGATGGTTTTCCTTTCTTGGGAGATACCTCTTTGCATATTGTTTACCCATAGAGCATTACCATACTATGGTTGGAGCACATTTAATAAGTCTCCCTAAACAGCTGGTCTCTTTAATGAGACCTAGCATGCTGGCTAAGCTGCCTATACTCAATATCCCATATTTTCTTTCTTCATTGCTTATATCATCTGAAGCCATAACCCTTGTTTTTCTCCAGTCTGTTCTTGTATCTAGAAGAACACCATTAATCATATCTTGCGGTTTTAGACTGTCCTAAATCCATTATTTTACACTTGCTTGGACGAAAGTGCAATTTCACATTCTCATAAATTGCTCCTATTCCTGCTATGCTCAATCTCTTTAGATGGTCACAGAGCTTACAAATACTAGGTCGCCTGTAATTACAGGACTTTGTAACATCTCGCAAGATTTTATCTGTTTACTAGGAAGTGCTATTTTCTACTTAAAAAGGATCTGCCATGGAAAAAAACTTAAAGGGAATGTGTCATCAGAAAATGACCTATTATTTAAATCAAGTTCTTATGTTAAACATACATTTTAACATAAAACAATAACTTCGGCGCATCCAGCGCCGCTTCTAAACGTAAGCCAGCTTCCTAGACAATTTTCTAGGCATAGAAAATGATGAATGAGATGGGCCTGTTGGTCCGTCCCCTTGCCTGCCCACTTTTTTAGACCTGGGGTGAACGGGGAAAAGTGCCGCAATCTGCGCCTGAAATATTCAAATATTGTCGCAGGTGTGTCATGGTTTGGTGGTGGTGGACCGTGACACTTTGGCCGTGCATGCTTGTTGCCGGTAGAGGCGTGTGGTTTTTGGCATGTGTCTCCACACTTCCCCTTTGGGGTTGTTGTCCCTTCCCATTCTGGTGTGGGATTGGCGTGTGGGCAGGGTGGAGCTGGGTGTCTGTCTTCCAGTGTGAGGGCCACCTAGTGGGACATACTGTCACGGTGGGGAGTGGGGGTAACCCCCCACCGTATAATGGGGAGCATATGGGATAGCAACTAGGCCTGGACCGGGATAAGGGAGCAGATCACCTCTTAATGCAACCCTGATCTTTGCTCTGACTCCTATACATATGAGTGAACCCAGATGGTAGGAGGGCTTATACACAGGAACCTCTTACCATGAGTCGCCCTGAAAATCACTGGAATAGAGACAGATGCCTGCCCCTTTTACCCTGCTTCGCTTCCCTGTTTGGTGCTGGAGGGGTTAACTATCTGGCTGGTGGGGATCTAGGTGTGTCTTGGGTGTGGTCTCTTGGCTCTTTATATCCTGGTGTTGTGAGTCTGAAGTCAGTTGCCCTCCAGCCTTTGTGTTAGATGGAGTGTTGCTCCTTTCCTGGATATACCATCTGTCCAGTGGGAGGGCCTCCTAGCTAGACATAAATGTCTCCTCAATGTCGCCCCAATGTCATCTATGTTATCCTGTTGTCTACCTTTTCTTCACTACTCTAGCATATGTTTGGTGATGTTTATGTATGGGTGGTTTTTATCTTGTCTAGTGGTTGTTACATGTCTGGTCTGTTCGTGTCTGTAGTCCAGCATGTGTGCTAGACATGTTCCCTGTGTGTTGTGCCTATGGAGGGGGGACCACTAGTCAGTGTGCAGCTCTGCTGGGGCCACCATGCATCCTGCCTGCATGGGGGTCTGGTCGCTGTTGTTGCCGCAGCAGCTAAGTGCGAGTTGTTTTTGGGCACTTGCCTGCCGTTTCAGTAGCTGTGCACTGCCTGTTCCTTCCTTGCTTCTAGGCCGGTGGAGACTCCTGTTCATCCGTGTCTTGGAAGAACAGGTCGTCTCAGCTCTGTCTCTATTCCAGGTATTTTCAGGGCAACTCAGGGTATGAGGTCCCTGTGTATGAGCCCTCCTACCATCTGGGTTCGCTTATACGGATAGGAGTCAGAGCGAGGATCAGGGTTGCAATAGGAGGTGACCTGCTCCCTTATCCCGGTCCAGGCCTAGTTGCTATCCCGTCTGCTCCCCATTGTGCGGTTTCCCCCACTCCCCTCCGTGACAAATATACACTGTAGGTGTATTTTAGGTTAATAAATGACCCCCTTAGTTCACAAATGTAATGTGAACAGTGCCCAAGAGTTAGTTGCTATCCAAGGATTTAACTTTAGCCAATTTTTCTTTATGCTTCTACTATTCCTTTACTATACCTACAGGCCAGGCATCCTCTGAGAAGCAAAGGAAAACAAAGTTAAAATTCCAGGACTGCACATTTAACGTTTCTTATTTTTTCAGTTTTTGCCATTAAAACCTGGGTTGATTTGAGGCTCTGCTATTACAGTTATTACCAAGAAAATCTAATTACATTGAAAAATGTAACAGAAAGGAAGTGCAGCCAGGAAGCTGATCGATACAGCTTAATATCTCACTAACTATGCCCTGAATATTCCACGTACTGGGGATTTTGGAAAACAAATAAATAAACTAGTGATCCGTCTATGACAACTGAATTCAAAATTGGTTTCTTTTCATTAATTTTCCTCCCTGGAAGTATATATTTTTTGGGGGCTGCTTTATAAACTGACTTTTTTAATTATCCAACTTGTACTTGAGACCCCCATCCACAGTTAGTTAATTCACACACACTGGAACAGATTTATTATTTCTGTCTTAAAGGGGTTGTCTCCTCTAAGACAATGGGGGCATATCACTAGGATATGCCCCCATTGTCTTATAGGTGCGGGCCCTACTGCTGGGACCCGCACCCATATCGGGAACGGAGCCCCACAAAGTGGTGGCTGGAGGACTCTGGTTTGGCCACCACCAAGCGCGCTCCCCATAGAAGTTAATGGAAGTGCACCGTGCATGACCAGCCACCACTCCCATTCACTTCTATGGGCCCAATAGAAATAGGAATTTTCGGCTGCCCATTAGAAAATGAATAGAGGGTGACTGAGCATGCGCAGTGCGCCATCCATAACTTTCAGGGCTCCGTTCTCGGTGTAGGTGCAGGTCCCAAGCGGTGGGACCCACACCTATAAGACAATGGGGGCATTTCCTAGCGAAATGCTCCCATTGTCTGAGATGAGAATAACCCTTTAAGTGTACACAGATTAAAGGTGTTTTCCAAGATATTTTTTACTGATGACCTATTCTCAGGATAGGTCACCAGTATCTGATCGGTGGAGGTCCGACACCTAGGATCCCCGCCGATCAGCTATTTGAGAAGGTAGTGGCACTCAACTGTGCATTAGGGAGATTTATCATAAGTTGTTTTTTTTACATGTTGCTGAAAAGTGGTCATGGTGGAATAGGGCCTCCTTCCAAATTTTGCTATGGGGCCACTTGTTTACTTGTTACACCCCAATGACAAATGTATTGTTGCATTTTGCAGTATGCATGATAGATATTCGGAAAGGTACTGCTATGCTGTAAGGTCCTCAGAGATTGGACAGTCAGTCATGGGAGATTCAACCTTGCACCAAAGGAGCTATCCAGTTTCTCGAAAGAAAGAAACAGTGCATGCTATAAATCGGCGCTATGATACCAGTAGCACAACATGAGAACATTGGCTGCAGCAGTTATGTGTTGTCCACACAAAAAAAGACTGACGGGACACTGGAATATCTCTTCTGGATAAGCAGGGGGTAGAAGAGGTAATCAGAAATTTATTTTACAATATCTGCTTATCTTTTAATTTTTGGTGGACAAACTTGATAACCACTTTAATTGTAGCATTGTGTTCCTGAGGAAACTTTGTGGTGATTACTTACTTAGCAGAACTGCCCATTACATCCATAATACGGACAATTATACATGGGTGCAATATGTCTGTCTGTCTGTCTGAATAAGGCCTTATTTACAAGCAAATAGATAGGCCAAAGCACAAAGCATATTAGAAAATTGCATAAGTTATAATCATGGCAATGAGTAAGGGCTTTGTCAGCTTGAAACGCGTGAGCCACATGCGCCTGACCATAATTTTAGCGATGGAATAAAGAATTGGAGATTTTAACTGCTGCCATTGGATCTTCCATTCGGTACCTTGAATGCATACACGTAACTTATTAATAAAAAGTATACTTATCCTTATCATAAAGTATACTTACTCTACTTATCATAGGTTGTCTGAGATAATTAAAAATCACAGACAACTCCTAAAATGTCTTAAGATAGAACATTTGAAATACTCGGCATGTGACCATTGCAGCACATCACTGTCCTCATTGGTCTACAGCCCTGGAAAAACAGCTGAGTATATAATGTTCTTTTTTTTTTAAACACTGCATGTAATATCCGAGATTTGTAATTCCTCCAGACAAACCCTTTAAAGCTGCAGCAAGTTTAAAAAATGTGGTCACAGCTAAGTCCGACTGTCAGCCGCTTCTCTTTCTACAGACATTTTTCAAAGCTCTCAAACCAGGGGAGCAAGCCTCTAAAACATAAAGGGGGGATTTATTAAGACTAGTGTTTCATATGCCAATCATAAACCTAAGTGTGGTTTAGTGAACTGCGCCAGATTTATTAAGGTCACATCCCTTAATAAATTGGCCGCACCTCGGGCAGTCGTTGTGCCAAAAACTGAAATCTACACCTAGATTTGTGTCATTTTCTACCACAAGTTATAGTAAATCTGTGGGTCTGTGGGAGGCGCTGATCCTCCCTAAACTTTGCTTATTTTCCCCCCACACTTTTGAAAAGCGGTGAGAGGTTTTAAAAGACACAGGGCCAGATTTATCATGACTCTGACAGCTCACTCCACTTTCACATATGGCTAAAGTCAGTTTTAGCCAAGTCAGATTTATGATCGGCCCTTTAAGACTGTAATAAATGTGGTTTGACGGTAGCGGTTTATCCGTCAGTAAGCAGCTTTACAAAAGTCGGACGTCTTTATGAAAAAGTCGCACGTTTTTATGAAAAAGTCGCATGTTCTATTAAAAAGTCTCATAAGATAAGCATGGTCCTCACTGGAGTGCGACTTTTTTGCGACTTTTTAAATAGTCCCAATAGTAAATCTGTCTAGAGATTCATTTACATAAGAAAACACGCCCACTTTGAGAAAACTGGCGAGCATAGTGCAGAGCAGAAAAAAGTTGCAAATTTGTGCGCAGTTTTAGCGTTTGGGACTTTTTGGGGGACTTTTTCACTCCATTATTCTGACCTGAGCTAATGATAAATCTGGCCCACAGACTTTACTACATATTTAAGGTGAACCAAAATGTTCAACTTTTAAATGCAACAAAACTGGAGAATTTACACCCAATAAATTTAGAACACTCCAATTTTTACCACAATTTGGGAAATAATTTTGACACGTTTGTTGCCAAGTAAATGTCCATCAGTGCTGAAGTGATGCAAGGTGATTCATACTGATGCATACACAGTATATATACTACACATATTTCTATTGTTTTTATTCCTACATGATTTGCCATATATTTGTGCTGAGAGAACCTGAAAAAAATGAAGAGGGGGGGGGGGGATATCAGAAAATACCTGAAAACAGTGCAGAAAAAAAAATATGGTTTAATTTAAAGGATTTCCACCTACAGTCTGCTATAACAAATGTTTCTGGAATAACAGTTTATTTCAGTTTAATGTGTTTGCTTATCTCTGTACTAAAAAAAAGCTATAACCACTTTACTGCGCAGCTGACATCTCAAAATAAATGGTATTAATAAGAAGAAACGTGTGTTCATCCATAGCTTCTCCAGGTACCAAGAAGAATCTCTGTGAAATTAACAGTAGGATACAAATCCCAGTATTGCTGTTCATCCCAAGCAGTGCAAAGTTTATTTATAATGTATGGTTTAATACAGAGTATGAATATATAATGTGTTAAAGGGGCTTGTGGCGAAAGTAACCTCGCCACTGGGTTTTGAAGGGGCCTTTTTTGCCAGCCTCTTGCCTCAGGATTATGGCCAATGTACATTCTGGAAGGAGAAGATAGACTGGCCGCACAGCCTAAATCTGTGGAATTGTTTTGGGCAGGAAAGCCATGCTTGCGGTCGGTCAAATGTGACTTCCGTCTAATTCGGGAAGCCTTGCTCGGATCTGGGTGATTTTGGGATATGTTGTTCGCCCAGATCAGAGCTATCCAGAGATGTATAATTTAGGGGGATATGTGGGGTTTTAAGGTGTTTTCTGTGTTTTGGGGGAAATGTGTGTTTTCTGCCTGTGAGTGATTAGGGTAATTGTGTTTGGTAATTGTATCACAGGCAGAGCCCATTGTATTTTGTTAATTGTGTCACAGGCAATGCCTGTTAATTGTATCACAGGCAATGCCTGATCCTCCTCCCGTTTGACCATACATTCTGGTAAACACCTCCCATTTGCCCATGCATTCTAAACCACCTCCGGTTTGCCCATACATTTTAAGCAAGAGAATTGAACGGCACTCCTCTAGGAGATAGCCTGTCCTCAAGATCATCCATCAATATCTCATCGGTGTAGATCTGCCCCCCACATCCCCACCTATTAGCTGTTCTGCAGGAGCTCCAGTGCCAGAACTACACAGCTCCATCTGTTGTTTGTAGTGAACAGAGCTGGTAACTGCAGGACTGCTCCCGCTGCAGTGAATGGGAACAGTGCTTCAGTAACCAGCTCCGCCTACTACATTTAACGGATGTAGGTGCTACTGCAGGAGTGTGGGTTGTTGGACCTGATCAGATATTGACAGCCTATGCTGAGGATAGGCCATCAGTATATATGGACCCTTTAACAACAGACTTTTTCTCTATGAGGTTTTTGATGAACTCTCCATCCCTGTAATTTTCCACCTCTAACCTGCCTCTAGCTTACAGTTACCAAATCGGCACACCAGTTCACATGGTCAAGGTCATTATTGGTGAAACAATTTTGTTACACTGTTGCTCACTGAGCTTTACTGTCTTTTTAACCTCACGTCTCATGCCCGTAACAGTAGACCCTTACAGGTACCCACTGTAGCTCAATATTTCTTTCCTGTGTCAATCTGTTTTTTTTTTAATGTATAAACTGTGAGAAAAACAAAATCTTACAAATTCATCATAAGTATTCTTCCCTTGAAGCAATATTTGAAGACTGGCATAAAACCTTACTCACATAGGCACCACACATTAATAATACATACAGCATGCCTCCCAAGGGTCCCTCTTTTGGAAGGACAGTCCCTCATTTTGACCCAAGCCACTCTATCCCTTTTTGCTCCTTAAATGTCCCTCTTTTTGACCTGGGAAACAATTGTGCATGAAAAATATGGTAAATTGTTCCAGAAACTGGAAATCTGATTGGCTCCTACCTTTATATTCCACCTATATATTTATTATATAATTATTTTATATTCATATTTTTTTTCAGTATTTGGTACAATTTAAAAGGGGTATTCCCGTGCAAGAAAAAAGCTGTCCAAGGGGCACCTTACTGATTCCCTGCCACTTTAGTTTGGATGCACTCCACTTCCTACTATTGTCTCGACACGGCAGGAAGTGGCTGTGATGCTGATCAGCCAATCGCTGGCTGCACCCATGGCCCACCCCACAACCAGTGATTGGACCTTACACACACAAAGCCAAAGATTTGGGTGGTATGCATACAGAAATAATGGTGACTATGCTGCTATAGTATGGAGCCACAGGAATTCTGTGAGCCACTCTAAGGCCAGGGCCGATGCAAGGATTTTTGCCGCCCTAGGCAAAGATCCATTTTGCCGCCCCCTCATGTCACTCACTCACTGACAGACACACACACACTGACAAACAGACACGCACTCAGAGATTCACTGAAATGACGTACACAGAAACTCACTGACTGACAGACATACACTCACTGACAGACAGACATACACTCACTAACAGACACACATACACTCACTGACAGACACACATACACTCACTGACAGACACACATACACTCACTCAGACACTCACTGAATGATGTACACAGAAACTCACTGACAGACATACTCACTGACAGACACACATACACTTACTGACAGACAGACACACATACACTCACTGACAGACACACATACACTCACTGACAGACAGACACGCACTCAGACACTCACTGAATGACGTACACAGAAACTCACTGACAGACATACTCACTGACAGACACACATACACTTACTGACAGACAAACACACACTCACTCACTGATAGACACTCACTGACAGACATACACCTACCCACTGAAACACACACACACACACAGAAACTCACTGACAGACACTCACTCACTGGCAGACAAACACACACATATACTCACTGACAAACATACACATACTTACTGACAAACACACAAACACTTACTGACCAATAGACATCCACACTCCCTGACATACACTCACTCACTGACATACACACACAGACACTCAATGACAGACACACACACATTTACTGAAAGAAAGACAAACATACACTCACTCACTGACATAAATACACAGGCAGACACTCACTCAGTCAAACACTTAAACACTCACCTTCCTGGGGTCTAGTGTGGTGTAGCTCCTCAGTCCCCCAGCGCACCGTTTAGTATGCCGGGGCCAGAATGAGGTCATATTCCGGCATCACAGAGGGCGCATGAGGGAGGAGTGGGGAGCTACTAGAACAGCCTCCCTTGCCGCCCACCTCATTTCCTCCGGTAATTTACTGGCAGAGCAGGCACCTGCCATCAGGGTAAGCAGATGCCTGCTCTGCAGCCCCAGTCAGCGGGAGCCCACCAGGGCGCCCCCAGCAGGCTGGCGCCCTAGGCGAACGCCTAATTCGCCTATATGGTTGCACCGACCCTGTCTAAGGCACAGCCATGGCAGGCCCAACTATGTAATGCTCAGTTACCAATAATTGAGAAGGATGAAGCATGCATATGAAGGTATATACACAACAACAAATCTTTTTCTCACTTAGCAGTCCGCTAGACACTAATGGCACCTTGGTAGCTTAGTCTTTGATTTAAAAACCTACTACTTTGCTAAAATGCAAACTTTCTCTATAAATGTATCTTAAATTAAGAATATAGTACATTCCTGCACAGAGCTGTAGGGAAGCATTGTCATTTTTATGTTTCAGTATGGATGATATAGTCTCACATTTTCTCAAGGGCCTTGTAAGTATATATGCAGTCAATCCTTCTAGCAGTCCCTGCGTACATTTATACTCCATTGCCTGTAGCACAGGGAGCCGTGGGAGATAAATGACCTTTCAAATTCTTATCTCCCAAAAATGATTGTAGGAGATTTACTACTGAAAATGAACCAGAATTCTGGAGTCATTTGCACATAAAAAAACCTGGCTTATGGTTTACTTTTTTACTTTTTCTTGCTTATCTAATGGGGGGAATGGCTTAACAGAAAGGGGTGTAGGCTACCAGAAAGAGACGGCATGGCTTATGGTGCAACAATGTGTGCCAACTAATAGGTGGAATAATCTTAAGGCCCCTATATGTGTTGTGAGATGAACACACCAAGAATGGCGGTTTATGCTAACAGTCTAATGTGTATGGGAAGCTCCCAATTTTTCCCCGACAGAGGATGTAGAGGGAGAGACGGATTGGGCAAAATTAATATTTTTGCCTGAACCTTTTGTTCTCCTGGGAGATAAGCTGCTGTCACAGGTGTCTAGCAGCAGCTTTCTCCGCCCTCCCCATGGATTACACAGGCACATTTGGTCGAGCCAAACGTATATGGAGGGGTCAGATGTAACAGCTGCGGTCCCAGGCTTAGTGTTCGGCGGTGAACCCGATCCATGGTTTCCTTCCAGCCCTGGGCACAACATGCTTTCAGCTTGTTCCCTGTATCACTTCCTTAGGGCTGACACGTGTCACTTCCTGTGGCTGCTGACCAATCCTAGCCCTCAGAAATCTATTTAAGTGGTCCAGCACTCTTCCCAGGTGCCTGAGCATCAAGGTGCTTGTGTCCTGCAAAGGTTGCTATTATATATGCTTGCGTTCCTGTTTACCTGATCCGTGCTTGTGTTTCTGGACTCCGCTACCTGTTTGATTCCTGCCTGCTTGTCTCGACTCTCCTGTTGCTGACCCGGATTGCCTGACCAGTACTTGTACTCTGGTACCTTGCACAGGTACCCCCTGGTTCACCTGGACCAGCTGCCTTTTGTGCCAATACTCCTCAAGCTGGTGTTCCCCTCGGGAAAAGTCTATCCACAGCATCAGGGGTACTGTGAAGAACGAGGTGTTCACTTAGACAACGCCCTTAGAGGAGGTTGGTCACGTGGCACAGTGGGTTCACACCAGCTGGTTCGTGACATCAGGAGAGATTCGTTAGAGTTAGCTGTCGGCCGACAGCTATTGAATGTGTACTCCCACTAAACAGTGTAAAGCTGCTCCAGATTTATCATCCATTATGAGCCACTTTGATAAATCTAGATAGACTCTACTAGTCTAAGTATACATTGTCTAAAAATAAGACAGTATTAGTAACTCTGCCCCAATGATTTTAAGAAACATCAGGTGCCAGTGAGCATGTTGTGTGCCAATCACTGGCCACAATACATCTGCTAAATACAGCATCCAGATTGAGAAGGCAGTACCATTGGTCACACACTCTAATTCTGGCATTGGTTGCACTGGATATGTGACCTCAACAAGTTAGGTCTCCACATTGAAAAGCTGGTGGAGTCCTAGGTCAATAATGGTTTTTAGCATTCTGTATACCGAACATCTCTACTTGCCAGGATGTATGGGCTTTGTTGTAAGATTTACCCAAGGAGTATAGATCAGTCAGACTGGATGCTTTTCATGCACTCTACAATTCCTCCCATTTATGTAATTGCTGGAAACAAAATTTTTATTTGCATTAGTAACAGCTGCAGAATAGGCACCTGATACCCTAATGCAATTTGAAATTCATAGACTACACTTTACCTAAGACACCAGACATCTTCCTACTCCATCTTCATGACATGACCTGTCTGCTCCTGCATTATGGTCTTACGGGAACAGGTCACTTTGCCTACAGTACAGCATTGGCTACAGAAAATTTAGAAAGTGAAACAAAGGATCTTAGGGATTCTTTGCTGGCTAGTTATGACTATTGGCACGGTTGGTTGTGCTTTGAGAGCTCTCAGGAATACGTAACTCCACTAAGTTAAAGGGTTGGCCAATCTTTACATTTATAGGACATCATTAGGCTATGCAGTCTATGTCAGATAGGTGTGGGTCCAACTCTAGTACCTACTTCTGTCTCCAGAATAAGGCCCCTGAAGTGAATAGACAGGAGACGCACATTTCTGGCCACCATCTGTTAGCCGTCTCGGCTATTTCAGGCAGGCCCATAGTGTTGAATAGAGTGGAGTCATGTTTGAATTCAGTTTCGATACCATAAAAAAGTATTGCAATACTCGAGACCATTCGATACCACACAAAAAAAAAAAGCCGCGTGCATTTTTTTTTCTGTTACGGCGCATAGGAGATTTTTTTTTATATTATAGTAGTTTGAACTTTTCGGACGTAGCGATATGTGATATGTTTATTTATTTATTGTTTATATATTTTATATGTAAAATTGGGAAAAGGGGTGATTTATACTTAATATTTTGGTGTTTTATTATTTGTTTGTTTTTTAAATTTAATAACTATTTCCCCCCTTAGGGGCTAGAACCTGGGATCTTTTAATCCCCTGTCCTATTCACCCTAATAGAGCTCTGGCTGCTGCCCCTTTTGTCCTGCGTTAAAGACGGCCTTGGGGGAGGAAGAGAATGACTGCTGCTGAGGGAACATGGCACGCGCTGACAGCAGCGCGCTCCATGTTTTCTCATACTAGGTTGTGCAGTAGCGCAGCCTAGTATCGATTAAAGGCAAATCCCAGTACTGAACCGATACTGGGACAAAAGTATTGATTGGGTATCAATATTTTGATACCCACAACAACCCTAGCGCTCTCCATTCACAACTGTGGGACTGCCAAAAACAGCTAAGGTCAATCATTTGGCTATTTTAGGAACTTCCATAGTGATGAATTGAGAGCACGCTGTGCGTGTGCAGTGTACTCTCCTTTACATCGGGGGTCCCGTTCTGGAGATAGGAATGAATCTTTGACACTGATGGCATATCTTAGTGACCTTTCGATAATACATTTCCTTGGGTCCTCTCTGACTTCGACTACCCCCTCTTTTTTTCTACCCTGTTCCTGCTCCTTTTTTCTTATGTTCTCCTCTATTTGTTAGCCACCATTCTGCTCTTTACAGTTAAATGAGTATTGTTTTTGACCATTCTTTGTATCGGTTTATGTCTATAGGCACATTATTATGCACTTTATATCTATATCTCGCTATCCTCTGCGTAGGTCAAATATGCCAATAATTTAAATAGAAAATTTGCTAAACAACAAATGATTTATTCAAATGGACCTCATTTCCACATCTCCTTATCTTTGCTGTCCGTGCCCCTCAGTGCAACGAATACCTAATTTGCATAAATAATAAAAGTCTTTTCACTTGGGAACACCATAAAGGATTTTCACAAAACAAGTATCATTTTATGGGCTCATTCAGACGGCCATATGCTGTCCGCAAAAATGTGGATCCGTTTTTTCGTGGACTGTTCAGCATGTCCGCAACAGAACGGATTGCATTCTGTATTTTTGCAGACCCATAGACTTCAGTGGGGCCACGTCCTGATTTTCACTGACAAGTATAGGGCAGGTTTTATTTGTTTTGCTGAGCAGTGGAATGGAAGAAAGGGGCCCCATAGAAGTGAATGGGTTACCATTTAATCCTCAGTAAAAAGGATTCACATTTGTGCGGACAGCATACGACCGTCCGAATGAGCCCTCATCACAGGCTCAACATTACCAGGCAGCATGCTAGGTTTAGTAGAATTGGTCTTGCAGGTGCTTTTTAAAAGGTTTATATATACTGTATTTTTCGCCCCATAAGATTCATTTCCCCCCCCCCCAAAAGTAGGGGGGAAATGACCCTGCATCTTATGAGGTGAATACTAATGAGAAGCATTTATTAGTACCGGAGGATCTGGAAGCGAAAACGGCTCTGTACCCACGGTTTCCTGTTCCTCGGCTGTCGGCTGATCACAGCACAGCCGATGGAGGAGGAAGAAGAGCGCTGGAGCAGTGGAGCAGCGGCGTCCGGAGCAGGAGAGGTAAGTTTATTTTTATTTTTATTACGAATGAGGCAAAAGGGACTGCTGGGGGCTGATCTGAGGCAATGGGGGCTGTGGGGGACTAACAAGAGAGGCAATGGGGGCTACTGGGGGCTGATATGAGGCGCTGGGGGCTAATATGATAGGCTATGGGGGCTACTGAGGGCTAATATCAGGCTATGGGGGCTGCTGGGGGCTGATATGAGGCACTGAGGGCTAATAGGAGATGCAATGCGGGCTGCTGTTGGCTAATATGAGGCAATGGTGGCTGATGAGAGGCATGGTGCTCTTATCTGAGGTCTGATTGGGGGTCATTCACATTGGGGTCTGAGCTGAGGTCTTGTTGGGGGGTCCTATTAACTTTGGGGGTCTCATTGGGGCTGTTAGCTGAGGTCTGATTAACATTGGGGCTCTGATTGGTGGTCTGACCTGAGGTCTAATGAAAATTATTGTCCTCCTCTAAAACCTAGGTGCATCTTATGGGCTGGTGCGTCTTATAGGGCCAGAAATATGGTACTTTATTTAGACTACATAATGAATTATACAAGTGAAAACAGCATAAGACAGTCCATTTATGTATTATTGCTTGGTGAAAAGTCCAATGGTTTTGCTTTTCTTTTAACTTTTACTAGTTTATGAATGAATTACTAGTAGTTTGCAATGAAGTACCAGTTCTAGACGTTCCAGAATTGTTATTACATTGGAAATTCCAGTAGTTACTAAAACAGCCATGTCAGGAGAGGGGACAGGTTGCCCTTTAAAGGTAACACCTGTCGCTATATCCTGGTAGGGAATATGTACATAAGAGCTAGGAGGGAGAGTCAGTATATTACAGTGTCTCATGATCTGGCACATACATGCATTACTACTGCAGAGCCATATTCACATACAGTATCCCATTTTGTATTTGGGCATATGAATATCCATGTTGGCCCTTATCTGAACATGGTCAAAAAGATGGAGAACTGATAAGTATGAACCGGCTTATTATGCCTTTTATTTAGAGAATTAGAAGCATAACTGTATGCCAGTTACTTGTGACCAGCCTCACCATCATCATTCATTATGGCATAATTGGGCAAGTTGGCACCATAGTGGTCATCACCTGACAAAAAAAAATTTATCTTCTATATGCAGTGAGAATATTAAGCGAAAGCTTCATAATTTTTACACTGATTTCACCCCGCGCTTGCATTTAATTGATTTAACAGAAGAAAACAGCGGGATGTGCTTTGTTCTCTCCGTTTAATGAGGCTGCTGATCTACAGGAAGGCGAGCAGAGGGGAATCCTTCATGAATAAGAATTCCAAAGTAAAGGAGGATAATAGGCTTCGTAACAGTATTATTAGCCCAGTCAGCATCTACACCATCACTTATCTTCTAAGGGGTGCAGAAAATATTATTTTAACCCTTTAGATATCCTTGGCAACATTTGCCAGCAGAACTTCTGTGGCTTTGAAGGTGCTCATGGGTCCAAACTCAACACTTCTCAATTTCTTTGATACAATGACAAACAAATGACAATGTCAAACATTTGCAGGGTCGAAATGGGGTTCCTTGGGCCCACCAGAGAAAATTATTTTCAGGGCCAACAACCCGTCTCATCAATAAAATCTAATAGAGTTTGATTCAGAGAAATAGACCTTTGTGTTTGTTTTTATCTCCTGGACGTTTGGGTCCCACTATGGCATCAGAGCCTGGATCCATCGGAGAATCCTCTGGTACTCTGGTGGGCCGGTCCTACACTGAACATTTGTAATGCGCTTTTCTCAAAGGGACTGCGTCAACTCCTTGGGAAGTCAGTGGCTGCCAACTCCAACACATAAGGCACTCTAGAGGCTAATTTTGTAGGAAGGAAATTCAAACAGAACAGAATGGTTTCAACTTAGGAGCACCTTCAGTAAAGCAACTCTGCTGAAAGTCCATTGCCCCTTCATCTACTTTGTCACTGGCACGACAAGTCCCTGTAAGCATTTAATATTGAAAGCAAAACTCTTAAGTGGTAGGCAGAGCTGAGACCGTACCCAAGACCTGTCACCAACAGAAACCCAGGCTGGAGGCAAAACAGTGAGAGACAGTTACTCCGTAGGAGACTGGGTGGAACACTAGGAAAGAGAGCTGACCAGGCTCAATCACAATGAATGATATAAAACATCAGTCTGGAATTATTCTGTAATGCTGCTTTGCGCCTCCATCTTTAAAAAGTTGCAGGAGGTCAGTATGTGTATACAGCTGGTCAAATAGATATGAGAAAGCAAAAAAAGTATAATACTATTTAAAAAAAAATGAAGTAACATGCAGGAGTATTATCATCCTGCAACTGCTTCCACATTTTGTATTTTAATGGTTCATGAACAGTATGTTGAAGTTCACCCTGTCTGGCAGAGCTGGATCCCAATTGACTACAATGGAATCTGGCCAGTTTCCAGCTTACAGCCAGACGAAAATCAGTATTTATGCTGTAAACTGGCCAGATCCCATTGTAGTCAATGGGGATCTGGTGGTACACGTCCCTATCCGGCTATGACATGGCTATAAAACTCTGACATGCTGGTCCTCTGCCAGATAAGCCTGTCGGATTTAAAAACTGAGGTGTAAAAATAGTACTATAACAAGATTTGTATAACGTCCATTGCTTTTTTGCACAATGGGCCTACAGGGGAAAGTGATGGTATACCTAAGGGACAGAGTGATGGCATATTAGTGGGGGCAGAGTTTTCTACAGCTATTATATTCTTTGCAGAGTAGGCATACAGGGGCAGAGTGGTAACCCACAATGGACAGCATACCTAGGGGACACAGTGGTGGCATAATAGTGGACAGGGTTGTCTACAGCCATTGTAGTTCTTCTCTAGCTTTATTTCTAGTAGGAAGTAATAGTGTATAGTCATGTTGTATGCCAAAAGAAAGACTATGTTATTTGTACTTGGGATCCATTAAAGTTATGTGTCTGCGAATGCAGAGGGTGCCGTGACCCTTATTGTCAAACCCAAGTGGTCTATGACAGGAACGGGGCACATAAATATGAACAAAGTGATATTTGAAGCAGGTGGATGGTCAAATTTGTCCCTAACAGTTGCCAGCAAATACTTTGTAACTGGCATCTGTGTCTACACAAGCTTTCTTATTGTCATTTTAATGTGATGGATAAGACTGAGGGATACACTAGTGGATGTCGGAGGCGGGTTTTAGACTACTTTCACACTTGCGGCAGAATGATCCGGCAAGCAGCTCCATCGCCGGAACTGCTTGCCGGATCCGTCAAAACACATGCCAACAGATGGCATTTGTAAGACTGATCAGGATCCTGATCAGTCTGAAAAATGCCTGATCAGTCAGAAAAATGCGTTGAAATGCCGGATCTGTCTTTCTGGTGTCATCCGGCAAAACGGATCCGGCACTAATACATTCCTATGGAAAAAATGCCGGCATTCAGGCAAGTCTTCTGTTTTTTTGGGCGGAAGATAAAACCGTAGCATGTTGCAGTTTTATCTTTGTCCTGATCAGTCAAAAAGAATGAACTGAAGAAATCCTGATGCATGCTGAACAGATTTCTCTCTATTCAGAATGCATGGGGATATACCTTATCAGTTCTTTTCCGGTTTTGAGCCCCTAGGACGGAACTCAGTGCTGGAAAAGAAAAACGCAAGTGTGAAAGTACCCTTATCTGGCAGCTAGGCACTGACAGAAAGGTGCTCTGACAGATAGTTAATTACAATAGTGGAAACTGCAGTTGCAGCAGTCACAATCTGTACCGTCATATGCGAGGGATCTGTGACCAGAATGGGAGGTTGCATAGAAAGAACTGGCGGAGGCAGCGAAGGAGCTGGGAGAAGATGTAGACCAGACAGTTATGTATGACTAAAAGAAAAGACTGGACACAATGTCAGTCACAGGTCACTTCAAGAAACTAAGCAGCAATTTGAGAAAGAGGAGAAAGATCCAGGTGCTTCCTAATCCATTTTCGAACTGGTAGATCTAAGGAAAAATGTAATCTGGTTGGTCCCTTGTGACCATACATCAATACTCCATCACAGGTCTGTCAGGTCATCTCACCTTAGGAATTTCTCACTCTCTTAATGCCACCCATACATCCTTCTTTTCCTCTTGTTGCTACTTGCATTCCCTTCCTGTTCAGCAGCTGTTTCATTTATGTTTTCCCTAGTTTTACTCTCCACCATCAGTCTTTAAAGATATTTGACTATCACTAGCAAGGTGGTCTTCATTTGCAGCAACTTGTGGGGGAGTAGGTAGAAGGGGATGGAAATGGTAGTTATGGCCCTGAGGGTGGTTGTAGTACTGACAGTGCCAATCTCCCCTTCTGGCTGTGCAATGACTGAAGGGTACACCCTCTCTTCCCCCAGGGCACTCCCTGGAGTTGGGGCTCCTTCCTGGTGGTAGTTAGGGTGCCCTTAATGGTTGATGTTTGGCAGGATGCAAAGCAGGAGTGCGGATGCAGGAGCCAGAGAATGGTGAAGTCAATAACAATAAAGTCTCTTTACTGAAGCTGATGATAGGGGTTATAGTACAAGCAGTAGAAAGGCATTGTTCCAAAGTACATCACAGTGCAATATTCTCTTAATACCAGCATATGGACAGTCTCTGTTTCTCTATATAGTCTCTCAAGTGAGGTTCTTGTTGAATCCTTCTGCAATTCCCAGTCTGAAAGGTGCAGAAGTTTAGAAAAATGGGTGACCAATCCATCTCAAAGTGTCCCTTCCACCGCAGTAAAGTCTTTCTGCTATAAACATGCACAATATCTTGCTGCCCGAGTCCAATGCACAGCCTTGCGAGTTGTAGACCCTCTAATTTCCTTCTCTCTGGAGTACTCCGGTAGTGAAATTGCTTCCTTGGCTGTTGAAGTCTCAGAAACGAAGATTTTCTGAAGTGGGACCTAGCTCTGAAGAGCTTGCACAAGTAGGTCTTCACTGTTCCTCAGCCAAAACTACACTACTCACTAATCAGGGGGTGGACGCGGGTCCATTACCCTGGAAACATGACATAGTGAGCCACTGTGTTAACCCGTAGTTGTCCTTACAGTGCTAATAAGTACACATACATAAAAAAACAAAAAAACATTTATCTCAATAACATGACATTACAGCAATTAACTCTTTACAGTAGTCTCACTGGGGTACTGCACATTGTCAGTTTACTGCTGCTGTGAATGAAAACCATCCAAGTGTTCTTTTTTTGTAAAAACTAATATAGAATATTGACATAGGCTGTTAATATATGAAAAAAACTTTTTGATGGTAGTGTCCCTTTAAGGTCTAAAAGAAACAATGGCTAGCATTATAAAAAATGTGCAAGTGAAGCTTGTAAAACACATGCATAATGGGTGTTAGGGCTCATGAGCATGTGCCAGCCATGCCCGTATTGAATCGGTCCGCAATCTGGAAGATACGGAGTGCTTCAGTGGCATTTTGGTCCATGCCTCCGCACTGCAAAAAAAAGAGCATGCTCTATTTCTTTGCTTTGCGAATGGATCGCAGACCTATTTAAGTTGAATGGGTCTGCATCCACCAGCGCAGGCCACATGAACGGTGCCCACTGCAATTTGCATGACACGGGCAGTACACGTTCATGTGCATGAGCCCTTAGGGTCCATTCACACGTCCGTTGTTTGTTTCCTGATCTGTTCCGTTTTTTGCTGAACAGATCTGGACCAGATCTGGACCCATTCATTTTCAATGGGTCCTGAAAAAAAACGGACAGCACAATGTCAGATTTTTTTTCAGGACCCATTGAAAATGAATGGGTCCAGATCTGGTCCAGATCTGTTCAGCAAAAAACGGAACAGATCAGGAAACAAACAACGGACGTGTGAATGGACCCTTACTGTGGAAGGATGACGCTCCAGGTGAAGCAATAATCTTTTGTATATGGATGGATCCTTTCATTAACAGTTAGGATTTTGGGGAAAGAGGCACAAATGGTTGACAAATATGGTACAGGTCTCTGTTATTCCCAGTCTGGTATTATACAGCTGGATGCTGTAGACACCAGTAGTAGTATTAGTTGTGATAGTTTTTACTGATGTTCTCCAATGCAGCAGATTTATCAGTAGTGCTGTAGGATCCAAGCATTTGAGGAGTCAGTTGAAAAACGCATCAAAATAGGGCATGGGGAATAGTAAATCTGGAGCTAGGTATTTTAGTCTCTTTATTTCACATCCTCGTGGATGACATATATTTACACTAGGATTTTGCAGCAGAAAATGTGGACCTCTGATACTTTTGGAGCATTTTGTGGCACCTCATATTCATGTCTATTTTGTTAGACACTTCAAAACTTCAAGATGATGTAAAAAGGGTCCAAAAAACATAATTTATTTGGTGCTTAAAAACATCGCATGATTAATGTAAAAAAAATGTAATGTAAATTAAAATCATATAGTGCATGACAATCTTTTTTAAACAAGGATAGAACCAGCCCTGTACCTCACATGGATCCAGAGATCTCCCCATTCATTGCTCCAATAGCTCTGCTAGATTTATATCAATCTGGCAGCTCAAGGCAAGGGGAGTGTCCTTTCTGTTGAAGATCAGGAGGTGTGTTCTTTTCGCTGCAGCTCTCTCCCTATCCAGCTCAGGAGGCAGTTGAGGGATGAAACTGAGCATGTGTGGCCATCTCAGTGGACCGGGCAAATAAGCAGCAGGTGGCGCTATATAGATGCATTTTATTGAATAACTTAGTAGCTGCCACTTAACATTGACCTCCATGGCGGACCGTCCCCTTAACTGTGACCTCCACCGTTCCCTGCCCCCCCAGAAATCTCCACAGCACCCACTCCTTTAACAGTGACCTCCACAGCATCCTGCCCCCTTAACATTGACCTCCACAGCAGCCCGCCCCTTTAACGGTGTAGAATGTGACCTTTAATAAAAAAATTAAAAAAACAGAACGGTGACAACGACGTTTCGATCCACCTCCTGGGATCTTTCTCAAGCAGTGACCAGTCACTGCTTGAGAAAGATCCCAGGAGGTGGATCGAAACGTCGCTGTCTGGTGAATAAAAGTTGATCTTATTTTACGGCTTGGATGTGCCGTGGAATTCTTCCTGCTATATATATATATATATATATATATATATATATATATGTATATAGTGGTCATACAGTAGTGAAGCCTTCAGGCCTCAATATCTGTATACTGAATCACCGGCTTATAAAGGCACTATGAACAGACAGAGTCCCAGTCAGTGTGATCTTCTGACCTGGGTATAATGGGGGTGATCCTGTGCTAACAGCAGCAGATGTGTGTTGGAGAGAGCAATACCCTGCACATAGGCTTGCTGAATTACACTGCGGACGGTTATACCAGATGTCATATGCCAAGGACGGATCTAAATTCCCCTCCCGGAGAGGGAAACAGAGAGAAAAAAGAGCGCACAATAGGGTAGTATGTTCAACCAGATAATATTATCAAGTGAGGAATCCAAACTCACCTTATAGAGTTGTGCTCCAGCAGGCACAACTCTACTGTAGACTTAATAGAAATAAGACCTTTATACCAGGACTGCAGCCGCATATTGTGTAATCTCTTGGATAGGATGTCCAATTCCCCCAAAATAAATTCGTAGTAAAAGAAAGAGGTTCTGCATCGGCGCGAAATCACTAGTAGAGACGGTCCTCATGGATGAATTCTTCTTGTTTAATAGAAACAACGCGTTTCGGGGATCTGGATCTCCCCTTCATCAGGTTTCACAATAGTATAACAGATAATACAAATAAATCAATACTTATAGACAAATTATGTAAAAAAAGTGTCAAAAAAATCAGCCAAAAGGATAAACCTGGGTGACTACCGGCAGTGTATTGTTCTGACACAGGCGCAGTAGTGGCGAACCTGTATGTTGGAGAGAACTCTGTACTAAAAAACAGGCTCTCCTCTCCTAGCACTGCTGTGGAGGGACGCTGGAAATGTTTTTTTATTGTAGCTATGCCAATCTGCAAAAGCACTTGTAGCATGTATTGACAAATCCATGATACATAGATCTGAGAATCCATGGTCATATTTAATGCACTCGAAGACATCAGCACCCGTAGCCACCACCCTGATATCTGCTGTTGAGGAAAACATTGTAGAAATGTGACCTTTAATAAAAAATAAAAAAAACAGAAGGGTCAAAATCATAAAGGGTGCTACGCTCCACCAGGTCCACTGTCAGCTAGAGTTGAGCGAACACCTGGATGTTCGGGTTCGAGAAGTTCGGCCGAACATCCCGGAAATGTTCGGGTTCGGGATCCGAACCCGATCCGAACTTCGTCCCGAACCCGAACCCCATTGAAGTCAATGGGGACCCGAACTTTTCGGCACTAAAAAGGCTGTAAAACAGCCCAGGAAAGAGCTAGAGGGCTGCAAAAGGCAGCAACATGTAGGTAAATCCCCTGCAAACAAATGTGGATAGGGAAATGAATTAAAATAAAAATTAAATAAATAAAAATTAACCAAAATCAATTGGAGAGAGGTTCCATAGCAGAGAATCTGGCTTCCCGTCACCCACCACTGGAACAGTCCATTCTCAGATATTTAGGCCCCGGCACCCAGGCAGAGGAGAGAGGTCCCGTAACAGAGAATCTGTCTTCATGTCAGCAGAGAATTAGTCTGCATGTCATAGCAGAGAATGAGGCTTCACGTCAGCCACCACTGCAACAGTCCATTGGCATATATTTAGGCCTAGCACACAGGCAGAGCAGAGAGGTCCCGTAACAGAGAATCTGGCTTCATGTCAGCAGAGAATCAGTCTGCATGTCATAGCAGAGAATGAGGCTTCACGTCACCCACCACTGCAACAGTCCATTGGCATATATTTAGGCCTAGCACACAGGCAGAGCAGAGAGGTCCCGTAACAGACAATCTGGCTTCATGTCAGCAGAGAATCAGTCTGCATGTCATAGCAGAGAATGAGGCTTCATGTCAGCCACCACTGCAACAGTCCATTGGCATATATTTAGGCCTAGCACACAGGCAGAGCAGAGAGGTCCCGTAACAGACAATCTGGCTTCATGTCAGCAGAGAATCAGTCTGCATGTCATAGCAGAGAATCAGGCTTCACGTCAGCCACCACTGCAACAGTCCATTGTCATAAATTTAGGCCCAGCACCCAGGCAGAGGAGAGAGGTCCCGTAACAGACAATCTGGCTTCATGTCAGCAGAGAATTAGTCTGCATGTCATAGCAGAGAATCAGGCTTCATGTCAGCCACCACTGCAACAGTCCATTGGCATATATTTAGGCCCAGCACCCAGGCAGAGGAGGGAGGTCCCGTAACAGAGAATCTGTCTTCATGTCAGCAGAGAATCAGTCTGCATGTCATAGCAGAGAATGAGGCTTCACGTCAGCCACCACTGCAACAGTCCATTGGCATATATTTAGGCCTAGCACACAGGCAGAGGAGAGGTTCATTCAACTTTGGGTAGCCTCGCAATATAATGGTAAAATGAAAATAAAAATAGGATTGAATGAGGAAGTGCCCTGGAGTCCAATAATATATGGTTATGGGGAGGTAGTTAATGTCTAATCTGGACAAGGGACGGACAGGTCCTGTGGGATCCATGCCTGGTTCATTTTTATGAACGTCAGCTTGTCCACATTGGCTGTAGACAGGCGGCTGCGTTTGTCTGTAATGACGCCCCCTGCCGTGCTGAATACACGTTCAGACAAAACGCTGGCTGCCGGGCAGGCCAGCACCTCCAAGGCATAAAAGGCTAGCTCTGGCCACGTGGACAATTTAGAGACCCAGAAGTTGAATGGGGCCGAACCATCAGTCAGTACGTGGAGGGGTGTGCACACGTACTGTTCCACCATGTTAGTGAAATGTTGCCTCCTGCTAACACGTTGCGTATCAGGTGGTGGTGCAGTTAGCTGTGGCGTGTTGACAAAAGTTTTCCACATCTCTGCCATGCTAACCCTGCCCTCAGAGGAGCT
This sequence comes from Bufo gargarizans, assembly GCF_014858855.1. Lineage (NCBI taxonomy): Eukaryota > Metazoa > Chordata > Amphibia > Anura > Bufonidae > Bufo > Bufo gargarizans. Next base: position 138,405,604 of record NC_058085.1, on the reverse strand, counting down.
GGCCGTGACACAGCTGCCTTGGCGACCTCTTGCTCCTCCTCTGCCTTGGCCTTGGGCTTCCACTTGTTCCCCTGTGACATTTGGGAATGCTCTCAGTAGCGCGTCTACCAACGTGCGCTTGTACTCGCGCATCTTCCTATCACACTCCAGTGCAGGAAGTAAGGTGGGCACATTGTCTTTGTAGCGTGGATCCAGCAGGGTGGCAACCCAGTAGTCCGCACAGGTTAAAATGTGGGCAACTCTGCTGTCGTTGCGCAGGCACTGCAGCATGTAGTCGCTCATGTGTGCCAGGCTGCCCAGGGGTAAGGACAAGCTGTCCTCTGTGGGAGGCGTATCGTCATCGTCCTGCCTTTCCCCCCAGCCACGCACCAGTGATGGACCCGAGCTGCGTTGGGTGCCACCCCGCTGTGACCATGCTTCATCCTCATCCTCCTCCACCTCCTCCTCATCCTCGTCCTCCAGTAGTGGGCCCTGGCTGGCCACATTTGTACCTGGCCTCTGCTGTTGCCAAAAACCTCCCTCTGAGTCACTTCGAAGAGACTGGCCTGAAAGTGCTAAAAATGACCCCTCTTCCTCCTCCTCCTCCTCCTCCTCCTCCTGGGCCACCTCCTCTTCCATCATCGCCCTAAGTGTTTTCTCAAGGAGACATAGAAGTGGTATTGTAACGCTGATAACGGTGTCATCGCCACTGGCCATGTTGGTGGAGTACTCGAAACAGCGCAACAGGGCACACAGGTCTCGCATGGAGGCCCAGTCATTGGTGGTGAAGTGGTGCTGTTCTGTAGTGCGACTGACCCGTGCGTGCTGCAGCTGAAACTCCACTATGGCCTGCTGCTGCTCGCACAGTCTGTCCAGCATGTGCAAGGTGGAGTTCCACCTGGTGGGCACGTCGCATATGAGGCGGTGAGCGGGAAGGCCGAAGTTACGCTGTAGCGCAGACAGGCGAGCAGCAGCAGGATGTGAACGCCGGAAGCGCGAACAGACGGCCCGCACTTTATGCAGCAGCTCTGACATGTCGGGGTAGTTGTGAATGAACTTCTGCACCACCAAATTCAGCACATGCGCCAAGCAAGGGATGTGCGTCAAATTGGCTAGTCCCAGAGCTGCAACGAGATTTCGCCCATTATCACACACCACCAGGCCGGGCTTGAGGCTCACCGGCAGCAACCACTCGTCGGTCTGTTGTTCTATACCCCGCCACAACTCCTGTGCGGTGTGGGGCCTGTCCCCCAAACATATGAGTTTCAGAATGGCCTGCTGACGTTTACCCCGGGCTGTGCTGAAGTTGGTGGTGAAGGTGTGTGGCTGACTGGATGAGCAGGTGGAAGAAGAGGAGGAGGAAGCCGAGAAGGAGGAGGTGGCAACAGGAGGCAAAGAATGTTGCCCTGCGATCCTTGGCGGCGGAAGGACGTGCGCCAAACAGCTCTCCGCCTGGGGCCCAGCTGCCACTACATTTACCCAGTGTGCAGTTAGGGAGATATAGCGTCCCTGGCCGTGCTTACTGGTCCACGTATCTGTGGTTAGGTGGACCTTGCCACAGATGGCGTTGCGCAGTGCACACTTGATTTTATCGGATACTTGGTTGTGCAGGGAAGGCACGGCTCTCTTGGAGAAGTAGTGCCGGCTGGGAACAACATACTGTGGGACAGCAAGCGACATGAGCTGTTTGAAGCTGTCTGTGTCCACCAGCCTAAATGACAGCATTTCATAGGCCAGTAGTTTAGAAATGCTGGCATTCAGGGCCAGGGATCGAGGGTGGCTAGGTGGGAATTTACGCTTTCTATCAAATGTTTGTGAGATGGAGAGCTGAACGCTGGCGTGTGACATGGTTGAGACGCTTGGTGACGGAGGTGGTGGTGGTGGTGTTGGTGGTACATCCCCTGTTTGCTGGGCGGCAGGTGCCAACGTTCCTCCAGAGGCGGAGGAAGAGGCCGAGGCGGCAGCAGCAGAATAGGCCGAGGCGGCAGCAGCAGAAGAGGTAGCAGGGGGAGCCTGAGTGACTTCCTTGGTTTTAAGGTGTTTACTCCACTGCAGTTCATGCTTTGCATGCAGGTGCCTGGTCATGCAGGTTGTGCTCAGGTTCAGAACGTTAATGCCTCGCTTCAGGCTCTGATGGCACAGCGTGCAAACCACTCGGGTCTTGTCGTCAGCACATTGTTTGAAGAAGTGCCATGCCAGGGAACTCCTTGAAGCTGCCTTTGGGGTGCTCGGTCCCAGATGGCGGCGGTCAGTAGCAGGCGGAGTCTCTTGGCGGCGGGTGTTCTGCTTTTGCCCACTGCTCCCTCTTTTGCTACGCTGTTGGCTCGGTCTCACCACTGCCTCTTCCTCCGAACTGTGAAAGTCAGTGGCACGACCTTCATTCCATGTGGGGTCTAGGACCTCATCGTCCCCTGCATCGTCTTCCACCCAGTCTTGATCCCTGACCTCCTGTTCAGTCTGCACACTGCAGAAAGACGCAGCAGTTGGCACCTGTGTTTCGTCATCATCAGAGACATGCTGAGGTGGTATTCCCATGTCCTCATCATCAGGAAACATAAGTGGTTGTGCGTCAGTGCATTCTATGTCTTTCACCGCTGGGGAAGGGCTAGGTGGATGCCCTTGGGAAACCCTGCCAGCGGAGTCTTCAAACAGCATAAGAGACTGCTGCATAACTTGAGGCTGAGACAGTTTCCCTGGTATGCATGGGGGTGATGTGACAGACTGATGGGGTTGGTTTTCAGGCGCCATCTGTGCGCTTTCTGCAGAAGACTGGGTGGGAGATAATGTGAACGTGCTGGATCCACTGTCGGCCACCCAATTGACTAATGCCTGTACCTGCTCAGGCCTTACCATCCTTAGAACGGCATTGGGCCCCACCATATATCGCTGTAAATTCTGGCGGCTACTGGGACCTGAGGTAGTTGGTACACTAGGACGTGTGGATGTGGCAGAACGGCCACGTCCTCTCCCAGCACCAGAGGGTCCACTAACACCACCACGACCATGTCCACGTCCGCGTCCCTTACTAGATGTTTTTCTCATTGTTATGGTTCACCACAACAACAAATATATTATTTGGCCCAATGTATTGTATTCAAATTCAGCGGGATATAAATTTGAGGCCTAGTATTTAGGCGCTGGGTGACCGGTATGGATTTAGTGACAGAATTAGACTTGGAAATGCACAGAAGCGTGTGTGTGAAGTTATTCTGAATGACCCTATGTGCACCTTCAATATGATCTACCCTTTTAGGGATAGATTTCAAATAGCTCTGATATAGCAGAAACGACTAAATTATGAAATTGCTAAATTGGGAATTGTATTTCAACCCAGAACAAAAAATGTGCTTTGACGGACACTAAATAACTTTCCCAGCCACAACAGGACAGGGGTAACGAGAGATTTAGCGGGATATAAATTTGAGGCCTAGTATTTAGGCGCTGGGTGACAGGTATGGGTTTAGTGACAGAATTAGATTTGGAAATGCACAGTAGCGGGTGTGTGAAGTTATTCTGAATGACCCTATGTGCACCTTGAATATTATATACCCTTTTAGGGATAGATTTCAAATAGCTCTGATATAGCAGAAACCACTAAATTATGAAATTGCTAAATTGGGAATTGTATTTCAACCCAGAACAAGAAATGTGCTTGAACGGACACTAAATAACTCGCCCAGCTACAGCACTAGGGACAGATTTAGCGGGATATAAATTTGAGGCCTAGTATTTAGGCGCTGGGTGACAGGTATGGGTTTAGTGCCAGAATTAGACTTGGAAATACACAGTAGCGGGTGTGTGTGAAGTTATTCTGAATGACCCAATGTGCACCTTGAATATTATATACCCTTTTAGGGATAGATTTCAAATAGCTATGATATAGCAGAAACCACTAAATTATGAAATTGCTAAATTGGGAATTGTATTTCAACCCAGAACAAGAAATGTGCTTGAACGGACACTAAATAACTCGCCCAGCTACAGCACTAAGGACAGATTTAGCGGGATATAAATTTGAGGCCTAGTATTTAGGCGCTGGGTGACAGGTATGGGTTTAGTGCCAGAATTAGACTTGGAAATACACAGTAGCGGGTGTGTGTGAAGTTATTCTGAATGACCCAATGTGCACCTTGAATATTATATACCCTTTTAGGGATAGATTTCAAATAGCTCTGATATAGCAGAAACCACTAAATTATGAAATTGCTAAATTGGGAATTGTATTTCAACCCAGAACAAGAAATGTGCTTGAACGGACACTAAATAACTCGCCCAGCTACAGCACTAGGGACAGATTTAGCGGGATATAAATTTGAGGCCTAGTATTTAGGCGCTGGGTGACAGGTATGGGTTTAGTGCCAGAATTAGACTTGGAAATACACAGTAGCGGGTGTGTGTGAAGTTATTCTGAATGACCCAATGTGCACCTTGAATATTATATACCCTTTTAGGGATAGATTTCAAATAGCTCTGATATAGCAGAAACCACTAAATTATGAAATTGCTAAATTGGGAATTGTATTTCAACCCAGAACAAGAAATGTGCTTGAACGGACACTAAATAACTCGCCCAGCTACAGCACTAAGGACAGATTTAGCGGGATATAAATTTGAGGCCTAGTATTTAGGCGCTGGGTGACAGGTATGGGTTTAGTGCCAGAATTAGACTTGGAAATACACAGTAGCGGGTGTGTGTGAAGTTATTCTGAATGACCCAATGTGCACCTTGAATATTATATACCCTTTTAGGGATAGATTTCAAATAGCTCTGATATAGCAGAAACCACTAAATTATGAAATTGCTAAATTGGGAATTGTATTTCAACCCAGAACAAGAAATGTGCTTGAACGGACACTAAATAACTCGCCCAGCTACAGCACTAGGGACAGATTTAGCTGGATATAAATTTGAGGCCTAGTATTTAGGCGCTGGGTGACAGGTATGGGTTTAGTGCCAGAATTAGACTTGGAAATACACAGTAGCGGGTGTGTGTGAAGTTATTCTGAATGACCCAATGTGCACCTTGAATATTATATACCCTTTTAGGGATAGATTTCAAATAGCTCTGATATAGCAGAAACCACTAAATTATGAAATTGCTAAATTGGGAATTGTATTTCAACCCAGAACAAGAAATGTGCTTGAACGGACACTAAATAACTCGCCCAGCTACAGCACTAGGGACAGATTTAGCGGGATATAAATTTGAGGACTAGTATTTAGGCGCTGGGTGACAGGTATGGGTTTAGTGACAGAATTAGACTTGGAAATACACAGTAGCGGGTGTGTGTGAAGTTATTCTGAATGACCCAATGTGCACCTTGAATATTATATACCCTTTTAGGGATAGATTTCAAATAGCTCTGATATAGCAGAAACCACTAAATTATGAAATTGCTAAATTGGGAATTGTATTTCAACCCAGAACAAGAAATGTGCTTGAACGGACACTAAATAACTCGCCCAGCTACAGCACTAAGGACAGATTTAGCGGGATATAAATTTGAGGCCTAGTATTTAGGCGCTGGGTGACCGGTATGGATTTAGTGACAGAATTAGACTGGGATATGGCCAAAAAATAAACAGACTATTGCTGGTTAAATGCACTTGGTGTGACAGCTTCACCCTGATGTAGGCTTTAGCCAAAAAACAACCACACCATTGAGGGTTAAATGCACTTGGTGACAGGCGCAGCTTGCCCCTGATTTAGTATATGGCCAAAAAATGAACAGACTATTGCTGGTTAAATGCACTTGGTGTGACAGCTTCACCCTGATGTAGGCTTTAGCCAAAAAACAACCACACCATTGAGGGTTAAATGCACTTGGTGACAGGCGCAGCTTGCCCCTGATTTTGTATATGGCCAAAAAATGAACAGACTATTGCTGGTTAAATGCACTTGGTGTGACAGCTTCACCCTGATGTAGGCTTTAGCCAAAAAACAACCACACCATTGAGGGTTAAATGCACTTGGTCGCAGCTTGTGCTGGCGCACCACAAGACACAAAATGGCCGCCGATCACCCCAGAAAAATGTGACTGACAAACGGTCTGGGCAGCCTAAAAACAGTGAGCAATTGAGGATCAGCAGCTCAATGATCCACAGCTGCAGATCGATCAGTTAATCAAGTCCTTTGGAGGAGTTAATCTGCCTAATCTCGCCCTACTGTCGCAGCCGCAACCTCTCCCTACGCTAATCAGAGCAGAGTGACGGGCGGCGCTATGTGACTCCAGCTTAAATAGAGGCTGGGTCACATGGTGCTCTGGCCAATCACAGCCATGCCAATAGTAGGCATGGCTGTGATGGCCTCTTGGGGCAAGTAGTATGACGCTTGTTGATTGGCTGCTTTGCAGCCTTTCAAAAAGCGCCAAGAAAGCGTCACAAAAGCGCGAAGAAAGCGACGAACACCGAACCCGAACCCGGACTTTTACGAAAATGTCCGGGTTCGGGTCCGTGTCACGGACACCCCAAAATTCGGTACGAACCCGAACTATACAGTTCGAGTTCGCTCATCCCTACTGTCAGCTCTTCTTTATTTCAACATCAGATCTCTGTATCTGGTGTCCCCACAGCCAATTTCAGGCCATAGTGGTGACAGCAGTTATTATAGGCCAGCTATACTGGTCATTTCCCAGAGAGATAGAACATCATCATGGTACTGGAGTGAATAAGCAGCAGGGGACCAGAAACATCTGAAATGGGCATGGCAGGTGAATGTTTTTAGGGCATGGCAGGTGAATGTTTTTAGAGTCTTGTGCCCCCCCCCCCCCCTCCATTCACCAGTTTTTGCAGACTGCAAATTGCGGATCCACAGTGTGCGTTCTGCATTTTGCAGCTCAGAACATCCTTCCCTATGATAGAAATGGTCCTGTGGCTCAGAAAGCAGGTTTGTCGTGAGGATAGAACTAGGGTACATTTCAGAGGTATGATTGGGATAGTAAGGGCTGGGCAAAAAATACATCTTGGCATGGGCCAGGTAACCTGAGCAAACCTCTGAAAAGACACGACCAATCATATATGTAGTATTACACAGCACCAATTCAGATGACAGGGAACTGCTTACTGCTCATGAAGGGGTGTCCTGAATCCAGGAGACCCCTCTATTGTACACTGTCGGGGTGTCACCATGTGTTGCTGCTCTCTGGAAGGGATGGTAAGGCATGGTGCACCCCAATGGGAAATAACTCCAGAGTTAGGGTCTGCAGTAAACCAGGGTGCCTCTTTACTGGAGGAATTCAGGTACAAAACAATACAGGCGAGGCATTGGGCTGGCTTCTCCAGTCTCCTGCCTGGCAGAATTAGGGTATGATGCTGAGAAAAAGGCCTGAGCTAACTGTCCCTCTCGCAGAAGGCTGGTACCCTGGCCAAAGGCTGGAGGTCCACGGTCGGTAGCTCAGTAGTCCAGGTGGCTCCTTGGTCTCAGGGTTGGTGAACCATGGTCTGTGGCTCAGCATCCCTATGTCAGCGTTTTCTTTTGGTTACTCATGCAGGCTGTCAGAGTCTTCCTCTCCAAGCACTGGCCCGTAACTGCAGAACACTAGGGGCTCTGACTGCTCTCCTTATATACCATTTCTAGCTAGACAGGAACCCTCTAGTGGGAGGGGTGGAGTGGAGAAACTCAGCACAAACAATTACAAAGTTACCACTCCCATCTGTCACTGACATACTCAATGACAGCAGTTTTTCCAGAGAAAAACAAATTCCCAGACATAACAACAAAGCCTGAACCAGACATTCAAAAGGTCAGTCTGTCTGGTTTTAGTGGTAAACAAATATGGCTTTTACCCTCCAAAACATGGTCTTCTTTAAACCCTATGGCAGCTGTGGAAAATTACCAGCTTCGTATTCAAAGTCCCAAAATCCTCTCAGTATTCATTAACCCTTTCTACATTGCCTCACAAACACAATGTAGTGTAAAATGCAGTTACACAGTAATAAACAGTGAAAGTTAACCCTTTAAAGTAAAATAAAGCAAATTGATTGAGTTGATGAATTTGCATAGGGGAAATAGGCAAATGTCCAGACTTCAAAGTACCCATGCTCCAGGGCACTACATGCCCATATACCCTAACAAGGCTTGTGGACAGAGATCGTCAACATGAGACAAGTCATTAAATTAACCCTAATCTGGCTGGGTGGCCACATTGGTATTCCCGCAGGTTTAGCAGGCTGTTTCTTGACAGCATGTCATTCCCCTATCTGCTGTAGTTACTAAACAGGGTATAGGCAGGGAATATGGAGCATTAATTGTGAATTTTGTGTTATCTCTGAGCACTTCTGAATTCAGTCACTTAGTCAGTGCATTGTGGTGTGGGATGCAGAGCCGTGCCCTGTCTTGCCTTGCGTGTCATGTTTGCTGTTTCAATGACATCTGTTATGTCAGAGTCACTGGATAATTCCATGTTCATAACGATTACTGTAACATGGTAGCATGGAGGCAGACGGGAATTAAACGTGACACACACAGTAGTGAGAGATGTCTGTGGATTTTCCTTCTTACAGTGACAGGAGGTGATGTCTGCCTCCCACCCTATAGAGAGGAACTTACAATAGTGGCAGTATTCCCTTATTTATTCTGACACCTGCTAAATAAAGACACAGATCAGGCTGGAAACTTGTGAACAACACTGAGAGGACATGCTGGGAGATGTAGTTTCACTACTGTCCAACTTTGTTAGGAGATGATTGCTAGTATTGCCTAGTGATACATGCCTGCCAGCACCTTCGACCCAAGGCTGGTAAGAGGGCAAAAAAACAAAGAAACTGTGGCAACTTTTTGGGAATGTGCCAAGGGTGTCAGAAAAGGCTAAAAAGTTGCACATTTTGTTGAATAGTGGCATAGAGCTATAATATATGACCACCGTTATGTTTACTTTTTAAATCGATGATGATCTGCCTAGTACATAATGATGGAAATTTCTTACCAGAGTTCCTAAGGTGCAAGTGCCCTAAAGGCCATCACAGCTCTGCTAGGTGAAGGTCAGCTTTAGCTGAGTGTATTATTTATTACTGGAGACGTAGGGCTCCCTATGAATAGGCAGACAGTTGTATACATCTGGAATACATGGATCATTTCAAATGATCCCATCTAACATAGTAGGTGTATAGCCTTAGCTATACTGTTCTTCCAGCTGAGTGCAAAATTAGGCTTTCACATAACATTTGCCAAATACCATACTTCAGGCACATATATTTCCAGGGATTGTTAAATAAAAACTCATGCAGGTGTGCTAAAATAACAAAATAAGCCATACTCATCTCTTGTTTCCTCTTCCGCGCTGGGGTCCTCCTGCCACTGCCATCATCTTCCTGGCTGCAGCAGTGATGTTCTGTGAACACAGGTCACCATGCAGCCAGTCACCAGCCTCAGTACTATACGGGATGTCAGTATACAGTGCCTTGAAAAGGTATTCATACTTTTCCACATTTTTCACATTACACCCTGAAACTTAAAGGGTTTCTGTCATGAGAAATAACGTTATGTAGCTGACTGATATTAGAGATGTGCTAATCTCAGCAGTACATAACAGTATGCTTTATAACTCTCTGCCTGCCGCCGTTCTCTTAAAATAAAGACTTTTACAATATGCTAATGAGCCTCTAGGTGCTATTAGGGCGTTGCTTTAGCACCTAGAGGCTCGGTCTACGCACCCTTTGGCACGCCCAGGGATTAGTATTCTCATTCATGAAGATATACCATGTTCAATAATCTCCCGAAATGCAGAGGGGAGTTATGTTTTTTTGTATGGACAGTTTGAGAAAATAAGATGTGTAGTGGCAGGGGTTTATATCCCTCCACCTTATATGCATGAGGTGTTAAAATTATATGAGTTTCTACAGGATAAACATAATTGCCCATTATTATTGCTGGGGGATTTTAATTGTACCATGGATGAGGAATTAGATAGATTAACAAAGATAGACAAAAAAAAAAAAACAGGGCCTACGCCATTAAAAAAGCTAATGCAAGAGTTTGGTTGGTGTGACATATGGAGGACTCATAACCTGTTAACGAGACAATTTTCCTGTTATAGTAAAATATATGATTCTCTTTCCAGGATTGATTTTGTATTTGGAAACCAGGCGACTCTTAAGAATAAAGTGGCAGTCTATTATGGGGCGAGGTGCATCTCAGACCGTTCCCCAGTTTTATTAATGGAATGTCTAAGTGTAGAAGGGGAGAATGCTACTTGTAAACTCTATTCGGTTAATCCTATATGGGTTAACTTAATGGGGCGAGCGGAGCAACTTGAAAGAGATTTAATATTCTTTTTTAAAATAAATAAGGACTCAGCTGAAATAAATATGGTCTGGGATGCAGCCAAGGCTTATGTGAGAGGGTTGCTAAATAAAAAAATTATTGAGTTAGAAAAAGGTTTTAAGAAAAAGGAGTATGATTCAAAATTGCATTGAAAAATAAGGAGCAAGGGATGATTACTAAAAAAACGGAGGAAACAAGAGCTTGGTTGCTGGCGGCCAATAAGTATAACAATTATCTTAGGAAAAAAGCACAAAATATGGATTTATTTGTTAAGTCTAGAAGATCCTGGGAAGGGGGTAGACCAGGTAAATATCTGACTAAAGGCTGGTTCACATGAACGTGTGCTGCCTGTTGCAGTATTGCAGACCACATTTGCAGATCCGCAATACACGGGCACCGTTCCTTGTGCATTCTGCATCACAGATGCGGACCTATTCCCTTCAATGGGTCCACATATCCGGAGATGCGGAACGGAAGCACGGAACAGAACACGATCTCCATGTGGCTTGACCACGGTCAGTGCCCGGTTGTGTGAACGAGCCCTAAGATAGTTAAAAAGATGGAAACGGTTGCAAACATCTCTTCGATTTGAGAAAATGGGGGTATAATACATAATTAACCAGATAAGATAATGGGAGTGTTTAGGGAATATTATAAGAACTTCTACAAAGATTCAAATAGTTTATAGTAGTCGGGCTGGGTTTTTGGGAGATATTAATATTCCTAAATTTAGTCCTACTCAACAGGCAGAACTAGATCCGTCTATCTTAATGAATGAGGTGTTATCAGCTAAAACCCCACTTGGTAAAGAGTTGATAGGAAGATGGATGGAGCTAAATACAGTACAATCCTGGAGGAAAACCTGGTAGAGGCTGCAAAAGTCTTGAGACTGGGGCAGAGGTTCACCTTCCAGCAGGACAACGACCCTAAACATTCAGCAAGTGCCAAATGGAATGGTTTAGATCAAAGGCCCAATGGCCCAAAGTTCAGACCTAAATCCCACTGAGAATCTGGCAAGACTTGAAAATTGCTGTTCACAGATGTTCTCCATCCAATCTGATTGAGCTTGAGTTATTTTGCAAAGAAGAATGGGCAAAAATATTAGACTCTAGATGTGCAAAGCTGGTAGAGACGTACCCCATAAGACTTGCAGCGAAAGGTGGTCCTACAAAGTTTTGACTCAGTGGGACTGAATACAAATGCACACTACACTTTCCAGATTTTTAGTTCTTAAAATTTTTGAAAATCATGTATAATTTTCTTTTCACTTCCCACATACTTACTACTTTTGTCTATCACATAAAATCCCAATAAAATACATTTAAGTTTCTGGAAGTAACATGAAAAAATGTGGAACAATTCAAGAGTTATGAATACTTTTTCATTGTATACGACCTTTGTGCACAAAATGTCTCCACTGCAAGAGGGTAGTGTGGTGGGGTGTTACCAGAGCATAATGTAGATGATGTAGGAAGCGGCAAGGAGAGGGGTAGGAGTTTTGCTTCTTGTTATTTTATCACATTTACAGGGGAGCTGCTTTAGTTTCTGTTGAAATTGAACAACTCTTTTAAAGCTCTGTTCACATTGGTGTTCTATTTTGTCAGGACTCCACTATTTGGGGGGCAAGAATGACAGTCTGCAGCACTATTCATGTAGCCAAAAGTTTGATGGATACCTGACGGGCCCCATTATAAGTGAATAGGAATTGTCAGGGCACATTGGAATTTTAGCATGACTGTAAGGCTACTTTCACACTAGCGTTTTGGCTTTCCGTTTGTGAGATCCTTTCAGGGCTCTCACAAGCGGTCCAAAATTGATCAGTTTTGCCCTAATGCATTCTAAATGGAAAAGGATCCGCTCAGAATGCAGCAGTTTGCCTCCGATCAGTCACCATTCCACTCTGGAGGCGGACATCAAAACGCTGCCTGCTGCGTTTTGCTGTCCGCCTGACGAAGCGGAGCCAAACGGATCTGTTTTCTCTGACACAATCTGGCACAATAGAAAACGGATCCGTCCCCCACTGACTTTCAATGGTGTTCAAGACGGATCCATCATGGCTATAGAAGACATAATACAACCGGATCAGTTCATGATGCATGCATGCGGTTGTATTATTATAACGGAAGCATTTTTGCAGATCCATGACGGATCCGCAATAAACGCTAGTGTGAAAGTAGCCTCAAAGAGCATCTATCAGCAGGGTCAACCGTATTAAACCAGGCATACTGCCAGGTAGGGCAATCCAGCTGATTCCAGCAATACTTTTTTTTTATTCTTCTACATTGCTACTGCTTCCTTGGCAGCGCAGATACCTACTGTGTTTGCAGTGATACTCGGAATAACGGTGCAGGTGACATCTCACATGGCCCTGTCAATCAAGGAGAAGGGGGAGTGTCTTCAGCAGCAGAGCGTTGATGAACTGGTGCTCCGAGGGCTTGAGCCAGCCTCTTGATGTTCCAGGAGCTTAATTTGAATATAACAAGAAACAGATATTTCTCGTGAAGAGCACAATGTAAAAAAATAAATAATGTGCAATCAGCAGGGTCAGCCCTACTGGGCAATATGCCTTGATTAATCTGGTTTAATAGGGTTAACCCTGCTGACAGATGCTCTTTGAAAACCGAAGCTATCATGGTAGTTTGAACAATAAGTTAAAAAAACGGACTTCCGGTTCCGGCGCCACCATAGTAAGACGCACCTAACTTCGGCTCCATGAGAAGAAGCTCCACTCAATCATCATCCCTGTCATACCAGAGAAATTCCGGGATCATCGCCACCACAAGACGGGTGGACACCTATGGAACGTTTTATAGTGACCATGGGGAGCAGAACCAAAACTAAAAGCCAAGGCAAACAGGCCAAATCCGCAGCACGGAAAACAGATTTGGCGGAGGAAGACTTACTTATCCCCTCTTCACAACTATCCAGTTCACAGTGGGACTGAATAAGAACCCTGAATCTATCGGGGAGGAGCCCCAAATAAATTATAAAAAGCTAGCAATAGAGGTGGCTAACAAGATCCTCCCAGACCTCCAGGAATCACTGGCTAGCACGGTGGGAGCAACACTACAAGCGCTCCGAGATACTACTGCCGAACATGGCGTCAGAATAGATGGAGTGGAGCACAGAGTGCAGTCTCTAGAAGACACACACCACAAAATGAAAACTCACCTAGAATCAGTACTACGGGATAACAGATTACTTAGTGAAAAAGTGGACGATTTGGAAAATCGCTCCCGTAGAAATAATTTACGTATCATAGGCATCCCAGAGTCGGTTCCCGCCCAGGATCTCATGCGCATATGTGAAAATGACATACCGGCAGCATTGGGAATACAGAGTTGATGTAAAGTGGAGAGAGCGCACAGACTAGGCCCAGACCTGTGTGCAGGGAAGGATAACAACTTAAAAGCTCCAAGTGCACTGTCCAGGTGCCACAGAGCAGTAATTGTGAAATACCTGGACTTCACAGACAAAACAGCGATCCTGCAATCTTACAAACGAACCAGGTCAGTGGTGGAAATTAATGGTCACAGAATACTGATCTTTGGAGATTATTCAGCAGAAGTCCAAAGAAAAAGGCGAGAGTTCTCAACTACTTGTTCTGAAGTGTAGGAGTCTTTCCTACACTTCAGAACAAGTAGTTGAGAACTCTCGCCTTTTTCTTTGGACTTCTGCTGAATAATCTCCAAAGATCAGTATTCTGTGACCATTAATTTCCACCACTGACCTTGTTCGTTTGTAAGATTGCAGGATCGCTGTTTTGTCTGTGAAGTCCAGGTATTTCACAATTACTGCTCTGGGGCGCCTGGACAGTGCACCAGGTTCGTGCTCCTGTATTCTGCGGTGTTGAAAGTCTTCCAGGCGGATGGCTCTGTAACAACTTTCACCTCGATAAAAGAGGCAAGCGACAGTCTGGGAATACCTACCTAAAGCCTGCAGCGCAGAAGTTCACCCTTGCCACAAAAGGAACAAGCGTCGGGCGGTAACAATATGGGATCGACAGACGATCTAGAGCAGAATTCAGATCAAGCAGCAGTAACATCTAGAGGACTCAACTCGCACCAAATCACTTGATAACCCCTGGTGCTATCACTGATCACACATGAAAATGGACCTTCCGGTGACTACTGACGGGAAAGCCGGTGTCGCCAATTATTGTGGGGTTGCTAGACAAGACACGTAATATCAGGGCTTACCATTGAATAGTTTGCTTTGGCTTTTCTCATTTATTCTTAGTTGTAGAGGAGCTTAGTCGTGGACTTTTGAAGTCACAGAAAGAGACCATGGTGAAAAAAGTCTCAGACAGCCGAAAAAGATGGCAGCAGTCACCTCTGGCGATAATTTCATTGGGCTGTAAAATGAGGTCTCTAGTCATACCCCAGTTCAGTTTTTTTGTTTTGTTATGTTTTTTATGGTCAAATATGCAACACGTTTGGTTAACATTAATACTTCCTGGGAAATGGGAGAGTTGGGCTAAGGCTACTTTCACACTAGCATTCGATCGGATCCGTTCTGAACGGATCCGATCATATTAATGCAGACGGAGGCTCCGTTCAGAACGGATCCGTCTGCATTATATTGGCAAAAAAAAGCTAGTGTGAAATTAGCCTGAGCGGATCCGTCCAGACTTTTACATTGAAAGTCAATGGGGGACGGATCCGTTTGAAGATTGAGCCATATTGTGGCATCTTCAAACGGATCCGCCCCCATTGACTTACATTGTAAGTCTGGACGGATCCGCACGCCTCCGCACGGCCAGGCGGACACCCGAACGCTGCAAGCAGCGTTCAGGTGTCTGCCTGCTGAGCGGAGCGGAGGCTGAACGCCGCCAGACTGATGCAGTCTGAGCGGATCCGCATCCATTCAGACTGCATCAGGGCTGGACGGAAGCGTTCGGGTCCGCTCGTGAGCCCCTTCAAACGGAGCTCATGAGCGGACAGCCGAACGCTAGTGTGAAACTAGCCTAATACATTCCAAAGGCTGAGGCAGGTACACAGTGAAAATTACTGGAGCAGCATTTATAATTTACCCCAAAATATACATGCGGGTGGTAACTTGGAAGTTGGAATGTTAAGGGGCTGAAATCCCCTCAAAAAAGGATGATGGTATTGCAGCATCTTAAAAAATTAAGGACAGATGTGGCTCTACTACAAGATGCCAATTGTCCCATTACTTTTGGTCACTTAACAAGTGGGAGGCACATATGCAAACTGTTGTAATTTCTACACCGTTCCCCTGATTTGGATGTAAATACCCTCACTTTAAAGCTGACAGTCTGCAGTTAAAGCACATCTTGTTCGTTTCATTTCAAATCCATTGTGGTGGTGTATGGAGCCAAAAATGTCAGAATTGTGTCGATGTCCCAAAATTTTTGGACCTGACTGTAGCATTCTGTTTTAAGAATTCTATTATTTTCCCTTATAACCATATTATAAGGGAAAATAATAATGATCGGGTCCCCATCATCTCCTAACAACCATGCGTGAAAATAGCACCGCATCCGCATTTGCTTGCGGATGCTTGTGATTTTCCCGCATCTCCTTTTTACTTCTATGGGGCCGGCGTTGCGTGAAAAACGCACACAATATAGAGCATGCTGCGATTTTCACGCAATGCACAAGTGATTCGTGAAAATCACCGCTCATGTGCACAGCCCCATAGAAATGAATGGGTCGGGATTCAGTGCGGGTGCAATGCGTTCACCTAACGCATTGCACCCGCGCCTGTGTGAAAGGGGCCTTAAGGGATGAGGGTGGAAGGGCTCACACATTACCTTAAAAAATAAATGGAATCCTGAGAGACTTTTACTCTGCTCTTTATACAGAAATCACTGAATTTGTAGATAAAGTAGGGTATGTATTGTGAGGATTCACTCTGGTAGGCAGGGAAAGCGGATGCAGAACAGAGGCAAAAGAAACAGTTTGTAAAACAAAATTTCAGTGTTTATTCACACAGGAGGAAAAAACAAAGCAACATTTTTCAGCCTTAGTGTTCGTTCACACAAAGGAAAGTCCAAAGCACAAAACAGTCACCTTGTTAGCAGGTTTTTTTAGCATCCACAACAGGTCCTCTAGCACGGCACCATGCCTCAGATCCCAAAACAGAAACCTTGATTCTGAGCCCAGCTGCCTATTTAAAGTACAGACAGGTGCTAACAAAACCCGGACCGGCACTTACTCTCTGGTCCGGTATTTGATCTCACCTGGCTGGAAATCAGCCTAGCCGCCCATGTTGGGAGGAAAATACCTGCCTTCCCAAACAAAAACCCTTGCTATGTCACATACCCTCCACCTTTGATCAACCCTGAGGGGGTGAACACACGCCAGACAGTGTACCCGGGACAGGGCATCCGCGTTTCCCTGTAACCGGCCTGCCCTGTGTTCTACTGTAAACTTAAAGTTTTGCAAGGACAAGAACCCCTGGTGACCCAAGCATTCCTCTTTGGCCTGGCTCATCCACTTGAGAGGGGAGTGGTCAGTCACCAGACGGAACTTTCTCCCCAACAGATAATAGCGAAAAGACTCGAGTGCCCACTTGATGGCGGGGGCACTCTCTCTCCACTATATTGTACCGGGTCTTGGCTGAAGTGAGCTTACGGCTGAGATATACAACAGGATGCTCCTCCCCGTTGACTTCCTGAGACAGTACAGCACTAAGGCCCACTTCGGAGGGATCGGTTTGTACTATAAACTCTCTTTTGAAGTCGGGCGTCACCAAAATTGGGGACCCACACAGGGCCAACTTCAAAGCGGAGAAAGCCTCTTTCGCCTGGTCCTTCCAGCGGACCATCACGGACTTCCATCCCTTCAAGAGCCCTGTCAATCGAGCTGC
Source organism: Bufo gargarizans (assembly GCF_014858855.1). NCBI lineage: Eukaryota > Metazoa > Chordata > Amphibia > Anura > Bufonidae > Bufo > Bufo gargarizans. The sequence goes on along the minus strand of NC_058085.1, from coordinate 138,388,529 downwards.
TAAAGTGGCAAAATGGGGAACAAACCTCATATAATAGCCCACCATTCCCAGGAACGACTTTACTTGCCTAGAGGGGACAGGTCGGGGCCAATTCCTTATCACCTCTATTTTGTTTACTTGGGGTTTGATGACTCTGCGCCCAATGACATACCCTTTGATATCCTCTAACCCCATTGCACATTTTTTGGGGTTAACTGTTAGACCAGCCTTTCAAAGGGAGTCCACTACGGCCTGTACTTTGGGCAGGTGACTTTCCCAGTCGGTACTGTGAATGACAATATCATCCAGATAAGCCGATGTGGGCGAAGCACAATGTCCATTAGACGTTGAAAAGTGGCAGGGGCACCATGCAGACCGAAGGGTAACACCTTATATTGGTACAGCCAGGGGAGGGCTGGGACGGGGGGCAGGGAGGCAATTTCCCCCCAGGCCTGCCCTAAAGGCCTCATGCACACGACAGTTTATTTTCACGGTCCGCAAAAACGGGGTCCGTAGGTCCGTGATCCGTGACCGTTTTTTCGTCCGTGGGTCTTCCTTGATTTTTGGAGGATCCACGGACATGAAAAAAAAGTCGTTTTGGTGTCCGCCTGGCCGTGCGGAGCCAAACGAATCCGTCCTGAATTACAATGCAAGTCAATGGGGACGGATCCGTTTGAAGTTGACACAAAATAGTGCCATTTCAAACGGATCCGTCCCCATTGACTTTTAATGTAAAGTCTGGAGTTCTTTTATACCATCGGATTGGAGTTTTCTCCAATCCGATGGTATATTTTAACTTGAAGCGTCCCCATCACCATGGAAACGCCTCTATGTTAGAATATACTGTCGGATATGAGCTACATCGTAAAACTCAGATCCGACAGTATATTCTAACACAGAGGCGTTCCCATGGTGATGGGGACGCTTCAGGTTAGAATATACTGAAAAACTGTGTACATGACTGCCCCCTGCTGCCTGGCAGGTGCTGCCAGGCAGCAGGGGGCAGACCCCCCCCCCCCTGTTTTTAACTCATTGGTGGCCAGTGCGGCCGCCCCCCCCCCCTCCCTCCCCTGTAGTTAACTCGTTGGTGTCCTGTGGGCCGCCCTCCCTCCCCTGTAGTTAACTCATTGGTGTCCAGTAGGCCCCCCCTCCGTCCGCTATAGATAACTCATTGGTGGCCAGTGGGCCCTCTCCCCTCCCTCCCCCTCCTAATTAAAATCACCCCCCTATCATTGGTGGCAGTGGTGAGTACCGATCGGAGTCCCAGTGTAATCGCTACTGCAGTCCCGGTTGCCATGGTAGCTTAGCAATTTGTAGAAGCTTCATACTTACCTGAAGAGCTGCGATGTCTGTGACCGGCCGGGAGCTCCTCCTACTGGTAAGTGAAAGGTCTGTGCGGCGCATTGCCTATAGCACAGACCTATCACTTACCAGTAGGAGGAGCTCCCGGCCGGTCACAGACATCGCAGCTCTTCAGGTAAGTATGAAGCTTCTACAAATTGCTAAGCTACCATGGCAACCGGGACTGCAGTAGCGTCCCGGTTGCCATGGTTACCGATCGGAGCCCCAGCGATTACACTGGGACTCCGATATGTACTCACCACTGCCACCAATGATAGGGGGGCGATTTTAATTAGGAGGGGGAGGGAGGGGAGAGGGCCCACTGGCCACCAATGAGTTATCTATAGCGGACGGAGGGGGGGCCCACTGGACACCAATTAGTTAACTACAGGGGAGGGAGGGGGGGCTGGCTACCAAGAAGTTAACTACAGGGGAGGGAGGGGGGGCGGCCGCACTGGCCACCAATGAGTTAACTACAGGGGAGGGGGGGGGGGCGGCCGCACTGGCCACCAATGAGTTAAAAACAGGGGGGGGGGTCTGCCCCCTGCTGCCTGGCAGCACCTGCCAGGCAGCAGGGGGCAGTCATGTACACAGTTCTTTTACTATATTCTAACCTGAAGCGTCCCCATCACCATGGGAACGCCTCTGTGTTAGAATATACTGTCGAAGTGAAAACTCACCTCTGAAAAAGCTTTTATGCAGACGGATCTTCGGATCCGTCTGTATGAAAGCAACCTACGGCCACGGATCACGGACACGGATGCCAATCTTGTGTGCATCCGTGTTCTTTCACGGACCCATTGACTTGAATGGGTCCGTGAACCGTTGTCTGTCAAAAAAATAGGACAGGTCAGATTTTTTTGACAGACAGGAAACACGGATCACGGTCTCGGCTGCAAAACGGTGCATTTTCCGATTTTTCCACGGACCCATTGAAAGTCAATAGGTCCGTGAAAAAAAACAGAAAACGGCACAATGGCCACGGATGCACACAACGGTCGTGTGCATGAGGTCAAAGCATGTTAAACACGGCCGCTGGGCTGTCTTTAATGGATAATTATATATTTTTTTTATTCTTCAGGGCCGCACCGCCAATCCCCAAAGGTGGCGTGGCCCTGATTCTAGTTGCTGGCGGTGGTGGGGGGGGAGGGGGGGAGCAGGAGGAGATGAGAGCTTCCATTGTGAAAGCTCTCTCATCTCCATATTCATCTGTATCGCCGTCCTCAGGACAGCGATACAGATGCCTGTGCTGCGGCAGGGCAGGGAAGAGGCTTCTCCCTTCCCTGTTCTTCTGATAGGCTGCAGGCACTAATGCCTGCAGCCTATCAGAGGCCGGCTTAGGCGGTGCAATGACGTCATTATCATCGCGCCGCCTGAGCTGGGCAGCACACAGCAGGGACACAGGCCAAAAGAGGCCTGCATAGCATCACTGCTGAAGAAGGTAAGTATTATTAAAAAATATATATTTCCTTTGCGGGAGGAACTGGCACTATGGGGGCATCTGGCATTTCTTACAGCCCCATATTTTTTGGGGGTAGCACTCTGGGGGAATTTATTTCTTCCCTATTTTGGGGGGGCACTATGGGGGCACTTCTTACTGGCACATTATGGGGGGCACCATGGGGGAGAGGAGCACTATGAGGGCATCTGGGGGCTCTAAAGGGGCTTTTATTTTATTGGCACACTATGGGGGGCACCATAGGGGAGAGAGGCACTATGGGGCATCTGTTGGCACTATAAGGGCATTATTTGGGGGCACTATGGGGTAGAGGTGGCTCTAAAGGGGCCTTTTTTTATTGGCACATTATGGGGGGCACTATGGCATCTGGTGGCACTAAGAGGGCATTTTTTACTGGCACATTATGGGAGGCACTATTGGGGAGAGCGGCACTATGGGGCATTATTTGGGGACACTATGGGGGAGTGGAGAACTATTGGGGCATCTGGTGGCACTAAGAAGGGGCATTTTTTTACTGGCACATTATGGGGGACACTATGGGAAAGGGGGAGAGGAGCACTATGAGGGCATTTACTGGGGCACTATATAGGGGTATTTTATACTGGCATACATTATGGGGACATTAGCTCAACTGCAGGCACTAAGCAGGGGTATTTCATGTACTGTCATATTATAGGGAGAATTATTACTACTAGGGGGTATTATTCAGAGCTTTAGTACTACTGGGGGGCTATGAGGATTACTAGTATGGGCACTATAGGGGCATTTTTACTACGAAGTGTGCTCTGGCAGATAATTATTTATATTGGTGGGATTTTGGGGGGCACACTGGCATAGTGTCGGCTTAGCACTCCCCTCTCCGTATGATGTGTAGAGACAGGCCTCAACAATAGAATTTCAGCTGTACAGTGTTTGTTGGGAGTGGCCTATTATATGTAGGAGGGGCTTTTAATAATGGGTGGGGCAAAAAAAAAATCCATTCCTAGATGGCTTTTAGAAATGGCCAGGCAAAAGAATCGGCACAGCGTGCTACACGTGCCACATTTGGGGGCAGTAAATGCAATGTGTTCCTGTATAAAATAAAATAAAAGTCTGCAAAATAAAAATGGGCCACTTGACTGGATTTGCCCCCCAGGAATAAGGCTGCCAGCCCTCCCCTGGGTACAGCCCCTCTGGTGTAATGAAGGCAGTTTTATCCTTGGCAGCCTCCATCAAGGGTACCTGCCAGTACCCTTTGGGGAATTCCAAAACAGAAAAATACCGGGTTTGGCCTAACCTTTCAATAAGCTCATCCACCCGAGGCATGGGATATGCATCAAATTTAGATATTTTGTTCAGCTTGCGAAAATTACAAGTTACAAAACCGTAACGTCCCGTCCGGCTTGGGTATTAAGACTATAGGACTGGCACACTCACTTTTAGACTCCTCAATGACGTCTAGCCGCAGCATGAGCTGCACTTCCTCCGAGATGGCTTGTCGCCGAGCATCGGGTACCCGGTATGGCTTTAACCGGACTTTAGCCTGAGGATCACTGACAATGTCATACTGGATTGCGGATGTGCGTCCAGGGAGGTCCGAGAACACATCCGTGTTCCGACTAATGAACTCCATGGTCTCCTGAGCCTGTTTAGAGAAGAGGCTGTCAGCAATTTTTACTGTGTCAACCGCTTCCCTTGCCTCAGACATAGGAACCAGAACCTCTTCCCCTAGAAAACCCAGCCGCGGGCTGTCTTCAGTACAGGTCTCCCTATCTTTCCAAGGTTTAAGTAAATTAACATGGTAAACCTGCTCCGGCTTCCGCCGCCCTGGCTGGTGTACCTTGTAATTTACCTCTCTAACTTTCTTGAGTACCTCGTAGGGCCCCTGCCATCTAGCCCGGAACCATGGGTGTAGGAACCCCCAAAAATCTGGGGGGACAGCATTTTTGCTCGCCGGGTATATTCTTATTCAGTAAACTGCGAGTTGTTTATATCATTACATTTTGAGAGTGTGTGTATGTGTGAAAAATCTCACAACAATAAAAAATATGCAAAAGGAACAGTTCTTTGTTTATCAGGTCACAGAAATTAACCAAACGTTTGGCATATATTTCAGTTATTCCACTTAAAACTAGTGGTAATGATGCCTGAATGGTGATTCAGTGATCTCTTTTTGTTGGCATGCTTCTGGGCTTGATGAGGATGTATTTGCTTTACTAAGCTTTGTAAAAAAACTTGCGTATATCCATTCTGACTTTCTTCACTCAAACTGACTTTTAAGCATAAAGCTAAGGTTCCAGAAAAGACAAAATTTAAAGAAGAATGATAATACTGAATGATAACAAGATTTAGATTCCTAACCTGGGGGCAGTGGCGTGCCTAGGGTATTTGGCACCTGGGGCGGGTAATTTCTCTGGCACCCCCACCCCCCCGCTGAAACAATAATCTCCCCTTATATATAATTTACTTACAGTTCTGAAGACTCAGGGGTGCTGGCTGGCTTGGCCTCAGGGGTTTTGGCTGGCTTAGCCGGGCAGAAGGAGTGTGGGAGACTGTGAGGGCTTTTTCTCCAAGCTGCTCTGGATCAGTGCTCTGGGCAGCTGGACTCTGGGCTGGAAGTGGGCACAATTAGAAAAAAATATTTTTCATTACACCTCAGGTCAGACCACCAATAATATCCCCAATGTTAATAAGACCTCAGATCACACCTCAGCTCAGACCCCAATATGAATGACCCCCGATCAGACATCAGATAAGAGCGCCATGCCTCATAGCAGCCCCCAGTGCCTCTCCAGCAGCCCCCCAGTGCCTCTTATCAGCCTCCTAGTGCCTCTTATCAGCCAATAATAACAGCCCCCCCAATCATGTGCCAGTAATAACAGCCCCCCAACCATGTGCCAGTAATAGCCCCCCAAATCATGTGCCAGTAATAACAGCCCCCCCCAATCATGTGCCAGTAATAACAGGGCCCCCCCCCCATTATGTGCCAGTAATAATAGGGCCCCACCAATCATGTGCCAGTAATAACAGGGCCCCTCCAATCATGTGCCAGTAATAACAGCCCCCCTCCCAATCATGTACTAGTAATAACAGGGCCCCCTCATTATGTGCCAGTAATAACAGGCCCCCGCATTATGTGCCAGTAATAACAGGGCCCCCATTATGTGCCAGTAATAACAGGGGCCTCCCCATTATGTGCGAGTAATAACAGGGGCCCCCCATTATGTGCCAGTATATATTTTTTTTTAAAATTAACACTTATACTTACCTCTTTGGCAGCGATGCGATGCAGGCCTCTTCCGGCCTGTGTCCCGCTCTGTACGGCTCAGGCGGCGCGATGACCCCTAGTGCCAGCAGCCTATCAGAGGAACAGGAAAGGGACACACCTCTCTCCTGCTCCTCTGCACAGCCTTCTGTTTGCATTGCTGTCCTGAGGATGGCGATACAAACAGATCACTATGGAGATGAGCGCTTCCACAATGGAAGCGCTCATCTCAGTGCACCGCTGCCGCACACATTGCCCCGCTAGGGGGGATTTCACCATACCTGTCCCCCCGCATTATTTCCTGGGGGGGATCCGTCCCCCCCGCTTCCTATGCCCATGCCAGGAACTTACTGTCCACGGTCGGTACCAGAATCAAAACCCGATCACCCGGGTTAAAGTTCCGGACCCGAGCCTGCCGATTATAGATCCGACTCTGGGCTCGCTGAGCGGCCTTGATATGCTCCCTGACAAAAGGCAAAACAGTCTCTATCCGCTGTTGCATCTTAATTACATACTCCAGGACACTTTTATGCGGAGTGAGTTGCTGTTCCCACGCCTCTTTGGCCACGTCCAACAGACCACGAGAATGTCTGCCATAAAGCAATTCGGAGGGCGAGAAGCCAGTAGAGGCCTGGGGTACCTCTCGCACAGCGAACATGAGATAGGGCAGAAGAAGATCCCAATCCTTACCATCTTTAGACACCACCCTTTTTAACATAGTTTTTAGAGTTTTGTTAAACCTTTCAACCAGACTGTCCGTTTGCGGATGGTACACAGACGTTCGTAACTGTCTGATATGCAGCAACTTACAAAGTTCCCTCATGAACTTGGACATAAAAGGGGTCCCCTAGTCAGTCAGAACCTCTTTAGGTAGCCCCACTCGGGAGAACAACTTCATTAGCTCCTTAGCTATAAGCTTCGCCAATGTATGTCGCAGTGGCACCGCCTCCGGGTCCCGTATGGCGTAGTCCAGGACGACCAAGATGTGTTGGTGTCCTCTAGCGGACTTCGGTACTGGGCCTACAAGGTCCATAGCGATTTACTCAAACCGCACCTCGATGATCAGGAGAGGTACCAAGGGACTGCAGAAAAGGTGCTGGGGACTAGTTGCCTGGCAGGTCGGGCAAGACTTACAGAATTATTCCACCTCCTTAAACACACTGGGCCAGTAAAACCGTTGTAGTATCCGGTCCTGTGTCTTCTGCATTCCCAGATGACCCCCGAGAACATGCTGGTGGGCTAACTCTAACACGAGTTTGCGATAAGCCTTGGTCACCACCAACTGTTCAACTGTGAAGATACGAGATGTGCAGCACCTGAAACTACGGATACTGGAAGCCTGTGCTAGCATTTCTCCTGCAGTGTTGCTATCAGTGTGTGAAGAGTGGGAGAAGAGGGTTGCATTGACAATCCAACACAAGTGGTCAGAAACTTGTAAATAACTCATGAAAGAATAAAGTTACGTTAAAACCAAGCACAAAATTGCTTTATGGCAGACATTCTCGTGGTCTGTTGGACGTGGCCAAAGAGGCGTGGGAACAGCAACTCACTCCGCATAAAAGTGTCCTGGAGTATGTAATCAAGATGCAACAGCGGATAGAGACTGTTTTGCCTTTTGTCAGGGAGCATATCAAGGCCGCTCAGCGAGCCCAGAGTCGGATCTATAATCGGCAGGCTCGGGTCCGGAACTTGAACCCGGGTGATCGGGTTTTGATTCTGGTACCGACCGTGGACAGTAAGTTCCTGGCATGGGCATAGGAAGCGGGGGGGACGGATCCCCCCCAGGAAATAATGCGGGGGGACAGGTATGGTGAAATCCATTGTGGAAGCGCTCATCTCCATAGTGATCTGTTTGTATCGCCATCCTCAGGACAGCAATGCAAACAGAAGGCTGTGCAGAGGAGCAGGAGAGAGGTGTGTCCCTTTCCTGTTCCTCTGATAGGCTGCTGGCACTAGGGGTCATCGCGCCGCCTGAGCCGTACAGAGCGGGACACAGGCCGGAAGAGGCCTGCATCGCATCGCTGCCAAAGAGGTAAGTATAAGTGATAATTTTTAAAAAAAATATATACTGGCACATAATGGGGGGCCCCTGTTATTACTCAAACCGCACCTCGATGATCAGGAGAGGTACCAAGGGACTGCAGAAAAGGTGCTGGGGACTAGTTGCCTGGCAGGTCGGGCAAGACTTACAGAATTATTCCACCTCCTTAAACACGTTTGATGTGTCACATGACCCTCTTCCTATTGAAAAAACAAAAGTTGGATTCAAAATGCCCGACTTCAAAATGGCCGCCATGGTCACTACCCATCTTGAAAAGTTTCCCCCCTCACATATACTAATGTGCCACAAACAGGAAGTTAATATCACCAACCATTCCCATTTTATTAAGGTGTATCCATATAAATTGCTCACCCTGTATTTTGTCACGTGACACAGGTTTAAATTTAGCTGGTTTAATCCAAGACATCCAGCCGTACCCGGAAAAAAATATTTTGGCGTTTACGCCAGCCTCACTGCGCATGCCTGCATCCTCCAACAGTTCTGAGGATTCTCTTTGGTAGGCAGGGTAAGCGGATGCAGAACAGAGGCAAAAGAAACAGTCTGAAAAACAAAACTTCAGTGTTTATTCACACCTGAAGAAAAAACGAAACATTTTTCAGCCCTAGGCTACTTTCACACTAGCGTTGTTTAAATCCGGCGTTCAATTCCGACACCGGAACTGCCCGCCGAATCCGGAAAAACGTGTGAAAACGGATTACATTTGAATCCTGATCAGGATTTTGATCACAATGAAAAAATGCATTGGAAAAAACGGATCCGCCATTTATGGACTTTTTTCCACATTTTTTGGGTTTAACATGCAAAAGCCGGATCCAGTTTGACTGAACACACGGCGCCGGATTCGGCGTTAATGAAAGTAAATGGGAAAAAGGCCTTAGGCCTCTTTCACACTTGCGTTGTCCGGATCCGGCGTGTACTCCACTTGCCGGAATTACACGCCGGATCCCAGAGCGCCCCATGCGCATGGATGACGTGCCATGCGATCACGTGATCCATGCGCTTGGGGCGCCCTGACGTCACTCTGGAGCGCCCCGGGAGCCGCACGGACGGTAAGTATACTGCTCCCCCGCTCCCCACTATACTTTACCATGGCTGCCAGGACTTTAGCGTCCCGGCAGCCATGGTAACCATTCAGAAAAAGCTAAACGTCGGATCCGGCAATGCGCCGAAACGACGTTTAGCTTAAGGCCGGATCCGGATCAATGCCTTTCAATGGGCATTAATTCCGGATCCGGCCTTGCGGCAAGTCTTCAGGATTTTTGGCAGGAGCAAAAAGCGCAGCATGCTGCGGTATTTTCTCCGGCCAAAAAACGTTCCGGTCCGGAACTGAAGACATCCTGATGCATCCTGAACGGATTTCTCTCCATTCAGAATGCATTAGGATAAAACTGATCAGGATTCTTCCGGCATAGAGCCCCGACGACGGAACTCTATGCCGGAAGAAAAGAACGCAGGTGTGAAAGAGCCCCTATCCGGCGTTCAGTCAAAGGGCCAGATTTATCACGACTCTGACAGCTCACTCCACTTTCACATATGGCTAAAGTCCGTTTTAGCCAAGTCAGATTTATGATCGCCCCTTTAAGACTGTAATAAATGTGGTTTGACGGTAGCAATTTATCCGTCAGTAAGCAGCTTTTCAAAAGTCGCACGTTTTTATGAAAAAGTCGCATGTTCTATTAAAAAGTCTCATAAGGTAAGCATGGTCCTCACTGGAGTGAAGTTGCGACTTTTTTGCGACTTTTTAAAACAGTCCCAATAGTAAATCTGTCTAGAGATTCATTTACATACGAAAACACGCCCACTTTCAGAAAACTGGCGAGCATAGTGCAGAGCAGAAAAAAGTCGCAAATTTGTGCGCAGTTTTAGCCTTTGGGACTTTTTTGCGACTTTTCCACTCCACAAAAGTGACTTTGCCTAATGATATATCTGGCCCAAAGTGTTCAGGATTTTTGGCCGGAGGTAAAAATACAACATGCTACGGTTTTCTGAAAAGCCTGATCAGTCAAAAAGACTGAACTGAAGACATCCTGATGCATCCTGAACAGATTACTCTCTATTCAGAATGCATTAGGATAAAACTGATCAGTTCTTTTGCGGATTTGAGCCCCTAGGACGGAACTCAGCGCCAGAAAAGAAAAACGCTAGTGTGAAAGTACACTTAGTGTTCGTTCACACAAATCAAAGTCCAAAGCACAAAACAGTCACCTTATTTTAGCAGGTTTTTGCAGCGGTCCACAACAGGCTTTAGGGGGCCTGTTCCCCCGCATGCGTCTCTCAGCCCTCTAGCACGGCACCATGCCTCAGATCCCAAAACAGAGACCTTGATTCTGAGCCCAGCTGCCTATTTAAAGGACAGCCAGGTGCTGCCAAAACCCAGACCGGCACTTAAACTCCTGTCCGGTATTTGATCTCACCTGGCTGGAAATCAACCCAGCCGCCCGTGTTTTGAGGAAAATACCTGCCTTCCCAAACAAAGCCCCTTTCTATGTCACAGTATATATTGCAAATCACTGAAGCTAGTATATATATCCCTTAAAACGTCACTTTTAATAGCATTATTTAAAAATATAACCCACAGACAAACAAACAAACAGATACACATATTAGATAAAAGGTATGTGGTAGGGGACAAATGACCCTGTAACACTTTAGGCAAATGGAACAAGGCACATGGGAAAGGATTACCGCTAAGCGGTTACTCACGATACTGTTGATGGAAAAACGATGACGATGGCAAATGACTGATGAGGTCACTGCAGGTAATCCCGGGGAACGATTTCACATCCAGAATGTTGATCGAATAGTCATTCCAGGATGCTGGTTAGAAGTTCATCAGGAAAATCAAACTTGTAGATGAAAAAAGAAGATAAGCAAATTCACATCTGTATATAGGCACTCTGGGATATCTTTCTCTAAAAGCCTACACTCTCCCTGTCTAAAGCGGGACGATGCTCCAAAAAGAAGGGGGCGCTCCCACTTGAGAGATACTATGCCCTAGAATTAGAGTCCCTGCCTAAATTATATCCCAATGGCAATGAGGCCTATGAAAAGATAGTCCTAAAGGTGTCCCATCTCCACTGAAAACATTTCCAGACGCGTTTCCCCGGCTTTGGTAAAGCGGTTTATCAGGGGAGAATCCAGAACACAAAATAGCTGTAGCAGATACTAATGCGCATGTGCCCTGTCACGTGCATGCGCATTAGTATCTTTGGGACCCGGATATATCAGGTCATAGGGTATTTAAACCTGTGGTGGCAATCTATGCACGCCGCAGGCCATTACATTGGCTACCATTCTGCTACAGCCATTGTGCGTTCTGGATTCTCCCCTGATGAACAGCTTTACCATAGCCAGGGTAACGCGTCGGAAGACTTTTTAGTGGAGATGGGACACCTTTAGGACTATCTTTTCATAGGCCTCATTGCCATTGGGATATAATTTAGGCAGGGACTCTAATTCTAGGGCATAGTATCTCTCAAGTGGGAGCGCCCCCTTCTTTTTGGAGCATCGTCCCGCTTTTAGACAGTGAGAGGGTTTTTAGGGAAAGATATCCCAGAGTGCCTACATACAGATGTGAATTTGCTCATCTTCTTTTTTCCATCTACAAGTTTGATTTTCCTGATGAACTTCTAACCGGCATCCGGGATTACCTGCAGTGACCTCATCAGTCATTTGCCATCGTCATCATTTTTCCATCAACAGTATCGTGAGTAACCGCTTAGCGGTAACCCTTTCCCATGTGCCTTGTTCCATTTGCCTAAAGTTTTACATAGTTATTTGTCCCCTACCACATACCTTTTATCTAATATGTGTATCCGTTTGTTTGTCTGTGGGTTATATTTTTAAATAATGCTATTAAAAGTGACATTTTAAGGGCTATATATACTAGCTTTACTGCTCTTTATACAGGTCAAATGGGACACCCAGATGAGGCTCAGGAATGGCTTTCGATCACATCAATGTCCAAAATAAAACAGGCAAACCTGATCACATTAAATGCCCCAATCTCACTAGAGGAAATGACAGAGGCTATTGGAAATTTAACAGCAAACAAAACTCCAGGACCTGACGGTTTTGTGGGAGAATTTTATAAAATGCTAAAGGATAACATTGCCCCCCTGCTGGCGTCTCTGTCCAATGAGTACATGTCAGGTAAGGGGATATCGGAATCAGCACTCACCGCAAATATAAAATATTACCAAAACCAGGTAAAGATGCTCTATTGGCAGCCTCGTAAAGACCAATATCGCTCATAAATGTAGATATAAAACTTATATCCAAGATATTAGCAAGCAGGCTAGCTAGGCTGATGCCTGAACTCCTTTTACCGGAGCAAGCAGGCTTTACACAAAACAGAGCAGCGGTAATGAATATCAGGAAAGTTCTAGCAATGCTGGATGATATTGAGATGAGACCACGAATAGGCCAGACCCCGGCTATAGTAACTATCGACGCAGAGAAAGCGTTTGATATCGTAGACTACGGCTGAGTGTTGGACTCAGTGTGTTTGGTGGGGCCCTTCAGCCAGTATCTTTCAGAATTATATAATTCCCCCTTAGCTCAAATATACACTCCAGGATACCTATCAGCTAAATTCACTTTGCAAAAGGGCACTCATCAGGGATGTCCCCTGTCACCCCTACGCTAAAAATAAAGAAATCAGGGGTATTTTGCTAGGGAATATCGCAGATGATTTGTTTGTGTTTTTATCTTATCCATAAAAAGACCTGTCAAAATTATTCAGCTTCTCACACACTTTGGATCTTTCTCTGGTTTCAAAGTGAATATATTAAAATGCGAGATGCTATGCTTGAACCAGTCGAAAAACTGCAAGTCATGGGAGACGCTCCCGCTGAAATTTGTGCACAATTCTATTAAATATCTAGGAGTGCATATAGGCAAAACACCAGAGTCTTTATATCAGTTAAATTACCCTGATCTGGTCAAACGTTTAACGTCAGAACTGATTAGATGGGGCCATCTCCCCCTGGCCTTGATAGGTAGATGTCATTTAATAAAAATGGTCAGTTTTCTGAAACTTCTGAACTTGATGCAGACAATACCAATACTTTTGAAGCACACAGATATCAATGTCTTGCAGAAGGCATTCCGTTGCTTCATTTGGGCGGGGAAAAGGCAGAGAATAGCACTGACAACACTAATGCTGAATAGAGAAGAGGGGGGACTGGGGTTCCCTGACATACGCCACTATAATATAGCCAGTTTACTGAGACATGGCATAGATTGGATAGTTTTTTTTTTCCTTGTTTTCTAACTTTAATCTGGAATCTCAACTGATAAAGCCATGGAGTCTCAATGCCCTATTACACACTAGGTACTCAGCCTTTACCATGGAACTAAAGGAGAGTGTACTAATTAAAGACACGTGACGGACTGGAAGGCAGCCAGGAAAATATTCTGCCTACCCTTTCTCATCTCTAAATACCTCTGCCCATGAAGACACCCAGAATTTCAGGCAGGAACATTAAACAAACAATTTAAGAAGTGAGAACTACTGGGCATTAAATCAATGAGGGACTTATGGGAACGGACAAAAATCACAATACTACTCACTTGTGTGTCTTGGTAATTTCCAAACACTCCAAAATCTCTATAGCTTTCATCTATGGTGAGATAAAGAAGTGCACTTACCAATCATGCCAGGGATGTACACCTACACTCTCAGATAAGCCCAAAAGAGATGTTGAGGGGTTGGAAAAATGTACAAAAAGCTGTCCTTAGTGAAGTATGGAAGGAAACTGTCACGGTGGGGAGTGGGGGAAACTCCCCACCGTCTAAAGTCTGAAATTAAGGAAAGCCACTAGGTCTGGAAGCCAGGATAAGGGAGAAGGACACCTCTTATCGCCACCCTCATCCTATCTCTGACCTTATGACTGTATGAGTCGCCCTCAATGGTAGGGGAACTCATACTATCAGTCCCTGCAATATGGAAGTCAGGAATAAGAGACGGACGATTCATCCACGACATGGATAAATCGGAGTCTCCTACAGGCCTAGTAACAAGGAGGAGACAGCAAGAAAAAACAGAACGGCAGGTAAGTGTCCTGTGGCCAGATGACCACAGACAACAGAACGACAAGATCACTTACCGGAAGCCACAGCTTGCTGTCTTGTAGTTCCCCCTCCGAGGAACCCCATGGACCCCCTTCCGGAGGTCCAACAAACAGGACATGTCTAGCAACCATGCGGGATCAACCACACCATAGACAAACCACACATGGAACAAACAGCTAGACAAACATCAACCCATAGGTGCAGCACCACACAAGACAAGCAATGATTCAGCAACAATGGCAGCAACCAGTTACCAAGAACTGCACAGTTACCGGTAACTCCCCTTTCACCCTCCCTTCGGAGGATAAGCATGTGTGCCAGAAAACAGCAGGCAACAAATGCCAAGCCCTCTTCCGAAGGCATAAAAAACATTGAGAGCCACCTTGTGGGACACACTGTTACGGTGGAAAGTGGGGGAAACTCCCCACCGTCCAAAGTCTGAAATGAAGGAAAGCCAATAGGCCTGGAAGCCAGGATAAGGGAGAAGGACACCTCCTATCGCCACCCTCATCCTACCCCTGACCTCTTGACTGTATGAGCCACCCTCGATGGTCAGGGGGCTCATACTCTCAAACCTGGGCCCTACTGGCCCTATCGGTCCCTGCAATATGGAAGTCAGGAATCCACGACAAGGCTACATCGGAGTTTCCCACAGGCCTAGTAACAAGGAGAAGACAGCAAGCAACAACAGAACAGCAGTCAAGTGTCCTGTGGCCAGATGACCACAGAACACAGAACGACAAGATCACTTACCGGAACTCACAGCTTGCTGTCTTGTAGTTCCCCCTCCGGGGGACATGTCTTGCAACCATGCGGGATCAACCACACCATAGACAAACCACACATGGAACAAACAACTAGGCAAACATACAACCCATAAGTGCAGCACCACACATAACAATGGGGAAGGGTAGACATAGGCAAGGACCTCGATGTCCCACAAGGTGGCCCTCAAGGACAGGGCAGCTGGAAATGCCCAGAAAGGAGCATTGCATCCAGCACCAATAAAGGCTGAAGCGAATCTGACCTCAAGCTCTCAACACCAAGACTATAAGTGTCACGGATGGTGTTGCAGAAAACTAGAAGTCATAAATAAACTGACTTGATCCCAAACCAAGGAACATATGGGTGAGCCCTAAAAAAAAAACATAGCTCTCCCTGACTGCTCAGCCCATGCAAAGATCTTAATGATAGAAAATTGCATGCCCTCGTACCTAGACTGAGTGACGCCTGAAAACCCTACAATAGTAAGGGGACACGACCACCGGCTCCCTGCACTTAATACGGAGGGAGTCAGGGTCACCTAGAAATCAAGCCAACTAGAAAACACAAATAAAGGAAAAGACTTAACTGAGGAACCAGCAGTTGCAGCATCTAGCAGTGAGCACAATCCAGGAAGTTGTATAAACCGCAAAGTGATGCACTATGGGAGAGGATATAAAGGGATGCAATCAGTGCAACTAGATGACAGCTGAGAGAGGGAAACAAGATAACAAAACGAAACCAAAACAAAAGAACCTCAAGCAAGAAGTACTGAAGAACGTCTGTCAGAGCTTCTCAGAGATCTAGCGGTGACAGTACCCCTCCTTCTACGAGTGGACTCCAGACACTCAGAGCCCACCTTCTCAGGATGGGACCTATGGAAAGCCCTGATGAGACGAGTGGCCTTAATGTCCGCCACTGGGACCCACATCCTCTCCTCAGGACCATAACCCTCCCAATGGACGAGGTACTGGAGAGAACCGCGGATAATGCGAGAATCCATAATCCTAGAGACCTGAAATTCAAGATTACCATCAACCACAATCGGAGGAGGGGGCAAAGAGGAGGGTACAGTGGGTTGGACATAAGGTTTTAATAGGGACTTGTGAAAAACATTATGTCTGAGGAAGATCAAGACGAAAGGCAACCGGATTGATGACGGACAAGATCTTGTAAGGCCCAATAAACTTAGGACCCAACTTCCAGGAGGGAACCTTCAATTTGATATTCTTAGTAGACAACCACACCAGATCACCCACATTCAGATCCGGACCAGGCACACATCTCCTATCCGCCACACGCTTATATCTCTCACTCATCCTCTTCAGATTACCCTGAATCTTTTGCCAAATAAATGACAAAGACGAGGAAAATCTCTCCTCATCAGGTAAACCAGAAGACCCCTTTTCAGAGAATGTCCCAAACTGCGGATGAAACCCATATGCACCAAAAAATGGTGACTTATCCAAAGACTCCTGGCAACAGTTATTTAGAGCAAACTCAGCAAGGGACAAAAAAGAACACCAATTCTCCTGATTCTCAGTCACAAAACAGCGCAGATATGTCTCCAGATTCTGATTGACACGTTCAGTCTGGCCATTCGACTGCGGGTGAAAAGCAGAAGAGAACGACAACCAAACCCCCAAGCAAGAACAGAAGGCCTTCCAGAATCTGGAAACAAAGTGCGTGCCCCTATCCGAGACTATGTCTGAAAGAATGCCATGCAGTTTGACAATGTGATCAACAAATACCTGCGCCAGCGTTTTAGCATTAGGTAACCCAGGAAAAGGAATTGCCATGCTCTGACTGATCCTGGAGATGGCGAGGCGTTGAGGGTAAGCGCTTCTCAGTTGTCACGACTTTGTCATGTGACCGGGAGGCCAAACAGGGAGACGCCGCCCTCCGTATCGTCATGCTTCGGGAGAGGTGCCAGATGGCCGGTGTGCGCATCAGGACCGAAGTCACTCTTGGGTGCGGTCTCTGTTAGTGTACACCGGTATCCAGGATACCGAGCATGCGCGGTGGGACCCCAGAGACGCCGGGACGGCTGCCATCATGATACTCCACTCTGCAAGTTAGTAAGTTTTTAAACCATGCGGCCATTAACCGTGCTATCAGCATTTTCAGGTGATCACTGTAATTAAAGCACGAGGCACTTTATGAACTAGGTAGTGTTTATTTATGAATTTTGAAAATCTATGAGATCTCACCATGTATGTAAAAATTGTGATTTTTGACACATGATATATAATAAATGAATTCACATATGATCATGAAATTATTTAATGAAATTCACGTTTTTATATATTATTGAACATGTTATTGCCAATCACCCTGTTAATTGACTCACTAAGCATTGTGGGTATAAATATAGATGTTGTGACACCAATTGTTATGCTTGAGAAAGACTGCAATGAGCAGTTGAAACGTTGCACAGGGGAAATAAAGCGGGTCATTTTTCACTTTATCCTGGAGTGCTGCCTCTTCTTTGAGATATCTACAATTATTTTGACCGAACAGCCTAAGGTCAGAGGATTTTGCACCCGGCTTCATCTACAAGTAATGCTGCTGCCCTTTCTTTGTACTGTATATATATATATATATATATATATATATATAACATCTATATGACATTTATATGGTAGTCATATGGCTATTGGCTGCATAAGTCATTGACGTCATGATAAAAAGAAATGCGTAAAAAAAACGGTACCACTAATTAGTATATACGGCTTTTAAGTATACAATCTGTCCACATACGTTAATATAGGGTATTCATCTTTTCTTGACGCTTGCTGTCTCTGGGTCACCCTCCTTCCCCCCTCCGCAGTGCTACCTCCCTGTCTCTCCCTCCCTCTTGTACTTGACCTTTCAGACTGCTCCATGTCCATTTCTTTCCCCATCCCCTGCCCTCTTCTCTGTTATATAACATTAGTACAGATTTAACTACTGCGAATCCCAAGGATTAATCCTGCTGGACGCTGTCACGCAGAATGGAGGAGGGGTAGCTTACAGCGCCCAGGGTGGAGCTCATGAATGAATTTCATTATCTTGTAATGGATCCCGGCAGTCTAGACCTATGTCCGGTGCAGTCAGGACCGGTGTGATCTCCACCTTATGCAGATCAGAGCGAATTTCTCCTTTTGTTCCCTCTCTGTGCACATTAATATGCACAGCAGTAATTAGGCGCGCACTGTGAATCCGAATCATTTACATTTATTAAGATTTCCCCCATGTAATGCCCATATATTATTCATGGCTGCTAACAAGGTTGCTGAGCGAGGCAGACGTCTTTCTTCTCACATTAAGGAGCTGGTGTAATAAAGCTACCTTGTGCTAATCTCCTAGAATGACACAAATTTTACCTAAATGCTCTGTCCCGTCTTGAGCCCATGTAAAAGCAAAGGAAAAGCTCAAGTGAAAGAACCACCAATAGCAGGAGATTGGGAGTTGGTTACATTTCTGAAACTTTTTCCCATTGACTTGTTCCTGGATTGGATGACGAAAAGCCAGTTTCTCCAGGTCTGAACACCTAGAAAGCCTTTCAGCTAAACTGTGGAGAGAAGCCACTTTGAGCAGTACCTCTGGTCTTTCTGCCAATTCTACAATCTCGGCTGGGATCACGTGACCTCCTGACTAGCCGTGGGTTCTTTTTCTGAGGTTACAAATGGATTTTCTCCTGTGTCTTCCTGTTTAGCTATCTCTACATTATGCAGCTGTGTGAAGAGGAGCACACCTGGTCGCGCCATCAGGGGAAGAGCCTGCAGCCAGTCGTGAGGTCACGTAATCCTGTCCGGGATCACGAAATCGACAGAGTGACGGAAGGATAAGTACTACTCAAAGTATCCTCTCACCACAGGTTAGCTAAAAGAGGCTTTTTAGGTACAGGCCAGGAGAACCCCTTTAAAGATGCAACCTACTTTGCAAGTTTCTTTAATTTGTGATGCCTCCATTGCCCACTGCATCACTGTTCTATAATAGTACGGTAGCTCATGCACTAATACAGCACTGGATGGAAAGGAATTGTTTGGCGAAAACAAACTCTGTTCCCATGCCCTATTAGAACATGTGGGGATTATATAGAGAAACCAGAAATAACAGCAGTTCTCTATGAGCCCGATACCGTTTTGGTGGACCCAAGCTGGGATTGTGTTACATGGATAGAAATGTATATGAATGGCTGCCTTGTAATACTAAATATTCTCCAGACCATAAAGCTGGGCATGCACATTTAATAGTTGGCTGACAAAAAATTTGCTATCTCTTCCAACTTCCTAAAACTCTTCCATACAAATAAACATTTCAATCATTCAAGCGCAGAGGCAGACTGGGAACTTAAAGTGGCTCTGGAAAAAATAAATAAAACAAAAGTGTCCCTAAGGACAGCAATACAGTTGAATTCAGGTGGGCACCTGTGGCTGCTGGCCAGGTGCAGAAACACCTGATGCTCCTACATTAACTAATGCTGAAATCATCAGATCATTATGTACCTGGTTGGTGGGCGTGAGAAGAGCTTGGGCGGTCCCCTGGTCACCGTCCCACTGGAAAATTTCCCTGTAAGGTCTATGGCCAGTCTGCCCATGTCCAACATTTTCTAGTGGCGCCTTATCTCCCGAAAGAACTAAAAGATCAGATGAAGATCCTTCTCTCCTCCAACATCAAATGTCAGGAAAGAGTTGGGAGCTCCCCATACACATTTGAATGTTGGATGTTGGCCAAATTTGCAGAGAAATGCGGGATTGGACAACAATAAGCTAATGTGCATGGGGGCCTTAATTCCATCAAATTCAACCAAGTAGGTCTGAAAGCTATCCTTGTTTGGCATAGGCCAATTTGACATCAAGAGAAGAAAACATCTTTCTGGCCCCCTAATGGCAATTGGACAGATCTCTGGAACAAAACCCTACGTTGTGCTTATGTATCACAGCTGTTCTGACATCAGAGTGCGATGCTTACGCAATTATTTTTTACAGACATGTCATTAGAACGTTTCTAATGGCGGGTATTGTAGAAGCACATTTTATATTGTGGAGATTCTCTACTCTCCCAAGAGAGCTTTCCAGAACATTTGACAACACAGCACTTATTAGGTCCCATTAATGAAGAATGAATGGACTTTTAATGTCTAAAAATATATAAAAAAAACAAAACCCTACACTTCTAACTGTACACATTTCATAGGTCTCATCTCGCTGAGTTAGACTGTCTCGTCTGTGATTTAATCAAAGGTCACTGCTTGTTAATGTCAGGGAAATGTCCTACAATCTTTTCAGATCATTGATTTGGGTAAAATCTCTCCGCTGCCTTGGAATGATCTTTTGACACAGTTTGCAAGGAAAAGCACTTTTCTAATGATATTAAATTAAAACGAGAATGCAAAGAAAAAAAATTGTTGTCTTTGTATAATGACGCAAATCCATAAAGTGCACTGTGGTACTGAAAGCTAATGTTATTACTGGAGCCCGCCAAATTAAATCTCAGTGCCTGGGTCCCACATTGATCCCTCAGCTTATACGACCATGCACTGAGGCTTCTGCCTGGTGAACACGATGCCAAATTACATATAGGAACATCCTATTCACAATCAGTGGGGCAATGTATAGGATTTCTGCATGTGCATGTTTGTACTTCAGCCCATTCCTCCATGCCATAGCATGAGCTGTAGTTGACACAGCCTAGGAACACTGTGGTGTGGTACGCGAGAACAGCACTAGAATACAAAGAGGACTGGCACAGCTTGTGAACGTGCTTTGAGGACAGTGCATATTCATCAAGTGCAATTGTCTAATGTATCCCTGCTCCAGCTGGGTTACTACTCAGCTGGAGACTATCAAAAATAGGACAGTGCTCATAACACCGCCATTAGAATACACTTATGATATTTTTTTTCTTTTCATAGCTGAATTGATAAGAACAATGAACCTCTGGGTGGGATAGTAAGTGAAATATTAAAAGTATAATATTATTTAAAAGAAAACTTAACAGGGTTATCCCACAAATGTAAAACTTTTTTTAGTCAATTATCTGGAGGACATTCTTACTGTTTTGTGGATGGGCAGCAGCTCATCAAGCACCTACATCTCCCAGAACACATTGTAATGAATTCTTGCTATCTTATTCATCCCCTGCATAGAAAAGAGTCCCTCACATATTGCCCCAGAGATACATATGCTGCGAGATACACATGGGTACAATAGGCAAATTCTAGGTTACCATGAATCAACAGACCTACATGTACAAATTCCCCTTCTACTGATCCAACAAATACCTTGAAGGACAAACAGATGCCTAGCTGGACTTTTTCAGATGAGGCATTACTCATTTGCTCAATAACCCAGTAGTGGGTGTAGAGTCTGTGGACTCCTTCCTGGGTCTGAAGGCTATTGACGGTTAGGCTATGTCTAGTGATGACTGGTCAAACATGTCTCCATACCTTTAAGGCCATGCTGGTGTTTCTGGAAAAGCAAACTAAACAGCTTGTCTGAAGTGGGTTTTTAAAAATATTTACCCTGAAACATAAAATGCCTGTTGCATGCCAGGCCTAGGAAAGTCATTTTAAAATCATAACTAGATGGTACAGATGCCTGGCGCTCCTGCACAAATTTTACCCAAATGTATCTGATTTGTGCTGATTTTGCAATGCAGGAACTGGAATGATGCTTTATATTTGGTGGGATTGTTCAGCCCATTTTGGAAGGTGTGTTTGAAACGATTCCAAAGGTTCTTGATATTAAAATCATACCTGCTCCCTAAATTGCTCTCCTATCTTTGCTATCTGGGGAGTATACATAGTGAATAAGCAAATTTTAAAACATTTTTTAATAGTGGTGCACACAGTAATTCTATTTTAATGGGAATCGATTAAGGTGTCATTATTTGAAAAAGAATGACTGAAATTGACTCCTTGATGTAGATGGAAACACTTATGGCTGAGGACACAGAGAGGTCAGTTCAGGCCTTGCTTACATGACTTTCCTGGACATCATTCAAATCTAATCAGCACTTTCCTTCTTGGTTAGTGAGACAATATTTAGCTTTCCGTTCTTCTGATCCTTCAGAATAAAAAACAGATCTGGCATTTTGAGTATGAGTTGTGCTCAGTAAGCATCAGTTTGAACTTAAAGTGTTACTGCCTTTTTTTTTTTGCTAATGTATAGGGACAGTGAAAGGGAACATTTTTCTAATACTTTATTCAGGGAAAACCTTTATTTATGGTGTAAAACTTTGGCTGAAATGTCCCTTAGCAGCGTTCTCTCAAATGAGAGTTGCTAATGGCCATCCGTCTTCTATTAGCATAGTACTGCGCTGACTAGACAGAAAGGCTGTGCTGGGAGTTGCCGGGCCTCTGCCTGCCCTGATCCCTCACAGCCTGGTGGGGGCAGGAGCCTAATAAATTAAATTTAGACACCGGGCTTAATAAAGCCCCATAGCTGGCGGAGGATCTGCCGAAGTTATGAAGAGGCGCATAACTCTACATAACTTCAGCGGATCCACCACCACTTCTAAATGTAAGACAGCTTCCTAGCATTTAGACCTTTTTCTATGCCTAAAACAGGCATAGCAAATGATGAATTTCCCCGCCCACGCCACGCTCACAATTTAAGACCTGGCGTGAGCGGGGCGAAGTCGCAGATAACGGCACAACTAACTGTTGCACCACCATCTTTGCCTGTAATACGCCTAATTTAGGCATATTTTACTAAATGACCCCCTAAGTTTATGCTCACTGACCAGCGTGGCCAGCGCTGTCAGTGAGCTCTACCTCTGTACTCCTGGTGTGCTGAGTAATGAACCAGCCTCCAGGAGTGATGCCTGACCAAGCAGTAAGCGCTTACTACAACATTCTTTTTTTTTTTAAGACTGTGATATAAAACAACAGTCTCAAAGGCAAAGTGTCAAAAGAACGGAACATGCTATATGAGCTGCTTTACCCGCCAGATAAAGAAGATAGATAGATAGATAAAATAGTTTTTAAGAATAAGTAAGGGATATGAATAGGAAGGGTCTTGGAGAAGTATAAAATCTGAAGAAGTATATTAAATTTGAATATCGCACATATCCCAAACTAAGAAAAAGTGCCAGTGGACAGGACACAAAATCAGTCTTGATCCACCATAATAACCTACACTACTGTATCTCTAAAGTGACCAGTATAGGGGTCTGAGAGGGAAAGAGACAAAGCCCCACATTCCTAGACATAGAAATGGAGAAGGCTCAGGCAGTAGAAACTTTTCACAGTTAAGCTGATAACTATAAAATCACCACAACAAAAATGTTAAGGAAAAGCCATTTCAGGTATGAAGAACAGTCTCAGAGGAAGCCCATCAGGACAGAGACTGATGGCAGTCATAAGGAATGCATTAAGAAAGTGGATCCACTCCAGAAGGGTCACAGGGAGGTCCATTCCCAACATTTTGGGTTATTGGGTTCAGAGTCCAATCTACAACTGGGACAGTTGTAACATCAAAAAATTGAAAAGCCCCTTTAAGGTCCTTGGTAAAGCGCACCACATATGATCAGCCTTGTTTTCTTAGACTAACATGCAAAGGGTGGCCCCAATGGTAAGAAGCTCCTGTAGACTTTGAAACTTCCAATAGTGGAGATATAACCAGGTGCATGTAAAGAGTCAGACGGGAGACATCAGGTAATATGGTGATCTCTGCTCTATCAGGGTGAATAACACCTCTCTCCCGACCTTCGCCAAATGTTCTCTTTTGGATTATAAACTACATCACGCGGTCTGTTGGATTATCTCGTCCTCTGATTCTTTGTACTCTGTAAAATTCGATAATGGCATCAGATTTTTTTATTCTATTTCCTGAACATGATTATGGAGGCTGCTATCTTGCCTGAGCTGTTGTTAGAGATTATCTATGTTTAGAGATATTCTTTACGGCAGTCACCATGGACCATAGATACAATGGACAGGAGGAGACCTCACTGAGGCTACTTTCACACTAGCGTTCGGGGCTCCGCTTGTGAGCTCCGTTTGAAGGGGCTCACAAGCGGCCCCGAACGCATCCGTCCAGCACCAATGCATTCTGAGTGGACGCGGATCCGCTCAGAATGCATCAGTCTGGCAGCGTTCAGCCTCCGCTCCGCTCAGCAGGCGGACACCCGAACGCTGCTTGCAGCGTTTGGGTGTCCGCCTGGCCGTGCGGAGGCGTGCGGATCCGTCCAGACTTACGTCCAGATGTAAGTCAATGGGGACGGATCCGTTTGAAGATGACACACTATGGCTCAATCTTCAAACGGATCCGTCCCCCATTGACTTTCAATGTAAAAGTCTGGACGGATCCGTTCAGGCTACTTTCACACTTAGAAATTTTTTTACAATATAATGCAGACGGATCCGTTCTGAACGGAGCCACCGTCTGCATTATATGAGCGGATCCGTCTCAGACGAATCCGCTCTGAACGCTAGTGTGAAAGTAGCCTTACTTGTATGGGCGAGTTTTCCAGGTGTGCTCTATGACCTGTGCAGAGGTCATTGTACAGGGAGGAAGTAGATAAACTGTGATATCACCTGTTGTGAATGGTGGATTCTGTATTATCTATATACAGGTGATATATGTCATTGTAAACCTGCCTGTGATGATAAGCAGTAAAGTGATCTGTACAGACCAAGAAGGGGAGCTTATTACTAGGCTTAGTGACCAGTGCAAAAACTGCAGGATTTTATTATTTTTTAAAATAGATATCGACATGGAAAATAAAAAATAACGTCACCTAAAATTCTTATAAAATCTGTTTAACATAAAAATGTGATTTAATAAATAGGTAATTTTCTGACGACACATTCCCTTTAAAAGAGTCTTACTTAAAAATTCAACCATCGATGGCAGCCGCCAAATGGTTGCTATGGTAACCGGACGCCTAGCAAAGGCATCCAGTGTTGCCATGTTTCAGTGTAAAACTGATAGTATTATACTTTGCAATACAAGAGCATTGCAAAGTATAGTACAGGAATTAGCCCCACTGGATCTTCAAGAAAATAAATGTAAAAATAAAAAAGTAAATGAAAAATAAAATAAATTGCCTTTTCCCATATCTCATTTATAAGGGATTGAAAAATGAAAATAATAATAATAATAATAAACTACACATAATTGGTATCGCTGTGTATGTAATGAGTAATGACCTGATCTATAAAATGATCATGTACTAATCCCATGTGGTGAACACTGTAAAAAATAAAAAGTGGTCAAAAAGTCATATGCATCCCAAAAATGACGCCAATAAAAACTACAGCTCATCTCGCAAAAAAATAAGCCCTCATACAACTATGTTGACAAATATAAAAGTTATGGGTCTTAAATTTTGGTGATGCAAAAAAAAGTTTCATAAAAAGTGGTAGAACATGAAAAAAAAAAACAATACAAATTTGGTGCCAACATAATCATATGAACCCACAGAATAAAATTAACATATCAAATATACCACATGATGAACCCCATAAAAAATAAAAAACAAAGACAGAAATGCAATTTTTTAAGCTTAAAAAAAATGGAATAAAAAGCACTTAAAAAGTCACATAGACCCAAAAATTGTACCAGTTAAAATTACAGCCCGTCCTGTAAAGAAAAACAAGCTCTCACACAGCTGCATTGATGGAAAAATAAAAAAGTTATCGATCTTCGATTACATTAAAAAAAGTTTAATAAAAAGTGATTTAATTATATAAAAGTGGTAGAACATGAATAAAACAATATATAATTTGGTATGGGGTGTTGCCTTATTCAGTAGAAAATGCTTAATAAATTGTGGGGTGCATTTGTTACTGTTATCTCTTGAAAAATTTGGGCTTGGGCTTGACTTTTTCTTGTAAAAAAAGTGTTTCTAAATATCATGAAACACCCGTGAGGTCAAAGTGGTCAGTGAACCCCTCAATAAATTCTTTGATGGGTGTAGTTTCCAAAATTGGGTCACTTTTTGGGGGTTTCTACTGTAGGGGTGCCTTAGTGTGCCTTCAAATATGACACAACACCCAAAAGCCATTCCAGCATACAGCTGTTTACAAATATAAATGGGGTGTTTTTGTAAACTTCAGAATTAGAGTAATACATATTGAGGTTAATTTTGCTGTTTACCCTTGCTGTGTTATAGGAAAAATTTGATTAAAATTAAAAATCTGCACAAAAACTGAAAATTGAAAATGTTATCTCCATTTTCCTTTAATTCTTGTGGAACACCTAAAGGGTTAACATAGTTTGTAAAACCAGTTTCAAATAATTTGAGGTGTATAGTTTCTAAATTTGGGTCATTAGTTTTTTTAATTTTATAAAAAATTTGAAAAATTGCTTCTTAAATTCTAAGCCTTGTAACGTTCTAAAAAATAAAAATAATTTTGAAAATGATGCCAACATAAAGTAGGCCTATAGGGAATCAACTATCTAATCTGCCTTTAATGTATAGAAATTCAAATTCATATAATAGCTATTGTTTTCAAAATTTTCTGTAAATTTGGGATTTTGTATAATATAAAGGTAAAACAAATCGACCCAAATTTACCCCTAATATCAAGTACAAGATGTGACGAGAAAACAATCTCAGAATGGCTCAGAAAAATTCTAAAGTTATTACCACATAAAGTGACACATGTCAGATTTGCTAACTTAGGCCAGGTCAGGAAGGTGAAAAATGGCTTGGTCTTGAAAGGATTAAATAACTCAGTGGTCGGCCAGTTTAGTCTGGCATGTTGCTAGTGGGATTGTTTATTTGATGGATGACTGATTGGCCACAATGAGTCCAATCACTGTTTAATGTGTATAAGCATGTACTTTAGAGGGGACCAGAACGTAGCAAAGGGAATCCAGTATGCCTAGGAACAGAGATCAGCGAGGGTGTCACTTCTTTACATTTTTATACCAATCTGAGTCACTGCTAAAGAATTTATGCCCGCTTCCCCTGAACAACCCCTTTAAGTATAAGTACAGTAGAAAATTGTGATTAGTAGACTTACGTATATAATATATTGAGACCAAACCTTTCACCGTCTCCATTATGGGTAATATAACTCCGGTCATTAATCTTTTTATTTTTAAACCATTAACATAATTTGCCTCTGGGAAGGAAACCTGCTCCCGAATTAGCCTGAGACAGAGAAGCTCATAAATGGAAATATAAAAAATGCATGGGTTATACTGGTCATGCAGTATCCCAAAGCAGTGCACAGGGACCTCATCCAGTTACACATGATTACATATAGCCTTATAGAAATATCCCAATGATAAATATTATAGGGAATGTGTTCCATCTCTGCAGGGTATACAGGATGTGTGGAAGCTGTGGGAGAGTTATAGTGAGGAGGAGAGTCGGATTATACTGGATGTAAAGGTAGAGATACAAGGACTATAGAGTAGCAACTATTGTATAATTAAAGGGAATGTGGCATCAGAAAATGTACTATTATTTAAATCAAGTTTTTATGTTAAACATATTTTTAAAGATTTTTTTTGAGTGATGCTATTTTTAATTTTCCATGTATATAAAAAAAATCCTTAAATCCAGCAGTTTTGCACTGCCCACTAATAATAGGAGCCACATCTTCATCTGTAAAGATCACTTTTCAGCAGTCATCTCATTATCATCCCAGGCAGGGTTACAATGACAGCTGTCACCTTTGTATAGATAGCATAGGATCCACTATTCACAACAGATGATATCACAGCTTATCTACTCCCTCCCTGTACAATGAGCTCTGCACAGGTCACAGAACATGCCTAGAAAACTCTCTTATAGTGGTCACTGAGGTCTTCTCCAGTCCATTATGTCTATGGCCCTTTGTAGCTGATATGTCATTGATATAAAGCATATCTCTAAATGCTGTTAAATGCTGCCCCATAATCATGTTCAAGAAACAGAATTAAAAATACCATCAGAAAAAAGGTATATGTGTCATTATCTGGTTTTAACTGGCAGAAGAAATTATAGGTGACAAATTCCCCTTAAGAAAATAGTAAGACCCCAGAGACGATAAAAGTTTAGTGAGGAGGCTAATAGAAGCATTACTTCCCTGCTGCCTGTTCTGTCAGCGATCAGTGACCTCCTTGGTCATGCTGCTCACCATGCGGCCCGACATCCTCTGCAAGCTGCTGTCTTCATTGCTCCAGTCTCTGTTCTCTTAGGCCACGCGCATGTTCACCTGTGGCCTCTTTAAGGGCCAGTGCGCGCATTAGCAAATCCTTCCCCAGCCAATATCTGACGGTCCCTGGGTATTTAAAGCACCCTCTGCAGGCAAAGGATGTCTTAGCTTAAAGTTTCCCTCTGACCAGCAAAGGTGTTTGGAAGACTTAGTGCTTCAGTGATTTCCTTGCGATTTACCTGCGTTATCCAGCCTGTGTTCCTGCCATGTAACCATTCCACTTGTGTACTCCTGACCTCAGAGTTTGGTTTCAGTTCAAGTGGATGTTTAAGTTCTCCTAGTCTGTCTGCCTGTGCTATAGTCTTGGTTCCTGAATGCTTTATTTCTGCATCAACCACTACCCTGCCCGCAGGCTCTCCTAGTATTTTTTGTTCTGTTTTGCCAATTATCTGCATTTCCAGTATTGTGACTGTCCAGACAGCTTCTGCAATTGAGGTACGGTTTCCCAACATCCCAGCCATCCAGCCAAGTTTCCTACTCTCAAGGTCTGCCTGAAACACCATAATTTGTATAAGTGACTGTTCAGACTATATATTTTCTGTGCCTAGAGCCTCTGGTGCTTGCACCAGTATCCGTGACCTCAGTAGGTCAGCTGCCAACTATACTGGGACTAGAGGTAGCAGTCTGGTCGCTCCCCTACAGTTAAGGCCAGATTCCTGGAGAGGGGTTAAAGGGTGAATACCAAGGGAGTACCTGAATAATCCTCTTAGGGTTTAGCCCAAAGCCAAAAAACTTAGTTGTCACAGTGGATCCCAGTAGGAGAACATAAACTATATTATCCAGTGTCCTGAAAATAAGGTGTTCATACCTACAGATCTAGAAAGGCTATAGGCTGTTTGGTTTTGAGCTACCACCCATGGGTGCAAAGCAGCTTTGATGTAGAAGGATGATGGAAGTACGTGAAAAGCGATGTTGTCTTTAGTCATAGTAAGAAAATTCTGGGTGCACATGCATGGGATGTACACCTATGCTACTATTGTAATAGTACAGTTAGGAAGCTAGTTTGATGCTCATACACATAGGGCGAAATCTTAGAACAGCTACGTTCTGTAAATACTGAGTGGAAAATGAAGGAAGATGATAGTGAGGATGGTAAGAGAGTTTAGTAATAAGTTAGAAATTCCTGTGTACACAGGTAGAAAGAAATATGTTATGTTGAGGAGATAGAAGAGACCACTTGTCCCCGTTCCGATGGTATTTACAACATTACACAATGTTCCTTCTTCTGCCTCCAGAATCCGAGCCCAGCTGAGTGCATATAAAGCCACCGCTCACTCTTGGGAACTCATTATAGGATTTTAAGCCTCAGAACGTCACCAAATACTCAGGAATTAATAAGGTTCTTTAGACATTATTATGTTAACTCTTCCACTATCAACAAATCCTAATCTCCAGTAACTTGGGAAGGGTTAACAAGCTCACATTTCATCATACCATCTCATCTGCTCTTATCCCACCTTTGGACTCATTAATGAAATATCAGCTCTATTCCTTAATTTTTAGATTCTAATATTGTTATCAGAATATTTCAATTTGGTCCATTATATTTGTTGTGTCCTTGCATATCAGCAGGTAAAGGGTTAAAGGCATAACACGGCAAGGAGACCCCCGCCCCCAGGTTTAACTCTGCCGCACTGTGACGGGAATGCGAGGCTGTGTTCTGCTAAATCCCTACCTTCCTTTTAATCTCAGTCCCATCTGTTTTGGTTTAATATGAAAAATTAATCAGATGAAGAGGTAGAGAGCGAGAAAGACCTTGCCAGCATCATGACCAGATTGTCCAGGAGGTGGGCCCTGCCTCAGATGTGGTCTCCCACAGATACATGTCACCCTGTCCTTCCAGGAGAGGTCAAAGGCAGAAGTCAGTAAACGACACCAGCAAATCTCCTTAAATTCTAAGTAAGCAGTAGTGAAGTGGCAGATGTAGCCGGTAAATACCAGACAGCAGAGTAAACAGTGGTCATAAATAACCAAGCACAATACTGAGAGTAGGACCTACAGGAGAATCATGGTGGATCCATGGTGAGGCTCAGCCACTTCTTTTATTAGCCTTGAAGCGTGTTTTTATTTCAACAAAGAAAATAATAAAAAGAAAACAGTAATAAAACCCAAGAAAAGAAAAAAGTACAAAAGACAAGTTCAGACTGAGCCTAGCGCTATGGAAGGTGTTTTTTTTGTTGTAAAACACAGTCTTGCCAGTCATTAGTCATTTGATTAGGTAAGACAACCCCTGTGACATTTTCACACCGGCTGCCAGGTAATAATGTGTTGCTTAACTGAGAATTAACAGAGTTTTGTGGGAGTTCAATATTGATAGCCTGGCCACAATATAGGACAACTATATCTGATTAGTGAGAGTGCAGCTGGCCATAGGGTGACTACTGGGAGGAGGAGAGTGGTAGTTGTGGCACCGATAGGAGTGGTGGTGGTTCAAGTTGGCTGTCCTCACTCCAACACTCCCTGGGATGGTGCAGCAAATGAAGAGGTGCAATCCTTCTTCCCTTGGTATTGGGGCACCTGCCTGATGTTAGGTGGGGTACCTTTGGATGTTAGGTAGATGGGTGCAAGGCAGGTGGGCACCAGGCCCGTTTGGTTACGATAAACAAAGTCTCTCTTTACTGAATAAATGATGGGAGCAGTAGTACATTTAGCAGCAACAGGCACAGTACTGAGTTATATTACAGAGCAGTTGCCCATACGTAACCGTTAGGTTAGGGATATACATAGTGCATAGAAAAGAGTACTTTAACAATTAATCACAACATTTAACTCTTTCGCAACTGATTAGCATTAAATTAACCCTTTGGAGTGATCCACTGGGTCACTGCAGGAGTCCGACTCCTGGCATCCCCTCCGATTAGTTGTCTGAAATGCAGCTCTACTCTTCAAACAGCTGTTCTGTGGGAGTGCAGGGTGTTGGACCCCCATGGATCAGATATTGATCACCTATCCTGTGGTTAGTCCATTAA
This sequence comes from Bufo gargarizans, assembly GCF_014858855.1. Taxonomy (NCBI): domain Eukaryota; kingdom Metazoa; phylum Chordata; class Amphibia; order Anura; family Bufonidae; genus Bufo; species Bufo gargarizans. The sequence goes on along the minus strand of NC_058085.1, from coordinate 138,357,494 downwards.
TATTGAACTTCCAGGTATTGGGATCTGTTTACACCATGAGACTTTTGTTACTGGTATGTCTCCGCCAGACCCCTCTGACACATGCCCCCATATAGGCATACAGTGGCATGTCTTAAAGAGGACCTTTCACCGCTCCTGACATTCCTGTTTTAATATCTCCATGCATTGCCCCAGTTATGAATGAATTGCTATTAGCCTTCAGTAAGGGTACAGAGGGTTGGTAACCAGTTGGAGTTGTGTACCTGCACAGACTGACTCTATCCAATGAGTGCTACCATTTTCAGACTGTGCAGGTACGCACCCCCAACTGGTTACCACCCCTCTGTACCCTTACTGAAGGCTAATAGCAATTCATTCATAACTTCTAGTGCAAATAATAAAGGAATGGCATAACATACAGACATAAGAATAGATGCTCCAGAATTGTAAGTACGTTGGGAATACATGTAGCTATTAAAATAGGCATGTCAGGAACGGTGAAAGGTCCTCTTTAACCATGGACTTCCATTTAGTAAAAAAAAAATCATATATCATGTAGTAGATTTTATTGGGGGATACTTCTATATAAGAAAGCCCAGCAGATTACGCTAAACAGAAAAAAGGTAGGCTGACATATTCCTGGGACTTTTTTGTCATGTCTTGTCTACAGGGTCCTACTGATACGTTCAGTGCATGCGCTGAATTTTACACCACATCTTTTTCACAAAACTGCTGTAGATTTGCTTTTCTGGGATATGGACTGTCAGAATATGTGCCAAATTTATTAAGAGCGCTGCACCTCTTAAAGAAGTTTTCTGGGATTTTGATACACACCAGCAGGCATTTGCCACCAAACAGCAAAACAGTTTTGGACCACTTTTTTCAACATAACATATCCTACAGTGCAGTTTACTTTTAAAGAGACTGTTTGTTAATATCAGCAGTCATGCGTTTATCCAGTCGCTGTCACTTTAAGATGACTAATGCTGTCTTGCTGTTAAAGAGCTTGAAAGGAGTTGCATACAGTCCTAGGGAACCCTCGAAGGTCATCCACAACTTTTTGGGGCAATTGGAGCACTTTCTATTCTGGTCGAATTTATTCAGACACAAATCGAATTACCCAACCGATTCGACCGGATCTAATCTAAATCCAATTTCAAGAAATTCACTCATCACTAGGTCTCAGACTAAGAATGCTTCTTTTTTTTTAAGTGTATTGATTATGTAAAAGTAGTAAAACATTAAAAAAACTATTTTGCCATATTGATATTGCCATAATTGTACTGACCTGCAGAATACATTTATACCTGCATGTCATTTGTACCGCACGTTGAATGGCATAAGAATAAAAACAAAAAATAAAAATAAAAATAAAAAAACTTTAGAGGGGAGAAATAGTTTTCTTGCATAAAAAATACTATACAGTAAATGATATTCAGCGCAAAATGGTTCCACTGGGAAAAAAACAAACATACAGTACAAGAAAAACCATCTGTGGCTTTCAAGTGATCAGAGCTTTGCAACAGAACGGTGTGTCACCTGAGGTTGTACTATTAGCACATCAGGGATTCGAAGATGCAGCATCACCTCTTATAAGCCTAGAGAAAACATGCATGCCATGCCTTTCTCTAGGGAACTCATTATATCAGTACCGGCCATCTTCGGGCCTCTCATTATCTTCATTAAAGAGTGCATTTACTTATGTAGTTCTTTCGCCTAGATGAAGTTAACCCCTGGTTGCACTTTAAAAGGATTTTCCAAGATTTTTTTACTGATGATTAGTGTTGAGCAAGCAAACTTCGGATCATAGATCTGAAGTCGCTTCGGTCAAACCTTCATTTGAATGCTGTACGTAGGTCTGTCTCCATACAGCATTCAAATGTATGGACCCCGCCAAAGTGAAATTTGTTCTCGTGAGACTTGGTAGGACTTTGATTTTTAAACTTGAAAACCATTTTAAAAAGTCAGCTTCGGTACCGAGGTACCAGCCTGTGCCGAAGCCGACTTCCGATTCACGTTTTAAAATAGTTTTCAAGTAATAGAATTGATGGGCAAAGTTATTCAACAAAGTCTTGCACAACTTCAGAGATAATGAATTTCGCCTTGGTGGAGCCCATATGTTTGAATGCTGTATGGAGATGAATCTCCATATAGCATTCAAACAAAGTTTTGGACCTATGATCTGAAGCTCGCTTCGCTCAACACTAATGATGATCTATTCTCTGGATAGGTCATCAGTTTCTGATTGGTGGCGGTCCAACACCTAGGCCCTCGCGGATCAGTTGTTTTGAGAAGGCAGCGGCACTCTCGCCACTCACAGCTTACCAAGCACAGCGCCGCACATTGTATGTGCTAGAAATATGAATTCAGAATTTTCATAAAAAGTGAGATGGGCGCTCCACGAAGCATCCCTGCAAATACATTCATTACTGCCCAGAAATTTCATGTTGGCTGAGTAGAAAGCCTGACATTTTGACCAGAGGTATGTCTTCGAGTTTTAAACAGGGAACTATTTTTTAGTTAAAGCGAGATATGTCAGTTTGCCTAATATGCCTATTTTAGTAAATACTTGTATTCTACATAAAATAATTTGTAAACATCTTTTTTTTTTAGAACTTGTAGTCACTACATATTTATTTCTAGTCAGTACTGACTGTGTAGGGTGCATCCATTTGACAAAGAACATGCCATTTACAAGTTGTACATTTTTTTCATATATTTATAAGAGAAATTACATTGGAATGTCAAACATTTACCAATATTATTTATTATTTATGATTATGCCTAGCCCTGGTCGTACAAAAAATCCACTGCTTCTAGTTTGCCAAAGGAGCTTAGATGGAAAGGAGCATGGACTATGATGCAACATTTTGCACCAAAATTTTGGTGCAATCTTTAGACTGCCATTGAATCTTTATGGTTCAATCTTTGTTTATTGAGACACTTGTACAATAAATCAATACAAACTTTTGTGTGTTTTTGTCTGAGAGAGAGTAATAAACATCAAAAATAATAGAAAATAAATGCCTGAAACTGTTCAGAAGATTACCCTCCATGGTTACAAAGAAGTAAGGTGTAATTTTTATGAGACGGTCGGTCCGACCAACAGGGTAAATTTAAACTAGTAGATGTTCACAGGAAACAGAACATGAACACTAGGTTGGATGGGGGGGGGGATAGAAGAGCCTATTATGAATCCGAGGAAGATGATCGGGTGAGTGATTTATTACGTGAGCACACCGTTGGCCAACCAAACAGAGAAATGTGGAGAAACTCCAACGCCTTATTGTAAACAGATCCTGTGCCTCTCTCCTCGGCTACCAGCTCCTCCATGCGAGCTAATTTATCTAGAGCGGTAACCCAGTTAATTCTCTGAAGGCTCTCAGTTGACCTCCAGCTGTGTGGTATTATTTGTCTCATTGTCAATATGAAGAATCTGAGAGTGCCTTCCTTAATCTGTTGTATCCTTCTCAGGAAAAGAGATAGTAATGCTATCAAGGGTGAAGGAGGTATATTAGACCGGTAAAGATGGTCAGATAGTGAGAATATGTCATGCCACAGAGAGGCTACTCCAGGGCAATGCCACCATATGTGCAACATCGTGCCCACTGCTGCTAGACATCGCCAGCAGGTATTAAGTACCATGGTGTAGAATTGATGTAGTTTTACCGGTGTTCTATACCACCTAGTCCATATTTTGCAGTTAAGTTCTTGTAGCCTACATGACCTAGATGACTTATGTGTGAACACTAGGGATTTTTTCCATTGATCTAGTGAGAGAGTGATCCCCAATTCTTCTTCCCAGGTATGAGTAAGTTTACTTGTCTGTATAGGCAGCTCAGCCTCCCTATCGCCGGTCTCTCCAACAATCAGCATGTTATAAATAAGAGATATAGCATGTCCTGGGGCCGATGCAGCCACGCATAGCTTCTCAAAGTCTGTCATAGGTGCACAGAGCTGCAATCCAGGTGCCATGGACTTGATGAAGTTGCTCAATTGAAAATAAAGAAACCAACGTCCTGGTGTGTTTGGTATAAGGTGAGATAGATCATTGAGGGAAACCAATACCTTACTGTTGTATAGGTCTTTAACTTTAATCGGGGAATTGGCCAATGGCCTGAGACTTGCAAGGGTTTCAAGATTAGGGGGTAACTCAGGATGTCACCTCAGAACTGTGAGTGGTCCAGGAGTTGTAACTAGGTTAAGTTTGGGTGTGAACCTGCTCCAGATTTTTGCCAGGAAGGACAATGGGGGGGGGGGGGGGACTTAGATTGGGGTAACTGATTCTGTCTTTCCATTGGGAGCCAGAATATGCCTGGTGTTAGGTTAGGGGTCAGTGAGTGACTTCCCTTTATGGGAGGGTGACGTTCAGTATTTCTGATTTCTGGACGTTCACCTTGAAATATCTGAGGTGCCCAAAGACCTCAAATTAATGCAGAACCGAGGGTAACCCTATTCTTGGTGAGGATAGGTATAAAAGGAGATCATCTGCAAATAATGATAGTCTATGTTCAGTTTTGTCTATTTGTAGTCCAGCAATGGACTGGTTAGCTCTCAGGGCATTTGCTAGGGATTCCATAACAAGAATGGTGTCAGGGGACATCCTTGGCGTGTCCCATTTCTTATGGGGAAGGGATCCGAGAGGGAACCATTGACACGCACCCTTGCCGAAGGTGAGGCGCATAGCTCCATGATCCTATGAGTCATCTTCTCTCCAAGGCCTAGATATACCAGAGTCTCTTCCAGAAACTGCCAATTGACTCTAGCGAAGGCATTTTGTGCATCAACTGAGAGCAGGCACAAAGGACTCTTCGTCTGACGCCCTCTAGTTATTAAACCAATGGATTTTATGGTGTTGTCACGGGCTTCTCTACCAGGGACGAAGCCCACTCTTTCCCTGTGTATACATCCTGTGGGGGTCTAGCCGCAGAGCTAAGAGTTTGGCATAAATCTTTAGGTCTACATTAATTAGACAAATGGGTTGGTAATTGGAGCATAAAGAAGGGTATTTGCCTGGTTTGGGGATAACTGTGATTTGGGTTTCCAGGGCCTGATAGGGGAACGATTTAAGAGAGTCGGGGCTAATTCTTCTCCAAAGAACTTATAAAAACGGGACATCAGACCATCTGGCGCAGGACATTTACCATTCCTAAGCTCCTTAAGGATGAATAAGAGTTCCGGGGTAGTAAAGTCTGCCTCCAAGCTAGTGGAAGCGACGTTTGAGAGACGAGTGGGTCCATATTGAGTTAAATAATGTTGCATGTCTTCCACCGTTGGTTTAGGGGTGATCTCTTTTACTTAAGTCATATACAGTGCTGCCCATAATTATTCATACCCCTGGCAAATTTTGACTTAAAGTTACTTTTATTGAACCAGCAAGTAATTTTTTGATGGGAACTGACATAGGTGTCTCCCAAAAGATACTACGATGATGCACAAGAGGCATTATTGTGGGGAAAAAACATTTCTCAGCTTTTATTTACATTTGAGCAAAAAGTGTCCAGTCCACAATTATTCATACCCTTCTCAATAATCAATAGAAAAGTCTTTATTGGCTATTACAGCAATCAAACACTTCCTATAATTGCAGACCAGCTTTTTACATATCTCCACAGGTATTTTTGTCCATTCATCTTTCGCAATGAGCTCCAAATCTTTCAGGTTGGAGGGTCTTCTTGCCATTACCCTGGTCTTTAGCTCCCTCCACAGATTCTCAATTGGATTCAAGTCTGGACTCTGGCTGGGCCACTCCAAAACATTAATGTTGTTGTCTGCTAACCATTTCTTCACCACTTTTGCTGTGTGTTTTGGGTCATTGTCATGCTGAAATGTCCACTGGTGCCCAGGGCAAAATTTCTCTGCAGACTGCCTGATGTTGTCGTTGAGAATCCTCATGTATTGCTCTTTTTTCATGGTGCCGTTTACTGTTATTAGGTTCCCTGGTTCATTGGCTGAAACCCCCCCCCCCCCCCAAAGCATTAGGTTCCCACCACCATGTTTGACAGTGGGGATGGTGTTCTTTGGGTTGTAGGCTTCTCCTTTTTTACGTCAAATGAAGGAAACCTCATTGTGACCAAACAATTAAATTTTTGTTTCATCTGACCATAACACAGAAGACCAGAAGTCTTCTTCTTTGTCCAGATGAGCTTTTGCAAAGGCCAAGCGAGCTTTTGTGTGCCTTATTACTTGCTGGTTGAATAAAAGTAACTTTAAGTCAAAATTTGCCAGGGGTATGAATAATTATGGGCAGCACTGTAGGTCTGCGTTATAAGACTGAAACTCCTGGGTGATCTCGGAGGGGGTATGAACTAAGCCTATTGAGGTTGTATTTATGGAAGGCACATGTGTTATAGGGATTTGAGGATGAAGTGCTCTCGCTAACCACTTGCCACTTTTGTCACGATATTCATAAAAACCTTGTTTGATTTTGTCTCTGACGCATAAGGATTTTTGATCTAGTATTTTAAGAATAGTATTTGGCGCAAAGAGGATACGTCAGCTTTAAACTGATCAGAGGGGGATGTCTTGTTTAAGATCTCTTTTTGGTCAAGGTCCTTGAGAAGTGTGGAGAGTCTATGTGAGCGTTCTTTTTTAAGCCGTGTGACAGGAATATGCCTCTAAGTACACATTTGAGGGCTTCCCATTTCACAGGAGGAGCCGTTAAGTCTGATCGATGGATGTTAGCGAAGTCAATAATGACATTTCGTATGTCGGTTGCACATGATAAGTTGTTTATGAGGTTGTCATTTAATCTCCAAGTGAATTGGAGTTTGCCTGTAGGGTTGGGGGATAATAGGCCATATACCGGGGAGTGATCTGACCACACGACGGCGTCCATCGAGCAGCGTGGATTCAAGTCCAGGAGTGCGTGTGAGACAAAAAGGTGATCAAGCCTCCCATAACTATTATGGGCTAGGGAATAAAAACTGTAGTCCTTGACATCTGGATGCAGAATCCGCCACAAATCCACTAGTCTAAGTGTGGCTAGGTCCGCCCTGAACATGCGTAAAGATGGCAGAGAGACTGAGTACTTACCAACTGAAGAATCTATGGAAGGATCCATCACCATGTTGAGATCCCCTCCTAGGATGACATGGGAGCCTTCTGCGAATCTGGCTAGGGGTCTCAGGATTTTGGCACCGAAGGTCGTCTGTCACTGTTTAGGGAAATAGACATTAGCAACTGTGTTAATGGATTGGTCAACTGAGAGCTTAAGAAAAATAAATCGACCGTAAGGCGAAAGGTCTTATGGAAAGAAATGGAGACCCCTCCAGCTTTTTTTATGGGATTGGTACTATGGTACCAAGTTGGATAGTATCTGTTTCACATTGTGTCTCTTGTAACATGGTTAGCAGTACTCTTTTCTTATGAAAACGATATAAAATTTGGCTATGTTTCTCAGGTTTGTTAAGGCCTCTAGCGTTGTAGGTACAGAATGAGAGAGGCGCCATCATGGTGGGTAGGGTGGGTAGAAGTTTAGCCCAATTGTTAGGGTGATCCAGGCCTGTATAAAAAGGGAGAACATTAAAGGTGGGGGGAAACATGTTGCAAAAGACGTAGACTTAGTTGGGGGTACATAAATGTAAAGGGAGGTACATACAAGGAAAATAGAAAAAAGAGGGGGAAAAGTGGGGAACCAGGTGAGCGGCTCGGTGAAATTCTAAGTGGTGACCTTAGGCATAGACTGCTGTGCTGTGGTCCTTAATTGGGGTGGGAGAAGGCAAGGGCTAGGTGGCAGCCCTACTAGTCTTCAGCCTAAAAAAGTAGATAACATTATAAACTACAGGAACTGTATAACCTGCTTTGCAACATAGGGTAGATAGATACAGGGAGCAGATGCCTGAAGCGTCCTCTCCTGAAACTACAGAAATAAGGAAGAAAGAAAAAGTTAACATGAGAAATAACAGTGATACGCATTGTAGTATTCAGTCCTTTGATGGATGAGGACGTCTAGGAGATCTTCGTTGCCTAGGCGTCGATGTTTGTTGTGGCATGGGGTGGACTGTGCGTGGTCTGGGCCAGTCAGGGAGCTCCACCGTTGGTAATTCAAAGGTGTCTAGAAGTCTCTGTAGATCAGCTAGGGATTTGAATATTACTGACTCCCATCTATAGATAACCTTGTTGTCCCGGAGGAGGTTCAGTAGGGGTTTTAGTGCTTTACAGAGCAATAAGTTACATCTCACAAGATCGGGCAAGATGAGAAGTTCCCTATTTTCAGGTAGAATTGGGTCCATATTTCTTGCTGCTTTGAGAATGGACTCTTTATCTTTGTAAAAATGTATTCTACATATGATGTCGCAAGGGCGACAGGGGTCTCCTGTTTTTGGGCCCAGGGCTCTAGCTATTCGATCAATCTCAATGGGCTGTCCTGGTTCTCTGTTCAGCAACTTGTTAAAGAGGTCATGTGCCCATGTTTCCAGGTCCTGGTGGAGTATCGTTTCAGGTAGTCCCTTGATGCGGAGATTATTCATCCTATTTCTGTTTTCAATGTCATCCAGGTGACTTAAAATGTCCTGAATTTGTTCTGTTGGATCTTGTAGGATCTTGTGGTGAGAGTCCAGGGTTAGGAGGACTTGGTCTTGTAACCCTTCCATCTCCTCTACTCTTTGCCCCACATGTATAAGATCTTGGTGCAAGGCTGCTATGTCTTGCTTATGCGAAATTTCCAGCTTCACAAATAGGGCATCAAGCCCATATTTTGTTGGGAGTGCCTTAAGGTGCACTTTTCAATCCCAGTCCTCATCCTGAGCGTCTGGAGCCAGCACTTTTAGACCCCATTCACATGTTCGTAGCGTGTTTTACGGATCCATGGACCCGCAAAACACGGACACCGGCAATGTGCATTCCGCATATTGCGGACCGCACATTACCGGCACTAATAGAATATGCCTATTCTTGTCCGCAATTGCTGACAAGAATAGGACATGTTTTTTTTTTTCGGGAACGGAATTGCGGAGCCGGAAGTGCGGGTCCACAATTCTGTATCCGGGCAGCACGTCGTGCGGCCCAATAGAAATGAATGGGTCCGCAATTCCGTTCCGCAAAATGCGGAACGAAATTGCGGACGTGTGAATAGGGCCTTACTGTTTTAGTGGCCATGGCTGGGGAACCTCTTTGCTGAGGCGAGGAGCCTGGGGATGTTGCCGGCCTCCTGGCTAAGGCGGGAGAAGATGTGGCCGCCGAGGAAGGACTGGCTGCAGCTGACGCGTAGGATCCAGGGGAGCTGGAAGCCCTGGTATGTCTCTGTGGCAGCGAGCCACTTTTCATTTGGCTAGCATCTTGGCAGATGCTTTGCCTTCAGTAATCCCGGCCGGTTGGTTTGAGGCCGCAAAGAAGCGGAATATGACCCCCGACTCATGCTCCACAGGTGCTGGCGTAGAAGAGGTCCTCTTCCTCCATCCCTTCATTGATAACAGGTCAGTCGCAGTGTCATGTGTGCGGGATATAGGCTGAAGATGGTCGGGAGCCCATGACTCATGCTGCTCACTCCGCCATTGGCAAGCTCCTCCCCCTCTGCCATTGAATCTTTATACTGCACAGGACCCTATTTTGGTCCACATACAATCCACATTTTTTACAGATGCGGGCCCATTAGTTTCAATGGGACCACTGTGTGCTGTCTACATCCGTATGTCCATGAATTGTTATTATAATTTATAATTTAAATATTTATAATAGCATCTAATCCCTTCCTGACCATGCCACGTAGATATACTTCAGAGGTGTGGGATGGGTGTATGGAGTGAGCTCCGTTTTTGTTTCCGTTGTGTTTCCGTTTCGGTTCCGTTTTTCCGTTCCGTTTTTCCGTATGGCATATACAGTATACAGTAATTACATATAACAAATTGGGCTGGGCATAACATAGTGATTTGCGTCCAAATATAGGACATGTTCTATCTTTGCACGGAACTGAGATACGGAAACGGAATGCATACGGAGTACATTCCATTTTTTTTTGCGGACCCATTGAAATGAATGGTTCCGTTTACGGACCCTATACGGAACACAAAAAACGGCCCGCAAAACGGAAAAAAAACTGTAGCGTGAAAGAGGCTTAAGGCGGCAAAAAACGGAAGCCGCTTGTGTTGCCTTCCGCAATTGGCGGAACAGAACGGGCGCCGGCAGTATAAATGCCTATTCTTGTCCGCAAAGTGCGGACAAGAATAGGACATGTTATATATTTTTTTACGGGGCCTCATTGAAGTGAATGGGTCAGTTTTGGCGGTTCGGATGCGAACCCAAAAAACAGTCGCGTGCATGAGGCCTAAGGCTGTAGCCACATTCTTGCAACCCTGGTCGCTTAATGACAGAGTTCTGAGAATCACTTTATCCAGAAAGAGTCTGAGATATGGAAGTTTATAAGATAAGGCATGCAGCTTTACAGGGAAAAGCATGACGCTGCTTTTTCCAGTGGTTCAAATGTAGAGAAGCAAAGACTGTTCAGTCCCAGAGCTTTATTTAGAAACCTGGTTGACTTAATCTTGTGGATGGCTTTCATGAGTCTTCATCAAAGCATCTTCAGAGACCTGTGAAATCTGCTACTTAAATCATCTATTTGATCAAGCCTGGTTAGACAGACACCAATTCCCAAATGTTCAATTCACCCCAGAATACTCGTAGAACTTCTGGTTTGCAATCAGGTAACAATAATACATTGGGAAAGACTTGGGTCAATTAATAAGAGTCTATTGATCTTAAACTGAATGTTTGATGTTCTGACGTGTTTGGCTGCTCATCCTCCGCATGGTGTCCTGACTCCTCTGAAGGAAGGCGAGAACATATGTAGCCTTTGGCCAGAATAAAATGATTGGAATTAGTGAATCTGGGAGCAAAACAGAGTACAGCACTGGCTCCACCTCAACAAATAGAAGTTCTCCAATAATTTATCAAGCCCAGGATCTAACAACTAGTTCAATTAAAACACCCTACATATATGGCACTTTGGGATGTATTATTCGGCCAGCACTTAACACATACAGTTCTATGCCCTAGATCAGACAAACCCTTTTGGCAGATTGTTCAGCAGGGTCAAACAGAAATTCAGAGAAATCACAGCTAGAGAAATATTTATAAAAGACATGAAGAGGCAGCTTCTGTGGATGTCAGACTGGATGCCCATCAACCAGTCCGCCATGGTCCAACCAAATAGACTATACAAAAAAAATCTTGCTTAAAGGGGTAATTCTGGTTTTAATAATTATATTTATATATTTAGATAATAGGATGTTAAATAATTTTCTAATATAAATAAAGTTTTGCCACTCTCTAAACAAAAAAATGGTATGGCCCATTTTAGACTTGTAAACTGCATCCATAGGAGAGCTGGATAGGAATAACCATGATGTAAGTCATGTGACTGTAACAAGTATAATGTGACCTGGCTTTTAGTTAACTGCCGAGGTCAGTGATGGCGAACCTTTTAGAGACCGAATGCCGAAACTGCAATCCAAAACCCACGTATTTATCGCAAAGTGCCAACACGGCAATGTAACCTGAATACCAAATAGTATATCTTCCATGTACTTTATCATTTAGCTATAATAGCCTGCCTACTTCCAATGCCCTGCCTGTGCTGTTCATAGTGCGCCCTGCGCTAATGACTGGCAGGAAAAGTCTAAAGCAGATTGGTAAAACATAGATTTTTTTCCACGGTGCGGGTTCCCACAGAGCCACCTCTGGCGACCGTGCCATAGGTTCGACACCATTGGCCTAGGTGAATAATAGTGTATTGAGGAGCAGAACATGTGCAGTAATACATACTATTACTAGCTGCAGCAGTATCTCATTTTGTCTGTCAGTATCTTTGCAGAAACAGATCTGTGTGTGTGTTGTATTTTTTTATACAAAACTTTTCAACAACAATGACATTATAACCTAGAGACAGGCAGCCATTTGACAGCAACATCTAGAGACAGGCAGCCATATAAATACACGCAGTAATGTAGTTACTGTAATAACCACAATAAATATAATTATTCCACCACTAGTCCTATTTACTTATAACATGAATGTTTCCTGTGTGCTGACCCAGCACATGTATGTCATGTAACACTGCTGCTTACTGAATGTTCAATTAGGACTGATACATGGTCTATATACCGTTCGACCTGATATAAGAAAGGTATTCATACAGAATACCTGGCACTTTTTCCTATAGTGTGCAAGAACGACCACCACTGATGGATTGCAGGGTGGTCGTAACCATGGAAAATGAGCAGTGTATAATGTGATGCACACAGGATTTCTTTGTCCAGTAAAAAAGCAACGTTCTAAATGGAAACCACACTGACAGCATTATAGTTAATAAGGTCTGTTCAGCTCCGTTCTAATCCGTTAGGGCTCATGCACACAAACGTATTTTCTTTCCGTGTCCGTTCCATTTTTATTTTTTTTGTGGACCGTATCCTGAACCATTCATTTCAATGGGTCTGCAAAAAAAAAAAAACTGAAGTTACTCCGTGTGCATTCCGTTTCCGTATGTCCATATTTCCGTTCCGCGAAAAAAAAAAATTAACATCTCCTATTATTGTGCACATTACGGACAAGGATAGGACTGTTCTATTAGGTGCCAGCTGTTCCGTTCCGCAAAACACAGAATGCACACAGACGTCATCCGTATTTTTTGTGCATGAATACATATGGTCGTGTGCATGAGCCCTTATGCGGTACAGAACATTAGAAATTATGAATGTTGGTGTGAACCAAGACTTAAAGGGGTTCATTTTTTAAATACAAATAAATGTGCTTGTCATTGGGAAGTGCCTGCAATTTCCTTGAATGGGGCTGCAGTACCAGACAAAGTTCATGAACAGAGGTGGCGCTGTTTTTTGGGGGGAGGAAAGGAGACCATTTTTCTGATCTTATCCTGGGTTAATGTGCGTTTTTTGCTGCCATTTTGTAAGCTACTTTTTGTAAAAATGAAAGAAAAAACTTTTAATCAGAAATTAAGACAAAATGGCCTTACAAGAAGACTTTTGTCATGTTCACAAGTCAGCTCCTATAGTCATACTCATTTGCTGTGTGATATAATTGATGCTTTTCAGGCCAGCAATTAGGGACCATGGGCAGTGCCTTCTGGCAATTCCTTCCACTTACCAAACCATTAATTAAATCAGCTGCGCTGAAACATAGCCGTGCTGAAAGTACATGTTAGAGCTGGTTTAATTAATGATTTGGATAGGGAAATACCACACTGTATATCATTACCATTAAATGCATTGTATATGCCTGGTTGGATAAGTACTTACTACATCATTTGTGTGGGACTTTTAGGGTTATATAGAAATATCTGATGGAAATGTGTACGAAGCAAAAGCAGGACACTGTCTGCAAACTTCATTCATTGCAATTAGAATAGTCACAAACACATGGAAACCAGACAGACTTTGCTGTCCATTGAATAACCACTGGGAAGATGTGTTTGTTTGTTGGTTGCTGTATTTTTGCTTCATATTTTCTATTGGTCCTATTATATGAGCTGATATAATCATCCAAATCAGTGTTTAGGCTCATGCACACGACCGTTGTGTGCATCCGTGGCCGTTGTGCCGTTTTCCGTTTTTTTTTGCGGACCCATTGACTTTCAATGGGTCCGTGGAAAAATCGGAAAATGCACCGTTTTGCAGCCGAGGCCGTGATCCGTGTATCCTGTCCGTCAAAAAAATATGACCTGTGCTATTTTTTTGACGGACAACGGTTCACGGACCCATTCAAGTCAATGGGTCCGTGAAAGAACACGGATGCACACAAGATTGGCATCCGTGTCCGTGATCCGTGGCCGTAGGTTGCTTTCATACAGACGGATCCGAAGATCCGTCTGCATAAAAGCTTTTTCTGATCTAAGTTTTCACTTCGTGAAAACTCATTTCCGACAGTATATTCTAACACAGAAGCGTTCCCATGGTGATGGGGACGCTTCTAGTTAGAATACACTGCAAACTTGGTACAAGACTGCCCCCTGCTGCCTGGCACCACCCGATCTCTTACAGGGGGATATGATAGCACAATTAACCTCTTCAGGTGCGGCACCTAAAGGGGTTAATTGTACTATCATATTCTCCTGTAAGAGATCAGGGCTGCCAGGCAGCAGGGGGCAGACCCCCCCTCCCCAGTTTGAATATCGTTGGTGGCACAGTGTGTGCCCATCGCCCCCCCCCCTTCCTCCCTCTATAGTTAAAAATCGTTGGTGGCACAGTGTGTGCCCATCGCCCCCCCCTTCCTCCCTCTATAGTTAAAAATCGTTGGTGGCACGGTGTGTGCCCATCGCCCCCCCTTCCTCCCTCTATAGTTAAAAATCGTTGGTGGCACAGTGTGTGCCCATCGCCCCCCCCTTCCTCCCTCTATAGTTAAAAATCATACTTACCTGCTTGCTGCTGCGATGTCTGTGACCGGCCGGGAGCTCCTCCTACTGGTAAGTGACAGTTCTTTAGCAATGCACCGCACAGACCTTTCACTTACCAGTAGGTGGAGCTCACGGCCGGTCACAGACATCGCAGCAGCAGGCAGGTAAGTATGATTTTTAACTATAGAGGGAGGAAGGGGGGGGCGATGGGCACACACTGTGCCACCAACGATTTTTAACTATAGAGGGAGGAAGGGGGGGGCGATGGGCACACACTGTGCCACCAACGATATTCAAACTGGGGAGGGGGGGGACTGCCCCCTGCTGCCTGGCAGCCCTGATCTCTTACAGGAGAATATGATAGTACAATTAACCCCTTTAGGTGCCGCACCTGAAGAGGTTAATTGTGCTATCATATCCCCCTGTAAGAGATCGGGTGGTGCCAGGCAGCAGGGGGCAGTCTTGTACCAAGTTTGCAGTGTATTCTAACCTGAAGCGTCCCCATCACCATGGGAACGCCTCTGTGTTAGAATATACTGTCGGAAATGAGTTTCACGAAGTAGCTCATATCCGACAGTATATTCTAACGTAGAGGCGTTCCCATGGTGATGGGGACGCTTCAAGTTATGTTCGGGTGTCCGCCTGGCCGTGCGGAGGCAAGCGGATCCGTCCAGACTTATAATGTAAGTCAATGGGGACGGATCCGTTTGAAGATGACACACTGTGGCTCAATTTTCAAACGGATCCGTCCCCATTGACTTGCATTGTAATTCAGGACGGATCCGTTTGGCTCCGTACGGCCAGGCGGACGCCAAAACGACTTTTTTTTCATGTCCGTGGATCCTCCAAAAATCAAGGAAGACCCACGGACGAAAAAACGGTCACGGATCACGGACCCACGGACCCCGTTTTTTCGGACCGTGAAAAAAAACTGTCGTGTGCATGAGGCCTTTCTATGCATTTTTTCATGAGCATTAATGTCATTTACTTTCAATAATTCATCTAAGCCCCTTTTAAAACTGTCCACTGTTCCTACTGTGGCCACGTCCTGAGGAAGTCTATTCCACAGATTCACAGGACCAGATTTATCATTAGCTCAAGTCAGAAGAACGGAGTGAAAAAGTTTAAAAAAAATGCGCAATCGCTAAAACTGCGCAAAATGTGCTACTTTTTTCTGCTCTGCACTATGCTCGCCAGTTTTCTGAAAGTGGGCATGTTTTCTTATGTAAATTAATCTCTAGACAGATTTACTATTGCAACTATTTAAAAAGTCGCAAAAAAGTCGCAATAAAATGTGCAATTTCACTCCAGTGAGGACCATGCTTATCTTATGAGACTTTTTAATAGAACATGCTACTTTTTCGTAAAGACGTGCGACTTTTGTAAAGCTGCTTACTGACGGATAAACTGCTACCGTTAAACCACATTTATTACAGTCTTAAAGGGCCGATCATAAATCTTACTTGGCTAAAACTGACTTTAGCCATATGTGAAAGTGGAGTGAGCTGTCAGAGTAATGATAAATCTGTCCCACAGTTCTTACAGTAAAAAGAAGCTTTGACGCTTCTGGAGACTGAACTTTTTCTTCTCCAGTCGAAGGCAGTTCCCCCTTGTCTTTTGAGGGAATTTTACATGGAACAGGTATTCACCGTATTTTTTGTATGTCCCATTTATATACTTGTATAGGTTAATCATGTCCCCCCTTAGATGTCTCTTCTCAAGACTAAATGTCATTTTTTAAATCTTTCTTCATAACTAAGACCCTCCAGGCCCCTTATCAGTTTAGTCGCTCTCCTCTGTACTTTTTCCAGTAACAAAACTCAAACTGTATGGGGACTGAACAATTGCAGTAACGATCATTCAAACCCCATGAAAACTGTTAAATTGTTATTGTAAGAGGCCCCTTTAAATGAGTAGCCTAGAATGGTGCTCATTCTAGGATAAAGTCAGTGCAAAAGATGTACAACATGGGGCCACTTTTGCGATTTTCTTTTTCCAGGGCCACTTTTAGTTCCCAATCGGCACCTGCTTATGGATAAGTCAATTTGCTTTTTCAGTAACAGAAGACATCAAAGTCTGAAGTGTGACTGTGAATTTATACACAAAGTCGGGTAACTACCAATGTTCTGTTTTTACAGTTTCCATGGGGGTTGTAAACCAGCTTTACTTAACTTGTGGAAGACGATTTTGCTTAATGTGGCAGTTACAGGAGCAGAGGATATATATTGTATAGCAGGTTTGACATGCAGTACCATGGATATATATATATTTTTAAAATCTGTGATCCTTAAGTAGCAGCCCAAACAGACTGGGACTTCTGGCAGCAAACAGCTACTTTACAAAATGGACCACACCATTAAGTATCACAGAGTATAGCTGGATAGTGGATACTCTGGGTTGCCACAGATGGAGGTCAGTGCTTTTCATATTGGAATCTGTGGACAACTTCTGATGTAAGTGGAAACCAGTTTGTAGCAGCAAAATCAGGATATGCAATTCATAGTTAGTCAAGTAAACAGTTAGGCCTGGCAGAGTTCATGCAATACAGTAATCAAAGCAGACAAGGTCAAGTTCAAGGAACAGAAGTTTAAAGTCAGGGCCCAAGGCAATCCAAGTCAATCCACACACTACAAAAACTAACAAACCTATTGGTCAAGCAAGGGGCAGTGGGGGGGGGGTGTTCCTTAAATAGCCATAGAGCTAAGCACTGTAAGAGTTAAGTACTGTTTATTTGCTGAACTCAGTATGTTTAGGTAACATAGAGTCATTGATCACCAATAGCAGAGCTGAATTTAAAGCATGGCATCTGGTCACTGGCAAGACATAGCAGACAGAGAGATGTAGTGGTAAGTTATGACAAAGTAGGGAGCCTCCGGATCTTTAAGTGTATAGCAATGTGCACGTCCATCTAATAAGCTGAGTATTGGTGGTCACATATGCTCAGTCACTCTCAACATATCCTGGTCTCTGCATAGTGATCCTCTGTTCAATGCAGAGCACCTCACAGGAGCTAACATGATACTGTGCCAGGGTGCCTCCCAATATAACAGTCCTCCCAAATGTCCCACCAACAGTAATAATTATCTGCCAGAGTGCACGATGTGGTAACAGTAAATTCAATAGTAATCATGTCTCTCATTTTGCCCCTAGAAGTAATAATGCCCCCATAGTGGCCCTAGTATTAATAATTCCCCTTATGTGTGTCTGTACAAAAAAATACTCCCTTATAATGTGTGCCAGTACAAAACTGACCTCTTATAATGTTTTCCAGTAATATAATTCCCCCTTGCGACGTGTGCCAGTATACTCCCTTAAAATTTGTGACAGTACAAAAATACCCCCTTATGTGTGACAATACAAAAAATGCTCCCTTATTACATGTGCCAATACAGAAAAAACCCTTTCAGTGCCCCATGAACAAAAGTCCCTATAGTAGCCACTAGGAACGAGCGAATCGGCTTTTGGATTCGCATAAAACTTTGTTCTAATATTGTACGGAGTAGGAGCTCCGTACAGTATTAGAATGTATTGGCTCCAATCAGCGGAAGTTATTGCTTCCCAAGACTTTGCGTAATAACTTCATAAATTAATTGTACTGTAAAAAAACATTTCCTGAACTCGGCTTTGGTTCCAAATTGTACCTTGAAACCGAACGCGAGTTCTGGAAATGTTTTTTTTACAGTACAAATTAATTTATGAAGTTATAACTTCGTCTCTTCGGAGCCAATATATTCTAATACTCTACGGAACTCCTGCTCCGTAGAGTATTAGAACGAAGTTTTATGCTCAGAAAAAATTGGGGGTCAGTCAACACATCCCAATGCGCAGGTGCACGTTGCTATGACTGAAAACATAACATAGTACAAAACATGCAATGCAACAGCTCTCTGCAAACCAAATAAAGTACAAAAATGCATTATAATTTCTAATGCTATGCTTATAAATTAAAGATGCTTGGCAAATACATTTTGTACAAAATTATTTGAGCCCGTCTGCCACACTGTCAGGGCGATCTCTGTAAGACGGGAACCCAACACTAAATTCTACCTGTTATGTGCCATGACGGCTACCATACAATTCAGGGAGTGTAGGTTCCACATGCATGGTGGGCCCTCCTTAATTTTTATTATCTTTGGTGCCAAAATGGCCTCCATTATATCTAGGGAATGCAGGTAGCAACATGCATACCGAGCCCACTCCACACCTCTCCTGGTGCCAAATGGCCACCAACAAATACAATGAGAGTCCACCCTATACCTCTTCTGGTCCCAAATGGCTTCCAGTGAGTGAGGGAGAGCAGGCTAAGCTTTATACTCAGCCACACCTCCAGTACCAACTGCAAAGAAAAAAGGGGGGTCAGTCAGCACATCCCAATTCGCAGTCGATTCGCTCATTCCTAGTAGCCACCTTAGAATGTGTGCCAGTACAAAAATGCTCCATTATAAAGTGCGCTAAGTACAAAAAATGCCCCCTTATGTGCCAGTACAAAACTGCTCCCTTATAATGTGTGTTAGTACAAAAAAACTACCCCCTTTTAGTACCCCATAGTGGCCCCCTTAAAATGTGTGCCAGTACAAAAATGCTCCTTTTTACAGCTGCAATGTCCCCATGGACATGGAACAGATGAAATTATATTTTATGTCAGAAACAAGGTTATTTACTTTAAAACATCTACTAACAGTCTTTCAGGACCTTTGCTATAAAAATGAATTATGGGATAACCACTTTAACTGGACAACCCATGTCCCTAATAAGGGTATATGAATTATATGGAGGAAGTGGGCATTTCTACTTGGTGGCCCTAACTGATGATTAGCCAAGCAGAGTGACCATGCAAAGTGTTGGTATTAAGGAATGAAATCTGTAGGTCAAAAGATAAAAGCCAAAGTGAGTTGGTTCATGTCAACAGGTATGGACTCTTGGCTTTTATTCACTGCTAACCTCATCTTTTGTCAACTACTCTCTACAGGTTCCTGCATGCGGTGCCTGGTGGATGTTGTCCCAGTAAAGAATGAAGAAGGAGATGTTATCATGTTTATCTTAAACTTTGAGGATCTGGCGTTGCTGCTGGCAAGAAAAGCTAACAAGACACTTCATCAGAGGTTGACACGAGCTGCCTTCAATTCAGGTGAGCATCTTAGGTTCTGAAGTATGGCTCTTTAATTGGTTGAAACTTTTGCCTGGATTAGGCTCTTTTGCCTTAACACATAATTTGCATATGTTTTGAGCCGTGTGCTGGTCCTTTAACGTCGTCCATGCAGTTCCTAATTCTCTTCTCAATTTTTCAATAGAAAGGACAAAAACGAAGTCGGGCTTCTTGAATTCTTCTGCTGATGCAGACCTCATGAGGTACAGAACTATCAGTCAAATACCCCAGTTTACACTCAACTTTGTGGAATTCAACCTAGAAAAGCACCGGTCAGCCTCCACAACAGAGATTGAGATTGTTGCCCCCAGCAATGCCTTTGAGAGGACACAAAATGTCACAGAGAAAGTGACCCAGGTAAGATTTTCCCCTCACCTTGTTTGGTTTCCCCCAACTCACCACAACCATGGTACACAATATGACACTATATATCCCAATAGTCAATCCCCTGCACAGTGGAGCTTCTGGCCACTCAGCTCTGCAGTGCAACTGCAGCATAGCTACATTCCAGTGAATAAGGCTTGCTGCTGTTACTGCATAGCCTGATAGCCAGGAGCGCTGCTCTGGAACAATGGTGATACCAGAGATCAGACCCCATCGATCATAAAGTGATGGCATGTCCTAGAAATGGCAATAACCCTTTAATCGTGTTATGATTTGATTCACAGGAATGCTTTAGGGTATGTCCACATGGGGCATATATGCTGCGTTTTACAATAGCATAGCCGTTATACAATGGATGGTTCTTGCTTGTTAAACTGCAAAGGACGCAGCAGAGCTCTCCTGAACTCCGGTGAGAACCACAGCTTCCTCAAACAGCCAATCTGCAGGGGGTGCCGGGGTTCGGACCTCCATTGATCTAGCATTGATGACATATCCTGAGGATTGGCTATCAATATGAAAATCTCAGAGAACCCCTTTAAGGATAAAGCTTAGTTTGGTACTTAAGTCTCCAGTATTTTTCTCATTTTTGAATCTCCGCATTTCAAAAGCCATAAGTTTTTATTTTTCTGTCAACACAACCGTATAAGGGTTAATTTTATTTGGAATGAGTTTTACTGTATATGTTAATGCCACCATTTTGGGGCACTTCTCTACTGCATAACGTTTAAAACTTTTTGTGAGATAACAATGTGAAAAAAACAATGCAAATGCATTCCTTTTTATAGTGTTCAGTGCACAGTAAAAAGTACATGTAACTTTCTGGGGCTCAGTAGGATTATGGAAATACCAAATTTATATTGTATTTTTATGTTTTACTACTTTAAAAAAAATTATAAAGCTCCATTTTAGAAAAAGATTGCATTGTGTCGACACCCATAACTTTTATTTTTCTACCAACAGCACAGTGTGAGGGCTAATTTTTTTGTGGAGAGATCTGTAGTTTTAATTAATATCATTATTGGATTCATAAAACCTTTTTATCATTTTCATTCCATTTTTGAGGAGGAATAAAACATTTCTGGCATTGTGGATTTTTTAAGGTGTTCAATGAGTGAGGTAAATAATAGAATAATTTAAAAGATTTTTGGTTAGTACATTTTAATCATTTTTAAAAACTTTATTCAAGTGTTTTTTTTACATTTATTTAGTCCCCTTAGCGGACTTGAACTTGGGATCTTACTCCTGTATTATAGTGCATAGTGATTCTGACAGGCAATCCATTGGATCCTGCTCGAGGCAGGATGTAAAGGTAGTCGGGACATGGCAGGCCTTGGGGCATTCTACCATGATAAGTACTCAGGGTGCCGATCAGAAGACAGAAGGAGCCCCCTCCCTCTGTCTAGCCTCTCAGATGCCGCAATCACAGGTGACCACAGCATCCGAGTGGATAGACTGCTGGGAACAAAGTTATCTCTGATCCCAGCAGTGAGAGCCGGGCACCAGCTGTATAATAGGGATGAAGCGGGCACAGGGCCGTCTTTACCAAGGGGCGAAAGGGGCAGCTGCCCTGGGCCCAGTTGCTCCTGGGGGGCCCAAGGCAGCTGCCTCTTGACCCCTGCTAGCTACTGCCCCGGGTGTCAGGCTGTCGGCTACACAGGCATCATGATCGTACTGTGTTAATGATCTTAATTCTAGGACCTTAATGAGTTTTGCTCTAGGACCTTAATGACATCATTACCATGTGACCAGTAACCTAGCAATTACTGGTCACATGGCTATGAGGTCATCACAGGTCCTACTGAGTGTTGCAGAAGTTAATTGTGGAGCTTTTTTGTGTAAGGATTACATCAGAAAAAGGTGACAGGGGCTGTTATGTTAATATACTGTAAACTACTGTATAGTGGGGTGCTGTATACTGTGTGGTGGGCTGTATACTGTGTGGTGGGCTGTATATTGTGTGGTGGGCTGTATATTGTGTAATGGGCTGTATATTGTGTGGTGGGCTGTATACTGGGGGGGGGTGGCCTGTATACTGTGTGGGGGCCTGTATACTGTGTAGTGGGCTGTATACTGTGGGGGGCCTGTATAGTGTGGGGGGGCCTGTATAGTGGGGGGGAGTGCTATACTGCTGTACTGTATAGTGTGGGGGGCTGTATCGTGTATAGTTTGGGGTGCTGTATACAGTGAGGTGTTGTATACTGTGGGCTGCTATACTGCTCTACTATATACTGTGGGGTACTGTATAGTGTAGGGTGCTATACTGCATACTGTGTGGTGCTGTATACTATAGGGTGCTATACTGCATACTGTGGGGTGCTGGGGTGCACTGTAACGCTAGGGTGAGCCGAGCCCTGGTCTCCTTCCTGCAGAGCGGTGCCCACTTCCAGCCCAGAGCACTGATCCTGAGCCGCTGGAGTCTTCAGAACTAGAAGTATTTACAGTCATTCACTGGACTCTACCAGATGTGTGGATTTTTTGTGTGTGTGTTGTGGTGGAGGGCGTGATTGCTAAGGTGTGGGAAGGCGGGATCCAGGGGGCCCAAGTACATTTTTGCCCAGGGTCCAATAAATATTAAAGACGGCCCTGAGCGGGCAGAGCTCTTGAGGTTGTGCCATTACTTTAACATACTATTACAGCACAAAGCGTTAACTACCTGCACTCTGTGACGTAATAGTACATCACTGAGTGCAAAGGGGTAAAGAAATCTCATCTACACTCTGCATAAAAAATCCGCAAGGAAACTGACATGTTGCACAAGTCCATGACAAATCCACATGCAGTTTTTGTCTGAACTTTTTTGGCTGCATTTTGAATCTCGTGTTAACATAGCCATAATCAGAATTTCTCCAACTCTTTCAATTCTTTTAATGTTATTTCTGAAAATTTCCACTAACTTGGTTGATAATTTTAGAGGCAAGTTCCCCTCTGAAGAGATCCTTGAAGAATCTCACCATGGTGCTGGTTATACATTTGTTCTGCATCACACAAGCTCCACCTAGTGGTTATTTTTAATTACTGACCGTGTTGATTTTGAACGCACTGCAAATATGAAATATATTGCATGTGCTTTATATTTGTTAAGAAATGCACACGATTTTTTCTGTTTTACTTGGCTCTACATTTTATTGCCATTAAAAGGGCATATTAACCATAGGCATTCATAGGATATCCCTGGGATACTTCATACATATCTCATAGGCTGTTTCGGTATCCACAAATATCTATTATTTTTTAAAAGTTCTATTGACTAGCATTGTGCTGGGATATGCCATCAATGTCAGATAGGTATGGATCCCAGAGGTGGGAACTGCACCTATCTCCAGAACAGTCCCCCTGAAGTGAAGGAGAGCATACCCACTCTCCATTAACTGCTATAGGAGTTAGGCCTCATGTACACGACTGTTGTTGTGTTCCATTCCGCAAAATGGGGTACCGTTGTTCCGTGATCCGTTTTTGTTTCCGTGTGTCTTCCTTTATTTTTGGAGGATCACTAGACATGAAGGAAAGTAAAAAAAAAGTCTAAATCAAGTTTGCCATGCAAATGATAGGAAAAAAACGGACGCGGACGACAATCTTGTGGGCCTCCACATTTTTTCACGGACCCATTGACTTGAATGGGTCCGCAAATAGTTTTCCGTGAAAAAAATAGGACAGGTTATATTTTTTTTGACGGACTAGAACCACGGATCACGGACGCGGATGACAAACGGTGCATTAGCCAAGTTTTCAACGGACCCATTGAAAGTCAATGGTTCCACAGAAAACATGAAAAACGGAACAACGGACACAGAATGAAACAACGGTCGTGTTCATGAGGCCTTAAACAAATAGCTGAGCGCCAGCTCAGCTGTTTCTGGCAGTTCCAAAGAAGTGAATGGAGAGGTGACTGTGCATGCGTGTGCTCTCCATTCACTGCCGAGCCCACTATTTTCGGCACTCGCATAGCAGTGAATGGAGGTGTGACCCACACCAATCTGACTTTGATCACATATCCTAGAGATATGCTATTAAAGTCTGAGATGGACAGATCCACTAATAACACTTATTCTCTGTCCACAGGATATGGTATAAGTGTTTGATCGCTAGAAATCCAACCCCTGGGACCCTCAACAAACATGAGACAGGGGTCTTTAAATGCCACAGAACGGTCTCATGAGAATGCAGTGGTTTATGGGAGCTCTGGAATAAGTATCATTAGTGGCACAACCCCTTTAAGGCTACTTTCACACTTGTGGTAGGAGGGTCTGGCAGGCTGTTCCGGCGGAAATCTGGCCACAGCACGGCAAGCAGGACGAGAGGAGGCCAGGCAAAAAACGCAGCATGCTGTAGTTTTTGTCCAACCGCCTCACGGCATGATTGCCGTGCTGCGGCTGGACATCTTTATAGTGAATGGGGCCAGAGCGGACTTCGGGCGGCACGGTGGGCTAGCGTTAGCATGGATCCAGCAGGCTGTTCCCATGCCGGAACCTGCTACCGCAAGTGTGAAAGTAGCCTAAGATGTCAAAAATCAAAGCATTGTTCCATATTAACCTTAATCTGTCTTGTTCTTGAGCACAATCTGACTTTTTGATACTTCTCGCCTTGTGCTGTTACCTTGAAATCACATTCAAGAAAACACATTTGTGCTGATGCTCCATTATTCTGCACGGTCATCACTAGGATACAGTGTAGCCTCAGGAATGCCAGTCTCTGTATCATCTACTGTATGAATGACCTTTAAAAGCTGGATAATACTGTTCTGGGAAAGAAGAGATATTTCTACACATACAGTAATAGCCTGAGTTTTCTTATATAGGCTCAGGAGCAGGACAGCGCACGTTCCGATCCAGTCTAGATTATCTTTATCTCGTATCAGCCTTTGTACATAAGCAATGTAAGACGTATAGTTAAGATAGCAGCTGTAAATGTGAAATCTGATTCTTTAAAATGTGTCACAAACTGCAACCCAATCTACTGCATATAAAAAAGTGGGCAAAAAAGTCAATTATCTAGATGTTTCACTAGTTTAACAACCCTATTGTGTGGCTGACTGCAAGCCACCAAGCCTAGCCACCCATTGCAACCACCGGCCGCATGATTATGCAATAAAGTTGCGCAGCTATTGGCTCCCGTAGGGGGCAAGCTGCACAGTAGGGGCATGCCCGTATATATAAAAAAAAAACTGGGTTGTAATGCTACAGAACCCCAAGCAACCAGGCAAAGATTTGAACAAACGTGGATTAATTGAAAACACAGCAGTAAAGTCCAAGCCAGAAATCATACAGAAATAACAGTCCAAATAATAACCGCTGTGGGAAAACATCAGATAAAAGCCAGACCAGGCTAAAGTTCATACAGAAGAGTCTGTGAAACCAGGTACCTAAGGATGAGATGGTGAAGTATCCAAGGTCCAATCCAAGGCCACACACGGTGCAACTGTAGAGCAGAGACGAGGTTTCCAGAGGCATTCACTAGATGAAGACACACACAACCTTAGTGAATCTGAACCAGCATACTCCCAGGTTGTAGAGACAACAGTGAGCACTGATCAGCCAGGGAGATCACCTTTTAACCCCTTCCCGACCTTTGACGTACTGTTACGTCTTTTGAACCACTGAGTTCCCGCAATTTTACGTAATAGTACGTCATAGTGATCGTGCGGGCATCGGAGCGGTGCGCGCGCGATCACTGCAGGGGCCTGCCAGTCCGTGGTAGCTGGGCCCCTGCTGTAACCGCCGGCATCGCTGTAAAACCCAATGCCGGCGGATTAACCCCTTCTATGCCGCGGTCCAGGCTGACCGCGACATAGAAGAGGTTTGTGTCGGGTGAGGGAGAGCATCAAGTCCCTGCGCTGCTGTGTCCCCCTAGCACGGCATCATAAAAAAGAGTAAAAAAAAAAAGCTTTTTTAATAAAATTAATAAATTAATAAAGTAATAAAATTAATAAAATAAAGAAGAAAAAAATAAAAAAAACGCCCCTTTCCCCTTATTTTATAATAAAAAACTGAAAAAAACAAAAAAACACACATATTAGGTATTGCCGCGTCCGTAATGACCGGCTCTATAAATATATCACATGATCCACCCTGTTCGATAAACACCATAAATTTTTTTAAATTAAAACTGTGTAAAAAAAAAGCCATTTTTGTCACCTTACATCACAAAAAGTGCAACACCAAGCGATCAAAAAGATGTATGCCCCCCAAAATGGTATCAATAAAACAGTCACCTCATCCCGCAAAAAACGAGCCCCCTACCTAAGCCATTCGCCCAAAAAATATTTAAAAAAATGTAGCTCTTAGAACATGGAGACACTAAAACATCATTTTTTTGTGTCAAAACTGCTATTATTGTGCTAAAGTGAAATGCATAAAAAAATATACATATTAGGTATCGCCACATCTGTAACAAACAGCTCTATACAAATATCACATGACCTAACCACTCAGGTGAACACTGTGAAAAAAAAAAATGTAAAAAAAGCCATCCCGCAAAAAATGAGACCCTACCTGAGAGAATCGGTCCAAAAAAAAAAAAGCTATGGCTCTCAGACTATGAGACACTAAAATATGATTATTTTTTGCTTCAAAACTACTTCTATTGTGCTAAAATAAAAAACAAAAAGTATACATATTACGTATCTCCATGTCCGTAACAAACAGCTCTATAAAATATCACATGACCTAACCACTCAGGTGAACACCGTAAAAAAATAATAATAAAAAAACTGTGTTAAAAAAAAGCCATTTTTGTCACATTACATCACAAAAATTGCAACAGCAAGTGATCAAAAAGGCTTATGCCCCCCAAAATAATACCAATCAGACCATCACCGCAAAAAAATGAGACCCTACCTGAGAGAATCGGTCAAAAAATAGAAAAGCTATGGCTCTCAGACTATGGGACACTAAAATCGTTAATTTCTAACGATAATTTGTTTTCCCTTAGTCCTAACAGCAGCACAGATGGGGTTAACTACCCTCCGTGGACTGGTAGGAGCGGCGGAATTTGAATGAGCCCAAGAACCAATAACAAAGCTTTACACCCCTACAAAAGGAAGGAACACCCCCCAGCCCACTGTGTCTATAGCAAGAATAACTTACTAGGGTGGGAAATTTGTGTGCTGCTGTTAGGACTAAGGGAAAACAAATTATCGTTAGAAATTAACGATTCCCTTACGTCCTACCAGCAGCACAGATGGGGAGATAGCAAGAAGAACCCCTAGGGAGGGCCCTCATGCCTGGCAGAGCTAAGAATAGCCTGCCCAAAGGCCGAAAACTCCGCTACCCTGGCGTCTAGTCTGTAGTGGGAGATGAAAGTGGATTCAGAGCTGCAGGAGGCAGCTTTACAAATCATCTTCAGAGGAAGGAGACTTCTTTCAGCAAAGGAAGCAGAGATGGCCCTTGTGGAATGTGCCTTCACAAACTCTGGAGGATCCAAAGCCTAAGAAAGAAAAGATTCTCTAATGGCCTCCTTAATCCAGAGACTAATCGACGCATTGGACGCCTTGCGGCCTTTGGATTTACCGGCAAACAGGATGAAGAGATTTTCATCTATCATGAACACCTTGGATCTATCCACATAGATCTGGAGGCATCTCGAGATATCCAATGGGTGCTTGACAGGATCCCTGGAGGAGGTAGAAGGAGAAAATAAAACTGGCAAAGAAATCACCTGATTTATGTTCCGAAATGAAGGGACCTTAGGCCTGAAATATGGAAGGAATCTCAGGAGAACCCGGTCTTGAAGAAAGATGGTATAGGGTTCTGAGGCCGAGAAGGCTTGAAGCTCTGAGATTCTCTTGGCCAAGGTTACCGCCAGTAAGAAGACCAACGTCAGAGTCACGAACTTTAAATCCACCTCCTCCAGAGGCTCAAAGGAGGAGATGCTAAACCCCTGAGCACGACTGATAAGTCCCACTGAGGGATGGGCCTCAGTACTGTAGGCTTCAATCTTTCGGCTCCTTTATGGAAGCGTTTGATGAGCGGGTCCCAAAAATAGGGTCTGTTGAGACAGGCCGAGATGGCAGAAATCTGGACCCTCAGAGTAGATGGAGCAAGGCCTCTGTCTAGGCCATCCTGTAGGAATTGAAGTATCGTAGAGAGGGGCGGATCTGCAGACGCCACCTGGTTTGAAGCACACCATGACAAGAAGATTCTCATGATTCTGGAGTAAGCCTTCTTAGTAGATTCTGCTCTTGAATGTGACAACGTTCTCAGGACCGACTCTGAAAGCCCTTCTATTCTGGGAAGGGACTGATCAACCTCCAGGCTGTCAGGTTGAACCTGTGCAGATCTGGGCAGAGGTGAGTGTCCCATGACACCAGGGTCTGCTGTGGAGGGAGCCTCCAATAATGTCCCCGACTCATCTGAATGTGCTGGGTAAACCAGGATCTCTTGGGCCAAAACGGTATGATGGCTATTACCGAGGCCTGATCCTGACGAATTTTCATCAATACCCTTGGTATCATGGAAAAGGGAGGGAAGATGTAAGCCAGCCTGAACCTCCATGGTATCGACAGAGCATCTATCGCCAGGGGGTTGTCCTCCCTGTAAAGGGAGCAGAACCTCTCCACCTTGGTATTGAACCTCGTTGCCATGGGATCTACCTCTGGCAAACCCCACCTGAGGATTATGCAGGGACCATTCGATTGTCGGCAGACCGCGACTCAGACTATCCGCGATTATATTGCAGGAACCACGTATGTGGATGGCAGATAGGTGGGAAAGGTTCAACTCTGCCCACCTAAGAATTACCCCGATCTCTGAAAGGAGGGGTAGAGATCTTGTGCCTCCCTGCTTGTTGATGTACAGGACTGCAGTCATGTTGTCTGACTGTACTCTCACTGCTAAGCCCCAGATTCGGGGGGCAAAGAAAAGGAGGGCTAGCCGGATGGCTCGAATCTCGCGGAGATTGGAGGAAAGTAGCCGCTCCTGAGGAGACCAAGTCCCTTGGACAGGGGAACCGTCTAGGTGAGTGCCCCAGCCTACTTGGGACGCATCTGTAGTCAATATGACCCAGGATGGCTGGGTTATAGACTTCTCCCCCGGGAGATGGAGCCACCATCTCAGGGAGGTTCGAGTCTGACAAGACAGGGAAAACAGGGAATTTAGCCCGGCGGGGCTGCCATCCCATTTGACCTCCAATTGTAAAGGGCGGAGGTGCCACAAAGCCCAAGGGACTGCCTCCGCAGCCGCTGACATGAGCCCCAACATCTTCATGAGAGTCCTCATGGAAACTCGACGAGGAACAGATAGGAACCTTGCCAGGTCCAGAATCCGAGTTCTTCTTTCTGGCGTCAACTGGAGGGACATCCCAACGGAGTCTACTATGAAGCCAAGATAGGTTACTGAAGTCGACGGGCTCACGTTCAACTTCTGCCAGTTGAGGATCCACCCTAGGCAGAGCAGAAAAGAGGTAGCCACGTGAAGATGGTGGGTAAGAACTGGAACCGAGGAGGCTTTTAGGAGCCAATCATCCAGGTAAGGAATTATGGTCAGCCTTTGAAGCCTCAGAGCTGCCACAACCGAAACCACCACCTTGGTGAAGGTGATAGGAGCAGAGGAAATCCCGAAGGGTAAGGCAACAAATTGAAGGTGCCTGAGGACCCCCGAGACCTGGACCGCGATCCTGAGATACCTCTGGGAAGCAGGATGGATGGGGATATGAAGATAGGCATCCTTGAGGTCCAGGGTAGCCATCACGTCTCCAGGATTGAGAACGTGGATCCCTGACCTGAAAGTCTCCATGCGAAACTTTGCCTTCCTTATAAATCGATTGAAAAATCTCAAACCGATAATCATCCAGAGGTCTCCGGGTTTCTTGGGAACTAGAAAAACCGGAGAATAGATCCCTAAGCCCCGCTCTCCTGCCGTAACCTCCTTCAGAGCGCCCTTGAGGATATAGTCCTGAATATAGGCCTCCAGAACCGCCTGCCTGGCAGGCGGTAGGCGCTGGTTGATGACAAATCTGTCCGGAGGAGGCGACTTGAGGTTTATTAAGTAGCCCTCCGAAATGACCTCTAGGACACAAGGGTCCGGAATCTCCTGAGCCCAGACATCCTTGAACTGGGCGAGATGCCCCCCGACAGGCACAAGGGGATAAGGAATGGGAAAATCTTCTGGAAGGATGGCAGGAGTAGCGGGGGTTAACAAAGAGCCTGCAAGAGGCCCATAGTCAGGAGGGCTTAGCCTCCTTAGCTCCTCTGTGAGGGCGCTTCGAAAATTTTCATTGCGCCCCCCAGTCTCTACGCGATCTATTTTGCACTTGTTGGCCAGATCTACCGCTGCGCTCATGTCTGCCCCGTCCCCGAAAGGGCTGCTGGGGAAGACTTTTCCCCTTCTTATCGGAGAGATCCTCCATAATCTTGTCCAATTGTGAGCCAAACAAACGGTCAGGTTCAAAGGAGAGACCGCACAAATTATATTTCGATGCGTTATCCGCGACCCATGGTTTGAGCCATAAGGGCCTGCGGGCTGCAGAGACCAGGGCCATGGACCAGAAGGGGCGGACCAAGATGATTTACAGCGAGCACAGACACTACATGCTTGGACATAGGCTTTGACATCAGAAAGCATCTTGGGCCATCAGACATGACGTTTACAAAGGGATATGGTTTTCATTATCCTCGGGTGCCCAGCCGACTTAGAATTATGCAATTGTTGCAAAACCCTGAAATTTAAAGGCACAAACAGCCGACCTTTCGGTTTGTTAGGAGGGCTCTCTGTCTGTAAAGGTAAGAGCAGTGAAGACAGATCCTCCATTATCCTTGAGGTGTCCAAGGCGGCTACAAAACACCTCGCAGTGATAATGGATTCTGGCTCAGTGTCATGTCCAGAAGGGGCTTCAGGGAAACAACGGGAAAGAGCATCCGCTTTGACATTCTGGGTTCCTGGTTTATAGGTTAAGCGGAAATTAAAGCGGGTAAAAAACAATGCCCAGCGGGCTTGGCGAGAATTTAATCTCTTAGCCCCTTCGATATACTCAAGGTTCTTGTGGTTGGTGTAATGCAATGTTCGGCACCCTCTAGCCAATGTCTCCACTCTTGAAAGGCCAACTTAACCCCCAAAAGCTCTCTATTACCGATATCATAGTTATGCTTCGCTGTAGAGAGCTTCCGAGAGAAAAAGGCACAAGGATGAAGCCTCTCAGGATCTCCAGAGTACTGAGACAAAACCGCCCCCCACTCCGACCTCAGAGGCGTCAACCTCGAGGAAAAAAGGTTGAGAAGTGTCTGGATGAGTGAGGATTGGAGCTGAGCAAAAGGCTTGCTTTAGCATTTCAAACGCTTCACCAGTCTCTTTTGTCCACTCAGAAGGGTTCATCCCCTTCTTAGTGAGGTTAGTGAAAGGCAGGAAAGTTCTTAATAAATTTGCTATAGAAATTGGCGAAACCTAGGAAACGCTGTAATCCCTTCAGATCTCTAGGCTGAGGCCAGTCCAGGACAGCTAAGAGTTTGGAGGGGTCCATCGCCAATACTCGTTCAGAGACTATATACCCTAGAAAAGGCAATTCTTTCACTTCAAACAAGAATTTCTCGAGATTGGCGTACAAGTGATTCTCTCTCAGCCTCTGGAAAACCTGACAAACATGATCCAGGTGAGTCTGCAAGTCTGATGAGTAGATTAGTATATCATCTAAATAGACAACCACTAATCTACCCAAGAAATCCCGGAGGACATGATTGATGAACTCCTGGAAGACTGTTGGAGCATTATAGAAACCGAAAGGCATCACAAAATACTCATAATGCCCGTCTCTTATTATTAAATTATTAAATGCTGTCTTCCATTCGTCACCCTTACGAATACGTACTAAGTTGTACGCACCCCTCAAATAGAGTTTGGTAAAAATCTTTGCCCCTGCCACCTGAGCAAACAAATCTTCAATAAGTGGAAGAGGGTACCGATTCTTCACCGTAATTCGATTGAGGGCGCGAAAATCAATGCAGGGTCTCAATCCGCCGTCTTTCTTCTCCACGAAAAAGAATCCTGCCCCTGCGGGAGTAGTGGACGGTCTGATGAAACCCCTATCGAGATTCTCCTTTATATATTCTCGCTGGGCCTGGATTTCAGGCCCAGTGAGATTATACAGATGCCCTCTGGGTGGCATGGTACCTGGCAACAAATCAATAGGACAAGCATATTGCCTATGAGGAGGTAATACATCGGCCCCTTGTGGGCTAAACACATCTTGGAAGTGATGATAGCGTTTGGGTAACGCACTAAGCACTTCTGTGGATGCAAGTGGCAACACTGGGCAAACGCACCTGGTGAAGCAGTCAGAACTCCACTTGCAAATTTGTCCGGAACACCAGTTCACAACTGGATTATGAAGCCTCAACCAGGGGAGGCCCAAAATCATAGGAGTGGATGGCATGTCCAGGGTTAAAAGGTTTAGGACTTCCCGGTGACGAGCCCCTACCGCTACCTGCAACCCGGGTGTCATCCACAACGACCGGCCTTCTTGAAGGGGAGACCCATCCACAGCGGTGATGGAAATGGCTTCTCCAGGTTTGAAGACTGGGATCTGTAGTCATTGGACCAGAGAAGAGTCAATGAAATTACCAGCAGCTCCCGAGTCGAGTAAGGCGGTGAAAGGATGGTTCTTCCCTTGCCACTCAATAGTAATAGGTATGAGAAGACGACTTCTTTCAAGAGGAGGCAGCCTAGTGCCCAACTCCTCCACAATATAAACAAAGACCCTCTCCATAGTGGTAAGACGCGAAGACCCCAGTTCCATGGGTTTACCGGGTCATGGAGATGGGGTGGAAGAAACTGAACAAGAAGCCCGCTCCAGACGACGTTCTCAAATGCGACAATCAGCGTCAATTGCTTGCTGGATTCCCACATCTAGAGATGATGGAGATGGTAGAGAAAATAGTATATCTCTGACAGAAAAAAAGGGGAGAGAAAGAGAGACAGGAGGCCGCGCCTCGTGTGTGTGGCTGTATATATGATCTTTTTGCACTCTATACAAGAAGCGCTTACCGTATGTCGTTGTGTGGAGCCACAACAACTGTAAAAGGCTTTTGCTGGTATTTTCCCGTCCAGCAAGCGGGGTCCTGTACTGCTGCCAAAGGTTCCTTTTTCTCTGCCCCAGAGGTGGCACGAGAAATAAGTAAAGAGATAAAAATGGTGGTTTGTTGAACCCTTTTTCTGCGGCGCTGAAACAGGAGGCAAGATCTTGTAGAATATTTTTAAAAAATAATAGATAATAAAAATAAAATAAAAGGGTTTATTTATTCTTTCTGTCAACGCGTTTCAAGGGCTCACAGCCCTCTTCGTCAGGACAATAAAAGCATATGTTGTGTCATAGTAGAACATCGACTTTTAAAAGCAGGATTTTGGCGCGCAGGCCAGTGGTTTGTTGGGCGAGGAGCTGATGTGCGTGACGTCATTTGTGGCGTCATTAGAAGGAACGCCCTTTGTTATCTAACTGTCACTAAGGATGAGCAAGGTCGCTATTCTTTTACTGCTGTTATTGATTGTATGGTATGTATAACTCTTAGTATGTGCTGGTCGGCCCATCAATGTTGTAGTGGTGTGCGGCATGTTACCGCATCCTGATCTGTTGTTTGGTTCATACTTTTGGGCTGCTGCCGGCACTGTAAAGTAGGGGGGATATATGTGCTTTGGCAGCGCTTAAGGAGCCTGCGGATGTCAGGGCTGTAGTCTGCTGATGGCTCTCGGTGTTCCTATGGGTGAGGGGGGGTATATTAGGCTGGGAAGCGATACAGGGAGCGCATCGCAGATGGCCATGTTTTCGTCTATGTACAGACGGCTGGATGTTCTTAGCGTATCGTAGGTGGCCGTGTTTACGTTCATGTGCAGGCGGCTGTATGTTCCTAATGATAGGGGCGGTATTCTGTTGGGGGGCGGTGGAGGGGGCACATCACAGAAGGCCGTATTATTGTTCATTTATAGGCGGCAGGGTCGTTTTTCTTAGTCTCTTGTGGTGGGAAGGTGTATTCATTGGAGCTGTTTTCTGCCAGTTTCTGACCAGGTAAAAAGGAAGAAGAGAGGGGTGCAGTGATTCTTCTTAGTTGGGGATTGTATTTTTATTTTGATAGAATATTTTGTGTATGTGTAAATGTAGGCCCCGGGTTCTGTCTTATCATATTGTGTGTGGTCAGGATACTATCATTAAGATTTTATGTTTGTGTTCAATGGTATTAATATTTGATTATTTTTCTGTTGCTGTTTTATGTGGATTGTATTGTTTCTTTAAGGTTCTGGATTGAAGATGGTCATATCGTCCACAGGTAGTGTCACTGTCTTTGTCATTTGTTTTGTAGCAAAGAGTGCTCTCACATGGAGGACAAAGTGTTATATTTTTGTGTTGACTTATTGCAACATTTTATCAAATGTGTTTCTATATTTATGGCTTGGAGCTGGGGTTGGATACCTTATTGGTTGTGTTATGAACATGGGATGGGGGGGGGGGGGGGGGGAGGTGATGGGGAAGGGGAGATTTAGAAGGGATTCTAGTATGTTTAAACCGGAAAATATATTCTATTGGGAGATGGATTGAAGGGTATATGTTTACAGTATTGTTTCTGAAATTGCATTGAGGCCGTGTGGTGCAAGTGTGTCTAGCTGGTATATCCAGTATACTTCTCTCTTTTGTAGAGTATTGAATCTGTTGAAGGGATTCTCAGGTATAAAATCGATTGGGGTGATGGTTAGGGGGTGTTTTTCTTTTTCAGTTGTTGATGCACAGTGTCTGGAAAGGCTGTGTTTGAGGTATTGTCTGCGTATATTGTATCTGTGTTGGTTTAGACGGTTGTGTAGAGCCTGGGTTGTGCGTCCCACGTATTGGAGGCCACATTTACATTCGATCAGGTATATTACGTAGCAGGTTTGGCATGTTATATGGTGTTTGATCATAAACGTGGATCCATTTTTGTTTGAAGAGAAATGAGTGCGGTTATGTGCAATGTCTTTACAGCATAGGCAGGTTTTTATTCCGCATTTAAAACTGCCTTTCAGGTCTTGCTCATCTATTTCCGCAGTTTTTTCATGTTGTCTTGGTTTACTGGGGGCTAGCATGTTTTTCATAGTGGGGGCTCTTCTATGAATGATTCTTGGTTGTAATGGAAGATATTTGTCTAGATAGGGATCTTGTTGTAAGATATGCCAGTGCTTGGCTAATATTGAACGGATGGTTTTGTTTGATGTATTATATTGGGTGATTAGGCTTAGATGCATCCCTGATTTTTGTTCATTCTTAGTGCTTTTTTCCAGGCATGTTTTTTGTGATATTTGTGCGGTTTTCTCGTATGCATCCTTTATTAGTTTTTTAGGGTATCCTTTTTCCTTAAATCTTTTTTGTATTATTTTTGCTTGTAGGGTAAAGTCTTCCTCTTTTGTGCAGTTCCGTCTGATTCGTTTGTATTGGCTGTAGGGAATGTTTTTGAGCCACTTTTTATGGTGAAAGCTTGTGAAGTGTATATAGCTGTTTGTGTCTACTGTTTTGAAGTAAGTTTTGGTTGTCAGTTGGTTGTTTGTATTGGTGATTGTAATGTCAAGGAAGTCAATTGTTGTTTTATTGAAGCTTGGGGTAAAGGAGATTCCCCAGTCTGTTGTGTTTAGCTGGGTGCAGAAATTTTGCGCTTGCTGCTCGCTACCGTCCCAGATGATGATCAGATCATCTATGTATCTCTTATAATAGATGATGTGTTTGTTAAGTTGGGCGGTGTTTATGATATGTTCATTCTCGAATTCGCCCATAAAGAGATTTGCGAACGACGGTGCCACTTTCGTCCCCATCGCGGTCCCCCTGCGCTGATGATATGTGGTGTGGTTATATATGAAGTAGTTATTTTCTAGGATGAATTTTAGGCTTTCTAGGAGGAAGGTTATCTGTTCTGGTTTTAGTGTTTTATCATTAGATAATACTCTATTTATACATTTTATCCCTAGGTCGTGCTGTATGTTGGAATATAATGCGGTGACATCCATAGTGAACAAGGCGTATGTGTCTTTGTATGGAATGTCGCTTAGTTCGCGGATGAGTTGACAGGAGTCGTGTAGATAGCTAGGGAGTAAACGGACGTAGGGTTGTAGGAAAAGATCTAGATAATGGGACAGGTTACTGGTGGCTGATTTGGTGTTGGATACAATCGGTCTGCCCGGGGGTTTTTCAGTGTTTTTATGGATTTTTGGAAGGTGATAAAAATATGGTATACAAGGGAATTTCGGTGTTAGGAAGTTTTTTTCTTTCTTATTTATCAGCTGTTGCTCATGGGCATTTTTGATTCTGGTAGTCAATTCTTTATTTAAAGCTGGGAAGGGGTTTTCTTGGACCGTCTCATAGTAGATTATGTCTTTTAGGATATTTTGTGCCTCATTTTCATAATCTATATAGTTTTGTATAACGATGCCACCTCCTTTGTCCGCTGGACGGATTGTTATCTCGGTGTTTTCTTTTAGTTTTTTCAGGGCCGTCTTTTCTTGGCTATTTAGATTCTCTCTGAGTATAGATGTTTTTGTTTTTGGTTTTGATTTTGCCGTCATCTTTTTTATATCTGTGGATATCAGATCAAAGAAGGTGGGTATAAAATGTCCCTGACTTTGTAGGGGGAAAAAATTAGACTTCGGGTGTACTTCCTGATGTGTGTAG
The DNA here is from genome assembly GCF_014858855.1 of Bufo gargarizans. NCBI lineage: Eukaryota > Metazoa > Chordata > Amphibia > Anura > Bufonidae > Bufo > Bufo gargarizans. The sequence continues at coordinate 138,321,042 of NC_058085.1, read as the reverse complement.
ATGGAAGGGTTATGAGGGATTTCAGGGTTTTGTTGCGGATTTTCTGTGTTTTTTGTGTTTTGAGATTCAAAATGTCTTTTTATTGTAAGATTTTTTCTAAATTTTTGTATATCTAAATAAAGTTCAAATGGATCGACCGGATTATATGGACAGAAAGAGAGTCCTTTCTGTAGTAGTTCATATTCAGGTGTGGAGAGGGTATGTGATGAAAGGTTGAATATTTTGACCGTGGTTGCTTGGTGTTTTTGGGGGGTGGTACTTATTTCAGGGGAGAGTTTGTCTTTTTTTGTGTGACCTAGGCCGACTTGCCTTTTTTGTTGTTTGCCTCCCCTGCACCCTCGTGTTTTAATTTTCTTTTTCCTGGGTTGGGTTTGTAGTATTGGGTGATGAGGGAGGGGGTGATTTTTTGGGGAGGGTTTTTTTGTGTCTCTGGTTTGGTTGATATATGTGTGGGGAGTAGGGTTTTTGCCGAACCTAAAAAAGGAACCAGGGCAGTGGCTCCCGGGATGGTGTTGTCAATGATGGTATGGCCCGCTGTGCTGATGGTGTCGTATGATGATGTCTCGTGTACTGTTATGTTGGTAATTGTAGTGTCTAATAGAAGGTTGGTATCTTCTATGAATGTGCTGATGTTATGCGGTTCATTATCGATATTAGGACTGTCGCGGGTACTGTTATTTTCACCAGGTGGGTTGGTTGGGATGGAGAATGCGCTTGAGTTGTCAGGATGGATCCTGGGTGGTATGTTATGCTTGGATTTGAAGTCTAGGTATTTGGTTCTTAAGGCTCTGAATTTTGTTAGGAATTCATCAGGGGATGGGTTACCGGTGGTGTCCGGTGGTAGGGAGGGATTGGGTGTTCTGTGGTTGTTTGTCGTGGGGTGGTGGGATGCAGGCTCGGCGATGTCCATGTGTGCGTGATCTGGGGGGTCGCTGAGTGACTGGGTGGTTGTGTGTGTTCCTAGAAAGGGTGTGGGTATTAGAGGTGGTGGTAGATGTGGTGCCGTCCTTGGGGTGATTGTGGACAAGGTGGGGTTGGTGTATGTGTAACGTTGGTCCCTTTTGGAGGTGTGTATGTTGACTGGTTTCCTCTGGGCCTGGTTATTTGGTCTTTTATAGTGATTGTTTGTGAATGACCGAGTTTTGGTGTTGTACGGTGCTGCGGGTCTCAGGTTTGATTGGTTGGTTTCTAGCGGTATATTGTTACTTGGCGGTATGACTGCGGGATCTTGTGTCTCTACTGGAGTGGGATAGTTTATGTTTTTGGGGGGTCTGTATTTATTTTTCTCCTTATCTGCTCTGTCTCTTTGTAGTTTTTTGGCTTTATTGGCCTGACAATGTATCTTCCTTTTCCCCTAATGACACAAAGTATATGTGTGAACTTTTCAATAATCTTGAAGATAACCTAAAATCTGAACTTTTTCATTCCCTAGACATTATGTTTCTAAATATCTATCTGCAAGAAAACCTGGCCCCTAGAGGCCTCAGAATAGATATCCCCCCTACTTTCCCTGATGACAAAAATTTTGTGTATGAATGGAACGATTATCTTGACCAATGCGCAGCAGGCCTAATAAAAATCATCAAAAACAAAAGACAAACCCTGGTCGATCACCACACCAATATAATAGATGAAAAAATAGAAAAACTACAAGATTACACATGCCATCCAGATTTCTCAATGATAAATCATAATCTTACAAACAGAATATACTACAATGAGCAGAACATCATAGCCAATAAAGCCAAAAAACTACAAAGAGACAGAGCAGATAAGGAGAAAAATAAATACAGACCCCCCAAAAACATAAACTATCCCACTCCAGTAGAGACACAAGATCCCGCAGTCATACCGCCAAGTAGCAATATACCGCTAGAAACCAACCAATCAAACCTGAGACCCGCAGCACCGTACAACACCAAAACTCGGTCATTCACAAACAATCACTATAAAAGACCAAATAACCAGGCCCAGAGGAAACCAGTCAACATACACACCTCCAAAAGGGACCCACGTTACACATACACCAACCCCACCTTGTCCACAATCACCCCAAGGACGGCACCACATCTACCACCACCTCTAATACCCACACCCTTTCTAGGAACACACACAACCACCCAGTCACTCAGCGACCCCCCAGATCACGCACACATGGACATCGCCGAGCCTGCATCCCACCACCCCACGACAAACAACCACAGAACACCCAATCCCTCCCTACCACCGGACACCACCGGTAACCCATCCCCTGATGAATTCCTAACAAAATTCAGAGCCTTAAGAACCAAATACCTAGACTTCAAATTCAAGCATAACATACCACCCAGGATCCATCCTGACAACTCAAGCGCATTCTCCATCCCAACCAACCCACCTGGTGAAAATAACAGTACCCGCGACAGTCCTAATATCGATAATGAACCACATAACATCAGCACATTCATAGAAGATACCAACCTTCTATTAGACACTACAATTACCAACATAACAGTACACGAGACATCATCATACGACACCATCAGCACAGCGGGCCATACCATCATTGACAACACCATCCCGGGAGCCACTGCCCTGGTTCCTTTTTTAGGTTCGGCAAAAACCCTACTCCCCACACATATATCAACCAAACCAGAGACACAAAAAAACCCTCCCCAAAAAATCACCCCCTCCCTCATCACCCAATACTACAAACCCAACCCAGGAAAAAGAAAATTAGAACACGAGGGTGCAGGGGAGGCAAACAACAAAAAAGGCAAGTCGGCCTAGATCACACAAAAAAAGACAAACTCTCCCCTGAAATAAGTACCACCCCCCAAAAACACCAAGCAACCACGGTCAAAATATTCAACCTTTCATCACATACCCTCTCCACACCTGAATATGAACTACTACAGAAAGGACTCTCTTTCTGTCCATATAATCCGGTCGATCCATTTGAACTTTATTTAGATATACAAAAATTTAGAAAAAATCTTACAATAAAAAGACATTTTGAATCTCAAAACACAAAAAACACAGAAAATCCGCAACAAAACCCTGAAATCCCTCATAACCCTTCCATCTACACACATCAGGAAGTACACCCGAAGTCTAATTTTTTCCCCCTACAAAGTCAGGGACATTTTATACCCACCTTCTTTGATCTGATATCCACAGATATAAAAAAGATGACGGCAAAATCAAAACCAAAAACAAAAACATCTATACTCAGAGAGAATCTAAATAGCCAAGAAAAGACGGCCCTGAAAAAACTAAAAGAAAACACCGAGATAACAATCCGTCCAGCGGACAAAGGAGGTGGCATCGTTATACAAAACTATATAGATTATGAAAATGAGGCACAAAATATCCTAAAAGACATAATCTACTATGAGACGGTCCAAGAAAACCCCTTCCCAGCTTTAAATAAAGAATTGACTACCAGAATCAAAAATGCCCATGAGCAACAGCTGATAAATAAGAAAGAAAAAAACTTCCTAACACCGAAATTCCCTTGTATACCATATTTTATCACCTTCCAAAAATCCATAAAAACACTGAAAAACCCCCGGGCAGACCGATTGTATCCAACACCAAATCAGCCACCAGTAACCTGTCCCATTATCTAGATCTTTTCCTACAACCCTACGTCCGTTTACTCCCTAGCTATCTACACGACTCCTGTCAACTCATCCGCGAACTAAGCGACATTCCATACAAAGACACATACGCCTTGTTCACTATGGATGTCACCGCATTATATTCCAACATACAGCACGACCTAGGGATAAAATGTATAAATAGAGTATTATCTAATGATAAAACACTAAAACCAGAACAGATAACCTTCCTCCTAGAAAGCCTAAAATTCATCCTAGAAAATAACTACTTCATATATAACCACACCACATATCATCAGCGCAGGGGGACCGCGATGGGGACGAAAGTGGCACCGTCGTTCGCAAATCTCTTTATGGGCGAATTCGAGAATGAACATATCATAAACACCGCCCAACTTAACAAACACATCATCTATTATAAGAGATACATAGATGATCTGTTCATCATCTGGGACGGTAGCGAGCAGCAAGCGCAAAATTTCTGCACCCAGCTAAACACAACAGACTGGGGAATCTCCTTTACCCCAAGTTTCAATAAAACAACAATTGACTTCCTTGACATTACAATCACCAATACAAACAACCAACTGACAACCAAAACTTACTTCAAAACAGTAGACACAAACAGCTATATACACTTCACAAGCTTTCACCATAAAAAATGGCTCAAAAACATTCCCTACAGCCAATACAAACGAATCAGACGGAACTGCACAAAAGAGGAAGACTTTACCCTACAAGCAAAAATAATACAAAAAAGATTTAAGGAAAAAGGATACCCTAAAAAACTAATAAAGGATGCATACGAGAAAACCGCACAAATATCACAAAAAACATGCCTGGAAAAAAGCACTAAGAATGAACAAAAATCAGGGATGCATCTAAGCCTAATCACCCAATATAATACATCAAACAAAACCATCCGTTCAATATTAGCCAAGCACTGGCATATCTTACAACAAGATCCCTATCTAGACAAATATCTTCCATTACAACCAAGAATCATTCATAGAAGAGCCCCCACTATGAAAAACATGCTAGCCCCCAGTAAACCAAGACAACATGAAAAAACTGCGGAAATAGATGAGCAAGACCTGAAAGGCAGTTTTAAATGCGGAATAAAAACCTGCCTATGCTGTAAAGACATTGCACATAACCGCACTCATTTCTCTTCAAACAAAAATGGATCCACGTTTATGATCAAACACCATATAACATGCCAAACCTGCTACGTAATATACCTGATCGAATGTAAATGTGGCCTCCAATACGTGGGACGCACAACCCAGGCTCTACACAACCGTCTAAACCAACACAGATACAATATACGCAGACAATACCTCAAACACAGCCTTTCCAGACACTGTGCATCAACAACTGAAAAAGAAAAACACCCCCTAACCATCACCCCAATCGATTTTATACCTGAGAATCCCTTCAACAGATTCAATACTCTACAAAAGAGAGAAGTATACTGGATATACCAGCTAGACACACTTGCACCACACGGCCTCAATGCAATTTCAGAAACAATACTGTAAACATATACCCTTCAATCCATCTCCCAATAGAATATATTTTCCGGTTTAAACATACTAGAATCCCTTCTAAATCTCCCCTTCCCCATCACCTTCCCCCCCATCCCATGTTCATAACACAACCAATAAGGTATCCAACCCCAGCTCCAAGCCATAAATATAGAAACACATTTGATAAAATGTTGCAATAAGTCAACACAAAAATATAACACTTTGTCCTCCATGTGAGAGCACTCTTTGCTACAAAACAAATGACAAAGACAGTGACACTACCTGTGGACGATATGACCATCTTCAATCCAGAACCTTAAAGAAACAATACAATCCACATAAAACAGCAACAGAAAAATAATCAAATATTAATACCATTGAACACAAACATAAAATCTTAATGATAGTATCCTGACCACACACAATATGATAAGACAGAACCCGGGGCCTACATTTACACATACACAAAATATTCTATCAAAATAAAAATAAAAATACAATCCCCAACTAAGAAGAATCACTGCACCCCTCTCTTCTTCCTTTTTACCTGGTCAGAAACTGGCAGAAAACAGCTCCAATGAATACACCTTCCCACCACAAGAGACTAAGAAAAACGACCCTGCCGCCTATACATGAACAATAATACGGCCTTCTGTGATGTGCCCCCTCCACCGCCCCCCAACAGAATACCGCCCCTATCATTAGGAACATACAGCCGCCTGCACATGAACGTAAACACGGCCACCTACGATACGCTAAGAACATCCAGCCGTCTGTACATAGACGAAAACATGGCCATCTGCGATGCGCTCCCTGTATCGCTTCCCAGCCTAATATACCCCCCCTCACCCATAGGAACACCGAGAGCCATCAGCAGACTACAGCCCTGACATCCGCGGGCTCCTTAAGCGCTGCCAAAGCACATATATCCCCCCTACTTTACAGTGCCGGCAGCAGCCCAAAAGTATGAACCAAACAACAGATCAGGATGCGGTAACATGCCGCACACCACTACAACATTGATGGGCCGACCAGCACATACTAAGAGTTATACATACCATACAATCAATAACAGCAGTAAAAGAATAGCGACCTTGCTCATCCTTAGTGACAGTTAGATAACAAAGGGCGTTCCTTCTAATGACGCCACAAATGACGTCACGCACATCAGCTCCCCGCCCAACAAACCACTGGCCTGCGCGCCAAAATCCTGCTTTTAAAAGTCGATGTTCTACTATGACACAACATATGCTTTTATTGTCCTGACGAAGAGGGCTGTGAGCCCTTGAAACGCGTTGACAGAAAGAATAAATAAACCCTTTTATTTTATTTTTATTATCTATTATTTTTTTAAAATATTCTACAAGATCTTGCCTCCTGTTTCAGCGCCGCAGAAAAAGGGTTCAACAAACCACCATTTATATCTCTGACAGAGTCGGAGAGTCCCAACTGGAACCAGTGGTGAAGAGCACCATCCCCCCAGTTGGTAAAGGTGGCCCAGCGAAGGAACTCCGCAGCAAATTATTCAGCTGTGAGCCGTCCTGGTTGGAGGTGTTCTAGTTGAGTCTCAGCAGTTCGAGTGCAATCTGGGTTGTCATACAAAACCCCCATAGAATGAAAGAAGGCCTCTACTGAGTCAAATGCGGTATTCCCCTGTCTGGAGTTTAAAAGCCCAGCGTTGCGGGTCCTTCCTCAATAGAGACATCACTATGCCAGTCCTTTGCTTGGTATTACCCAATGATACAGGGTGCAGTTCAAAGTATAAGCGGCAGGAGTCACAGAAGTTGAGAAACTCCTGCCTATTACCTGAAAAAAACCTCAGGTAGGGGTATCTTGGGTTCCATTGGGCATTCTGCTGAAGTCGGGTCGGGCAAACCCTGGCCTCCCTGGAGGAGGATTTTAAGCTCGTCCCCGACTGTTGCCAGTTGTGCATGGGTCTTATTCACAGCAGAGATGTTTATCCTGTGTTGAACCAAGAGGTTTGCTGCTCCAGTCAATTCCACTAGCTGCTGTTGGATACGATCCATGATAACTGGAAGTTGGGGCTCACTGTTCTGTAATGCTGCAGAGCCCCAAGCAACCAGGCAAAGATTTGAAAAAAACGTGGATTTATTGAAAACACAGCAGTAAATTCCAAGCCAGAAATCATACAGAAATAACGTAGTCCAAGTAATAACCTCTAGGGAAAATGTCAGAGAAAAGACAGACCAGGCTAAAGTTCATACAGAAGAGTCAATGAAACCAGTTACCTAAGGCCTCATGCACACGACCGTTTTGTGTGCATCCGTGGCCAGTTGTGCCATTTTCCGTCTTTTTTCGCGGACCCATTGACTTTCAATGGGTCCGTGGAAAAATCAGAAAATGCACCGTTTTGCAGCCGAGACCGTGATCCATGTATTCTGTCCGTCAAAAAAATACGACCTGTCCTATTTTTTTTGACGAACAACGGTTCACGGACCCATTCAAGTCAATTGGTCCGTGAAAGAACACGGATGCACACAAGATTGGCATCCGTGTCTGGGATCCAGTGGCCGTAGGTTACTTTCATACAGACGGATCCGAAGATCCGTCTGCATAAAAGCTTTTTCAGATCTTCGTGAAAACTCATATCCGACAGTATATTCTAACACAGAGGCGTTCCCATGGTGATCGGGACGCTTCTAGTTAGAATACACTACAAACTGTGTACAAGACTGCCCCCTGCTGCCTGGCAGCACCTGATCTCTTACAGGGGGCCGTGATCAGCACAATTAACCCCTTCAGGTGCGGCACCTGAAGGGGTTAATTGTACTATCATATCCCCCGTAAGAGATCAGGGCTGCCAGGCAGCAGGGGGCAGACCTCCCCCTTCCCAGTTTGAATATCATTGGTGGCCAGTGCGGCCCCCCCTCCCTCCCTCTATTGTAATAATTCGTTGGTGGCACAGTGTGCGCCCCCCACGCCCCCCCCCTTCCTCCCTCTATTGTAATAATTCGTTGGTGGCACAGTGTGCGCCCCCCTCGCCCCCCCCTACGGACCCCGTTTTTGCGGACCGTGAAAAAATACTGTCGTGTGCATGAGGCCTTAGGATGAGACAGTGAAGTATCCAAGGTCCAATCCAAGGCCACATACGGTGCAACTGTAGAGCAGAGACGAAGTTTCCCGAGGCATTCACTAGATAAAGACACAGCATACTCCCAGGTTGTAGAGACAACAGTAAGCACTGATCAGCCAGGGAGATCACCTTTTAAACACCTGCTGGCCAATCACAGAGTGCTGCTTGTCAGAACCTCATAGGTCAGGGATGCCCAACCTGCGGCCCTCCAGCTGTTGCAAAACTACAACTCCCAGCATTCCCAGACAGCCTACAGCTATCAGTCTACAGCAGGGCATGGTGGGAGCTGTAGTTTTATAACAGCTGGAGGGCCGCAGGTTGGGCATACCTGTCATAGGTCATTCGATGATCCTACTCATTAGCACCTGTTCAGCAAATCCCTAATCAACTTTGAATTTGTGCACAGATGCTTTACCTGCCAGTGGCCGACGTAGCACATAAGATGCACGCACACTCAGCCACGCATTTCTTTGCGAATCACCCCTCGGGCGTGCATGCGGACGCCCAACCGACTCGGCACGGGATCGCGCCAGCATGGACAACGGAACCCGCAGGAAAAAACGGAGGCAGGACCGGCCGCGATGTATTGCCATTAGCCCGGCAAGTCTGCCTCCAAGATCCCCACGGCCCTCCCCTCCGGTGACCATTCAGATGCTCCACCGTATCTGCCCGCAAGGGAACCGGAACCGCAGACTCCCTTACATGGGTTTTATGTTCTAGTTGTTATACTGGCTCAGCTACTAGAAAAATACAAATCCCAGGTTGTTGCAGTTCCAAAATGCAGAGACTTGGGAGAGGACAGGCGTGGTAGTGATGGCAAGGATAGGGGAACTTGTAGTCACTGTAGCAGTCCTCACTCTGGCGCTCTCTGGCGATGCAGTGAAGAGAGGGCACAACTTTTCTTCCACTTGGAGCACACCTTGGTTTAGGGTCTTCCTGCCTGGTAGAAGGAGGGGTGCCTTTGGTGTTAGTGGGTTTTGAGGTGCAAGGCAGGGCTCTCTTGAGGTACTGGCAAAATGGGAATGGTGTGACAATGCCAGTAGGTGATGCAAGGCAAAGATGAGGCCAATTTTGGGGTAACCAGGCCACTGTACCTTACTGAAGTAGTTTAGGAAGATGACAAACACAGGCACTGTATATTCAATCTTTCCAGGTTGCATACACAGTTTTTGCAAGGCTTTACGCTGTATAATGAGCATCTCTCTTAGTTCTTCTCCAGTTAATTGGACCAATATTCCCAATAACTTATCTTCTCAATATGGCACTACAATGCCCAACCACTGGGTGTAGTCTTTAACAGACGGCTAGTTTGTCTCAGAAATAGGGCAGTTGGAAGCTTCTCCCCAACCAAATGCAGTAAAGTCCACAGTCCCTTGAAATAGACCTCAACCTTCTGTGAAATTCTTTGCTTTTCTCAGAGGCTGGCTATACTTGGCTTGCAGGGCTGGTGTATCCCTGTTGGCGGCTTCCCTCTGTAGCACCAGCTTCATAACTTTTATGCTCACACCTCGACTTCTAGCTGCACACCCAGCTACTCAACACATTCACCTAAAGGGTGGAAGAGTCCACGCCCACAAACTGTCTCTAAGGGGCTAGAAAATTAACCATCTACTCCTCATACACAGCTCTTGCAAAAATGCACAGAAGACAAATTAACTAATTTAGCACTGAACCACCAGGTCACTGAAAAAAACAACTGGAGAACCACATTCTTTAAATGTGTCTTTCATATATTTCTAAGATATGCCATTACTTTTTCTTCAGTGGGGGTTCGTCTTTAGAGAGCACTGACTTTGTTCTTTCCACCTCTCTGCCACCCTGAGCAGTAGCTCTGAAGCTGTGGAACAGAGAAGCAGATTGGGAAAATATCCAGTGAAGTCAATGCTGCTTCCATTAGTGGCATCGGGAGGACACATGTACAGACAGGCAGCACAATGTCATTATAACACTGCTTGCCAATCACATTATAGGTTTATGCCCACTGATGAAGCAGGAATTAGGGAGCTCTGGCACTGAACAGGCGAAAGTGGAAGATGAGACAACCCCTTTAAGGATTCTATAATGGCAGGTTCTGATCTACAAGACCAGTTTGTAGCAAATGTGGTGCCGATATTCAAAAGGGGATCCAAAACTGACAGCAAAATTAAAAGCCATTAAGGCCTCCTGCACACGAACGTTTTTTATTCCGTTTACGGGCCGTTTTTTGCGTTCTGTATACGGTCCATATATATGGAACTATTCATTTGGTTCCGCAAAAAAAACGGAATGTTCTCCGTATGCATTCCGTTTCTGTATTTCCGTTTTTCCGTTCCGTTGAAAGATAGTACATGTCCTATTATTGCCTGTAAATCACGTTCCATGGCTCCATTCAAGTCAATGGGTCTGGAAAAAAACGGAACACATACGGAATGTCTTTCGTATCCGTTCCATTTTTGTGGAACCATCTATTGAAAATTTTATGACCAGCCCAATTTTTTTGATGTAATTACTGTATACTGTATATGCCATACGGAAAAACGGAACGGAAACGGGAACACAACAGAAACAAAAAATGGAACAACGGATTCTTGAAAAACGGATCGCAAAACACTGAAAATGCCATACGGTCGTGTGCAGTAGGCCTAGGTATTATTCTCTGTTGTGGGTGAACTGTTTGTTGGATTGCTAAGAGATGCTATCCTGGAGTATGTCAATGAAAATAAGTGTATAATGCCCAAGGAGGGATCCAGGCCGCGGTTCCACGGCCCACACACGGCTGTGAAACACGGCCGTGTGCATGGGGCCTAAGTGGGTAAGTAACTGGCTCAGTGATAGAAAACAGAGGGTGGTTATTAGTGGTACACACTCAGATTGGGTCACTGTCAGATGCGGCACCATAGGGGTCAGTGATGGAGTTACTAGTGGGATAACACAGGGTTCAATATTGGCCCCCATTTTCTTTAATCCCTTCATGACATCTGCTGTTCATGTATAGTGGATATCAGCACTATAAAGATGGCTCCTTCTCCAGAGTGGAGCAGACACTACAACAGCTTGTTTTCTGCTGTTTCACACAACAAACACCCGGGGCTAATTGTCAATACTGCATGGATGCGGGGTCCACGCAGCCGGTGCCCGCATATTACAGAATCGTTAATTTCGGGGGGGGGGGGTGAGCCCTAAGTCAATGTTGACAGATCAATTTTTTTAGGAGCTATCACCCATTGACTTAAAATGTATTTCCATTTTTTCCATTTTGATTTCACACAACTGCATCCTAACGGAATGGATGTACCCTGATGTGCAAAATCAAAACGGATCCGTTTAATTTCGATATTGATATCCTCTACTAGTGATGAGCGGCAGGGGCAATATTTGAATTTGTGATATTTCACTAATATTTTGTAGAATATTCGTCATATATTCGCGAATTAGAGAATTAGAGATTATATTCTTGATTGCGAAAATCGGCAATGTATTATTCGCGTAATGCGCGAGAAATATCGGCGTGGGTCACTTATGCTACATTTTTCAAGCTGGTATAATTTTCCTGAGACTGGAGAAAATGGTTGGTACGGCAGAACATTAGAATAGCTTTATATTTGCTTTTTTAAATATTCGCGCTCAACACTATCCTCTACCAGATCTCAATGCTGGAATTAATAATGCGAGTGTGAAACAGGCCTTACATAACTGCATGCTGAATTCTGCAGCAATCTAACATATCTATCTGGGTGTGTTCCCTTCACTCAACTCCACAAGATAATACATTTTCCCCTCCACTCCACCCCTCCCACTAGAAGGTTCCAGTCTAGCTAAAACTCTATATAAGGAGTGGAGGGAAAGTGTATTATCTTGTGGAGGGCTTACACAGTAAAATATGAATTTTTGATAATAATACTAAATTGCGTAAAGTAATTAAAACGAAAGAGGACAGATGAATCTGGATAGATTGGAGGCCTGAAGGTAAAGAAGTGGCAAAAAGAGGTTTCACACTGATAAATATCAGATTATGCACATGGGAAGGGGAAACACGTAACCAGTAAATACTAAATGGGAAAACACTGCTGGGTAAAACCAATGTAGAAAAGGACTTAAGAATTTTTTGTAATGTACATTACGAACATATATAAGGAGGTATGACGGAGGTAGGGAGACCAGAGGCAGGCTGAGAAGCTTGGTGTCTTCAGTATTCAGTATTCAGTACAATGATGAAGACTGATTCCCCTTAGCTCCTCAATTACAGTGTCCCTAAGGGAAGATTTTATATATTGTTTCTAATACCAATTAACATATTTCCCTAATAAAGTGCATTGCAAAAAACACATTCACTGCCCCTACACATTAAATTTTTTTAAGTACAGTACCCAGAAATATTATCAAAATAAGGGTTATTTAATTTAGAAAAAATATGAGGGGAGATCTAATAACTACGTATAAATATATCAGAGGTCAATACAGAGATCTCTCCCATCATGTTTATACCCAGGACTGTGACGAGGTGACATCCTCTACAGCTAGAGGAAAGATAGTTTGTACACAAACATAGAAGAGGATTCTTTACGGTAAGAGCAGTGAGACTAGGGAACCCTCTGCCTGAGGCCTATTGCGCACAGCCGTTGTGCTCTCGTGGCCGTATTGTGGACCGTATACGGCTCCGCAATACAGGGGGGCACCGGCTGTGTGCATTCCGCATCACGGATGCGGACCCATTCACTTGACCGGGTCCGCAAATCCGGAGATGCGGTGCAGTGCGGAACAGAAGCACGGAAGAGAACCCCACAAAAGCACTACGGAGTGCTTCCGTGAGGTTCCGATCCGTGCTTCCGTTCCGCAAAAAAATACAACTTGTATCAAGTTGAATGGGTCTGGATCCGTCCCGGCCACCGCACGTACATTGCTCTGCATTGGGGACCGCATATTGCGGTCCCCAATGCACAGAACAGAACCACAACGGCCGTGTGCAAGAGGCCTGAGGAGCTGGTGATGGTAAACTCGCTAAAAGAGTTCAAGAGGGACGTGGATGTATTTCTTGAGCAAAACAAGTTTACTGGAGAATGATCAGGGAGTTATTCTGATTGCTGGATTTTGAGTTGGGAAGATATTTTTCCTTTAGCTGAGGAAAATTTGCTTCTACCTCATGTTTTGTTTTGTTTTTTTGCCTTCCTCTGGATCAACTTTGCAGGGCTGAACAGGATGGACAAATGTATTTTTTCAGACTTACAAAATATATTATGTTAGTAGTTCATGTCTTACCATGCAGTAGCCGGGTTTGGCGTGGCCCCAACGCTATTCTTGTCATGGTCTTACCTTCTTGCTGTTCTCCTTCGTTTGACATGTGCTGGCGGCCATCTTTTTTTCCTGGGTTTCTTGTAGCCTCCCACCCTGCGGCTTCTCCTTCCCACTGGGAGGAGCTGGATGCCTAGCTCATATATATAGTAGGTCTGTGGCTTCAGTTCCTTGCTTGGTCCTCCTGTGTTCACATGCTTCCTAGACTGCAGCTGCTTCTGGTTCCTGATCCTGGCTTCGTCTGACTACCCTGCTGGTTCCTGATCCAGGCTTCGTCTGACTACCCTGCTGGTTCCTGATCCTGGCTTCGTCTGACTACCCTTCTGGTTCCTGACCTCTGGCCTCGCAAGACCCTGCTTCGGTTTAGCCATCCGTTTGGACTTTTGCCTTACAGCTTGATTTTCAATAAAGCCTTCTTATTTCCACTTATCTCTTGTTGTACGTCTGGTTCATGGTTCCTTGACATTAGGACCAAGCCATGAATTCTGACGGTACAGGGCCATCCTCGCTACCTACGCTGGTTGCCAGACTTGATCAGCAGGATCACCTGTTGGGTCGGTTCGCTGTGGCGTTGCAAACCCTGCTTGAACGCACGGCTCATTTAGCTTCCGTTGCCGATGGGTCGGTTGTCGCTCCTGGGTCCGCTCCTACTGCCGCTCCGGTTGTTGCGCCAGAGTCTACCCCGACACCTGTTGCTGCGCCTGCGGTGTTTCGGGGTATGACCGGTTCTGCCCCCCTTCCACAGCGCTTTGGGGGAGAGCCAACTCAGTGCAGAGGTTTCCTTAACCAGGTGGGCATCTATTTTGAGTTGCTGCCACATGCCTTTCCTACTGAGAGATCAAAGGTGGGCTTCTTGATCTCGCTGCTCTCGGACAAGGCCTTGGCCTGGGCCAGCCCTTTATGGGAGAACAACAATCCGGTGGTTGCCGAGTTTTCCGGTTTTGTTGCTTCTCTTCGGAAGGTATTCGATGTGCCGGCTCGTGCTGCCTCTGCTGCGAAGCTCCTTATGTCCATCAGACAGGGTTCACGATCCGTAGCTGAATATGCCATTGAGTTTCGTACCCTGGCAGCAGAGGTGGGCTGGAATAATGAGGCTCTGGTCGCTGCTTTCTCTCATGGTCTCTCGGATGCCTTGAAGGATGAGGTTGCAGCTAAGGACCTACCAGTGGAGCTCGAGTCTCTTATTTCTTTCCTGATTTTGATTGACACCAGACTCAGGGAGAGACCTTCCTTTAAGGAGAGCCTGCGGAGGTCTTCTAACAGATTGGCGGCTACGTTTGCTGTCCCACCCGTGCCTCCCTCTCCTCCCACGCCTCCTGGGGATGACTTGTCTGGGGGTGAACCCATGCAGCTGGGGTTTGCTCGCCTGTCCGAGGGGGAGAGGGTACTCCGGAGACGCGAGGGCCGATGCATGTACTGTGGTCTCGGTGGGCATTTTCGGTTGGCATGCCCGAACCGTCCGGGAAACGATCGCACCTGAGATCCTGTCGGGGGCAGATCTTGGGTGGAGTCTCCTCGTCCCCGGTTTCCCGTGTTGACAAACCAATGATTACTGTTGTCCTCTCCTGGGTCGGGGGCTCGGTGACGACCCAGGCGTTGGTGGACTCTGGTGCTGGTGGTTTGTTCATTGATAGTGTGTTCGCTGCCGCCAATTCCATTCCTCTGCAGCCTCGAGGTTCCCCACTGGCTCTTGAGGCGATAGACGGCAGACCCCTTCTGCCGCCACACGTGACTCAGGAGACCCTTCCAGTGGGGATGGCCATTGGTGCCGTTCACAGAGAGTCGGTCTGTCTCCAGGTTATTTCGTCTCCACACTACTCGGTGGTCTTGGGGTACCCCTGGCTCCAGAAGCATAATCCGACTTTCGATTGGAGATCGGCCGAGATCCTCTCGTGGTCACCGCAGTGTGGGGCTAGTTGCATCCATGGGCCTGTCAAGTTGCTGTGTACTTCCTCGGACTCTCTGTTGCCTCCTGAATACGAGGAGTACCGGGATGTATTCGATAAGGTGCGTGCGGTTGCCCTACCTCCGCACCGCCCATACGATTGTGCCATAGAGTTACAATCTGGTGCCGTTCCTCCTCGTGGCAAAGTCTATCCACTGTCGGTAGCGGAGAATGAGGCCATGGAGGAGTACGTGAGGGAGGCACTTTCACGCGGACACATTCGCAAATCCTCGTCCCCGGCAGGGGCTGGATTTTTCTTTGTGAAAAAGAAGGGCGGTGAGTTGAGGCCTTGCATCGATTACAGGGGTCTCAATCGCATCACGATCAAGAACGCTTACCCGATACCCTTGATTTCCGAGCTGTTCGATCGCCTCAAAGGGGCCACGGTCTTTACCAAACTCGACCTGAGGGCGGCATATAACCTGGTAAGGATCAAGGCGGGCGATGAGTGGAAGACCGCGTTTAACACCAGGACCGGTCATTATGAATCCTTGGTTATGCCCTTTGGGTTGTGCAATGCGCCCGCAGTCTTCCAGGAATTCATCAACGATGTTTTCCGTGACCTGTTGCAGCAGTGTGTGGTGGTCTATTTGGATGACATCTTGGTATATTCTGAATCCATGGAGGCCCACATTCTGGATGTCAGACGAGTGTTGCAACGGTTACGAGAGAACAAGCTGTTCGGTAAGCTTGAGAAATGCGAATTTCACCGATCCCAGGTAACCTTCTTAGGTTACATCATTTCCGCTGAGGGGTTCTCCATGGATCCTGAGAAGGTTTCGGCTGTCTTACAGTGGCCCCAGCCCAGTGGTCTTCGTGCCCTGCAGCGCTTTTTGGGCTTCGCCAATTATTATCGGAAGTTCATCAGGGACTTTTCCATGCTAGCCAAGCCTCTCACGGATCTGACCAGGAAGGGCAGTAATCCCCAGGTCTGGCCGCTCGAGGCCATCCGAGCTTTTGAGGCTCTAAAGTCCGCCTTTGTGTCGGCTCCGATTCTGTCGCATCCCAACCCTGGGTTGCCTTTTGTCCTCGAGGTGGACGCGTCTGAGACGGGAGTAGGCGCCCTTCTGTCTCAGCGTAGAACACCAGAGGGTCCTCTGCTTCCTTGTGGGTTTTACTCCCGGAAACTGTCTTCCGCGGAGTGCAACTATCAGATTGGTGACAGGGAGTTATTGGCCATCGTGCAGGCCCTTAAAGAATGGAGGCACTTGCTCGAGGGCTCGGTGGTTCCGGTTCTCATCCTGACGGACCACAAGAATCTGACCTACCTCTCTGAGGCCAAGAGATTGACACCACGTCAGGCCAGATGGGCTCTGTTCTTGTCACGTTTTAATTACGTGGTCTCCTACCTACCCGGTTCCAAGAACATCAGAGCGGATGCCTTATCACGGCAGTACTCCGAGCTGTCCGGGGAGGAGTCGATTCCGACTTCGGTCATACCTCCGAATCAGATCCTGGCCGCCATTCGCACCAGCCTGACCTCTCCCCTGGGTGAGCAGATTTTGGCGGCTCAATCTGGTGCTCCCTCTGGGAGACCCAACGGCAGATGTTTTGTGCCTGAGGAGTTGCGCACTCGGTTGTTGCGAACCTACCATAACTCCAAGGCCGCGGGGCATCCTGGAAAGAATCAGCTGTCCTGGGCTGTTTCACGTCTGTTCTGGTGGCCTTCTCTACGTTCCGACATCGCCGCATATGTAGCGGCATGCTCCGTTTGTGCCCAGAGTAAGTCCCCTCGGCACCTTCCGTTGGGCCTTTTGCAACCCATAGCCACCGGGGAGCGTCCATGGTCACACCTGGGGATGGATTTCATTGTGGACCTCCCTGCATCCCGAGGCCATACGGTCATTCTCATGATTGTGGATCGGTTTTCCAAAATGTGCCACTGTGTTCCTCTCAAGAAGTTACCCTCTGCACAAGAGTTGGCCTCGATTTTTGCCAGGGAGGTCTTCCGGTTGCACGGTTTGCCCAAGGAGATTGTGTCGGATCGGGGGAGTCAGTTTGTGTCCAGGTTCTGGCGCGCCTTTTGCTCCCAGTTGGGGATTCATCTCTCTTTCTCCTCGGCCTACCACCCTCAGTCCAATGGGGCCGCAGAACGATCCAATCAGGCCTTGGAGCAATTCCTTCGTTGCTATGTCTCCGATCACCAAGACAATTGGGTTGACCTCCTGCCTTGGGCTGAGTTTGCCAGGAACACAGCGGTGAACTCTTCCTCTGGGACGTCTCCCTTCATGGCCAATTATGGGTTCCAACCTGCCGTGTTACTGGAGGTATTCTCTCCCCAGGATATTCCGGCTGTGGAGGATCACCTTTCTGTCCTACGTGCTTCTTGGGTACAGATCCAGAGGTCCCTTGAGGTCTCTGCGCAGCGCCAGAGACTCCAGGCTGATCGCAGACGAGCGCCCGCTCCTTCCTACCAGGTCGGAGACCGCGTATGGTTGTCCACCCGCAACCTCAACCTTCGAGTGCCCACTCCCAAGCTGGCGCCTCGCTTTGTTGGTCCCTTCCGAGTGCTTCGCAGGGTAAACCCGGTAGCCTATGCCCTTGCGCTTCCTCCTGGCATGCGGATCTCCAACGTGTTTCATGTCTCCCTGTTGAAGCCACTGGTGTGTAATCGTTTCACTTCCTCGGTTCCTCGGCCTCGTCCGGTCCAAGTGGGCAATCGTGAGGAGTATGAGGTGAGCAATATCCTGGACTCACGCCTGGTCCGCGGTCGGGTGCAGTTTTTGGTCCATTGGCGTGGTTATGGTCCAGAGGAGCGTTCCTGGGTTCCCTCCGCAGATGTCCATGCTCCTGCCTTGCTCCGAGCCTTCCACGCACGCTTCCCTCACAGAAACCGTTCTTTACTCCGCGGAGGAGGGGCCCTTGAGGGGGAGGTACTGTCATGGTCTTACCTTCTTGCTGTTCTCCTTCGTTTGACATGTGCTGGCGGCCATCTTGGTTTCTGGGTTTCTTGTAGCCTCCCACCCTGCGGCTTCTCCTTCCCACTGGGAGGAGCTGGATGCCTAGCTCATATATATAGGAGGTCTGTGGCTTCAGTTCCTTGCTTGGTCCTCCTGTGTTCACATGCTTCCTAGACTGCAGCTGCTTCTGGTTCCTGATCCTGGCTTCGTCTGACTACCCTGCTGGTTCCTGATCCAGGCTTCGTCTGACTACCCTGCTGGTTCCTGATCCTGGCTTCGTCTGACTACCCTTCTGGTTCCTGACCTCTGGCCTCGCAAGACCCTGCTTCGGTTTAGCCATCCGTTTGGACTTTTGCCTTACAGCTTGATTTTCAATAAAGCCTTCTTATTTCCACTTATCTCTTGTTGTACGTCTGGTTCATGGTTCCTTGACAATTCTGGGTCCCCGGACACCGTTGAGGTGTCACCATGCGTTGCTGTTCTCCGGAAGGAATGGTAAGGTGTGGTGGACCCCAATAGGAAATAAGTCCAGAGAGGGAGGGTCTGCAGTAAACCAGGGTGCTTCTTTACTGGAGGGATTCAGGTGCAAAACAATACAGGCGAGGCGTAGGGCTATTTTCTCCAGTCTCCTCCTTGGCTGAAGAAGGGTTTGATGCTGAGGAAAGGCCTAAGCTAGCTGTCCCTCTTTTTCTCAGAAGGCTGGCATCCTGGTCAAGGGCCCACCGTCTGTAGCTCAGTAGTTCGGGTGGCTCCTTGGTCTGTGGCTCAGCATCCTCATCTCAGCGACTTCTTCTGGTCACTCATGCAGGCTGGCATGAGTCTTACCCCTAATTCAAAGCACTGTCCCTAACTGCAGCACACTAGGGGCTCTGGACTGCTCTCCTTATATACAGTTTTAGATAGACTGAAACCTTCTAGTGGGAGGGGTGGAGTGGAGAAGCTCAGCAGAAACAGATACATTGTAACACTTTCAGTCTCTCATATACTTACATTAGAGCTCCAATGGCGATGACACAGCAGTTTTTCTGGACAAAAACAAGTTTCCAGACATAACAACAGATCTAAAACAGACATTCAAAAGGTCAGTCTGTCTGATTTTGGTGGTAAACATCTGGCTTTTTCCCTCCAAAACATGGTCTTCTTCAAACCCTATAGCAGCTGTGGAAAATTACCAGTTTCCTTTTCAATGTCCTAGAAGTCTCTCAGTATTCATTAACCCTTTCCACAGAGTCATGTAAATACAATGATAATGAACAGGATATATATCACAACAGTAACCTACCATACAGTAAAATGTAATTACACAGTATTAAACAGTGCAAGTTAACCCTTTTTTAAAGTGAAATTAAGTAAGAAGTTTATAACTTTGAATGGGGAAAATAGACAAATGTCAAAGTACCTCCTGCTCCAAGGCACTACAACCATTTTCAAGATCTATTTTTGTTGTCAGTGGATGAACAAAATGTATACTTACATATTTGTGTGCCTGATTCTACAGTTGTATCTGGTCTAGACAATCCTTAGAGCTTAAAGGGAGTCTGTCACCTCCATATGGCCATATACAGTGCTTACATGGCTCTGTAGCACACCTATACAGGCATGTAACGGTACCTTTGTTCTTTTCTTTAGACTTGCACAAGTAGGAAAAACGAAGTTTAATTCATATGCAAATTTTTCACTTTACTCCTCCGCAGTCTCTGCCTTTGCCCGCCCTCCAAGTCCGGACCTATCGATGAAGCAAGAGACTTGGAGGGCTGGAAAAGGCAGAGACTGGGGAGGAGTAAAGTGAGAAGAAGGCAGAGCAGCCTGGGCACCTACACACTGAACGCCGCCCCTGGGCACTTGCGAGTGCTCATTTGCATATGAATTAAACGTTGTTTTTCCTGCTAGTGCAAGTCTAAAGAAAAGAACAAAGGTACCGTTACATGCCTGTATAGGTGTGCTACAGAGCCATGTAAGCACTGTATATGGCCATATGGAGGTGACAGACTCCCTTTAAGAGTGGTTTCACACAAAGTTTTCAGGTGTGTTTTTTTAATGCAATTGCCAGATATCATCTGTAAGTTTTTCTGTGGTGCTTTTCTTCAGAGGCATGACTTTTTTGGGGACATATCAAAAATATACGACCCAAAAAGCCACCCAACTACCACAAAAAATCGATATGTGAAGGAAGCCTATCTGGCCATTTATTGACAAAAAAAGAAAAGAAAAGAAATGAATGGCACATCCAGCTGCTATGCTATGATCTCATCCCTGCTAATTTGGCAGAAAACAGCACTGAATATTCTATGTACCGCCTCCTATGCTACATTAGTGTTGCTCACAAATATTCAAATTGAGAATTTTTATTGCGAATTTAGGTACTTTTGAAAATTTGCGGATATTTAGAATATGGTAATATATTAGTAATTTTGAATATTCGAGATTTTTTTTGCGAATTTTCATAATGTGAATTTTCGTAAAGCGAATTTCTATCGCAAATCTTTCAATTGCCGAGTAAAAACATGATTCCTCCCTGCTTCTTGCTTGTGGGCCAATGACTCATTGGCCCACAAGCAAGAAGCAGGGAAGAATCATGACTTTAAATGGGAAAAATTATGAATATTCTAAAAAACTAATATATAGCACTATTATTCTGCCTCAGATGTACGTTAGAGATTATCCCCTGATTGGTTGTGAGTGATAGCCCCTGTACAAGCAATGGTAGATAGCTGAACTCACTAATATCTCCAGATATAGGCACCAGTTGCATGTGATGATCCAGTGAGGAGAATACAATGGTGAAGCTTTGATCATTTATTGATTTGTCTTGAAAACAAATGCAGGGAAATGAGGGTATGCTAGAGGATATTAGAGGTCAAAAAGAATAGCTCTCAACATCTTGAAGGTCTGCGACAAAGAGGAAGTATGAAGGACCTTACAGAGGATGTGATGTCACGAAAGAGGGAGGAGAGCAATGCAATGGAAATTTACATAACACACTATAAATGGTATTATAAGAATAACCACAGGGTGGCAGCGTTACACAACATGGTAAATGATAATATAATGCAAAGACAAATTGTAGAATACAAGAATAAAGGCTGGAACAGCACACTCCCCGTCTGAAATCCTTGGATTTCACTATATATGCAACTACCGAAATGTCCATGAAATGTTGGAACCTGAAAGACAAAAAACAAACAAAAAGAACATACTGGAAATGGTGAACTGGAACAGTCCAACGCCTTGAGTCTTCTGGTTGCCAGGGATAAAGTTCCTCAAGTAAAGAATCATTCCTCCACGGGTAAGAGGAGAACAATCTCAGATGCAGGCCTGATAAAGGATTTGGGATGGCCTTGTTTTGCGATGGTCACTTCCACCTTGCGAACTTTGCCATCTTCACTGGTGAAGACTTTTGAGATGAGTCCCATGGGCCAGGAGTTTCTTTCCACGTTCTGGTCTTTCATGAGTACAAGATCTCCTATTTGTAAGTTTGGCTTGACCTGTTGCCACTTTCTACGTGCTTGCAGAAGCGTTAAATACTCCTTTTTCCACCTGCTCCAGAAACAGTCGGCCAGATGTTGAACGTGCTTCCACTGTTTCAGATATATGTTACTAGAAGAAGACTCTTCAGGTGGATTAGGAACAGATCCAAACTTCTGAGTTAGAAGAGTTGCTGGAGTAAGAATGGCAGGGGATTCTGGATCCATAGATACAGGTATAAGAGGTCTTGAGTTGACAATAGCAGATACCTCAGCCAGGAAGGTAGTAAAAGTCTCATGGGTGAGCCTTGAGAAGTTTGAGTTCATGAGCATACAGTCCAATATTTTGCGGGTGATGCCTATCATTCTTTCCCATGAACCGCCCATATGAGAGGCATGCGGGGGGTTAAAGATCCATGTACAACCATTATTGGCTAAGTAGTCTTGAACTGGTTTAGAGTCAATTTGCAACTCTCGGCAGGCTCCTATGAAGTTGGTTCCACAGTCAGATCTTATTTGCTTTACTGGTCCTCTGATGGCGAGGAATCGTCTTAAAGCATTGATGAAGCTAGAAGCGTCCATGGATTCTATTGCTTCAATGTGTATAGCACGTACACTTAAGCATGTAAACAACACTGCCCATCGTTTGCTTTCTGCATGACCACCTCTGGTCTTACGTGCAGTGACTGTCCATGGCCCAAAGACGTCCAGACCAACATAAGTGAACGGTGGTTCGGTGCTTGTCCTATCAACTGGCAAATCAGACATTTGTTGATGTTGTAATTTTCCTCTCGCCTTGCGACAGTTAATGCAATGGTGAATAATATGAGCAACCTGTCTTTTTGCTCCCACTATCCAAAGACCTGCGGCTCTTAAAGCACCCTCAGTGAAATGTCGGCCTTGATGCTGGACTCTTTCATGATAATGCCGTATCAACAGTGTAGTAACGTGGTGTTTGGCAGGAATAATAAGGGGATTCATTTCTGCAATCTCTAGCTTAGCCTTGTTTAGGCGACCACCAACTCTCAGCATGCCACGATCATCAATTACTGGTTTCAAGTTGACAATGGGGCTGCCTTTTGGTATATCTTGCTTGTCATGTATACACTTCAGTTCCATTTTAAAGGCACTCTGCTGTACGTTACGTATCACAAGCAATTCACTTAGAATAATGTCTTCTGCCGTTAGAGGTTTATGGCACAGGTACCAACTGCGACAGTCAGTGTTATGCTTCTCAGCATGAAAACAATGAACAATGTGGACTAACCTTGCAATGATGTGAATGAGTCTTGACCATCTAGAGAAGCGTTCAAAGCGATGACAGCCCAAGCCAGCGCTCCTTTCAGACTTGGTGACGAAGGTACTAACTTCAGGCCGAATCTCTGGATCTTCATGAGGGTCTTGGAGACTGAAGACGTCTTGGATAGGAGTTTCTTCATTCTGGTTCAGCAGAAACTCTGGACCTGTCAACCAAGAAGAAGTTGCAGAGACTCTTCCAGATGCTGGTCTGGTGGCGCAATCTGCAGGATTGAGATGAGATGGAACATAGTGCCACTGTTCAGGTTTAGAGGATCTTCTAACCCTTTCGATGCGGTTACTGACATAAACGTAGAAGCATTTTGACTGGTTGTAGATGTAACCCAGGACAACCTTACTGTCTGTGTAAAATTGAATGTCATCCACCTGAATATCCAGCTCACGTTGTATAAAGTCCGCAATCTCTACGGCTAGCACAGTCCCACAAAGTTCGAGTCTAGGAATGGTGTGCTCAGGTTTTGGAGCTAATTTTGCCTTTCCAAACAGAAATCCAACATGTGCTTGATTGGAATAGTCTATTACCTTTAAATAAGCAACAGCTGCGATGGCTTCAGTAGACGCATCTGAGAAGATGTGGATTTCTCTCCTCCGAGTGGCTGTAAGGGATGTTGGAGTGTAACACCTTGGTATATGAATACTGTCTAATGCATGCAAGCATTCCTTCCACAACTCCCACTTTTGTTGTTTGTCAGAGGGCAGTGGAGCATCCCAGTCAGATACAGACTCTGAGAACTGTCTTAACAGGAATTTGCCTTGTACAGTCAAAGGTGCCACAAATCCCAGGGGATCATATAGGCTGTTCGCCACTGAGAGAACTCCCCGTTTAGTAAATGGTTTATCTGCACAGTTAACTTGAAATCCAAGGGAGTCATTTGCTAAGTCCCACCTCAGGCCCAGACTTCTCTGTACTGGTGGATTGTCTATCCCTAGATTCAAATCTCTGAATTCTGTGGCATGATCGCTGGGCTGGAAGGCTTTCATTACGGCAGCGCAGTTAGAGGCTATCTTATGTAACCTTAGACGAGACTTTGAAAGCATACCTTGTGTCCTTTTGAGCAGATCTATGGCCTCCTCCGCTGTAGGGAAGGATTTGAGTGCGTCGTCCACATAGAAGTCTCTCACGACAAAGTTTCTGGCATGTTCCCCAAATTCTGACTCACCATCTAAGGCAGCCCTACGTAGGCCATATGTAGCAACAGCAGGTGAAGGACTGTTACCAAACACGTGCACCTTCATGCGGCATTCAACCATTTCTTTGCTAGTGTCATTGTCTCTATGCCAAAGAAACCTGAGGTAGTTTCTATGATCTTGCCGCACGATAAAGCAATGGAACATTTGTTCAATGTCAGCAGTAATGGCTACTGGCTCCTTTCTGAATCTCATGAGCACTCCCACCAGATTATTGGTCAGGTTCGGACCGGTGAGAAGGACGTCGTTCAGAGATACGCCATTATGTTTGGCACTTGAATTGAATACCACTCTTATTTGGTTTGGCTTCCGTGGGTGATATACCCCAAAGGATGGAAGGTACCAGCATTCTTCATGCTCTTGTAAGGGTGGAGCTAGCTCTGCATGATCATTGCAAAATATTTTTTCCATGAAGGCCACAAAATGACTTTTCATTTCTGGTTTGCTTTTTAACGTACGTTGCAAGGAGATGAATCTGGAGAGTGCTTGTTCCCGGTTGTCAGGAAGTCTGGCTCTTAGAGCACGGAAAGGTAAAGGTGCAACCCAGTGGTTAGATGCATCTTTGAAGAATTCATCATCCATTATTTTAATAAACTCTTTGTCATCCATGGACAAGGCCAGTTTGTCGTCGTCTGGTGTTGTACAAAACACAGTTTTTCCCAAGTTGTCATAACTGGTAGGAATGATGTCTGGTGTCTTTAAGAGGTTAGAAAGCCTTTCCTTCACCTCATAATGATGAACACATGGCTTAAAATGAGATGTGCGACCATTGTTAAGCACAAAGGTTTTGAAGGAGTTCACTTGAGATGGTTTGTGGCTCTTATTTATACATACATCGTGTCAAGGAACCATGAACCAGACGTACAACAAGAGATACGTGGAAATAAGAAGGCTTTATTGCAAATCAAGCTGTAAGCAAAAGTCCAAACGGATGGCTAAACCGGAGCAGGGTCTTGCGAAGCCAGAGGTCAGGAACCAGAGGGGTAGTCAGACGAAGCCAGGATCAGGAACCAGAAGGGTAGTCAGACGAAGCCAGGATCAGGAACCAGCGGGGTAGTCAGACGAGGCCAGGATCAGGAACCAGAAGCAGCAGCAGTCTTAGAAGCATGTGCACACAGGAGGACCAAGCAAGGAACTGAAGCCACAGACCTCCCATATATATGAGCTAGTCATCCAGCTCCTCCCAGTGGGAAGGAGAAGCCGCAGGGTGGGAGGCTACAAGAAACCCAGAAACCAAGATGGCCGCCAGCACATGTCAAACGAAGGAGAACAGCAAGAAGGTAAGACCATGACAGTACCTCCCCCTCAAGGGCCCCTCCTCCGCGGAGTAAGGAACGGTTTCTAAGGGAAGCGTGCGTGGAAGGCTCGGAGCAAGGCAGGAGCATGGACATCTGCGGAGGGAACCCAGGAACGCTCCTCTGGACCATAACCACGCCAATGGACCAAAAACTGCAACCGACCGCGGACCAGGCGTGAGTCCAGGATATTGCTCACCTCATACTCCTCACGATTGCCCACTTGGACCGGACGAGGCCGAGGAACCGAGGAAGTGAAACGATAACAAACCAATGGCTTCAACAGGGAGACATGAAACACGTTGGAGATCCGCATGCCAGGAGGAAGCGCAAGGGCATAGGCTACCGGGTTTACCCTGCGAAGCACTCGGAAGGGACCAACAAAGCGAGGCGCCAGCTTGGGAGTGGGCACTCGAAGGTTGAGGTTGCGGGTGGACAACCATACACGGTCTCCGACCTGGTAGGAAGGAGCGGGCGCTCGTCTGCGATCAGCCTGGAGTCTCTGGCGCTGCGCAGAGACCTCAAGGGACCTCTGGATCTGTACCCAAGAAGCACGTAGGACGGAAAGGTGATCCTCCACAGCCGGAATATCCTGAGGAGAGAATACCTCCAGTAACACGGCAGGTTGGAACCCATAATTGGCCATGAAGGGAGACGTCCCAGAGGAAGAGTTCACCGCCGTGTTCCTGGCAAACTCAGCCCAAGGCAGGAGGTCAACCCAATTGTCTTGGTGATCGGAGACATAGCAACGAAGGAATTGCTCCAAGGCCTGATTGGATCGTTCTGCGGCCCCATTGGACTGAGGGTGGTAGGCCGAGGAGAAAGAGAGATGAATCCCCAACTGGGAGCAAAAGGCGCACCAGAACCTGGACACAAACTGACTCCCCCGATCCGACACAATCTCCTTGGGCAAACCGTGCAACCGGAAGACCTCCCTGGCGAAAATCGTGGCCAACTCTTGTGCAGAGGGTAACTTCTTGAGAGGAACACAGTGGCACATTTTGGAAAACCGATCCACAATCATGAGAATGACCGTATGGCCTCGGGATGCAGGGAGGTCCACAATGAAATCCATCCCCAGGTGTGACCATGGGCGCTCCCCGGTGGCTATGGGTTGCAAAAGGCCCAACGGAAGGTGCCGAGGGGACTTACTCTGGGCACAAACGGAGCATGCCGCTACATATGCGGCGATGTCGGAACGTAGAGAAGGCCACCAGAACAGATGTGAAACAGCCCAGGACAGCTGATTCTTTCCAGGATGCCCCGCGGCCTTGGAGTTATGGTAGGTTCGCAACAACCGAGTGCGCAACTCCTCAGGCACAAAACATCTGCCGTTGGGTCTCCCAGAGGGAGCACCAGATTGAGCCGCCAAAATCTGCTCACCCAGGGGAGAGGTCAGGCTGGTGCGAATGGCGGCCAGGATCTGATTCGGAGGTATGACCGAAGTCGGAATCGACTCCTCCCCGGACAGCTCGGAGTACTGCCGTGATAAGGCATCCGCTCTGATGTTCTTGGAACCGGGTAGGTAGGAGACCACGTAATTAAAACGTGACAAGAACAGAGCCCATCTGGCCTGACGTGGTGTCAATCTCTTGGCCTCAAAAGGTAGGTCAGATTCTTGTGGTCCGTCAGGATGAGAACCGGAACCACCGAACCCTCGAGCAAGTGCCTCCATTCTTTAAGGGCCTGCACGATGGCCAATAACTCCCTGTCACCAATCTGATAGTTGCACTCCGCGGAAGACAGTTTCCGGGAGTAAAACCCACAAGGAAGCAGAGGACCCTCTGGTGTTCTACGCTGAGACAGAAGGGCGCCTACTCCCGTCTCAGACGCGTCCACCTCGAGGACAAAGGGCAACCCAGGGTTGGGATGCGACAGAATCGGAGCCGACACAAAGGCGGACTTTAGAGCCTCAAAAGCTCGGATGGCCTCGAGCGGCCAGACCTGGAAATTACTGCCCTTCCTGGTCAGATCCATGAGAGGCTTGGCTAGCATAGAAAAGTCCCTGATGAACTTCCGATAATAATTGGCGAAGCCCAAAAAGCGCTGCAGGGCACGAAGACCACTGGGCTGGGGCCACTGTAAGACAGCCGAAACCTTCTCAGGATCCATGGAGAACCCCTCAGCGG
Source organism: Bufo gargarizans (assembly GCF_014858855.1). Classification (NCBI taxonomy): domain Eukaryota; kingdom Metazoa; phylum Chordata; class Amphibia; order Anura; family Bufonidae; genus Bufo; species Bufo gargarizans. The sequence continues at coordinate 138,293,311 of NC_058085.1, read as the reverse complement.
AAATGATGTAACCTAAGAAGGTTACCTGGGATCGGTGAAATTCGCATTTCTCAAGCTTACCGAACAGCCTGTTCTCTCGTAACCGTTGCAACACTCGTCTGACATCCATAATGTGGGCCTCCATGGATTCAGAATATACCAAGATGTCATCCAAATAGACCACCACACACTGCTGCAACAGGTCACGGAAAACATCGTTGATGAATTCCTGGAAGACTGCGGGCGCATTGCACAACCCAAAGGGCATAACCAAGGATTCATAATGACCGGTCCTGGTGTTAAACGCGGTCTTCCACTCATCGCCCGCCTTGATCCTTACCAGGTTATATGCCGCCCTCAGGTCGAGTTTGGTAAAGACCGTGGCCCCTTTGAGGCGATCGAACAGCTCGGAAATCAAGGGTATCGGGTAAGCGTTCTTGATCGTGATGCGATTGAGACCCCTGTAATCGATGCAAGGCCTCAACTCACAGCCCTTCTTTTTCACAAAGAAAAATCCAGCCCCTGCCGGGGACGAGGATCTGCGAATGTGTCCGCGTGAAAGCGCCTCCCTCACGTACTCCTCCATGGCCTCAGCACTGAGTTGGCTCTCCCCCAAAGCGCTGTGGAAGGGGGGCAGAACCGGTCATACCCCGAGACACCGCAGGCGCAGCAACAGGTGTCAGGGTAGACTCTGGCGCAACAACCGGAGCGGCAGTAGGAGCGGGCCCAGGAGCGACAACCGACCCATCGGCAACGGAAGCGAAATGAGCCGTGCGTTCAAGCAGGGTTTGCAACGCCACAGCGAACCGACCCAACAGGTGATCCTGCTGATCAAGTCTGGCAACCAGCGTAGGTAGCGAGGATGGCCCTGTACCGTCAGAATTCATGGCTTGGTCCTAATGTCAAGGAACCATGAACCAGACGTACAACAAGAGATACGTGGAAATAAGAAGGCTTTATTGCAAATCAAGCTGTAAGCAAAAGTCCAAACGGATGGCTAAACCGGAGCAGGGTCTTGCGAAGCCAGAGGTCAGGAACCAGAGGGGTAGTCAGACGAAGCCAGGATCAGGAACCAGAAGGGTAGTCAGACGAAGCCAGGATCAGGAACCAGCGGGGTAGTCAGACGAGGCCAGGATCAGGAACCAGAAGCAGCAGCAGTCTTAGAAGCATGTGCACACAGGAGGACCAAGCAAGGAACTGAAGCCACAGACCTCCTATATATATGAGCTAGGCATCCAGCTTCTCCCAGTGGGAAGGAGAAGCCGCAGGGTGGGAGGCTACAAGAAACCCAGAAACCAAGATGGCCGCCAGCACATGTCAAACGAAGGAGAACAGCAAGAAGGTAAGACCATGAAACATCGCCCACGATTACCCAGCCTAGATCGAGTCTCTGTGCATATGGGGCATTATCAGGACCGTTGCATTGTTGACGCACCTTGTGGACCCTCAGAATGTCTCTCTCGAGCAGAAGTAGGATGTCAGCATTCATGTCCATAGGGGGAATCTCACTAGCTAGATGTTTCAAGTGGGAATGATGGTATGCAGCTTCTGGAGTAGGAATTTCATCTCTTTCATCTGGTATTTGGTCGCATTCAATTAACGTTGGCAAGGGTATATGAACGTTCCCTTTTATGGAGGAGATAAGGTATCCAGTGGCTCTTCTGCCATAGGTCTCTACACGACCAGAACAAGTGTTGAGGGTATATGGTGTTGCTTCTCCTGGTATGCCGAAAATCTCAAAGAATTTAGGTTTTGCCAGAGACCTATTGCTTTGTTCATCAATAATTGCATACATTCTGATGGCTCTTTCAGATTGCCCTTCTGGGTAGACGTTGACCAAACACACCTTTGCATAGCACTTAGAATCAGCCTCCTTGCCACATATCGCCATACAGGAAGAGGAAATAGTAGTTGTAGCTAATGCATGCGATTTTACAGGAGGACTAGGCGATGGTTGCCTTAGCACATACCTGGCAGTGCGGTCGGCTGGGTCTTCCTCTTCTCCTGGGACGAAACAGTCTGGGTCGGTACCTTGGCCTAATGCTTGCTCGAGGACCTTTAGTTTAGCTAAGGTAGCTGCTTCTTCCCTTTCTGTCTGGAGGATCTTTAGCTGGGCTTCTGTCTCAGCCTCCATTTCTGCCATCTTAGCCTCCATTTCTGCTTTCTTAGCCTCCATTTCTGCTTTCTTAGCCTCCATTTTAGCCTCCATTTCTGCTTTCTTCTTCGTAATCTCCGCCTCCTTCTTAGCAAAGGAACTTCTTACGCTAGCTTCCTCTGCTTCTGCCCGGACTTCTATAAGCTTGTCATGCAATGCTGACCTTCCGGAATGAGAGGTTTTGGAAGATGAAAGGGTATATTTTGTATGTTTACTTGAAGTTGACCGATGGGATCTCGCCTCCTGTAAGTGTGCGATGCGGAGTTCTGCCTTGCTCTTAGCATCTTGTACTAGGGCATCCTTCTCTTCAAGGAGATTCTTTCTCTCACTCAGCTCATCAGAGGCTTCGTCAAAATCAGAGTCGCTCAGGAAAGTGATGTACTTAGCAGAGAGTCGCTGATAGCGGATGTAGGAGTTAGTTAAGCGATTCAACGTTGTGGTTAACTTTGTTGGGTCGTTGTTATATCGTAAAAGAGCTGCTATATAGTGTTCAGTTCTCTGCCATAAATCATTTAAATTTTATGGAGGAGATAAGGTATCCAGTGGCTCTTCTGCCATAGGTCTCTACACGACCAGAACAAGTGTTGAGGGTATATGGTGTTGCTTCTCCTGGTATGCCGAAAATCTCAAAGAATTTAGGTTTTGCCAGAGACCTATTGCTTTGTTCATCAATAATTGCATACATTCTGATGGCTCTTTCAGATTGCCCTTCTGGGTAGACGTTGACCAAACACACCTTTGCACAGCACTTAGAATCAGCCTCCTTGCCACATATCGCCATACAGGAAGAGGAAATAGTAGTTGTAGCTAATTCTTGAGCCGGTGGCTCCCCGCCATGAAGTGCGACGGCATTGGTCGCAGCTTGAGATGGTGCGTTGTCTGAAGGCAAGGTAGGATGCATTGCTGTAACGTGCTTGTCACTGCTGCATTCTGCACACTTGATAATAACCTTACAGTCTTTCGCCATATGATTAGATAAGGCACAACACTTGTAACACACTCCAAGCTCTTTGAGTATCTCTCTGCGTTCTTGCAAGGTCTTTGCCCTGAGCCCACGACACTCCTTTAAAGGATGAGGTCTTTTATGGATGGGGCACATGCAGTTAGGGTCCTTTTCTTTGAGGACAGGGTATTCCTTCCTAGTAGTGCAGGTTGAAATGAGTGGAACATTGGTTTTCCTAACGGATACTGTCCCCCTTAAGTCTCTACGTTTATTTGTGGTGTTGTCATACCTTGAACATGAGGATGAAGCAGGTAGAGTGGATTCAGTGAAGTCAAAGCTGGGGTCATTCTTCTTTCGAGCTTGGTCACTGATGAATCTGGTAAAATAAGAGAAAGAGGGAAAAGACACATTGTGTTCTCTCTTGTATCTGGAGCCCTGGTCTGCCCATTTCTCTTGCATGCCATGTGGTAGTTTCGACACTAATGGATTGACGCCATGGGCAATATCAAGGTAACTCAGTCCTGGCAGACGTGGGTCCATTTTTGCCAATTCAAGTTCTTTTAGTAGGTCGCTTAGATCCTGGAGTTTGCGATTGTCTTTGCCAGTTATCCTTGGGAAGGCTTGAAGTCTCCTGAATAGGGCACTTTCTATAGCTTCTGGACTGCCATAGGTCTGTTCAAGTCTCTCCCATGCTGCAGCGAGACCTTCCTCTGAGTGGCCTGCATGAACCACTCTTAATGTCTTTATGCGTTCTGCAGATTCTGGGCCTAACCATTTGATGAGCAAGTCAAGTTCCTCCATGGCAGTGAGGTTTATGTCACCGATTACTGCTTTAAAGGTCGATTTCCAGGCCCTGTAGTTTTCGGCACGGTCATCAAACCTTGAGAGACTAACGTTAATCAGCTCCCTGCGCATCATGTATCTGGCAAAGTCTGACATGTCTGATCTACCACTCCATATTGCTGTATTGCATTGTGGTGTCTCTAGAGCATGTGGGGGCTCTGGCAGATAAGGTTGAGATTGATCAGGATGGAATGATGTGGCATAAGGATTAAGCTGCGGTTTAGTCTCTGGATGATCAGCCTGCTTGGTGCTAGATATTACCTTATTACTGGGCTGTGATGATTTCTGGTACTCTGGGGGTTCGCCCAGTTGGTGAGTTAGAAGTGGCGTTGGTGCATGCGATTTTACAGGAGGACTAGGCGATGGTTGCCTTAGCACATACCTGGCAGTGCGGTCGGCTGGGTCTTCCTCTTCTCCTGGGACGAAACAGTCTGGGTCGGTACCTTGGCCTAATGCTTGCTCGAGGACCTTTAGTTTAGCTAAGGTAGCTGCTTCTTCCCTTTCTGTCTGGAGGATCTTTAGCTGGGCTTCTGTCTCAGCCTCCATTTCTGCCATCTTAGCCTCCATTTCTGCTTTCTTAGCCTCCATTTCTGCTTTCTTAGCCTCCATTTTAGCCTCCATTTCTGCTTTCTTCTTCGTAATCTCCGCCTCCTTCTTAGCAAAGGAACTTCTTACGCTAGCTTCCTCTGCTTCTGCCCGGACTTCTATAAGCTTGTCATGCAATGCTGACCTTCCGGAATGAGAGGTTTTGGAAGATGAAAGGGTATATTTTGTATGTTTACTTGAAGTTGACCGATGGGATCTCGCCTCCTGTAAGTGTGCGATGCGGAGTTCTGCCTTGCTCTTAGCATCTTGTACTAGGGCATCCTTCTCTTCAAGGAGATTCTTTCTCTCACTCAGCTCATCAGAGGCTTCGTCAAAATCAGAGTCGCTCAGGAAAGTGATGTACTTAGCAGAGAGTCGCTGATAGCGGATGTAGGAGTTAGTTAAGCGATTCAACGTTGTGGTTAACTTTGTTGGGTCGTTGTTATATCGTAAAAGAGCTGCTATATAGTGTTCAGTTCTCTGCCATAAATCATTTAAATTGTCACTGAACTCTTCTTTGGTCGCCTCAAAGTTCTCTCTAATCTTTTGTGTTGGCTTGGTAACACGTTTAGATCGTACTGCTTGTTCTTCAGTTAACATGGACTCTGCTTCCTGCATATTTGAGTTTTTGGGAGCAGGGTTACTTTCTGTATGTTCAGTTACTGAGAGATCCACTAAGCTTCTTGTGGACATGTTATTGCTATTTAAGCGGTACTGTCTCTTTAAGAGGGTATTCCAGCTTGTGCACTGTGCTTATGAAGCCACGTGCGTATAAGATGGCGGACAGCTCTAAGCTCGCAGGCAGACTGTGTGTAGACATGCAAGACTGTAGATTTAAGCTTCTTTTTGACTATTCTGCCACAGATGTACGTTAGAGATTATCCCCTGATTGGTTGTGAGTGATAGCCCCTGTACAAGCAATGGTAGATAGCTGAACTCACTAATATCTCCAGATATAGGCACCAGTTGCATGTGATGATCCAGTGAGGAGAATACAATGGTGAAGCTTTGATCATTTATTGATTTGTCTTGAAAACAAATGCAGGGAAATGAGGGTATGCTAGAGGATATTAGAGGTCAAAAAGAATAGCTCTCAACATCTTGAAGGTCTGCGACAAAGAGGAAGTATGAAGGACCTTACAGAGGATGTGATGTCACGAAAGAGGGAGGAGAGCAATGCAATGGAAATTTACATAACACACTATAAATGGTATTATAAGAATAACCACAGGGTGGCAGCGTTACACAACATGGTAAATGATAATATAATGCAAAGACAAATTGTAGAATACAAGAATAAAGGCTGGAACAGCACAACTATATTGAATATATTATTTTTTTTTTGAATATTCGTAATATTCTAAAACAAGAATATATAGCAATATAGCGAATATTCGGGAAAAAAAACGAATATAGAGCAATTTAGCTAATATAAAAGATTATAGCACTATATTAGCTAAATTGCTCTACATTAGTTTTTTTAGAATATTCGCTGTATTGCTATATATTCTTGTTTTAGAATATTACGAATATTCAAAAAAACTAATATATTCGATATAGTGCTACAACTCATTGGCCCACAAGCAAGAAGCAGGGAGGAATCATGTTTTTGCTCGGCAATTGAAAAATTTGCGATACAAATTCGCATTACGAAAATTCTTATATTATGCGATCATTACCTTGCCGATTTTTCGAGTAAAAAAAAAAATCTGAGATTATAACAAGTATTCGAATTCTACAAAATAATCGCAAAATATCGCGAATTCGAACATGACCCCTGCCGCTTATTACTATGCTACATGCTAAATGAGGCATTACTGTACATTTTGATCAAAAGGCATAAGCCCACTCACCACGCCAAGGTTGCCTCTATGAGTGAGTCCTACTCTAAAATTGGCGTGGCGCTGCTTGGCGACCACCAAAGCTGTGGCGCCAATCCGGCAGGCGGCAGGATCCAGCATTTAAACAGCAGCCCTGCTGCCCAACTATGCCAAACCTACCGCTTTGAATGACACATAGGTATAGTTACACCAAATTTAAAGGGAACCTGTCACCGGGGGATTTTGTGTATAGAGTTGAGCACATGGGTAGCTAGATGGCCGCTAGCACATCTGCAATACCCAATCCACATAGCTCTGTGTGCTTTTATTGTGTAAAAAAATCTTTTTGATACCTATGCTAATTAACCTGAGATGAGTCCTGTATGTGAGATGAGTCAGGGACAGGACTCATCTCAGGTTAATTTGCATATGTATCAAATAAAATAAAAGCACACAGAGCTATGGGGAATGGATATTGCGGATGTGCAACCCATGTCCTCAGCTTTATACACAAAATCCCGGTGACAGGTTCCCTTTAAATGCACTTCTATCAACATTATTTACTACATAATATGTGAGTATTTTTTCCCAAAAAAAATCGGTGGATGATTTTGTGGATTCTACTTCCTTTCCTGGCTCTTTAACTTCCTCCTGTGTTTGGACTTAGCACTGCAAACAGCCTCGGTGACTTTCTCACTCTCCATTCACTGCGGCCAAAGAGGGAAGGGGATGCGTGACTCAATTATATCATCATACATTACACTGATAAGTGCACTGCTCTTTTGTGGAAATCTTTGCTGTGGACATGTTTGCCTTTCAAGAGAACAAGACGGCTGTCATTCTGTTATCCCAATTATACTAATCTACTATTTTACTAACTGATCATGTCTTTCTCTCACAGCAGCAGGAAACTAACAATGGATTGCCTATCTATATAGCAGTTTTATCTCTCTGTGCTGACTTCTACAGAAGAACAATGTTTATTTTTATTTTTTTTCAATGGTATAGTACTACCAAAATGAAAAAGTAAAAACTGCCAAAAAGGCTAAAAAAATGTTTTCTATGAGCATCCAGTTAAAAAAATACCACTTTCTGATGAAAGTGTCCCTTTAAGTCACTTACCCGGCCATAGTCAAAATTCTTTTGACAGACTGCTTTTAAGTAGGGCAATACATTGTGCCTGAACTGATGGAATGTCACAAACCGCTACAATCCTGCTCACAGCTGCGTGTTTGCTACAGCTGTACCTAGTCCAGTTAATCCTGTATGCAAAAAAACCTAGACTGCAAGCTGATACATTTTGCCATCAGTTGTCGTTTCATAGAATGGTATAGTAATGCTAGAGGGATTTTGCCAGAACAGATCCCACACTTCCCTATGGGTCCAGCACTGGCATAAAACATGACTGATATATGTACATCCAGTCTAACCTAATAACTATGCGGTTAGAAGGTGCTCACAGAGCATTGTAGATATTGCATACAGTTGTGGTGAGCAAGTCTGTACAGATGTAATACGATTGTTTCCATTCAACTGCAGCAAGCAGGAGTCTAGAAAACTAAAAACACACTATACAATAGTTATGCTTTACTTTACTTACCCTGATAACATAAGCGGTGCTCCTGCTCTGCGCTCTAATAAAATGTTGTGTATTGGAGCCCCTTTAATGGATTGGCATCAGTGTCCCTAATTGCCTTTCAGGCATGGCTCCAACGTCAAAGGGTACTCCAGGTGCTGATCTCATGAGTAACGTCTTCAGACTGATTCTGGAGTTCGTCACTGTTTACTTTAAATGCAAACATACAAGGTGATGGCACACTAAATGCGCCATATCCCTGCCTCACCTAATCCCTAAATCACAACATGGACTTTTTAATACATTTTCATATTCACATAAATGATCAGTTCTCTAAGTGTAATGAGATCTGCGCCTGTCGGCCATGTATGTAGGGGGTTCTGGGAGCCGTCTCTAGTATCAGCCTCTCAGCCGCTTCTTTCAAGTTACTCATTGAGATGAGAATTCTTTCCAGTCGTCGAGCCATTCCTATACACCGCATGTCACAAATCAAAGCATTTCCCTGCCTGGTCTATGTCCTGCGCTCCCGCTTGCTGGTTGCATCATGGCTGAATGCCGTCCTGCACCCCTGTCTCTAAAATGATTTTACTATTGACTCTTGTTTTCATTAGTTACTCTCCAGTCTTAAAGGGCACTTCCCCCCTTAAGACCAGGGCACCACAGCAACTTTGGTCACGTGATGGCTGCATATGACCTGCCACGTAACCCTGTGTCTCAATGGGCGAAGGGCATGTGAGTGGCAAATGTGAGAATACCCACATGGTCGGAAACACTTAGGTTGCGTGACCATCACCGATTCACCGTATTCCCTAATTGCTGAGACTAAAGTCACTGTTCACACCTAACCTTAACATAATTAAGGGGGTAATCTCATGATAGACGTAAACAAGGAAAATCAGACATCATACAGTGCATGGCAATCTCCTAACAAAGCTAGAACCAGCCCTGCACCTCACATGGATCCAGAGATCTCCCCATTCATTGCTCTGCTAAACTCTCTTCAGGCTGGTAGCTCAGAGGTGTGTCCTTTCCTCAATCCCAATTCAGGGGTGTGTCCTTTCTGCTGCAGCTCTCTCCCCATCACTGCTCAGGAGGCTGTCCTTTCTGCCTACCGCAGCTCTGGGAGGTGTCCTTTCTGCTGCAGTTCTCTCCCTATCACAGCTCAGGAGGCTGTCCTTTCTGCCTACCACAGCCTAGGGAGGTGTGCTTTCTGCTGCATTGCTTTCTTTATCACAGTTCAGGTGGTGTGTCCTTTCTGCTGCAGCTCCCTCCCCATCACTGCTCAGGAGGCTGTCCTTTCTGCTTACCGCAGCTCAGGGAGGTATGCTTTCTGCTGCATTGCTTTCAATATCACAGTTCAGGTGGTGTGTCCTTTCTGCTGCAGCTCCCTCCCTTTCCCAGCTCAGGGTGTGTGTCTTTTCTGCTTCACCTATATCTCTTTCACATCCTTCCCTTGAAGGTTGGAACTGAGCATGTCTGACCACATCAGTGGGTGGACGTGCACATTCCTATACAGATTAAACACCAGGGGGCACTGTTATAATGAAGTAAAGAGAATGTCTCACAACTGGAGCATTTTTGTAACAGAAACTAAATTTTAAAAGTATTTGAATTGTATTAACATAACATTTAATCTAATTTTGTCATCTTCTCCTGTAGTCAGCTGTTTCTTAGTTATATCAGATTCTGGGAAAGCTGTCTGACACCCAGAATAGATTCCATAAGGGCCCCCAAGCGTTGTCACGCAGCTTTCCCCAGACTCCTGAAAGTCAGGTCTGTCTAAAGAATGGATCATGGCAGATGCTGCACTGAAACCACCTTCCACTGAGAGCCCATGCCACTGCTCATGCCTCCGCGGGTCATTTCCACACGGCCCGCCAGACTGCGCCAAGAAAGGCCAAGTCCATTCCTGGTGCAGTTTCGACCACGGTAGGAGTCCGCTGGCAGATTAGCACTGCATTCCAATTGCAAAACTACGCCATATCAGCCTAAGTAGCCAAACTGGTCATCACCCAGCTTTCCCAGTAAGAGATACAACTATTACATAACAGAGGACGCCTGTGGGCTTGCGGGTGTCTCTGAAGTTAGGCAGTCAGGGTGCAGAGTATATCAGAAAGCAGCGGTGCTGGTGAGCGGAGAGGGTTGCTGATGCAGAACCAGAAGTGTTTGGAGAAGCGATGTCACGTAGGACAGAGCTGCGAGAGTGTCACCCAAACACACCAAGTTCGAGCCTAAAAACCCAGCTGAAGCCGGTAAGTGTGCGATACTTTAGCAGCTTTGCAACCTGGCACCTTCCCTGTTTTCCCACCATCCTCCGCTAGCCTTTCTTCTCACATCTCCCGCGTAGGACTTAGGCGCCCAGAGAGTGGAAAGTGTTCTGTTTGCACGCCCATCAGTTGAATAGTTAATCTTCTGCTATACGCAGACCTTTCTCCATGACTTGGGTGAATATGACAACAGAGCTATATTGAGCAGTAGGAGGGGTTCTGGGATGAGCTGGAAGGGGGGTGTTGTGGAAGGCATAAGATCGTACAAGCATCTCCGAATAGTGACAGCTCATCCCAGATTTGATCTGTAGCTGAACACACTAAAGCTACCTGTCTGTGCGTGGGAGGTAGGTGACACCCTGATCCTCGGTGTGCACCCCCAAAGTTCCCTTGTCGTGTCTCCCAAGTCACCCTGAGGCAAGCAGAGGAAAGCATATGGCTGCTTAGTTTTACAGATCAGTTAGCAATTCTTATCTGTAGTATAAAAGAGACATGTCTGTGCCAAACAGTCCCCGACCCTCTCCCTGCCTCCTGCAAGCCAGGTCATCTGCTCCGCTGCCATATTTTCTGTTCCATATGATCTGACAACTTTTACGGTGAGTAATCGGCGATATTAGCGCCCTCCTGCCTATAGTTAAGAAGAAGCAGCTGCTGTCAGACCTTATGTAACTGTGGGTTTTGCTGTAAACACTCAGCGCTTCATTGAAGGTGCAGCAGAAGCCATTGCAACAAGGACGGGCACGGTGCTGCACTTAGATCTGTGTGTATTCTGAAATAGTGTGATGGCACGTCCATGCACTATGGAGATGAATGATGTAGTAAGACATTTAAAGGGGAACACCAATATAACACAGTGTGGAGCGCAATGAACAGACCTAGTGGTAAGCGAGGCAGGGTTGTAATAATTGGCGCAGTGTATCCATGTGTTATTATTATTATTATCGCTTACTTACCTAGAATGGAAGGTAGCAAAGTGCTGCGATAATGCAAAAGACGAAAATACTAATGTCATATGGTCTCATTATACCGCGTATTGAACATTGTAGGTTTACTTGATAATGTGGCTTCGTAAGATACTGTTCCAGTGAAACCAGTAATTGTGTCCGTATCATGACCTGTCCTCTTTAAATAAGACAATATAAGACGTCAGCGCAGATGAGGCGGTGTATTTTGTGGCGGTATTACAATAATGGAAGCTATAGGGCAGTATTAATGCACAGCATGTTCCATATCTTGCTAGGAAGCTGAATTGATCCGTCTGCTTTTACATTAGTTTAGCGGTCATCCGACGGAGTTTTGGTTTTATGTTTATTTATTTACTCTTTAACGAAAAGTTTATATACTTTATGCTTCAATTAATCACCATGTTCAAAAACTCTACTTTATATCAGTGAATAGAGACATTCTTGTTAGCCTCCAAAGGCTGAAAATATGTCATAATTATGTCTGTCACTAGGGAATAAACTTGTTAAACCATTCACTATGCCTTCTAGGGCTTGATACCCTTCACTTAGTGATCTGTTGCTTCATTCCTGGGGAAAAGTGCATATACAAATGAGCAGTTATGTGCATTGAGGGTGGGCCCAAGCCGCTCTGTGCACCCTTGTTCCTCTCGCAGCCCCTCCCTTTTGTTATTTTTTGACAGAGCCAGGAAAGATGACATTGTCAGAATGTGGTCATATGAAGAAGGAGAAGGAGAGGCTAGTAGAGGAAGCAGGAGGAGCAAGGGTGCACAGAGTGGATTGGGCCTGATCTCTGTGCACTTTACTGCTCATTAGCATTTGGCTTAAAAGTTATTTTTCTCCATAATGAAGCAAAGGATCGCTAAGTGAAATGTATCATTACATTCAGCCAAGCTAACCCTACAAGACAAGGTTGTTAGCCAAGACAGCTTTGATACCCTTAGGCCCCTTTCACACGGGCGTTGCGGGAAAAGATGCGTGTGCGTTGCAGGAAAATGCGCGATTTTTCAGCGTGAGTGCAAAGCATTTTAATGCGTTTTGCACGCGTCATGTTTAGTACCCAGGCCCGAACCCAGACTTTTTCACAGAAGTTCAGGTTTGGGTTAGGTGTTGTGTAGATTTTATTATTTTCCCTTATAACATGGTTATAAGGGAAAATAATAGCATTCTGACTACAGAATGCTAAGTAAATTAGGGATGGAGGGGTTAAAAAAATTAATAATAATAATTAAACTCACCTCATCCACTTGTACGCATAGACCAGCTCGTCTTCTTTCTTCTTCTTTGAGGACCTGGGAGGAAAAGGACCTTTGGTGACGTCACTGTGCTCATCACATGGCCCATCACTATGGTGATGGATCATGTGATGAGCACAGTGACGTCACCAAAGGTCCTTTCCCTCCCAGGTCCTTAAAGAAGAAGAAAGAAGACGAGCCGGGTTGCGCGTACAAGTGGATAAGGTGAGTTCAATTTAAAAAAAATGTTTTAACCCCTCCATCACTAATTTACTTAGAATTCTGTATTAAGAATGCTATTATTTTCCCTTATAACATGTTATAAGGGAAAATAATTAAATCGACACAACACCGATCACAAACCCGAACTTCTGTGAAAAAGTCTGGGTTCGGGTCTGGGTACTAAACATGACGATTTTTCTTACGCGCCTGCAAAACGCATTAAAATGCTTTGCACTCGCGCTGAAAAACCGTGCATTTTCCAGCAACACACCTGTATCTTTTCCCGCAACGCCCGTGTGAAAGAGGCCTTAGGGTACCCGTACGTGGTGAGCTCCGCTGTGGGATCTGCATAAGGATTACCAGTAATTGCCAGACTACACCTGGAATTGCTTGGCTGCACCTGTCCTTGGAAGTATGGGAGTGGCCCGGTAAGTAGCAGTAATTCACATGTGCATTCTGGGGCCAGACCGCACCATGTATGGCATACTTAGACTGCTGTCACGAGTGTAGAACGGACATATGGACTAAATACTTATGCACTGCAGTCAATGGGTCAGTTTAAAGCTCCAATTTTCTACACTATTGGTCTGCACAGAGAAAATTTGCAGCGTGCTCAATATTTTTCAAGTTTTCTAGCTAGATCAGTAAGAAAAACGGACAGCACAAGGATGCCATTCTTGTGCAGTCTGATTTTAAAAATCATCCTTTGCTGAAACACAGATCCAGCCAGGAACAGCCTGTCGGATCTGTTTCACCCAAATGTGAAACAACTTCAAGCCTAACAGTAATTTCAGATAAGGCTACTTTCACACTAGCGGCACGGACCTCCGGCAGGCTGTTCCGCCGGGTGAACAGCGTGTCGGATCCGTTCTGCCGCTAGTAACCGCGTGCTGCCGGACTGCTGCTCCATCCCCATTGACTATAATGGGGGCGGTGCGGAGTTCCGGCGAGGCATGGCAGCGCACGGCGAGAGGCTGCCGGAATAAATGTCGGACATGTCATAGCTTTATTCTGACAGCCTCTCGCCTTGTGCTGCCGTGCCTCGGTCGGAACTCCACACCGCCCCCATTATAGTCAATGGGGACAGAGCGGCAGTCCGGGGGCTCATGGTCACAGGCTGTTGACCCGACGGAACAGCCTGCCAGAGGTCCATGCCGCTAGTGTGAAAGTAGCCTAAGTGTGTCCACTGCGGGAAACAATTGAGTGTGGGAGCGTGATTTCCCTATTATGGACACTGATTCTGTGTCATAAGTGTACAGCATTATAATGATTTATAATGCTGTGTGTCTCTGTCCAAACTCCGCTGTACTGACGGCACTATATGAGTAGGAGCAGTGTCCATACATGTAGCATGTTTCCCGCAGTGGACACGCTAGTCTAAAATTAGCCTTATGGTACATCCACAGCTTATCTGCAGCAGCAAAATCTGCACCAAACAGTGCAGATCTGGTTGTGAAATTCATAGCCTAAATTCTGTAAAACTGCCGTACATTTTACACTCTGCATTGCAAAGGGTGAAATCTGCAGAATAAGCTGACATGGTGCAGATATAATACACACTACAGGTCTCGTTAAGCACGCATAAATTGGGATTTTTTCTGCAATGTGTGGAATCTCATCCACTTTGCTGGTACTGTAAGACACTGCAGATTTACCGCACACAAATCTGCAATGGAAAAATCTGCGTACGTGCCACATGTGAACATACCCTAAAGGTGCTGCCACACGTTCAGGCTTTTTGATGCAGTTTTTGAAGCCCAAATCAAGCGTGGATCATAACAGGATGGAAAGTATTAAGGGCATATACAACCTCAGTTTTTTTCAATCCACTCCTGGTTTTGGCTTAAAAAAACTGCATCCTTAGGCCTCGTGCACACGAACGTGTGCTTCCCATCGCTGTATTGCGGACCGCATTTGTGGATCCACAATACACGGGCACAGTTCTGTGTGCATTCTACATCACGGATGCGGACCCATTCACTTCCAAGGGTCCGCAAATCCCAGATGCGGAATTGTGCGGAACGGAAGCATGGAACGGAACCCCACGGAGTGCTTCCGTGGGGTTTCTTCCCGTACTTCCGTTCCACAAAAAGATAGAACATTTCCTATCTTTTTGCGGAATGGGCAGATCGCGGACCCATTAAAGTGAATGTGTCCACGATCCGCTGCAGCTGTCCCACGGTCAGTGTTCGTGCATTGCGGCTCGCAATGTTTGTGTGCAGGAGGCCTTAGGGTGCATTTCCTTGAGATGCATCTAACAAGACATGGTTTTAATGTCTTTCTTCCGTACAAGCTGCGCAGCTGTAAGCCGCATCGTAAAACCATAGCAGTTTGCAGTAGAACCATTGTTTTTGATTTGGTTTTGATCAGAACAAGGTACAGACATCTTGAAAATGTTAACGACATTGTCGCATAAAAATATTCTACAGTTTTCAATCCAGCACCAGGATCTGGATTCTTTTGTAATGGCATGTAATTAAAAATTTAGCACAGCCACTGAGTTATTCAGTTATTCAAAATGTTATTTGTATAGCGCCACCTGCTGTTCGTTTTTTCTTATTTCTTTGTCCTGGTCACTGAGAAGGCCGCACATGCTCAGTTTCATCCTTCAACTGCCTCCTGAGCTGTGATAGGCAGAGCATGGACACACCCCCTTAGCTGCAGCAGAAAAGACACTCCCCTTGAGCTGTCAGCTTGATATAAATCTAGCAGAGCAATGAATGGGGAGATCTCTGGACCCATGTGAGGTACAGGGCTGGTTCTAGCTTTGTTAGAAAGAGGTTGTCATGTACTACATGATCTCTGATTTTCATTTTTTACATTAGTCATGGGATAACCCCTTTAAGATATTTAAATCACAAAGTAGCTCACAAGTTTGTAGAACTTCTCATTTTAAATATTAAACTTCTAATTTTTAATATTAAACTTTAAAAAAAAACAAAAAACATGAAAAGCGTTGCAGCTCCAGTAATGTGCCGTGTGCTTCAATAAATGGATCAAAGTAACTTTATGTTAAAGGGGTTCCTTGGGCTACAGATATTGATCACATCCTTTGGATAGGTCATCAATGTGAGATCTGTGGGGTCCTGACATCTGGCACCCCGACATGGCCATGACACAGTGTATAAAGCTGCTTCGTAACCTGCACAGCATCCAGAGCCGTAGCAGCCCAAAAGAGCGGATTGTTGGGGGTGCCATGTGTCAGATCTCCAACGATCTGATACTGAAGACATTATATAACAGCACTGATCATATCGCACATTCATTCACTGCATCCTCTGCATCTTAGAACCTTTAATCTACCTACACTGGCAAGATGATAAGCATACAGTAGGGCCTGTTACATGGTAGCCTGCTTCTTTTAGGATGTGCACACAGAGCAAAAATATTACCCCATGGAACCAGTGTAAAAATCTGCACTGAGATCCCCAAGCGGATTCTGCGTCTTGCATTACAGTGAATGAAAATCTGCTCTGCAAATCATTGCATTCCCGCAACAGATACGGAAGGCATTGGTGACCACTAGTGTTGAGCGAAGGGAGCTTTGGATGCTTCATCCAAAGTCGCTTCATTCAAAACTTTAGAATAATACTGTACAAAGATTCATCTCCATACAGTATTAGAATGTATGCGCTCCGATGAGCCCAAGTTAGTTATTTGCGAAGTCGCGCGTAACTTTGATAGTTGATTTTTAAAGTTAAAAACCACTTCAAAACTTGAAACCGAACTCTGCTTCTGTTCCGAGGTACTAACTAACTTCGGCTCATCGGAGCCCATACATTCTAATACTGTACAGAGACGAATCTACGTACAGTATTTGTCATACCCTGCTCAGGTTATGTGCGGAGGTCTGACAGGTTAGCAGCACGTGTGTCGTTTTTTGTTTGTTTTGGGTTTGGAGTTGAGCTGTATCCGCCTCCCTTCAGGTGTACTGGGTGGGGTCGTTTGTGTGAGTTTAAATTACGCCCCTTCCCAGTGTGGGTTATAGATAAGTTGGTTTTGGTTTCCTTTTTGTGTTCTGTCTAGGCTGTTAGAGAAACACCTGCCTCCTCCAGGATCTAAGGAAGCAGGCTGCCTCTTTCCCCCTTTCCACCATCTTAGGGACTTTAGGGTATCTTCAGCCTTAGGCACGGGGGCACATTGAATCCCACCTTTAGGGTCTGAACGTGGGCACAGAAGTCCAGGGAGAGCTGGTAGGGAATTGTCAGGAGGTGACCTTTATCCCCAGCTTCTGGCCTAGACGCTTGTTTTGAGGTTTTCCATGTGTTTATTGTATCTTGTATCCTACCCAGCGTGACAGTATTATTCCGAAGTTTTGAAAGAAGTGACTTCAGATGAAGCATCCGAAGCTGGCTTTGCTCAACACTAGTGACCACTGTGATATAATTTCAATATAATGTTGAGGAACTAAGTTTGTCAGATACTGCAGAGTTGAGTTTTTCAATTCCAATAACTCATTATGATATCATGATCTGTTACCTTTGGTTTGTACGACCAGCTCATAGCCTTGTCACATTGTAAATTCTACAACTACATCAATGCACATGTAGGAGAAATTATAGAATTTTGTACTATATCCTACCTCAAACTGTATGCAGGTAAGAACATATCCTTGATACGGCACATATGATGTAAGATCGTTCAAATGTTTGCTGCTCAGCACTGAACACATCTCTTTCCATGATAGTCGCATGCTTTCAAACTCAAGGGTGAATAGGGGTTAATCACAGGCCGTAGGGGTTGGGGGAAGGGATCTTCTGCCTGGCTGACAAAACTCATGCACCCTGCTGGCACATACATTGATTGGGATTAATTATCATCCAGTCGCCTTTCCGATGCCCTTTGCAGACTCGTGCACTGTGTCCATAAAAATTAGCGTCTCTCTGTCCTGGATAGGCAAGAGGAAGACCAACCTTGCTTTCCCAGTCATTGAGCTCACGATGAAGCGATATTGATGTCGTAGCACTTAGTAATAATTATAAGAACATTCTGAAAACAAATCAAGACCAGGGGCATACACGGATCTCATAAGACCCTATAGTAAAGTTTTCCCAGTATGTGTACGTCAGTCACTCCCAGACATGGTGGAATGCAAAGCACAACGCCACAGATTTCTCATGAATTTATGCATTTTTTTTATTAAGCATAAGAAATTGTAATTAAAAAGTCACCCTTGGCCTCACCCACGTTATCTGACTTCTATGTCATAAAAAGTGGGGCTGGTGCTTCATAAATATGGCACTCATTCTGAACAGCATATTTCTCAATTTATTTTACACCAGAAAACTGGCATAACTGCATAGATAAATCTCCTCCTTCCCTCCTATAACAAAGCTGCCTGCCTGTAGCCACCACTAGGGGGAGCTCAGTGCATAGCAATGTATGCAGTTACAATTGACTGAATTAGATACTGTAATAATCTGTTTGCACTGAGCTTCCCCTAGTGGTGACTGCATGAAAAGTAGTGTTTTCACATCAGGAAGAGAAGAAGGACTTCAGCACTGGACCCCCTTCCCCTGGGCCCCTTTGGCCTCTTTCATATGAGCGAGTTTTCCTCCGGGTGCGATGCATGAAGCAAACGCATAGCATCCAGACTGAATCCTGACCCATTCATTTCAAAGGGTATGTGTACATTTTCACGAATCATTTCTGCATTCAGGAAAAATCGCTGCATGTTCCATATTCTGCGTTTTTCATGCACCTCTAGTTCCTTAGAAGTAAATGGGGCTTCAGTGAAAAACGGATTGCATCCGGATGCAAAGCATGTTTCACTGATCGTTGCAGGAGATGTAAATTGTTATTCAGTTTTTTTTTCACGAGCATGAAAAATGCATTAGAAACAGATTGCACCTAAGCGGAAACACTGAACGCAATAGCAGACAAAAATGACTGAACTTGCGTGCAAAACCATCCGTTTTTTCCTGAACAGACCCAAGGCAATCATGCGGAGCTGCAAAACTAGACACAGCTCATGGAAAACAGAGGCTCATGCACACGACCATTGTAGTTTTGCGGTCCATTATTAAAGGATCCGCTGTTCCGTATCTGAGGGTTTTTTTCTGCTTCGTGGCCACATCCTTTCTGTTGTGCCACAAAACATATCTGTATGGTTTCAGTATGTTATACGTTTTTTGCGGATCGCAAACAGAAACAGGAAGTTTGTTATCATTACTGTAATGTTTGCAAACAGTAAACACATGGGCAAAGTGGGCATGGATCCGCAAAATATGGATGACATATTATTAAAGAGTAACTAAGGCTACTTTCACACTAGCGGCAGCCTTCTCGTGGGTGAACAGTCTGCAAACATGCCGAGAGGCGGCCAGAATAAAACTACGACATGCCTGCCGGAGAAGGCTGCCGCTAGTGTGAAAGTAGCCTAAACTTTTATACTAACTTTTATTATGTTGTCCCTAACCCCCTAAAAAATCTTTTTCTAATATACTTTTTTTAAATTAATTTTCTACCATATTAATTTTTTTACCATATATTTTCATCCCTAAAGCACACCATTCACTGGTGCGCTAAAACTCAGTTCTCCCTACACCGCTGAGCTGTCAGCGGTGTAGGGAGTACTCATTTTATGAATGTGGCTGCAGCAGCGCAGGGACTACGGGCAAAAATAGAAATTTAATAAAGTATATTAAAAAAAAGATTTTTTAGGGGGTTAGGGACAACATATTAAAAGTTAGTATAAAAGTTTAGTTACTCTTTAAACAATTGATTTAAAAGAACCTGACAGCAAGTCTTCTATTCCCCTTTCCATGCCACCTCAGCAAACATTAAGGGGAGACATTGGTCAGAAAGGAGTCTTTTTTTACTCAATATTCATGAAAAACTATTTTTGTAGAAATGTTGGCAGTTTTCTTTTTCATTTCCAGCACTCAGTGAAGATGTTCTTTATTGATCCAGCAGAGAAGAAATAATCCCAGTAATAATATGGGCCAACATTTCGGTTCCTCCTGGACCTTGGTCATGGCCTGCTGTGGAAACCGGCAAGTGTGAGCTGGCTGGAACATTTCAGCAGTATTATACCATTGAAAATGAAATACAAAATATTGTCCTTCTGTAGCTGGCACAGTAATCTATTGTCCATTTATAAGACTTCGCGACTTCCATTGTCAGAAGTCACACAGTAACAATATTAGTTGTATTACATATGTTGAGTAATTGTCTTCTCACCACCCACAGGTCCTTTCCCTGGGGGCAGACGTGTTGCCAGAGTACAAGCTGCAGGCACCGCGGATACACCGATGGACCATCCTCCATTACAGCCCTTTCAAAGCAGTGTGGGACTGGTTAATCCTGCTGCTGGTCATCTACACGGCGGTCTTTACCCCATACTCAGCAGCCTTTCTGCTAAACGACCAGGAGGAAGAAAGAACCTGGGAATGCGGCTATTCTTGCAACCCCCTCGACATCGTGGACCTGATAGTGGACATTATGTTCATTGTAGACATTGTCATCAATTTCCGCACCACTTACGTCAACGCTAATGATGAGGTGGTTAGCCACCCAGCCAAGATTGCCATCCATTATTTTAAAGGCTGGTTCCTTATAGATATGGTGGCGGCAATTCCTTTTGATCTGCTTATCTATAGGACGGGCTCAGATGAGGTAAGAGATTGACAATAAGAATTCTCCATAGATACATTATGTGCCTTCCATAAGACACTAGATATGAAATAGAAACAGATCTTTAATGTGATAAAGTGATCAGTTGTGATTATCTGGTTGCTGCATCTGGAATGACACTTTCTTGCTGGTCCTCCACTTGCCATATGCACTCAATAGCTATCGGCTCAGACAAGCATGCATGTGTATTTCAGTGGGTAGAGGGGAATCAGTAGCTGCCAATGGACATGTTGAAATTTAACATGCCGATTCTTATTTACCCCAACATCTGCTGTTGGGAGGTCCCTATGCATATTAGATCATTAGCTGATCCTGCTGAAATCAATGGGCTTGAATGACTTTTATCTAATGTCTATGGCCAGTATTACAGGGGGCTCCATATGTCCTAATAGGGTATAAGGGTCGGCCAGGCCTCTAGCAACAACAACATTAATGGTCTTTTAAAAGAGAGGATATTATTAGTAGAGATAAGGGAATCACTCCAAATTCGATTTCGGTTTGATTGAGCCGAATTGGCCGACTGTTTTGATTCGGGTACAAATCGATTTTATTCGAATGGAAAGTGCTCCAATTGGATCTTTCTTTGATCTCTCGTTTCTCACTTTTTTTTTTATACATATTTTTATTTTCTTTCTCTCTTTCATTCTCACTCATTTGCCAAAATTGACCTGAATCGAATGTCCAAAAATTCTGATTTAGATCCAATGCAAATTTTAATAAAATGTGGATTGAATTTGATTTATTGACAATTAATTGGCTCATCTCTAATTATTAGATATCCAATCAATAGCAGTTATACTTTCCTAATCTAGATCTTTGTGCCAGAGACACATGTTGTACTATGCTTTGTTTTTAGATAAGGATTTTTTTCCATTTACACCATGTTATTTTCTTCTACAGACCACCACTCTGATTGGCCTCCTGAAGACAGCGCGTTTGCTGCGTTTAGTGCGTGTTGCCCGGAAGCTGGATCGGTATTCTGAATATGGAGCTGCTGTTTTATTCCTTCTCATGTGCACATTTGCCCTCATTGCTCACTGGCTGGCCTGCATCTGGTATGCCATTGGCAATGTGGAGAGACCCTACATGGAGCACAAAATTGGCTGGCTGGATAATCTGGCCAACCAAATTGGAAAGAGCTATAATGACACTGATATGTCATCAGGACCCTCCATCAAAGACAAGTATGTGACAGCCCTGTACTTCACCTTCAGCAGCCTGACCAGTGTTGGATTTGGAAACGTCTCCCCAAACACCAACTCAGAGAAGATCTTCTCCATATGTGTCATGCTGATTGGATGTGAGTAAAAGAATAGAAAACTTTGCTCCAAGGCAAGTCCTGGCATGTAGGCATAGAATCTATATGACAATTATTGTATGGTTTGCATTGGTTCTAACCAGGGGCGTAACTACCATAGCGGCAGACCATGCAACCGCTATGGGGCCCAGGGCAAGAGGGGGCCAATCTTAGTTGGGATTATCTCCTCTTCTACTGGGGTTAAAAACTTGGTCAGGACTCTACCCTCTAAATAAACAACTTTTAGCAAATGAGGCAGTGGAATAAATGGCCCAAGGGTCATTGAAAAGGGTCTAGGCAGAAACCCTTCTGTCCTTGGGGGGGGGGGGGGCTGGTTTGATTCTTGCTATGGGGCCCTTACTTCTCTATATACGCCACTGGTTCTAACCTGGCTCTCCTTTCCCCTCTATGGGAAGGGAATAGCACACTCAGCTTTTTTAGGAACTCTAATTGCAGCGAATAGAGAGAATGCTGTGCATGTGCAGTGTGCTCGCCTTCACTTTAGGGCCCTGTTCTGGAGACAGGAAAAGGTCCCAGAGGTGAGACCCGCATCAATCATACATTGATGGCATATCCTGGCAATATGCCATGAATGTCTAAGATGGACCAACCCCTTCAATCTC
The DNA here is from genome assembly GCF_014858855.1 of Bufo gargarizans. NCBI lineage: Eukaryota > Metazoa > Chordata > Amphibia > Anura > Bufonidae > Bufo > Bufo gargarizans. The sequence goes on along the minus strand of NC_058085.1, from coordinate 138,271,169 downwards.
CTAGGTGCCCCCTAAGTGGTGGCTTCACACATTCAGAATTTTATAAATTAACTCTGTGGGGCAGACTTACTGGAGGTTCACACAGTAAAAAGACAGCTGGAGTAAGATGCACTGAATTTACTGAGAAGCACGGGCATCTTTGTGCAACTTCCAACTGTCCGTGCACCAGAAATCAAAATCTACAGAAAGACTACAGTAATAATCTATGGAAATTGTTCATTTTTCTGCCATAAAGGCCATGCCCTTTCCCTAAGTCCCACCCATAAGTGCAGAGAAATGCAAAAGTCCAAAAAAGTGCAAAAAGTTTGACATTTTTACACCACAAATACGTTAAGAAATTTGCCACGATGTCTATACAGAGGATTTGAAGTGCTGTGTCAGAAGAAAACCAAACTCCAACCCCCCCCCCCCCCCCACCCCAGACACAGCCCAGAATACCCACTTCTGGGAGGGATTTACATAAGCCCTAACCACTTTCTGGCTGAGACAAGACAAATTGGTCAGGGCTGTCTCTGAAAATACAGCCTAGGCAGAGCAGCCAGCTAGGCCTCTGAGTGCCCTTTTCACGTCAGCCGGTGAAGTATAGGAATATATGAGCCCAGTCCCTGAACTTATTTCTGCATTATCCCTGCTATACTGTGAGTGTTACACCTCTTATATTTGTTTCTCTCAGCCCTCATGTACGCCAGTATCTTTGGCAATGTCTCCGCCATTATCCAGCGCTTGTACTCCGGCACTGCACGTTACCACACCCAGATGTTACGTGTGAAAGAATTTATCCGCTTCCACCAGATTCCCAACCCGCTGAGGCAGCGACTGGAAGAGTATTTCCAGCACGCTTGGTCCTACACCAATGGCATCGATATGAACGCGGTGAGTGCATGATCAAGCACTAGACATTTTGTAGAAAAATTGTCATTTTGTTTTATCCTCACAGCAAACACATACAAAGCGGGGCTAGAAAGACATTTTCCCCATTTAAAGGGCATCTTAGGTTTGAATGAAGCACGTTCTCCCAAGTCATATTCAAAGAGTTCATATAGCTAAGGTTTATGTTGCTGTTTGTCAGAATCCTCATTAAGCTTCTTTATTGCTTCCCCAGTGCCCACAGGCCTGACCTGGTGGCATTTATATGGTCACTAATTTGCTTTTTAAAGGGGTTATCCAGCCTTTACTAAGTAATGACCAATCCTCAGGATAGGCCATCCAAGGTCTTGGCTTTGTAGACCCCTATCAGAGAATAGAGCAAACGTTTCTGATACACCTCCAATGGGCTCCCTGTTCCGTTCACCAAATGAACGAAGCGGCAGGTTGAGCATGTGCACTGCACTCAACACACTCTCCATGAAACGGCAGGAGACAGCAGAGTACAGCTCTCGGCGTATCTTCAGCAATCCCATAAAGAGTGAATAGAGTGGAAGTGTGTGTGCTTGACCTGCCAATTCATTCATTTGGGGAATGGAACCCCCATACTCTTGATTGGTGGGAGGCCCCACCAATCAGATAATTATCCACTATCCTGTTTGTATTTGGAAAAACGAATTTGATTGCAGGGACCCCTACTGCCCAGACCCCCAAGATCACTAGAACGTGGGTCTCGAACCTACCGCTCCTTATCACTGCATGTGATGCTGCTCATTTAAAGTCTATGGGATTGATGGAGGCAGTGCTTAGCTGTTTCAGTCAGTCCCATAAAACAATGAAGAGAATGGTAGTGCACATACTTGACTGCCTCTCCATTCAAACTCCTCCTGTCTGCGTCCATTCAGTGAGAAGGAATGGGGGGCTTGGACCCCAATTCTAGAGATAATGGACCTCTAGAGCAATCATATGTATCACCTTTTTCTGTGGATAAGTATTACATATCGATAGTGGGATAACCCCATTAGGACAACTGTTATATCTATTTAAAAAGTCGCTGAGAAAGGTTTTGATCAGTGGGGGTCTGAGCACTGAGACCCCACTGATCATTAGAACAAGGGGAGACATGCACTTGCATAGTGCGTTCTCTCTCTTCGTGCCAGAGGATGGAATCGAGACCATAGGCCCCTAGACTTCTATGGAGCCCATCTCCTGCAGGGAGGAGAGACCATGCATGCTCTTCTCTCCTCAGGTTATAGGGATTGGTGGGGCTCCCTACGCTCAGACCTCCACCGATCTAAACTTTTCATATCTCTGTGACACATCAAAAAGTTGTACCAAAGTTCAGTGACCATGTAAAACTGCTAATAGTGCTAGGTAGGAGCTGGGTAGAGCAGTACAAATATATATTTTGAGGGGATTTTATTATCATGAGTAGTGCAAATATGAACTTTTATTCTGACAGGCACTGCTCCTGCAAGTGCACTGGAGGCGGGGCTTCACTGTGTTGTTTTCAGTTGCTTCACAGCCCCTCCCCTCACCTCTGAGTGACAGATGTTTCATCCAGCCAGGAGACCACTTCAGAGCAGAAAACACTTCACAGTGAATCTCTGCCTCCAATGCATTTGCAGGAGCGGAATCTGGCAGAATACAAGTTCATATTCTCACTACTTCTGATAATAAAATCTACAGAAAAGGTATGATTGTACTGCTTTCTCCACCCCCTACCTTGTGCTGTCAGCAGTTTAACATGGCTAAAACTGATAACAAACTCACTTTAAGGGTTTTTGTCACTTGTGACACTTTATACCTGCGTATGTACAGTTGATCTGCTGCAGCTGCCTTTCACAAATGTATAGAATTCCATATACTATGTAATATATATTACAAGTTGGGCTATAGTCTAGTTGATTATTATTCAAGTCATTCCTCCTGTAGAGAAAAACCTGGAGCTGAATTAATCCCAGGGATAATATAAAATTTGTATATTTCCCAAGTCTGCAGTTTCTAGAGCCCAGTAAATAATGCTGAGTTGTATAGACTATCTGGAGAGATGACATACCATGCAGAAATATGGCAGCAAATGAAGTAGGCCAGCTCAGATTTAATCATTTTTATAATTATTTTGCTGGGAGAAGATAAAACAAACACATCTCTCCCCGTTGCTTTATCTTACGGTTTCCTTCTGTGACTTTGTAACCAAGCCATTTTATCAAGAGGCACAGCTGCTTCATTTCCTGGTTTATGCGATAAAACATTTATCTTTTATCCTGTTTCTATTAGACAGTAATTCATTTCAGCTACGTTTGGTTTGTAGTGTATAAGAACAATAGTAATAAATGGTTTTATAATGACAAGACCAAATAAATGAAATAGAAGTATGACCTGTTAGTTATGGGGGTAGTCTCCATTAGGGATATAGCCCCTGCTCAGGATTTCCCTCTATTATCCAGAGGGAAGAGCGGCTCTTGCACACAAATGTTTTTTTTTTCGTCTCAATTCCGTTTTTGGGGATTCCGTTTGCGGTCGTATGCGTTACCATTTATTTCAATGGTTCCGCCCAAAAAACAGAATGTACTCCGTATGCATTCCGTTTCCGTATTTCCGTTTTGCTGAAAGATAGAACTTGTCCTATTATTGCCCGCAAATAACGATCCGTGGCTCCATTCAAGTCAATGGTTCCGCAAAAAAATAAATAAAAATGCATACGGAATGCATCTGTATGTCTTCCGTATCTGTTCCGTTTTTGCGGAACAATCTATTGCCAATTTTTTTATGTACTTACTGTTTAAAGGGTTTCTGATCTCATTTACATATTATAAAAGTAAGAATTCTACAGTAACGGGGGCACTGATAATCGAATAGCAAAGTTAGGTGCAGCTGACATTAGCACATCGCTTGTGTCAGCCAGTTTAATACTGAAAATACTAGTGACAGAAACCCTTTAAACATTATTGTATGCTTCTGTTTCCATTTGCGATCCGCAAAAAACAGATAACAAACGGAAACCAAGCGGAAAAACGGAACGGCAAAATGAAATGGAAGCGGAACGGAAACACTACTGAAACAAAAAAAAACGGACCGCAAAACTATAAGGTCGTGTGCAAGAGGCCTTACACAGCCACCCGTTCATCTGAATAGGTGCTATGGAATACCAAAATTCTACTGAAGTGGCCACTGTAGGAGGAATATATGGCTTGCAGCTTTCTGTGGCTTTTTAATGGCTGAACACTGAGGATTTCGGTTTCTGAGCCCAAAGTGATCAGCTAATCGCCAATAGAGAAGCAGTTGTCCAGCTGGTCAACCCCTTTAAGGATATAGGACACAATATAATAGTTAGTCAATAAAGTATTATATATACACATATATATCTTAGGATATTGTTATTAACATACTGTGTGTAATGCAAATATTGTCACTCACATATTTCAGATTTGCATTCAGAAAAGGATGACTTTAGCTGTCATTGGATGTAGAGAATACATTTTTGCAGTATTAAAGTCAAAATGACTCTCTGCTGAGAGATGATGTCGGGGAGTAAATGATCGAGTGAACTGAATTTCAATGTCCAATTTGTACTCCTGGAAGATAAGCTGCCACCAACAGGGCCAGATTGAGCTTCTTGGAGGCCATCCGTAACTTATACATTTTTAATGCAGCTGGGGGAATGAGGGTGTCCTTGTGCTGCATATCTGTCTGCTGCTACACTCCTCAAATGTCTTCCTACTGCAGATGTTCTTTGTCCAACTTGGTAGCCAGTCCACAGTCTAGTATAAACGCCGCAGTAAGTCAGTCCACAGTCTAGTGTAAATGCTGTGGTAAGTCCACAGTCTGGTGTGAACGCTGCTAGGGATGAGCGAATCCATTTCGGATACTTCATCCGTAGTCGATTCGCATAAAACTTTGTTGTAATACTGTACAGAGCAGGAGCTCCATACAGTATTAGAATGTATTGGTTCCGATGAGCCAAAGTTATTACTTCGAGAAGTCTCGTGAGTCTTCGTGTAATAACTTTGTGAATTAATTATTACTGTAAAAGACCTTGATACCGAACTCTGGTTCGGCTCCCCCGTACATCATTACAACAAAGTTTTATACGAAGTCGATTCCCTCATCCATAAATGCTGCAGTCAATTCATAGTTTAGTGTAAATGCTGCAGTCCACAGTCTGGTGTAAATGCTGCAGTTATTACATAGTCTAGTGTAAACACTGCGATCAGTCAGTCCATAGTCTAGTGTAAATACTGCGGTCAGTCAGTCCATAGTCTAGTGTAAACACTGCGGTCAGTCAGTCCATAGTCTAGTGTAAACACTGCGGTCAGTCCATAGTCTAGTGTAAACACTGCGGTCAGTCCATAGTCTAGTGTAAACACTGCGGTCAGTCCATAGTCTAGTGTAAACACTGCGGTCAGTCCATAGTCTAGTGTAAACACTGCAGTCAGACCATAGTCTAGTGTAAACACTGCGGTCAGTCCATAGTCTAGTGTAAACACTGCGATCAGTCAGTCCATAGTCTAGTGTAAACACTGCAGTCAGTCCATAGTCTAGTGTAAACACTGCGGTCACTCCATAGTCTAGTGTAAACACTGCGGTCAGTCAGTCCATATCTAGTGTAAACACTGCAGTCAGTCCATAGTCTAGTGTAAACACTGCAGTCAGTCAGTCCATAGTCTAGTGTAAACACTGCAGTCAGTCCATAGTCTAGTGTAAACACTGCGGTCAGTCCATAGTCTAGTGTAAACACTGCGATCAGTCAGTCCATAGTCTAGTGTAAAAACTGCAGTCAGTCCATAGTCTAGTGTAAACACTGCGGTCACTCCATAGTCTAGTGTAAACACTGCGGTCAGTCAGTCCATAGTCTAGTGTAAACACTGCAGTCAGTCCATAGTCTAGTGTAAACACTGCAGTCAGTCAGTCCATAGTCTAGTGTAAACACTGCGGTCAGTGTATAGTCTAGTGTAAACACTGTGTTCAGTCAGTCCATATTCTAGTGTAAACACTGCAGTCAGTCCATAGTCTAGTGTAAACACTGCAGTCATTCTGTAGTCTAGTGTAAACACTGCGGTCAGTCAGTCCATAGCCTAGTGTAAACACTGCGGTCAGTCAGTCCATAGTCTAGTGTAAACACTGCAGTCGGTCTATAGTCTAGTGTAAACACAGCAGTCATTCTATAGTCTAGTGTAAACACTGAAGTCGGACTATAGTCTAGTGTAAACACTGTAGTCAGTCCATAATCTAATGTAAACACTGCGGTCAGTTAGTCCATAGTCTAGTGTAAACACTGCGGTCAGTCACTCTATAGTCTAGTGTAAACACTGCGGTCAGTCAGTCCATAGTTTAGTGTGAACACTGCTGTATTCAGTCCATAGTCTAGTGTAAACACTGCAGTCAGTCAGTCCATAGTCTAGTGTAAACACTGCGTCAGTCAGTTCATAGTCTAGTGTAAACACTGCGTCAGTCAGTCCATAGTCTAGTGTAAACATTGCGGCCAGTCAGTCTATAGTCTGGTGTAAACACTGCGGTCAGTCCATAGTCTAGTGTAAACACTGCAGTCAGTCTATAGTCTAGTGTAAAAACTGCAGTCGGACTATAGTCTAGTGTAAACACTGCAGTCGGACTATAGTCTAGTGTAAACACTGCAGTCGGACTATAGTCTAGTGTAAACACTGCAGTCAGACTATAGTCTAGTGTAAACACTGCAGTCATTCTATAGTCTAGTGTAAACACTGAAGTCGGACTATAGTCTAGTGTAAACACTGCAGTCAGTCCATAGTCTAATGTAAACACTGCGGTCAGTTAGTCCATAGTCTAGTGTAAACACTGCGGTCAGTCAGTCCATAGTCTAGTGTAAACACTGCGGTCAGTCAGTCCATAGTCTAGTGTAAACACTGCGGCCAGTCAGTCTATAGTCTACTGTAAACACTGCGGTCAGTCAGTCCATAGTCTGGTGTAAACACTGCGGTCAGTCAGTCCATAGTCTAGTGTAAACTCTATAATTATTCAGTCCATAGTCTAGTGTAAACACTGCAGTCAGTCTATATCTAGTGTAAACACTGCAGTCAGTCCATAGTCTAGTGTAAACACTGCAGTCAGTCCATAGTCTAATGTTAACACTGCGGTCAGTTAGTCCATAGTCTAGTGTAAACACTGCGGTCAATCAGTCCATAGTCTAGTGTAAACACTGCAGTCAGTCTATATCTAGTGTAAACACTGAAGTCGGACTATAGTCTAGTGTAAACACTGCAGTCAGTCCATAGTCTAATGTTAACACTGCGGTCAGTTAGTCCATAGTCTAGTGTAAACACTGCGGTCAATCAGTCCATAGTCTAGTGTAAACACTGCGGCCAGTCAGTCTATAGTCTACTGTAAACACTGCGGTCAGTCAGTCCATAGTCTAGTGTAAACACTGCGGTCAGTCAGTCCATAGTCTAGTGTAAACACTGTGGCCAGTCAGTCTATATTCTACTGTAAACACTGCGGTCAGTCAGTCCATAGTCTGGTGTAAACACTGCGGTCAGTCAGTCCATAGTCTGGTGTAAACACTATGGTTATTCAGTCCATAGTCTAGTGTAAACACTGTGGCCATTCAGTTTGTAGAATGGTGTAAATGCTGCAGTCAGTCTATAGTCTAATAGTCTAGTGAATATGCTAGATGGTACTTGCAAATATAGCCTTTGTTAATATTGTAGACCATTTTTAATATTTAACCCCTTAAGGACCCGCGCCTTACATGTACGGCGCTGGTGGACGTGACTTAAGGACCAACGCCATACAGTGGCAGGGGTCCGGCAGTCACTGATAGCTGGACGCCTGCTGTATGCGCCGGCATAGGTGAAAACACAGATGCCGGCGCATTAACCCTCGCACTGCTGCGGTCAGTGCTGACCGCAGCACTTGTGGGATCCTGCCGGGTCCGGGGTGGCCATTGGGTCCCCGCGCTGCTGTGACGGGGACCCGATGGCAGGGAAGGCAGCCCGATGCCTTCCTTAGGCATCGTGGCTGCCTTCCGTGACAGCCTGTGAGATCCAGCCCCCTGGATCTCACAGGAAGCAGGCTGTAAGTGTATTACAGTGTGTAATACACTTACAGCCAATGCATTACAATACAGAAGTATTGTAATGCATTGTAAAGGGGATCAGACCACCAAAAGTTTAAATCCCAGATATGGACAAAAAATTAAGTTTTTCATTTTTTTTTTAAAGTTTCAAGTTAAAAAAAAGCGTCCTTTTCCCCCCAAAAAAAATTTATTGTAAAAAATAGGGAATAAAAGACCGGCTCTATAAAAATATCAAATGACCTAACCCCTCAAAGTGCAACACCAAGCGATCAAAAAGGCGTATTCCCCCCAAAATAATACCAATCTAAACATCACCCCATCCTGAAAAAAAAAATGAGCCCCTACTCGTCACTGGGCATGCGCCGAGCCCAGTGACGTCCGATGCTCGCTCTTCCCTGCTGACTGAGGGAAGAGCGAGCATCGGACGTCACTGGGCTCGGCGCATGCCCAGTGACGAGGATGAAGCTCCTGCCCTCAGTCTCCTGCTGATCGCACAGGCGCAGCCCTCAGTGGGTACTGCGCCTGTGCGAAAGTTCGTTCGGCGTGAGGGAGGGGGAGGAGAGGGAGGAGAGGCTGTGGCAGGCTGGGGGCGGTTAGACAGTGCAAGGAAGGCGGGCTGGGCACTGTAAGAGGGGCGGTACTGGGCTCTCTAAGAAGAACAAAACGCCCCTCTGGGCACCTTCAGGACACATTTGCATATGAATAAAAGTCGTTTTTTGCAGTAACTGCTGGACGGATTACAGGATAAAAGAGCACAGCCTAATCCAGGTAAGCTGTGCTTCATGGCTGCTTTAAAATCGTTTTTTGGCTTAGGGGAGGTGACAGAATCCCTTTAAATTCTTGTGAATCACCTAAAGGGTTAACAACGTTTGTAAAATCAGTTTTGAATACCTTGAGGAGTGTAGTTTCTAAAATGGGGCTATTTATAGGTGTTTCTATTATGTAAGCCCCACAAAGTAACTTCAGACCTGAACTGGTCCTTATTTTTTGGGGGGAAATTTTCTTATAAACTATAAGATTTGCTTCTAAACTTCTAAGCCTTATAACGTGCCAAAAAAATAAAATATAATTTACAAAATGATCCAAACATGAAGTAGACATATGGGAAATGTAAAGTAATAACTATTTAAGGCTACTTTCACACTTGCGGCAGTGTGATCCGGCAAGCAGTTCCGTCTTCGGACCTGCCTGCCGGATCCGCCAATCTGGATGTGACTGAAAGCATTTGTGAGACGCATCCGGATGCAGATCCATCTCACAAATGCATTGCAAGAACGGATCCGTCTCTCCACTTATCATGTGGACAGACGGATTCGTCTTGTATCTTTTTTCACATTTTTACGGATCCGGCATTCAGGTATTTTAAATGCCGAACTAATACATTCCTATGAGAAAAAATGCCAGATCTGGCATTCCGAAAAGTCTTCAGGTTTTTTTTGTCGGAGATACAACCATAGCATGCTATGGTTTTCTCTTTTGCCTGATCAGTCAAAATGACTAAACTGAATTCTGAACGGATTACTATCCATTCAGAATGCATGGGGATATGCCTGATCAGTTATTTTCCGGTATAGAGCCCCTGTGACGGAACTCTATGCCGGAAAAGAAAAACGCTAGTGTGAAAGTACCCTTAGGAGGTATCACTATCTGTTTGAAAAGCAGAGAAATTGAAATTTTTTAAATTTTTGGTCAATTTAGTATTTTTTTTATTAATAAAAATTAAATATTTTGAGTCAAATTTTCCACTGTCATGAAGTACAATATGTGACGAGAAAACTGTCTCAGAATGGCTTAGATAAGTAAAAGCGTTTTATAGTTACCGTATCACCACATAAATTGACAAATGTCAGATTTGCAAAAAATGGCCTGGTCCTTAAGGTGAAAAATGGCAGGGTCCTGAAGGGGTAATAAGGAATGGCCCCTTGTTTGCAAAGTCTTTTGTGCTGTCCACACAGAGATCTTGTCCATAAAATGGCTGCTGATGGAGGGTCATGTGACCAAGCTAATCACCTCCATGTGACCTCTCTTCCATTCAGATACATTACCCGTACAATAATCAACAGCAGCCAGAAAGTGGCCAAACCCTTTAACACAGACTGGCAGCCGCTTCAGAGGAACCCTGACCTTCTTCCCACAGTTACTCACCAGATAAGAAGACATGGGAGGGCTCCATGAATCCACTCCTGTCTGTAGGGAGGGCTGAAGGACTGCTGCACACTTCCCTCCTTCACCACCCATCTCTTCTTACTTCCTAGCAGCATGGAGATTAAATGTGGCTCACCTTCTGTGCTATTCTAGTTTCAGCAGAAGGCAGCATTGTTGTGCAGCGCTGCCACCTACCAGCCACAGTAAATCTCCGCTAAAACGGGAGCAGTAATTAGAGTTTTCAGAGGTCGTACTGTTCCTCCATTCACTCCGGGCTCCATACAGAGCTAAGAGTGAGTGACTGTAGATACAGCAGCCGCTCAATCCTATTTGGGTCTTAGTTCTGCCCCACTAGCATCTGTAGGCCAATCCTGCAGATCTGATGGAGCCCCCCTGCTTGCTCTGTAGACTTCAGCAAGCCCTGGGTGCCCTCCCTTTAATCCGGCCCTAGCCACCAGAAGTGTCTGGCGGCAGATTGCTTCTTTCTCCCCACTGAAAACACATACACGCTTGGCCCTTCCGAGATCGGTATGTGGGTGTCAGGAGAGATAGCTGTAGGTCAAACAAATGTTCAGCCAACAGCTATTAAGGCTATATGGGCACCTTAAAGAGGACCTGTCACCTCTCGTGATGTGTATGTTTTAGTAACTACTTGCGATCCCCATATGTTATGGCAGTGGGTGTGAAAACATGGTGTCAACCAACAGATTTGACTCAAGGGTAATCCTACGAGCATTATCCTAGCAGTCCCCTGCTTTTCACCCTTAAACCCCTATACAAGGTTCCAGACCTGACTGCAGGGGAACCGCCAGGTCGCTACCTCCTGGAGCAGCATCTGTATAATGAGCAGCTGACCGTTAGGGCAGGGCACCGAGGGGTCAGGCAAAATCGTAATCAGAGAGAGATCGGGTTCAGGTTTGGTGGAGTGTGCACAATACAGGGACCAGTCTGAGGTCAGGGCAGACAGCATAGGATCACTATGGAGGTCAGGCACTATTCAGGCAGCGGAGGGTTAGAATACAGGTAACAGGCAGAAATGTGGTACACAGGCACACAACAGAATACAGTACGCGTTTGCAGGAACATAGCAAGCTAAGGAACCTGTTACTTCCATGGGAAAGTACTCCAGGGTTGCCAGCCATTGGCTGGTGAAGATTAGGGTGCGCACTGATCCTTTAAGAGTCGGAGGAGAAGGGGCCTTGCCGACAAGCAGGCGACAGCCTGAGTGGAGAAACAGAAGAGACCCGGCAGTTGGACCCGCTCGGAAGAAGGCAGTGAAAAGTGGGTCCGGGCTGCTGGGTAAGGTAAGCAGGGCAGCAACAGCTCACAGTTGCCTCTACAACACCATGTAATAAATATTCAGGAGCATCCATGCTTGTAGCTGAATGTTGCACCATACCATTTCTACAAAAAGTCATCAGTAAAGGTCCAATTGGGTGTTACCAGTTGGAGAGGTGTCCCTGCGCAGTCTAATATTACCCAATCAGTGCTGCCAGTGTCAGATTGTGCAGGAGCACACCTCCAAGTAGTAATAACCATCTGGACCTTCGTTGCAAACTTCTGGAAATTCATTCATAAATTTCTAGTATAAATAATAGAGGAATGGCACAACATAGGTCATCAGTATCTGATCGGTGAAGTGCCGACACCCAGGACCCCTGCCAATCAGGCTCTTGTGAGTGCCGCAGCCTTCTCTCTGCATTTCCTAGGTTGAGTGATGTCATGTGGCCTAGGAGCAACTCAGCCCCATTCAAGTGAATGGGGCTGAGTGCAATACCAAGCACAGCCACTATACAATGTACAGCGCTGTGCTTGTTAAGCTGTGAGAAGGCATTGGCGGGGGTCCTGAGTGTTGGACCCCCACCGACTAGATACTGATTACTTATCCAGAGGATAGGTCATCAGTAAAAAAGAATCCTGGAAAACCCTTTTGACGATGTTATTCCCTCCGTTTCAGCACTGCAAGCACAAAGTCATCTAATATCAGCAAATAGCTTAGACCTGAGCCTCCTAGACCCTGCAGATATTTTGGTGATAGTTAGAGCTTCTGCATAACTATTCTCAAACAAAAGGAGGCAAGAACACTGAAAAGTATATTTTACATTTAAACTAATATACTGAATGAATGTAATGTTGATGTATTCATATAATTAGCAAATCACAAAGTCCCCTTTAAAAGGGTTTTCAAGGTTTATAATATTGGTGACCTATCCTCATGATAAGTTATCAATATCAGAGGAGCGGGGTCCAACTCCCGGCACCCCATGTAAGTATCACAGTCATAACCTGCATATTTAGAGTGTTTCCTTCATCAAGTTCTGATAGGACCAAAATCAGGATGCCCAAGTGGTGCAGGGGGTAACTGCTGTCCAGGCCTTTCTAACTTTTGTGTTGTGAAATTTAGGAAAATTACTACACCCGTAATCTTACAACCTGCCATATAGCAGCACCATTATTGGGGTCTAGCAATATTATAAAAAGAGCTGATCTGCTGGGTAAAGTATCTGTGGTCTGTGCATGCTGATAATTGTAGTTTTACAACAGTTTTGGATTAGAGACCACTGATCTAATCTGAGAAGCTGTACGGCTGTTGCAGTTCCTCGGTCAGTGTTGGCCATACAGATGTTTGGTTGGAGGTGACATCTGAACATCCGGCAGTCATTTAGACTATCACATCTTCAGGAATCCTGTTTGTGTGTAGTACTTGTGTTAGTATGTAGATAGACCTTGTGCTCCTGTGTATATGTTGTGTTTGGGGTTTAGTCTGCATGCGGATATTGTCTTTGGGGAATGTATTCACGTTTCATGTCTTACTTGATAACCATTATTGTGTTTTCTTCTGTGCCAGAAAGGTAAGTGTCATTGGTATGTCTGGAATATTGTATGTGCAGGAAAAACCTGAACTTAGAATAAATGGTGTGCAATTTCATTTCTTCTGATGCATTACAGAATCTTATCAGGTGATCTGTAGTGGTACTGAAACTTCCACCGATTTCTACAACAAATGGGCCTGCAGCAGACTTCCAAATACCATGCCCATGCAGCACCCATCAAGTTGACTTGGCAGCAGTGGTGTTTAACACTTCCTCCCGAGTTAAGCTAAGCAGCCGGTGAGAGTCTATGGGGCACAATTCTGCTGTTTAGTTTTAGAAATTGGTTGGGGGTTTCAGTATCAGGATCCCATCTCCTAACCGCCTCTATAACATGTCAGAAGATCGGAGATTTTGATACAGTATTTACATGAAGGGGCTTTTTCTTCATTAAAATAGCCTGAAAGTGCATCACCATGATCAGCTCTATAAAACCAGGCATATTGCCTGGTAGGGTTGATCATGGCAAATTAAATGAGCCATCTCTTGCTGCAATCGGATGTTTCATTGAAGTGAAATACTTTATTTCTTATGCAGATTAGGTGCTCAGAGCACCAAGGGGCTGCCCTAGCCCATTGGAGAACCGCTTCACTTCCTCCTCTTCCCCTCTTGCCCTGACTGACAGATCCAGGCATCCCTACAGTTTGGATGCCTAGCCCTGAAATTTCATGCATGTGTTGGCAAGATTTAAAGTGGCGCCTGCTCTATTACCATGAGATCTAAAATTTGGGGAAAAGTAGACTTAACACGATTTTACTAAACTCTGATAAAAGGTATATAGATAAAAAAAAGATAACATACAGAGTAAAGTAATTAACAGTCACCAAAACCATGAACAAATGAGCAAGCTCCCAATTGACCAGTTCTCAAAATGGCACCTGGCCAGCGCTCATATGATACAAAGAGAGGTAATGGTAGCAAGACACATCTTACCCTGATGATGTCTTCAATAGAGTAAAGCATTCTGTTACATAGCTAGATGTCTTCTAGTTTCCTGGCCCCTCCTAAAGGTCTTCCGTGTGCAGTTACTTCAGGAATGTCAGGTACCAGGCATGACTAACCAACTGCATTACAAGGAATTAAAGAGGAAAGAACCACTAAATACCTAGCTATACACATGCGATGATTAAAATGTGCAGGATTTCAGGGCCAGGCATTCAAACAGTGAAGATTCCTGGCCTAGTCAATCAGGCCTTCAGGAAGCTGGCGATGAGAGAGAGGAGGAAATAAAGCAGTGCTCTGAGGGACTAGGCCAGCTCCTTGGTATTCTGAGTATGAAGTATGAATTTCACTGTAACGGTACATCCGCTTGCAGCCATAGAGGGCTCATTTAGTTCACATGATCAACCCTTCCAGGCAGTATTTCTGGTTTTATGGGGTTGATCATGGTGACAGATGCTCTTTAAAAACCCTCCCTAGATATAATTTTTATATTTAACCCCTTGGCCAAGTTGTTAAGCTGCTTCTTCTGTTTGGGCTGTCATCCAGCTTTTCTAGCGTTCTGTACAGCAAGGTAAAAATCTGGTGTACAGTTTTAGTCCATAACTCAACAGATTAGCAATCCCAGAGTGTGGAAGAGCTGGTGACAAACCCTTTAGACATTGTAGTTAGAGCATATTGATGGCAATCAGATTTCCCCAAAACTGATGAGACCAAGAACAGAAAAAGTATAGAATACTTAACAACTTGACTTTTCTGTGATTATTGGATTTTGGTATTTTAGAAGGTGTGAGAGCGAAAGGGATCCTGTGTGCGTGCTGTGATCTTGTCTTTACAGGATTCCTGTGTTCATTGAATCCATACAGTTTGCCTAGGATTATATTGGGATGGTGTTGGATGTTGTACTCTGCCAGGGCCTCATGGTTTCTCTTCCCTTTGAAAAGGCTAATATTCATCCCGCGGCTGGATCTCAAGCAAAGATCATCTGCCAGGCAAGGGCATACATTTTCCTTCCTGCTCAGTCAGCTGGTAGCATGGAACCGCGGTGCATCTGATGTGATGGCGCAGGATTGGTGACTTATTGACAGCGAGGTCTTACACTGAGCATTTAGGCTAGGTCATTCCACTGCTGCAGGCTTATAGCTGTCCATGACATAACATACACTGCCACTGACATACATAACCATTCAAAATACAGGCTTATGCCTGACTGGAAGATCAGCCTCAATCAAATA
This sequence comes from Bufo gargarizans, assembly GCF_014858855.1. Classification (NCBI taxonomy): domain Eukaryota; kingdom Metazoa; phylum Chordata; class Amphibia; order Anura; family Bufonidae; genus Bufo; species Bufo gargarizans. The sequence goes on along the minus strand of NC_058085.1, from coordinate 138,256,062 downwards.
AGCCAATAAAAAATATACTTTATTAATTCAACTTTAAAAATCCAAAGAAATTTGTATGTGGGTCAAAACAGTGCTCTTTAAAGGCTATCTACACCTTCGTCAACAATTTTTTTATGAATGCATTTTACTCATTTTGAGCTAAAAATATTTTTTTCATTTTGTCTTTATTAAAAATATTCAGCCATTCTGTCACAAAGGATTAACTGTTTGTCTAGCTGTGTGAATCCTACTTTCACTTTGTGTCATTCATCAAATAAACCTTATCTTTAAATTACAAAAAAAAAAGGCCTTAAACACTTATTTAAGTCACATTTCTATCAGTAAGATAAAAACTGAGCTATAATGAGTGTTTATAAGGTCAGAAATCAGAGATAAGGAGCCCGTCAGCTGAGCAGCCTGACGGGGAAACAGTAAAAAATACAGAGCCTGCTACTAGAGAATCTCAACGCTGCACAGAGAAAGGGGCTCAACATTTTTAATAAAGACCAATTTAAAAAAATTAATTTTAGCTCAAAATGATTGCAATTCAATAATAAAAAATTGCCCCAAAGGTGTACATAGTCTTAAAAAACACGTGCCCTTCAGCTTTATTATCGAATAGTATATTCTTAGTAATTGAAGTGGTATCTATCACCATTCTGTATTCTGTTGATCTTGTCTAAACCAGGGCTCCTGATCCCCTGTTTACAACTTTATAGTAGAGGGCATGCATGCATGCAAATAAAATGGTTGCTAATGTTTCGCTGCCAGAGCAGCATCATCAGGGCACTATGGACAACAGCATGTTTGGCACAAAAGTGCCAGACCATGCCCATTATCTTACACAAACAAAGGATGAACTGAGACTAAACGGGTTTAGTAGCGAAATATAAATATACTTTATTGAATAATTCTCATAAAAATATATAAGTATGATGTAATACATCAGATAAAAAAAGTGGACTACACCTGAGGGGACATTACACAATAAACCAATAGGTAGAGGACAAAAAAGGCAACCACAATTGGCTAGAATATATACCAAGTACACTGATATGTAAAAATATCACATAAATATCACAGGTATCTAGATCATATCAAAGTGCAAGTGCATATCTCTATAAATACATACACAGAAAGTGACTATCGATATCATATAAATATCACACATATCCAGATATCAAAGTACAAGTACATATCTCTATAAGTGCGCAGAGACCAACTATCAATAACCTAAAAATGGAGACGTAAATGAAGGTATATAATATATATATATATATATATATATGTATAAAGATCGGTCACTTAAATAAATCTTTATACATTTCATTTACGTCTCCATTTTTAGGTTATTGATAGTTGGTCTCTGCGCACTTATAGAGATATGTACTTGTACTTTGATATCTGGATAGTTGTGATATTTATATGATATCGATAGTCACTTTCTGTGTATGTATTTATAGAGATATGCACTTTGATATGATCTAGATACCTGTGATATGTATGTGATATTTTTACATATCAGTGTACTTGGTATATATTCTAGCCAATTGTGGTTGCCTTTTTTGTCCTCTACCTATTGGTTTATTGTGTCATGTCCCCACAGGTGCAGTCCACTTTTTTATCTGATGTATTACATATATTTTGAATTATATTGATATTATTGATGTGGCCTAATAGCACTTAGTTCCTTATTTCAAGATGTGCCTTTGTTCCAGCAATAGATGTTTTTATCCTCTGAAAATCCAGTTTATTTGGTATGCAAATGAGCCAGTAAGGTGCCCAGAGGGGCGTCACTCTTGCAGGAAGGAGCCCAGACACGCCCCCTGCCACAATGTGTCCACCCTCAAAAGACTTAAAACCCCACCCCCAGATCCCACTAATCCACGCCCCTGATCTGGTTAGGTCACGCCCCCTCCCACTCCTGAGCCGACGTGGATTGAAAAAATGAAGGTAAAAATTAACTTCTGTCAGCTGCAGGCCCTGCAGGAAGGAGCCCAGACAAGTTAAAAATCAACTTCTAGGTTGCGCTAAGCCACGCCCCTGATCTGGTTAGGCCACGCTGCCTCCACGCCAACAGGGATAGGGATTTAAAAAATAAAGGTAAAAATCAACTTCAGAGGTGGGAGGGAGGGTGACTTTCTCCCTGCAGCTCACAGACAGTACAGTGCTGCTGTCTTAGAGTGAGCTGATCCAGTAAAGGCCACTGTTAAGGGGGCGGGCCCCTGTGGAGGTCACTGTCAAGGGTGTGGTATGCTGTGAAAGTCACTGTTAAAGGGAAGGCTGCTGTAAAGGTCAAAGTTAAGGGGGTGGGCTGCTGTGGAGGTCCAATTTTAAGGGATGGGGCACTGTGGGGGGGTCAGTGTTAAGGGGTGGGGGGCTGTGGAGGTCCAATTTTAAGGGACGGGGCACTGTGGGGGGTTCAGTGTTAAGGGGTGGGGGGCTGTGGAGGTCACTGTTTTGGGGGCAGGATGCTGTAGATATCGCTGTTATAGTGGATAGTGTTTATCATTTAACGACACACACAAACATGAAATGAAATAGATTAAATATACCCGAGCGAAGCCGGGTCCTTCAGCTAGTAAGTTATAAACAGTGGATTGGGAGCCCTAGTTTAGACTAGATCAATAGAATACAGAATAGCATTAGCTACCACTTCAATTACTAAGAATATACTACTCGATAATAAAGCTGAGGAATGCATGTGTTTTTAAAGAGCACTGTTTTGACCCACATACACATTTCCTTTGATTTTAAAAGTTGAATTATTAAAGTATATCAACACAATTGGAAATGCAGTAAATGCTACATGTTAATGATTAGCATAAGATATTAATTATCTCCAAGTCATAAAAGATCATAGAACATACAGCCAGTGATCAGATACCTGTCTATAAGTGAAACACAATGCAGACATCATGAACTTAGGGCCCTGTGGCGAGCACCGATCAAACAACATAGCATGTCAATCGATGCCCGTTTTGGGACCCTTGGGTTGTGGCCACCTGGAGCGGCTGTGCTGCAGAATGGACACGGTCTCGTCTGCATCATATTAACCAATATTTGGTCTTCATTGTTAATGGCCACATGGTTTTAACAATGAAGAGCAAATAAACATTACGTTTATAATTACTAAATGCGATGCAACTGTGTCTCGGTCGCATCGCAACCATGGCACGGCTGTTCCATGTGTACGAGGGCAGATGAATTCCTGAAGGAACAACCACATGAACGACTGGAGTTGATGTGCCCATTTGTTCACATTAATGTCGGCAGCACAGCCCAACACAGGGCGATAAATAAGATGTATGGCCACGGCCCATCTCCTGCTAAACCATAACCTTACCTTCTAAGCCCAAGCCTCTTGGGCAAGCTAAGTGCAGTGCATTTTTCTAAAAGAATGTGCCAAATTTTGTCTTGTTTTATGACATGGCCTAGGCACAATCACATTAGTAAATGTGGGCCAATCTATTTATCTATCTCCTATCTATGGATCTCAGAACTATCATCTATTGGTCTGATAACTATACTGTCTAATATCTATCATCTATCCAGGGATGCTCAACCTGCAGCCCTCCAGCTGTTGTAAAACTACAACTCCCATCATGCCCTGCTGTAGGCTGATAGCTGTAGGCTGTCTGGGAATGCTGGGAGTTGTAGTTTTGCAACAGCTGGAGGGCCGCAGGTTGCGCATCCCTGATCTATCTAATTTCTTTCTATGTACAATATCTATCCATCTAAAACCTATTATCTTATATATATATCTGTTAATCTATCCATCTTATATTTATCTATGGATCTATCAATCTATCTATGTCATAATTATCTATCTATCTCATGTTTATTTATGGATCTGTGCCAGTTTCTATGCAGACAGAAATATGTCTAAGGCCAGGCTGACACTTGATGATTCTAGGAGGACTCGGTTATTATGATGATGACGAGGCAGGATTGTAGTGTTACAGACACCCCTTTTTCTATAGGGCCACACACAGTGATACAGCTATTGATTAGCCATTATCAGTATTAGATAACAGTTACTGCAGGTTATTTAGATGCAGCAAGGATTGATAGATGCTATTGAAAGTAAATTCACTCTCTTCCTTATCAGCATCAGCATTTTACACATCTTGTGCTGCAAACAGACGGTCTGATGTACAAATTAAAAAGGGTTTTCCAACATTTCAATACTGATGACCTTTCTTCTTGATAGGTCATCAGTATCTGATCGTCTGGAGTCTGACACACGGGACCCCCGCCCATCAGATGTTTGAGAAGGTACCGGTGCTCCTATGGGCAACGCGGCCTTCTCCGTGCTTACCAAGCACAGTGTGGTACATTGTATAGCGGCTGTGCTTGGTATCGCGCTTAGCCCCATTCACTTCTATGGGGCTGAGCTGCGCCTCGGCCACGTGACCAATGAACGAGTCATCATCAATGGCCTAGGAAAAGCTAAGAGAAGGCTGTGGCGCTACTGCCAGCACCGCTGCCTTCTCAAACAGCTGATTGGTGGGGGCCCTGGACCCCCATCGATCAGATACTGATGACCTATCCAGAGGATTAAAATATCAGAAAACGAATGTAATGCATTTTAAGATATTTTTCTGTGTTCATTGTATTTGTAAAAAGTGCTACAACCCAGTTTACTCCAATATTTGCTCAGCAAACTTCAATCAAGTATCCCCAAGGCTATTGTCGGTGGTTCATAAAATAGTTTTTTTGGGCCCCCCATAACATAGCCAGCAACAGGGTACCCAGAACATTTTCCAGCCACACTGTCCCTATAAACTTACTTACCACAAAATCTGAGGATATTTGGCAGTTACAATTCCCCCAATACAACACTGACTACATATGTCCCAGAGAATTTACGGCTCCCATAGAATTGCCAGACACAAGTCCCCAGTACAGTGCCAGCTACAATGTGCCCAGAGCACTGCCATTTACAATGTCCAAGTTCAACATGGGCTAGAGTGTTCCCAGAAGATTGCCAGCTGCAATGCCCCACACATAACATCATCTTCACTATCCAAAGAACATTTTCAACCACAATGCTCCCCATACATTGCCAGCCACTATGTTCCCAGCGCACTGCCAGCCACAGACTTACCTGTTTCCAAGACTAATATGCCACAGAGTGAAAACCTACCTCTGCCACACTTCTGCGCCACCCACTCCTGTTCTGGCCGGAGTTACTGCAAAATGACCATGAGTAAAGTAGGAAGTTGTGGCACACCACTCTGCGTACCTTCCAGGCAATGTGGATTTAGAACCTATATACAGAATAATGGGTGTTATAAACATCTTTATAACATTATCTAGGGATACTTCGTGCTTGGATGTGGTATCATGGTAAAATAAATCTTTGGAAAATTCAGCCCGCACAACCCCTAGCAGGTGCAGATTGCTATGGCGAAATAGAGATATAAATGTAAAAACACAAAATGCAATTGCACACTGCAACCAGCACTCTGCCCTGCCTTTATGCTGGATGTTGAATAAGGCATTGGTGTACATTTTGGCCAAAGCATAATAAGCCACTCACCACGTCAAGGTCGCCTTCATGAGTGGTCCCTAACACTAGTTCCTACCTTTTATGGGCCATGATAGCCACATAAAGTCCAGGGAGCGCAGGCACAGCATGCACGCCAAGCACACTCTGCTTTTAACCCCGTCCGGTGCCATTACAGCTTTCATCGGATCAAGGGATGCAAGTACTCACATGCATGCTGAGCCCACTATATACCCGCATTACTGTATCATCCGAATAGATAGATGATTACAGAATTAGGATTGAGATCCTCTAATACCTATACCACGATGCAGACAAATGCATGAAACTGCTATATGAGAAACTTCTCTTTACCCGTTTAAAAATCCCGTCTGAAAATGTTAAGCCATGAAGGCTGGCGTTCAGCAAGTAGCGGGTTAACAGAACAGGATGAAGTCCCATTTTCTCAGCCATCAGGTTTAACAACCTCCTGAAAAGTTGAGTCCGTCATAAAGACTTGGGTCTGTTCATCATCAGTCAGTGGTTATTATAAATGAATGACCCTTAGGATTATGTGATACTCAGCAATATACTAGTTGAAGAGACAGGGGTTTTCCTTGAGCCCGGGGGTCTCATATAGAGATATTAGACAATCAATGAGATCAGTAAAGAACACATAATATCACGGTGGTTGTAGATCCTGAGTATCGCACCTTTTATACTGTTCAGGTCATGAGATGCAGGGGGTAATTGCTTCCTAGCAAACTCTTCCCAGGACATGGATCCATGTCGACGATAAAATGTTATTTTTTTTCTTTGTTTTTTACAGATCCAAGCAATCTATCACCAAAAGACAAGGTGCCTTCATGGGTTTTGATTCTTGATAACTGTGCTAAAAACAGTTCTCAAAGACCAAGACACTTTCTACCAGTCATTTCCCAGTATTGATATGTAGACTCAAATGTGTGGTCAAGTTCTAATTATGCATTTCTTCAAATCCTTGTCTACATCTCCTCCAGCCATCAATATTTCACGCCAAGCCCCATGTCTACATCTCATTGTTCCAATACATCTATCTCTTCCCATAGTCTCTGTATAATTATATACATCAGATTTCATCTTTACATTGCCACTAATATATGTCCCTATTTTCCTTCTATTTACTGTATATTACATATCTGAGACCCGCACATATTATAACCATACATTTTCTTTTTCCACTTATCTTCCATCCATCCATCTATTTTTCATCTTATTTACAATTACCTAAATCCCATATGCTGCAGTTCTGTGCATCATCCTATTATTATGTTGTTCCTTAAAGGGGTTGTCCACTTTGGTCAATCCATACTTGATAGATAGACAATAAGCTGATCACAAAGTGTCCTACATTTGCGACCCCCAGTGATCAGCTGTCATCTATGAGAAAACCTAGCAGTAAGTGTTCAACTTCCTGAAGAGCCACCATTGAGGAAACTGAGCATTACACAGTGCCCATTGAAACCAATGTGTTATCTCTATAATGCAGGAGAGGACAGGTCCAGAGCGAGAGACGCTCTTCGTAACCATTCTCCACTCTGGGCAAGAGATGAGGAACCGGAACAGGGAACCCCCCTCTATTAACAGAGAATTCTCTAATAGGGTATATCAAAACTTATTCTCTAATCTAGTCAACCCCTTTAGGATGTACAAAACATCCTTTAATGTCTATAAAACTGTGCACAGGCATTTCTCAGTCCCTTTATCTGACTATTATGCTGTCATTGTCCCTGTTCTGTTGAATACGTATATATATAGGTATATATAAATATGTATATATATAGGTATATAAAACAAAAAACATCTAGATGGCTTTCACTAGTCCTTATAAAAGTGGCCAAAACCAGCACCCATTCTCTCCAAATGTTGCCCTCCTATTTCAATAACCCAGTGTCCTCTTTATTAAAATCTGCATATTTCTTCTCGTCTAATACTCCATTAACACTTCTCATGCCTTCATTAAACCTCTTTCCCTCCATCTTTGTACTGTACAGGTGCTGAAAGGATTCCCGGAGTGCCTACAGGCGGACATATGCTTGCATCTTAATCGCACACTGCTTCAAAATTGCAAGGCCTTCAGGGGAGCAACCAAAGGATGCTTGAGGGCACTGGCCATGAAGTTCAAGACTACACATGCTCCACCGGGGGATACCCTGGTTCACTACGGGGATGTGCTCACCACCCTCTACTTCATCTCTCGTGGATCAATTGAGATACTCAGGGAGGACATTGTGGTGGCTATTTTGGGTAATAATGTACATTTATCTTCTTGAGAACAGTTTCACTAAGTCATATTGAATGTCATATACTGTTGCTGTATTGTTTACACATACAGACATCTTGCCATATGTGTATTTTTGACTTACAAATCATAGATATGTCTATGTTTTTTCAGGAAAAAATGACATTTTCGGTGAGCCCATCAGCCTGTATGCCCGTCCTGGAAAGTCAAATGCAGATGTGAGGGCTCTGACTTATTGTGACCTTCACAAGATCCAAAGAGAAGACCTTCTAGAAGTACTGGACATGTATCCAACATTCTCTGACTGCTTCTGGAGCAACCTTGAGATCACTTTCAACCTAAGAGATGTAAGTAGGCAACATAATGGGTAGAATATTGAAGAATGAGAGTGTACAGCATTAGTTTTCATGTAGCCTATGGCTGGCATATGAGCAAAAGAGGATATTTAGCTTCAAGTCTGTGGAGGACTAGTGTTGTCCACGTTTATAACCTGATGTTTTTATCCCCCACCCACATCAGGCAGATAGTATTCCTCGTTCCCCTGGGAGCGCAGAGTATAACTGCAGTTACCGTAATCCACGCAGATCTAAACAATCAGGACGTCGCCGGAAGAAACATGGTAAGTCAATATTGTAGGGCCTTGGGAAACAATGAGTATATACCATACTTGCTATGTCTATTATACAATGTGTACTTTAAATCCATGTTCTATAAAAAAATCTCATTAACTTCCATATTAAGTGGATGGCATAGATGATATCAATTCAGATGCCGAACAGTATCACACCTACTCTGAGCTGACCAATCTCCAGCGGCCGCTGAGTAGAGAACAATGGGATGAAATGGCGAGCAGCACTACTCCATGCTCCCAGACCAGCGATGATGAAACCAAACCGCTAAACTCAGGCCGTATGGACAGGCTACCTGCAGACAAGCAAGAATTCATTCCAGCTGTGGTGAACTTGGTGACAGCCAACATCAGCAGCCACGAAGGAGGCAGGAAGGTGTTGGAGACAGTGGAGACGTATTCAGGTGACTGATACAAGACATACTATACAAATGTAGAAAAAAGAGAGGGGAAAAAATCCCGGAAAAAGAGCGTTAGTCTTAGACTTCCCTTGGACGGTATATCCAAAGGTGGTCTTTTTAAAAACAACCGGGCGCCCCCAGGAAGGAGAAAGAAACCACTAGTGAATAAGTACGTATGTGGTGAGAGGCTTCAAGGAGTGGCTGAATTTACAACAATAATAGCTGTACACAGTAGTGATAAAGCAAAGGGAAAAAAACAGAGAACCCAGCCACAATGAGGGCGCCAATCACCTGTGTAAAGTGAAGTGCGGTATAAGGAGGCAGAATACATATTATAATAATGTTAAGAGTACGTTTTTAGAATGTATATGGTCCGTGAACAATAGGACGGCCGTGTGCTATATAGAGGAACAGTCTGTATGTATCAACAAATAGTTAATAGTGGTTTCAGACCTCAGTATATATTCTGCTATATACTGAGGTCTGAACCCAGTATTAACTATTTGTTGATACATACAGACTGTTCCTCTATATAGCACACGGCAGTCCTATTGTTGACGGACCATATACAGTCCTGATCAAAAGTTTAAGACCATTTGAAAAATCATATTTTACATTGTTGGATCTTAACAAAGTTCCAAGTAGAGCTTCAACATGCAACAAGAAGAAATTGAGTGAGACAAAACATTTTTTGAGCATTCAATTAATTGAAAATAATGATTAAACTGAAACAGGCTGTTTTTAAGCTGATCCAAATTTTAGAACCACATGCCTTTAAAAGGCCAAATCTGTGCAAAGATGTGGATTCATTGTAATTTTCTGTCAGGTAGTCACACGTTGTGATGGCAAAGGCAAAAAAAACTCTCCCTTTTTAAATGTGGTCGAGTTGTTGAACTACATAAGCAGGGTCTCTCACAGCGCGCCATCGCTGCTGAGGTGGGACGCAGTAAGACAGTCATTTGGAATTTCTTAAATGATCCTGAGGGTTATGGAACAAAAAAGTCAAATGGAAGACCCAAAAAAAATTCATCAGCACTGAGCCGGAGGATCTGAGACTGCATCTGAGACTGAAGGGCTTCAAAAACAAAAAACGTCTTCAAAGACCTCGTCTCCTTGAACGCCACAGAACTGCTCGTTTGGACTTTGCAAGAGAGCACCAAACATGGAACATTCAAAGGTGGAAGAAAGTTTTATTCTCTGAGGAGAATTTTTTTTACCTTGATGGTCCTGATGGTTTTCAACGTTACTGGCATGACAAGCAGATCCCACCTGAGATGTTTTCTACGCGCCGCAGTGGAGGGGGCGCCATAATGGTCTGGGGTGCTTTTTCCTTCAGTGGAACAATGGAGCTTCAGGAAGTGCAGGAGCGTCAAACGGCCGCTGGTTATGTCCAGATTTTGCAGAGAGCATTCCTCATGACTGAGGGCCCTCGTCTGTGTGGTAACGACTGGGTTTTTAAACAGGACAATGCTACAGTACACAATGCCCACAGGACAAGGGACTGCGTGTTCTCCTGAACTAAATCCAATTGAGAACCTTTGGGGATGGATGGCAAGGGAAGTTTACAAAAATGAACAACAGTTCCAGACACTCCCATTTCTTCTTGTTGCATGTTGAAGCTCTACTTGGAACCTTGTTAAGATCCAGCCATGCTAAATATGATTTACATTTTTCAAGTGGTCTTAAACTTTTGATCAGGACTGTACATTCTAAAAACTTACTCTAAACGTTATTATATTTATTCTGCCTCCTTATACTGCACTTTGTCACTGGTGACCCAAACACTTGCGAAGCTGTGGTCTCACATGGGCGCTAGTACCTGAGGAGGCCCAGCAACTTCTCTGCTACATAGGAGGAGAACTATTGCCAAAAATTCTGAATATCCAAGTTCTGCCCCTGCATAGTGAGACCATGTTCACACTGCAGATCTTCCCTGTGGACTATGGTGTGTTTTTAGCACCAAAATCCATGCAGAATCTGCTCTCAATGTGCCTCCTATTTTTTCACTCGGAAATCCACTCTGTATTTCATATGGAGTTTTTATTTCTCCGAGCATTGATTCAAAATCAATGTGCCGTGAAAACAAGCAACAGATTGATTCTTGGTGTAGATTCCCTGTGAAAATTTTGATGTGGATTGTGTGCCGACATTTTTAGTGTGCTAACACAACCGTGTGAACATACCCTTAGATTACAGTATTCAAAACATAATATATTCAAATAACTAATCTTACATGGATCTACCATACTTTCTTTATTCTTTATATCTTTTCTGTATCTAAATATATTCAAATTTCCCTATTAGCTTCTCCTATTGAGGTTCCGAATTTGTTCAGTTTCTGGGGGGAAAGACGGTCAGCTGCATGTCCAGAAGCCTCAGAACATATTTCTATAGTGCACAATTCCCTGGATCCACCACTTAGTCCTGATGATCAACCAGGAGAGGTGGAGTCACGACTGGAGCTCCTCCAGGCTCAGTTGGAAAGGTATGAGCAAGCCACTAGAATGTAAGTTATGCTTCATTTAACCTGGTAAAATCCTCAAGTGTATGATTGTAATGGTGTCACCTGTTTTCTTCCAGGTTGGAGTCCAGGATGTCTTCAGATATCAACATAATCCTACAGTTACTGCAGAGACAACTCTCTCAGATCCCTCCTGCCTATAGCCCCATCTCTCCCAGTTCCCACACTCTAGGACTCTATCACTCAGCAACCAAGAGTCTGGAGCCTATACAGAGCAACACGTCCCTTCCTACGGACTCTCCCCTCTCTCCTCTTCAGGTTAGTGAACTATGTTCATGCAGCATGGGCAGGGCATCAGAGCCCTCCATGTATTTTATAGCCATCTATTTCCAGTGTTAAGATTTTTTTCTGTTTCCTCTCACAGAGTCCAGGACTGACTGACTACAATGATTTAGAACCTCTTAACCTTAAACCTAATGTTCTGCATCTCAGTCCTAGTCTCCAAGAACCCCTTGGTATGATACCAGGACCTGGATATCCTCAGACCCATCCTATTCCACCTCCTGAACCCCCCTCCCATGCAATCTTAGGGAGCTTCCGCTTTCCATCTCTCCCTGATCATTTGGAGTGCCCTTCTCCACCGGACCTGGAATTTCAAAGACACTTTTCAGACCCTGTTCTCCCAGGGAGTTAGAGCCATGGAGAAGGATATGGAAGATTACCCGTTTTCTTTACATGGTTGAGGAGGGGAGAAAGATGTTTTAGCCTGTGTTCCCCCTCCTTTATATGCATAGAATAGATTTTTGTGGGCCATTTCTACTGGAAGAAGAGGTAAAATTAAAGTGCACTTCCAAGAAGTCAGACTCTTCAAGGTGGTGGCACTGCTCTTACTACAAAGTGGGTCTCCGTTTCTTGACATCTCATAATTCTTAACAATACTATGTGCTAGTGAGATTCTCATCTACTAAGGAAAAGACAAAGAGATGGAGAGTGACGCCAGCAGAGACTGTAAGCAAACCTACCTGAGAATGTGAGCGGCACACAGCAGGCACAAATCTGAAGAAATTATTAGCTCTTCTATCAGGGAACATAGCAGGGCATGCAATCCTATGACCATGATTCGATAGGCAGATGAATTTTAGGAAGGAGATTATAATTGTTGGGGTCTAAGAGACAAAGTTACACTAATAATACAATGAAGCAATGTATTCTTCAATGGCTTCACAGACTTACATATTTAATATTGTCATATAGAGCAGCAGATCTGACTTAGCACCACGATATATTGATCCCTGTTCTGGAATATATTACTGCTCATCATTCATTCAAGACATACAGTACTGTAATTTACTTATAAACATGAGTGTCGGTACATATACTGCAAAATGTGGTAGGATCTTGGCAGCTCAGTTATCCCTTATGCACTCTGTTTCCCCGCTCCTGTTTTGCAATTTTGTCATGGTCAACTTCCGCTTATGTTCAACTGCTGGTGACTGAATTTTGCACATAATAACTATATATTTGAAAAAGCCATAAAATTAGGGCATGATACTGTTATAAGGCTGTTCAGTTTCCCATCCCTTTAGTAGACGTAGAGTAGCAATATAGAATACAAAAATATTAGACATTCTGCACTTCAGTATGGCAAGAATCTACAGAATTTCACAGGTCAAGTCTTCCATCTCTGACTTTTGAGCTCCTCATCATTCCCACCAAAATTCCCAACGCTTTTGAGGTGCAGTATTCACAAGCATGGCTGGTGTTCTTTGGGAAAAACTCTACAACGGATGGGCGATACTGTCTCCAGTTACCAGATTTCTCTATATTCCTATATAAAACTAGTGATTTCTGTATATTCCTATATAAAACTAGTGATCTGCAAATCTAGAGAACATACATCTATATATATATATATATATATATATATATATATATATATTTGTTCAAATGCCATAATCTAAAAGTTTACAGATGATTGTAGAGTTTACCAAAAGCTTAAAGTGATAGTTGTATAGGCATAATTGGCTGCCAGAAACTATGCAGTGTACGGAGCTGGAAGCAGGAGGCCCTGTACAACTCCTAGTGGGCATGCTGGGGTACTGCAGTGCAGCTCCTATTTGGAGCTGAGCTGCAGAATGCCATTACCACCAGAAACAACAATGTACGGAGCCTTCTGCTTCCAACTCTATAGTTTCTGGAAGCAGAAAAAGCTCTGCCGTAGGCAGAAAAAACAGCATGCTGCACTGAATAACTTCAGTTAGGTATAAATGATTTTATAAAAGCTAAAAATGTTTTTTTTTTAGAAGTAAATTTATACCTACCTGAAGTTCTCCGATGCACCATGCTGTTTTTTCTGCCTCTGGAACAGTTTTTTCTGCTTCCAGTCTTCTCTGGCCTCCTGCAGTGTGGCAGCCTGGTCCCTTTCTCTGGTGTGGTACTAAACTTTGTTTGATCCTTGTGTTGTACCTAGTGCTGCACAACATCAAAGGGTAAGGAACCTCCTTCATTGGCCTTGTCCATGTCCCTTGAGGATATTACACAGGGAGCACACCCTTTTCTTTTTGTTTTCACTTTATAGTTTCTGCTACTGCAGATGCCCAAAACAGCTTATCAGTTGTGGTATCAGGTTTCGTACTCCCATAAATCTGATGCTGAATACCTATCCTGAACATAGGTAATCAATATCTGTAGCCCGGAAAACCCCTTTAAGACCAAGGCCATGACCTTTTTAGGTCCAAAAGTTTACCCTAATTAATTTCTTACTGTATCTTTATAGAGGTCAAAGCTTTGTTTCTCTGATACAGAGCTACAAATTGTCTGCACAGTCAGATATGTAAAATCTATCATTCTGGCTCTCTGCAGTCACCAGTAGAGGGAGCCTAGGAGCTTAATGTCTACAGGGAGCAGCTAGCTCCCTCTAGTGGTTGATGCAGGCTGTTCCCGTTTGTCAGGTGATTGGCAGCATGTCGACATGATCTGGTGAACAAATGTTCATGTAAAAAGGTCCCTATGTGATTACAGCTACTGATGTTTTTCAGCCACATATCTTTTCAGTCATTTCTGAACACTATTGGGATAAAACAGGGCATATGGCTGGAAGGAAGGTGAAGCAGACAAGGAAAAAAAATCCATTTTAATGTATATGTAGTATTTTACTTCAATAGGAGCCGTGCTGCAGTGAGCTCCGTCCACTACAGAATTTCTGGATCTCTCTAGTTCTGGCGCCAGAGCTATTGCCGAACAGCTAATCAGCGGGGTACGGCGTGTTAGACCCCTGTTGATTAGCTTTGCATAAGGATAGACCATCACTTCATAAAGGGAGGACAACCCCATTCATGTTTTACAAAATATATTTAGGTAAAAAGGTAACAACATTAATTTAAACATTGACTTGAAGAGCAATTAAAGGGATAGTCCAGTATAAGCAGGAAGTAGTGTGTCAGAAAAAACTTCACCTTTTAAAACACGCTGGGGCAGATTTACTAATAGTGTCGTACAGTACTTTACATTGACTAAGAATACAAATCACAGTCTTAATGTTGCACACATTTACTATTCTGGGACGTGGACCTATGTAAATTTGGGGTGTCGTAAATCCTGCACCAGATTTGTGCTAGAATTCTGTCTCTGTGCCAAAAAAACTGTTTAATCTAAGTTTACACAACCTATAAGGTGGCATAGTTTTCACTCCAAAAATATGCCAACATTTTGCTCCATTTTTGGCGATCTGGGGACACATTTAAGCCTCGCCCTGTCCAGACAACACACCCCTTTCTAGCAAAGTCACACCTTCTTAGCGGAAAAAAGCTTTGAAAAGTATGTGCACAAATTGCGCCAATTTTCATTAGTAAACCTGCCCCCCTGTGTTCCAGCATTGTGGCTGCTGGGGGTCCCCACCAATCAGGAAGTGACAGGGACAGTTCTTGGTCACAACACCGCTGCAGCCGATCAATGTACTCAGCGGTCACATGTATAAGAACTGCCAGTCGTGCAACTGTGAGGCCAGTCAGTGGCTGCAGCTGTTTCATAACCAAGAATAGGTCGCCGTCACTTGCTCTTCAGTGGGGACCATGGAAGCTGTGATGCTGAGACGGAGGCCTTTTTAAAAGGTGAGGTTGTTGTTTTTTATTTCTAAGGCCTGTATTCATCGGTCAGATGGCCGTTTACACACACAGATCTTTTGTTATACACACCAACTATTGGTCTGATTGGACAGGTATTGGTCAGATAATCCGTTGCCGGTCTTATAATGACATTGAACAACTTTTAAACTTAATGTGGCCAACTTTTAAAATGATACAGCGTGCTCCTTTACATTAGACTAAATGGAGGTTGAAGGACAAAACTTTAGGCTGAGTTCACATCAGCGTTCAGCCTTCCCGTTCTCCTGCTCTGTTATAGGAAAGGACGGACTGGGCACATAACTGAGCCGAACGGAGCCTACGGGCCCCTTCTCCGCGCAGGACTTTTGTCTCCGCTCCAAAATCATCTTATATAGTCCATGGGGTCCGTAGGCTCCGTTCGGCTCAGTTATGTGCCCAATCCGTCCTTTCCGTTCTCCTGCTCCTATAACGGAGCAGGAAAACGGAAAGGCTGAACGCTGATGTGAACGAAGCCTTAGACATTATTTTACTCTGAAGATCAACTGAAGACGGAGTAATCTTTCCTGTCCTGCCCTGAGATCTATGAAAGGAACTGTACATCCCCAATGCACAATGTTTGCACTCTAGTGGACGTAGAAATGCGGGGCACCTTACAACTATCACTCTTCAATTTTGTTGATTTTACTGTGGATTTGCCCTAGATTTCACCCCTGCGCAAAAGATTAAATCCACAGCATAAACTGACATGCTATGGTCCATTTCCGTAGCTGCTCATCCACATTACTGATACTGTAAAACACTACAGATTTGAGGGCAGACGGGAGAGATAAGTGACTGCCAGATACCTTTTGCCGCTTATCTGTAGAAGAAACATTAGGATCAGACAGATAAGAATCCAACCTGTCGATTTCCAGGTTCCCCATGGAAGCAGACATCGAGGGACTGGCTGGCAGCCCCTGTGGCTAGCTTTAGTGTAAACCTGCAGTTCGATTTATTTTCACCACCTCCGCCAATGTGTGTGTGGATGACGTTATGTCTCATTATGATTTACGTCTAAACGTTTCCCTGATACTTGGTTGGTGGGACATTCACATCCGCATTTTCAGATCTCCTCAGCAACTCCATCCCAGTGGAGATAGGATTTAGGTTGTGGCTACACAAAGTTCACACCAGAATCGCAAAAAAAATAAAAATACTGATGGATTTTTTTTTGCAATTCTGGGGTTATGGCAACCTGTAACCCAAATCAGTTCAATGCTGTACTGCTAAGGGTGTCGCCATGTAGCCCCTGCCTTATGTATGTGACATGATGGAAAAATGGGTTAACTATAACATGCTGGATCATTAGAGGCGGCATGGTATGGTCCTCAACACCATCATCACATCAAATATCATACTCCATATGGCCAGAGCCATTATTATTCAGTCTGACAGGATATTTACATTGGTAATGTGCTTTTCAGCCTGGACAGTATTGGATTTTTTTACTAAAAGGGTTTTCCGAGACTTAAATACTGATAACCTCCTGGGTAAGTCATCAGGATCTGGTCAGTAGGGGTCTGACACCCGGGATCAGCTGTATGAGAAGGCAGCGGATAGGAAATCAGTATTTAATTCTCAGAAAACACCTTTAATGTACATCCGTTTGGTGCCCACATATTACCTTCAGCAGTCTATAGTTTACAGCGAGCCTGTCACGTTCAACATGGTGTCTGAGCTACAGGCAGCATCTTATAGAACAGGAGGAGCTGAGCAGCTTGATATATAGTTTTGTGGGAAAATATTCAGTGAAACTTGTACTTTACTCATTTAAATTCCTGTTCATTCTGGGCTTTGAAGTCAAGGAGGCGGAGCTATAAGTGAGTGACAGCTATCTCTGTATACACAGTCATAGAGGGAAGGCTGTCAATCACTGATAGGACCGCCTCCTGGACTTCATAGCCCAGAATGAGCAGAGATATAAATGTATAATATACAAGTTGTACCGAATCTTTTACTATAAACTATATATCAATCTTCTCAGCTCCTCCTGCTCTACATGCTGCCTGTAGCTTACATTGCATTTTTATGCTAACATTAATGAACACATGTCCAGGTTGGTTCAGTTTATCACCTTGTCCCATCTAAAGTTGTTACTGGACTGCAGCACTCATCATCCTTAGGCATCACTGTCCCTTCAGGCCCAAGTCTGATCCCCTATCAGGTAGCTTCACCACCCTTTATTCCACTGCAATGATTACAGCTCAGAGTTTACAAGGAGTCTGGTCAGTGGCCGCCATCCGGACACAGGTTGTAAATTGTGGTGACATCTCTGGGCTTCACACCGAATACCCAGACATTAGAGAAAACTGTGAACGTTTTTATTCTTGAGTTTTAGCAATTATAAGAAAAACTTTAATAAATATGCATTTTTGCCAACTGGTGCTTGTATTCTTTCTTTATCAGCTTTATGCCGTTACACTGCATTTATCACTACTACAACTGAGAGTTATCCCACGTGCGCTGCGCTCCCGTGCAGCGGCCACTTCTGGCATCACATACTGTACATTGGGCACATGATCCTAGCCTGATTAGAACCCATGGCGAATCTTGAGATTCATTCTCACGCATGCGCTGTGCCCAATGAACGGCATGTGATCTCAGAAGTACCAGGCTAAGCCCACATGCCCACTGTACAGCATGGGATCCCAGATGTGGCTGCCTCTAGGGCGCCCAGCACAAGTCGACTAACCCCTAAATGAGTGTCAATCAAGGGTATGCAAGCCAACTGGCGCTTGTTTAAAGTGGCTTTCATATAGAACGACACAAAGTGAAAAGGTGATGAATGATCTCTATTACGATCATTCGTCCCCGATTCACTTTGCATATTGTGCTGACAAACAACAATTCTGGGTGTCACATCAACGATGTGATCACCTGACAAGCAAGCAGGAATGAGTGTTCATTCCTGATAATTTATCTGATCCTCGGACGGTGTAAAACAGCCCTAAGATTTGTGAAGATACAGCATGGTGTGACTGGGGGCAACTGGTGTGACTATACAGGATCACATGACATGAGGCATCATACGTCACCCGGCTATGGGCCATTAACAATGAACAGTGAAAAAACAATTACTTTGTAATGACTTAAGGGCCACCGACACCTTTAAAGATTTGCTGCTGCCAGCAAACAACAGGTCTGTATGGGGACGAGCAATGGCATTAGCGATCACTCTCTCCCATACTGTGGAGGAGATTGCTGCCGGGAATTGCAGTGGTCTCCTCCACTGACAAGCAGGTGCTTACCAGGATGGAACGCTTCCGTTCCGACAAGCTGCTGCTGTATCGTCCCATGTTCACGTGGTTTAAGCTAACTTCACCTTAGCGCGTTTCAGCTGCTACATGGCTGCACCTTGTGGCTTTATGGTTAGGCTAGAGAGGATGATGGCGTTCATCTAGGGACATATTACTGACTCTATTGCCCTACTTGTCCGTATCTCTTGCCCCCTTGGACCAGTAATGGGCCTCCACTTTGCACACATTCTTTGGTGTGGAGAACTGCCTGTGTCATAATGGTGGATTCACACATAGGGCCACATTTGTGCTGTGAAAAGTCGCAAACGGAGTGTTCGCGCCTTTTTCAATGGTGCTTGTACAAAAAATTTCTGCAACTGCCGTTACTTTGCTGGCGTCGCCACTTTCCCCAAAAGGGGGAGCATCGAGGGCAGGCAGGAGGCGAAGCCGGCAGCTCCACCACATTTATCATCTTCTATGCCAGTTTTCTGGCGTGGAAAAGACTGAAATTTACGGCAGCCCCTGCCCACTGCAGTTCAGGCGCACGGACTGCCAGATGCTGCGCCTAATTTATGACGAGGTATACGCCTCATTATAAATCAGGTGCAGCATCCAGCAGTGTTAGGCGCATCCCAGCGTATTAGGGGCAACATCCGAACTGCGCCTGAACTGAAATCAGCGGCTGGATGAGATTTCAATCTTCTTACACAGCAGAAAACTAGTGGGAAAGTATCGAGGCTGGCGGAGTAATGGAACTTGTGCAAAAAAAATTGCGCAAGTGCCTTTGAAAAAGTCACAAACAGTTTACGACTTTTTCACACCACAAAAAATGGTGTATCTGTATAATAAGTGTGGCCCATAGGGGGTCATTTATCAAACTGGTGTAAAGTAGAACTGGCTTAGCTGCCCATGGTGATCAATCAGATCCCACCTTTTATTTTCCAAAGGAGCTGTCAAATATGAAAGGTGGAATCTGATTGGTTGCTATGGGCAACTAAGCCAGTTCTACTTTACAACAGTTTGATAAATGACCCCAGTAGTTTTTACAAGCACTTTTTTGCAAGAAAATAAATAAATATATGCCCCAGATGTTAGCTGAAAGTCTAGGGAAAATATGAAAAGCAGAACACACAAAAAAAAAATGCAACAGGTCGACACAATGGTGTTTTTTCAACCAATTCTCTACAGGAAAAAAAATCCTGAAAAAACTCCACAAAAAAAAAAAAACTATCAATAATACAAATGCGGCATGGAAGAAAATTCCAACTTTTTCAATGGTGCTTTTTTAGCAGTAAAAAAACTTTACAGCAAGTCTGTGTGTGTGACGGAAGCCTGACAGAGGTCTGAAAAGGAAATTACCGCACATTTCAGAAGCATGGATAGGACAGATAAGTAACATTCTCGTTGACTTTAAGGGCTCATGCACACAAATGTATTTTCTTTCCCTGTCTGTTCCGGGTCTGGAACCATTAATTTCAATGGGTGCACAAAAAACGGAAATGACTGCTTGTGCATTCCGTTTCCATATATCTGCATGGCCGTTCCGCAAAAAAAGATAGGACATGTCCTATTCTTGTCCATTTTGTGAAGAACGATATGAATTGTTACAATGGATCCGCAAAAAAAAAACTGATGCAATAAGGATGTCACACGGACCTCATCTATATTAGTTGTGGATCTGTTTTGCTGACCACAAAATACACACGGCAGTGTGCATGAGCCCTTGGTGTAAGGGCTCATGCACACAGTCATAGCCGTTTTTCCGGTCCCAAAACACGGATACTGGATAAATGGACAAGAATAGGACATGTTCCATTTTTTTTGTGGGGCTGCAGAATGGACATACGGATACGGACAGTATACATATTTTTTTAAGTAAATGCGCCTGCACCTGATCCGTATGCGGACAAAAAGCACAGTCATGTGCATGAGCCCTAAGTCTTGTCCAGTGCTATAATTTGGCTCAGTTTTGGTTATTGCTTTGCAAATGATGTTTGACCTGGCTAAAATCAGTTTATTGTAAAAGTGACAAGTCTTGTTATTGCTGTGTTCTGGGGAACCCCTCATCAAGACTCAACGACTCCTGAGAACCACTAGCTTGTGATGTCACTCCATTTGAATCGCCACCCAAGTCTACGTTCACATCTGCATCAGAGGCTCTATCACACACTCTGTTATAAAGTCCTGCTGCCCTATTCTGTCCACCAGAGGTCGCACTACGTTTTTTCCAGAAGAGTAAAAATACTCCTCTGACCATTTTTGAGTATGAAAGCTATGGTAATTTAAATACTTAATACATAGGCCTGCACTCACTCACATATGTGTTGGAGCCTCTGTTGCAGATTCTGTTGAAAGACCAGACAAAAAAGCTTCATATGCAGCACTTTTTTGTCTGGCAAAAAGACAGGACACTGAATGGATCCCATCATAGTTGGCCGAGTCTGTTCAGCTTCCTCCCTGTGGGGTGACAGGAGGAGGAGGGAGCAGGGTCACTAATGGGGTGACAGGAGGAGGAGGGAGCAGGGTCACTAGTGGGGTGACAGGAGAAGGGGGGAGCAGGGTTACTAGTGGGGTGACAGGAGAAGGGGGGAGCAGGGTTACTAGTGGGGTGACAGAAGGAGGGGGAGCAGGGTTACTAGTGGGGTGACAGGAGCAGGGGGAGCAGAGAAATGGGAGACTGGACGGAACCATGATTGGGGGAGGGGGGAATCACTTACTTGAAGACTGACAGGCCGTGCTTTTCACTGCCACAACACGGCCGGGGGGTTCACAGGCCCGGGGGAAGCTCTTCTCTCAGATCAGTCACGCGAGTCCGCGGCTCCTTAGCTCTCCAGCGGCCCTGTCATGTTTCCCGGGGTCCTTGGGCAGCACGCCCTGCTCTCCTTACTACAACTACCCCTAGGAGCTGGCCCCTCCTCCTTCCAGCTCCCGCCGGCTTCCGCTGCCCGATCTGACCTGTATCGCTCTGGCGCACCAATACCCAACCAATAACAAAGCTCCTTGCTGTAAGGAGCTTTGTTATTGGTCATTTCAGGAACAGGCAGATGAATGTGGGAGCAAAATCAGCTGAACAAGCGTCATAGAGGCTTGTATAGGCGTTATTGCGACCTCTGCTGTCCAATAAAATGCCAGGCTCACAGTAACCTGACAGAACATCCCATAACCAGCAGAACGGCGATATTTCATTTTTACGGGCACATTAGAGGGGTTCTCTGGACTTTTAATATTGATGACCTATCCTCAGGTCATTAATATCAGATGGGTGGGGGTCCGAAACCCACCACACCCGCCGATCAGCTGTATGAATGCAAGGCGCGCGCATGCCATCTCTCTTCTCTCTTCCTGCTCACTGCCGCTATGTCTATGGCGAGCAGGAACAGAGAGAGGAGATGGCACATGTGCGATTCCATACAGACAGTCCGTCAGTCAGGAAAGACATTTTCTTTCACTGTCACTAGGGATGAGCGAATCGACTTTGGATGAAACATCCGAAGTCGATTTGCATAAAACTTTGTTCTAATACTGTACGGAGCAGGAGCTCCGTACAGTATTAGAATGTATTGGCTCCAATGAGCTCAAATTATTGCTTCACGAAGTCTCGTGAGACTTCGCATAATAACTTCAGAAATTGATTTAGGCCTCATGCACACGACCGTTGTGTGCATCCGTGGCCGTTGTGCCGTTTTTTTTCGGGGACCCATTGACTTTCAATGCACCGTTTTGCAGCCGCATCCGTGTTTCCTGTCTGTCAAAAAAATATGACCTGTCCTATTTTTTTGACGGACAACGGTTCACGGACCCATTCAAGTCAATGGGTTCGTGAAAAAACACGGATGCACACAAGATTGGCATCCGCGTCAGTGGTCCGTGGCCGTAGGCTACTTTTACACAGACGGATCCGTCTGCATAAAAGCTTTTTCAGAGCTGAGTTTTCACTTCCTGAAAACTCCGATCCGACAGTACATTCTAACACAGAGGCGTTCCCATGGTGATGGGGATGCTTCAGGTTAGAATATACTAAAGAAGAAAAAAAGAACTGTGTACATGACTGCCCCCTGCTGCCAGGCGGTTGTGTGCATGAGGCCTTATACTGTAAAAAACAATTTCCCGAACTCAGGTTCGGTTCCAAGGTATCATTCTGCCTGTATTTTATTTAAGAAATTACAGGAATAAATTACTTTTATTAACAAACAAAAAAAAGAACCTGCAAAACTCAAAAAATGACCAAACCACTGATGTCAAATAAGGGCTCATTCACACAATTATACGTTCTCCGTGCCCATGATGTGGTCCACAATGCACGGGCACCAGCCGTGTGCACTCCTGGTGCAGATGTGGGTCCTTCGACTTGAATGGGTCCACAAAATACGACAAAAGATAGGACATGTCTTAGCTTTTTCGGTACAGAGTAACGGACCTGAAATCCCACGGAAGCGCTTCGTAGTGTTTCCCTGGGCTTCCGATCTGTCCTATCTTTGGTCATATCTTGCGGATCGCGGACCCATTCATGTGCGTTCTGGAAAACCCCTGCATTCCCATTCACATTTTCCTATTCCTCCTCATTCCTCTTGATTTAAAGAGGTTGTGCAAGAATGAATCGTTAATTTCTAACGATAATTTGTTTTCCCTTAGTCCTAACAGTGGCGCAGATGGGGGGTATTCTGCCCCTGTGGACTGGTTAGGACAGGTGGAAGTTTTAATGAACAAATAAAAAAAACACTGGCATGCACACGCCCTCCCTGCCCCCAATAAAGAGGGGCGTAGCCCTCATGCTATTGTGTAATAACAAGTAGACAAAAAAATAATAATAAACAAGGGGGGGAATTTGTGTGCCACTGTTAGGACTAAGGGAAAACAAATTATCGTTAGAAATTAACGATTCCCTTACGTCCTAACCAGTGGCACAGATGGGGATTTAGCAAGTAGAAACCCCCATGGGAGGGTCCTCATGCCTGGCGGAAGATAACACTGTCCGGCCAAATGAGGAATAACCATGTATTCTAGTATCCACTCTATAGTGTGAGATAAAAGTGGAGTGAGAACTCCAAGAAGCTGACTTACAGATCACATCCAATGGGATCGAGCTTCTCTCTGCAAAAGAAGTGGCCACTGCTCGAGTAGAGTGGGCCCTTACAAATTCAGGGGGCTCCGAGCCCTGAGACATATAAGACTCCCGAATTGCCTCTTTAATCCAGCGACTGATGGAGGGCTTAGAGGCTTTCCTCCCCTTATGGGTATCGGAAAAAAGGATAAGGAGGTTTTCATCCTTCCTAAATACCTTGGAGCGTTCCAGGTAAATCCTAAGACATCTCGCAATGTCGAGGGTATGGAGCCCTCTTTCCTCAGAGGAGGGGGATGGAGCCAATGTTGGTAGGGAGATCACCTGGTTAATATTGTCAAAGGCAGGCACCTTTGGGATGAAGGTAGGTAAAAATTTGAGGAGTACCCGATCCTGCAGGAACTTTGTATAAGGCTCAAAGGCAGAAAAAGCCTGGAGTTCCCCAACTCGCTTTGCAGAGGTAACAGCCAACAAGAAGGTGATCTTCCAGGTTAGGAACCTGAATCCCGCCTCCTCTAGGGGCTCAAAGGGGGGAGATGATAACCCCCTGAGCACGACCGATAAATCCCAAACAGGGATGGGTCTGATTACTGTAGGCTTTAATCTTGAGGCTCCCTTCAGGAATCTCTTGATAAGGGGGTCTTGAGAAACAGCTCTGTTGAGACAAGCAGAGATTGCTGAGATCTGCACTTTAAGGGTAGCGGGTGATAGCCCCCTGTCCAGACCGTCCTGTAGAAACTGTAGGATCATCGGGATGGAAGCTTCAGCGGATGTTTGCTGATGCCTAGAACACCAGGACGAAAAAATCTTCCAGATTCTGGAGTAGGCCTTGTTGGTAGCTTCTGATCTGGAGTGCTCCAGGGTTCTCAAGACCGACCCCGATAGCCCTTCTATCCTTGGAAGGGGCTGATCAACCTCCAGGCTGTCAGGTTGAACATTTGAGGAGACCTGGGTGCCCCCCGACACCAGTACTCTCTCTGGGGGAAGCCTCAGAAATTGACCCCGACTCATCTGTAGGAGTTGGGTAAACCAAGCTCTTTTCGGCCAGTATGGGATAATGGCGATAACTGACGCTTGGTCCTGCCTGATTTTCATCAAGACCCTTGGTATCAAGGAAATTGGAGGGAAGATGTAGGCCAGCCTGAACCTCCATGGGATTGACAGTGCATCTATTGCCATCGGGTTGTCCTCCCTGTAAAGGGAGCAATACCTCTCCACCTTGGTGCTGAACCTCGTTGCCATGAGATCGATCTCTGGCATGCCCCACCTGAGTGTTATCTCCTTGAAGACCTCTGGATGAAGTGACCATTCTCCGGTTGGAAGACCTCGGCTCAGGCGATCCGCAATCACATTGTGAACTCCGCGAATGTGAACGGCTGATAAGTGGGTGAGGTTCAGTTCTGCCCAATCCAAGATCACCCCTATCTCTCTCAGGAGACTTTGTGACCTCGTGCCTCCCTGCTTGTTGATATACAACACAGCGGTCATGCTGTCTGACTGTACCTTCACTGCCTTCCCTCGAATGATGGGAGCAAAATGAAAAAGAGCTAGCCTGATTGCTCTGATCTCCAGGAGATTCGATGACAATAACCTCTCCTGAGGTGTCCAAGTTCCCTGGACTGTCTTGTCCTGAAGATGCGCACCCCAGCCTACTAGGGATGCGTCTGAAGTAAGTATGATCCAAGAGGGCTGGATCAGGGACTTGCCGTCCATGAGGTGGGACCACCACCTCAGAGAGGATCGGACTTTGTAAGGCAGGGAGAGCACGGAATTGAGTCCTACCGGACTGTGATTCCACTTGGCTAATACTTCCGACTGGAGCAGACGTAGATGCCATAATGCCCAAGGCACCGCCTCTGCGGTTGAAGACATTAGTCCCAACATCCTCATCCACGTTCGAATCGTTACCTGTTTTGGTACAGAGAGGGAATGGGCTGTCTGTTGTACGGATTGCTTTCTTTCGGGAGTGAGATGAATCGTCATCCTGACTGAATCCACCATGAACCCCAGGAACCTTACTGAGGTGGCTGGTTGAAGTTGGGATTTGTCCCAATTGATTATCCATCCTAACTGATGTAGGAATGTAACAGCCTGTTGGATGTGTTGGGACAGGATCGCTTGGGAAGGAGCTCTGAGGAGCCAGTCGTCCAGGTATGGAACTATGCTCAAGCCTTGAAGTCTTAGTGCGGCCACCACAGAGACCACCACTTTGGTGAAAGTGTGTGGGGCTGAAGAAATCCCAAACGGGAGGGCCACAAACTGAAAATGCTTTAGGACCCCCCCGATGTTTACCGCGATCCTTAAGAATCTTCTGGACCCAGGATGGATGGGAATATGGAGATAAGCATCCTTGAGGTCCAAGGTTGCCAAGAAATCTCCCGGCATAAGAAGATTGGTCACTGACTGGATAGTTTCCATACGGAACTTCTTTTGTCTTATGAAACGGTTGAAGAACCTCAGATCTATAATCATTCTCCACCCTCCGGTACTCTTGGGTACCAGGAAAACTGGGGAGTAGATACCTGTTCCCCTCTCTTGGAGAGGAACCTCTTCTAAGGCCCCCTTCTGGAAGTATTCTAGTACGTAACTTTCTAGAATCTTCTGCTTGTTGCTGGGAAGAAGCCTTGTCTGGACAAATTTGTCCAGAGGCCGACTGCTCAAGTCTACCAGGTAGCCCTGAGAAATTACACGCAGGACCCAACTGTCCTGGATATGATCCTGCCAACAAGGTAGAAAATGTTGTAGGCGACCGCCTACGGGAATGTGGGGAGAAGGGAGCCCGAGATTTCCAGTCAGACCGGCTAAATACCAAGAGCCTCGAGGAGGCCCGCAATCAGAGCGCCGAGGACTTCTTGGGGGGTCTAGAACCCAGAGAGGATTTCCCTCCTCTACGGGAACCCCAATTCCTCTGGGGTCTGGGTTGCGGTTCCGCTCTGGAACCATACCCCTTGCCCCGACCACGAAAGGACTGCTGGGGAAGGGACTTGCCCTTCTTGTCCGACAGCCCCTCCATTATTTGGTCCAGCTCTGCACCAAAAAGTTTGCCGGGTTCGTACGCCATGGCACAAAGATTGTGCTTTGAGGTCGTATCGGCCTTCCAGGGTTTCAACCAAAGCGGACGCCTGCCCGCGGTTGAAAGGGCCATAGACGTAGATGCCAGCTTCAGTTGTTGTGGAACTGCGTCGCACAAGTAATCAATGGCAAGGCTGGCCGTCTTGCATGAGGCCAGAATGTCGTCCCTAGAGACCCCATGGTCCAGGTCAGACTCAATTTGGGAGAACCTTGTTTTCAGAAAATTCGCCACTTCGGACGACGCAATCGCGACTGAGGCGGAGGCGGAGGAATAGGCGCGCCTAAGGGCGCAGTCCGCCTTCCGGTCCATCGGATCCAACAAACTTGACCCGTCGTCTGAAGGGATCAGGGTCCTCCTGGATAATTTTGCAATTGCCATGTCCACCTTCGGGACAGGCCCCCAGGAAGATACCTGATCCTCCCTGACCGGGAACACGGCCTTGAACCTTTTGGTCAACACTGGACCCTTTTCTGGCTTTCTCCACTCTGTTTTCATCAGAGATAGGAGAGAATCATCCGCTTTAAAGGCCCTAGGCCCCCTAGAGGCAGAGGATGAGGCTTCCCCCGGGTCAACGTCCTGGTCCCCCGACCGGACGGACTTTAGTAGCCGCTGGGCCTTCTCCAGCGGGAAAAAATAGGAAAATCCATCCTCCTCGTCCGAGGAGGAGGCGGAACCTTCCCTCGCCTCCTGACCCCCCGAGACCTCCATCGCACGATGGGGGGAGGAGGGACGATGACGCTTGGCGACCAGGGCATTCTTCAATTCCTGGATGGAGGCGTTGACCTGGGTCATGTTGGACTCCATGTATCCCTTCACCCAATCAACCACGTCGTGGACAGATGGCTCCAACTGGGGGATTGACTTGGCCCTACAGGGTGGGCAGCGGGAGAAGTCGTAAGAGTCCTCCAGGACAATCTGGCAGTCATGGCACTGCAGATGACGCCTCTTGCCCGCGGATTTCCTGCCGGGGTCTCGCTCTCCGTCACCGGTCGACGACATGGCTGAAAATTAAAGAAACATGAATTTAGCAAAATTCAAGGAAACAAAGCTTAATCGCAAGTTTCAGGATCTTTACCCAGAAGATCCTAACAAGCTTTTTTATAGAAATAACGATTTTCAGCACAGAGGTAGCAAGACTCTCTAGCACCAAACACCAAACCACACTCAAGGTTGACAGCAAGCTGCGCTCCAGGAGACTGAACTTGGAGCTTCACCAAGTTTAAATAGGTCGTTTTGGCGCCAAAAAGAAAGTCCCGCCCACAAAGGGGGCGGGGTAATCTTAAGGTTTATAACTTGGTCTACAATGACCAAAATATAACTATGTGCCCCAGAGAGGGAACCTAAACATTCAAAAGGGCCCCCCACGGCCCTAAATAATCAAAAAGAACAATCCCGGCAGCGCAGCAGCGCTCCGGAGACAGACCCGGAAGTGACGTCACCCGACGTCACTTCCGCAAGATGGCGGCGCCCAGCAGAACATGCGGACGCCGCTACCGCCGCTCCAGCAGCTCCCGCTCCTGCCCCGGCCACACCACCTGGCAAAGAGGTAAGCCCAAGCGTGATAGGGCTCAGTGCAGGAGCGGAAACTTAGCCAAGGCCCGAGACACGTCCTCCGGCCGCATAGAAGGAGCGGCTTAGTTCCCAAAGGGAACAAAAATATCAAAAAAGGGGAAAATAATACACTCTCCCCCCCGAGGGGGGGGGGGGGGAGTGCACCACCCGTCCCGTCCTGTCCGCAGGATAGAAAAAAACACAACTGCATGAGGGCTACGCCCCTCTTTATTGGGGGCAGGGAGGGCGTGTACATGCCAGTGTTTTTTTTTTTTCATTAAACTTCCACCTGTCCTAACCAGTCCACAGGGGCAGAATACCCCATCTGTGCCACTGGTTAGGACGTAAGGGAAAAACACAATAGCATGAGGGCTACGCCCCTCTTTATTGGGGGCAGGGAGGGCGTGTGCATGCCAGTGTTTTTTTTATTTGTTCATTAAAACTTCCACCTGTCCTAACCAGTCCACAGGGGCAGAATACCCCCCATCTGTGCCACTGGTTAGGACGTAAGGGAAAGGGTGGGTTTAGCAAACACCCGCTCAATTCTTGGACAACCCCTTTAAGGCACATACCGGTACACTATAAACCAATAGACGTCTATGAGCTACTTTATATAAATATTTTTATAAAGAAACTAAAAATACTAAAACTTATCAGAAAAACTACAAAAATCTTTCAGAAACCTAACTCACAGGAAATCTCATACACCTCTTAATTTACATCCCCCAATCATCTTCTCAGCGCGCACTTTTCATGACGCGCATTGTGAAAGTGAGGCTTGACACGCGCATGCAGCCAATCCGCAGACGCAGTTATGGACCCCGCCCACTGAATGGAAACTTTCCGCCTACACCCAATCAGCGTTGTCTCTATCTCTAGGAGTGTTTTTGTCGAGGACCTTAGCCGCGCACTCTCATTGGCTGTCCGCGTAAGCCAGGTTGGGGTTTTCGCGCATGCGTCCTTGTGTTCTCCGGAGAGATCTGGGTGATTGTGTTCTCGGTAACGATCTGAGCTGTCCGCCACCATGTCCTTGCACGGGAAACGGAAGGAAATCTACAAGTACGAGGCGCCATGGACCGTGTACGCCATGAACTGGAGTGTGAGGCCGGACAAAAGGTTCCGCTTGGCTCTGGGGAGTTTTGTGGAGGAGTATAACAATAAGGTGAGCAGTATGGGCTCCGGTGTGGCCCCCCAGTAATGCAGTGTCCACAGCTGGGACCCGGTGCAGAGCTGCTATGGCTGCCCGTCCTATGTCTGTATATTGTGCCAGCCCTAGAGGAGGGGGCCACTGTGCCATAGGCTGGCAGGGAATTGTTTGACGCCTTTGGAAATCTTTGTCTATTTGCTAATATGACGCCCGACAAGTCATGAAACAAAAGTTGTCAGTTTAAAGGAGTCTCCCGCATCAAAGATTGATGTTAGAGACTTGTCATCAGCATCCGATTGGTGGAGGTCTGACTGAAGGGGCCCTTACAGAGATGGCCTGTGGCCCTTTTGCAGTGATGTAACGGAGGCCCCTCCACCCATGAGACGTGGAGGGTATAGGAGCTCCCCGATGCTCAAGGGCGGGTTCTCCCCGACCCAACATGGCAGACGCTTAAAGGGGTTGTCTCACGTCAGCAAGTGGCGTTTATCACGTAGAGAAAGATAATACAAGGCACTTACTAATGTATTGTTATTGCCCATATTGCTTTCTTTGCTGGCTGGATCCATTTTTCCATCACATTATACACTGCTTGTTTCCATGGTTACGACCACTGCAATCCAGCAGCGGTGGTCCTGCTTGCACTGTCCCAGCCACCAGAGAGGGTGGGGAAATAAAATGGCCGCCGTCCTATCAGTACACTCAAAACCTGTCCTAATCACACAACAGGACAAGTTACTTCACAACACTGAGCTAAAGAGCTGCCTCATCCTCTCTGCTCTGCTTGTCAGGAATTATGATCCTAAATACAGCTTAAAGGGGTTCTCCGGGCTTACATTTTTTATTTTTTTTTGCTATTACAAGCTAACCTGTGGAGGAATGATTATTGCTCACATACTTACCTTCAAGAGTGCAGCCGTTGCTGAGATCTTCCTCCCGGTCACGTGGTCCCTCCAGATGGCTTTTCAGTGTTTTTTTCCGGACGAAGTGCGTCTTCTTCTCTTCCTTTCTCCAGCAGGAGACGGATCGTCATGAGTGACGTCGCCACCTCCTGCTGGAGAAAGTGCCGACCGGCAGTCTTCACAGCGCACTAGGCTGAATGTGCAGCACCGCCGGCCGCTCTCTGTATCGTACAGGCTTCTATGTGAAGCCTGTACTGACCCCTGCACAGCGCAATGTAAGGACTTTGCAGGAGTGACAGCATAGTGATCAGCCACAGAGGCTGATCGCTATGCTGTGCATGTCACAGGGGGCGCTGGATGGCACAAGTTGGGCGCTGGATGGCACAAGTTGGGCGCTGGATGGCACAAGTGGGGTTATGGGGGGGCGCGGCGGACGTCACTGTTATGGGGGGGGCGCGGCGGACGTCACTGTTATGGGCACTGATTATAAGTGATAGGGCTCGTACACAGAACCGTATCTGTTTTGCGGTCTGCAAGTCGCGGATCCACTAAATAAGGTTACTGTCCGTGTGCGATTCACATTTTTTCACAGTCCCATTGAGTTCTATGGGTTTTAGATCTGCATTATGAGGACCAGAATAGGACATGTTCCATCTTTCACAGAACTGACATTCGTATGTGGAAAGCACATGGACGTCATCAGTGTGTTTTTTACATCTGTATGTCAGTTCCAGTAAAGACAGAACATGTCCTATTCTGGTCTTCAAAATGAGGACCTTAAATCCATAGAACTCAATGGGACTGCAAAATGTATACAGTCGTGTGCATAAGGGCTGTTTCACACGAGCGAGTCCATTGCGGGAATCACGCTCCGGGTGTGAGTGTGATCCTCCGCTCTGGACTTGCAGGAGCGCAGGGCATTATCATGATGTATAATGCTATGTGTCTCTGCTTGACCTTATTTCTACAGAATCATACTGACAGCTTTATGTCACTATGATTCTGTGGAGAAAAGGCCAAGCAGAGACACATCGCATTATAAATCATGATAATGCCGTGCGCTCCTGCAAGTCCAGAGCGGAGGATCACACTCACACCCGGAGCGCGATTCCCGCAATGGACTCGCTCGTGTAAGGCTGGGTTCACACCTGAGCGTTTTACAGCGCATTCCTACGCGCTGTAAAACGCTCAACAAGGAGAAACCAATGCTTCCCTATGGGAATGGTTCACACCTGGGCGTTTTACAGAGCGTGTGATCGCGCTGTAAAACGCCCGACGCTCAAAAAAGTACATGAGCTTCTTTGGGGCGTTTTGACGTGCGTTCCCGTACATAGACTTTCGGAAACGCGCGACAATGGGCGTTCGCTTGTCTCTGTATGCGCGATTGTAAACGCCGGTACAATCGCGCATACAGAGCGCTCCTTTCGGAACGCTCAGGTGGGAACCCAGTGTAAAACAGCACTAAGGGTTTAGATACACAGCTCAGCAGGCTGTGTCATACAAAATGGGATTAGATACACCACTCAGCAGGCTGTGTCATACAAAATGGGATTAGCTATACACTTCAGCAGGCAGTATCATAGAAGATGGGATTAGATACACAGCTCAGCAGGCAGTATCATAGAAGATGGGATTAGATACACAGCTCAGCAGACAGTATCGCACACAACAGGATGTGTATCAGGCACACATACAGGATAGGATTAGATACAGATGTGATTGGATACGCTTGCTGATTCCAGCTGTTTATCACCCTCTGGAGTTAGTGAGGTTAGAGTCTGTGGACAGCGAGTGATGGGATTAGATACACAGCTCAGCAGGCTGTATCACACAGGATAGGATTAGATTCACATGTGAGGGAAGAGCCTGCAGACGGTCAGTGATGGGATTAGATACACAGCTCAGCAGGCAGTATCATAGAAGATGGGATTAGATACACAGCTCAGCAGACAGTATCGCACACAACAGGATGTGTATCAGGCACACATACAGGATAGGATTAGATACAGATGTGATTGGATACGCTTGCTGATTCCAGCTGTTTATCACCCTCTGGAGTTAGTGAGGTTAGAGTCTGTGGACAGCGAGTGATGGGATTAGATACACAGCTCAGCAGGCTGTATCACACAGGATAGGATTAGATTCACATGTGAGGGAAGAGCCTGCAGACGGTCAGTGATGGGATTAGATACACAGCTCAGCAGGCTGTATCACACAGGATAGGATTAGATTCACATGTGAGGGAAGAGCCTGCAGACGGTCAGTGATGGGATTAGATACACAGCTCAGCAGGCTGTATCACACAGGATAGGATTAGATTCACATGTGAGGGAAGAGCCTGCAGACGGTCAGTGATGGGATTAGATACACAGCTCAGCAGGCTGTATCACACAGGATAGGATTAGATTCACATGTGAGGGAAGAGCCTGCAGACGGTCAGTGATGGGATTAGATACACAGCTCAGCAGGCTGTATCACACAGGATAGGATTAGATGCACATGTCGGGGCAGAGCCTGTGGACAGTTAGTAATGGGATATAGATACTGAGTGAGAAGTAGATTCCTGTCTGGGTGTAGAAAGACACAGGAGTTATAGATGGAGTAGCTGCTGCAGGCAGAGCAGTGGGGGCGTGGCCAGCCTGTGACTCATCTCTGTGCAGTGCAGCCAGGATTGTGTAGCAATAAAGTTATGTATTCAACAAAACAAGAAGGGGAGAAAGTAAACAGATCTGCCAGGATAATGTGATGTCTTCCAGGGGGGCAGGAAAGCTCAGACAGAGAAAAACGGGTATTGGGGGCATATGTGTGGATGGTGAGGGGTGTTATGAGCACATGACGTTTTGAATTCAGTTTGTGAGATCCGTTTCAGGGATCTCACAAACGGTTCAAATGGATCAGTTTAGCCCCAATGCATTCTGAATGGATAAGGATCTGCTCAGAATGCATCCGTTTGCCTCCGTTCAGTCTCCATTCCGCTCTGGAGACGGACACCAAAACGCTGCTTGCAGCGCATCCGTTCTGACTTACAATGTAAGTCAATGGGAGCGGATCCGTTTTCACTGACACAATATGGTGCAATTGAAAACGGATCCGTCCCCCGTTAACTTTCAATGTAAGTCAGGACGGATCCGTTTTGACTTAGACTTTTTTTGGACAGAATAATGCAAACGGCCAGAATAATACAAGCGTTTGCATTATAGGTGCGGATCCGTCTGTGCAGATACCAGACGGATCCGCACCTAACGCAGGGGTGAAAGTAGGCTAGAAAGAATTTTGATTTTGGGACCGGACAACTTCTTTAAAGGGGTTCTGCACTTTCATTTAAATGATGATCTATCCTGTATTGGTGGGGGTCCCGGGTGTCGGACCCTGCCGATCAGAAGCTGATGATCTATCCAGAGGATAGATCATCAGTTAAATGAGTGCAGAACCCCTTTAATATGATCTTCAGCTGAATCTCTGTAGGAATGGAGTTCATGAGGAGACATGAAGTACAGAGAAGAGGGGATGTGACTAATGGGCAGCAGCACTTGTATGTAGTCTCCATCACCACAGCCCCACGTTACCACAGTCCTCTCTGTACTTCATGTCTCCTCATCACCTCCATTCCCACAGAGATTCAGCTGACGATCTTATCTGTAGTCAGGATCATAATCTCTGACAAGTAGAGCAGAGAGGAGGATGAGGCAGCTCTTTAGCTCAGTGTTGTGAAGTAACTTGTTCTGCTGTGGTATTAGGACAGGTTTTGTGTGCACTAATAGGACAGCATTTTGTTTCATCTGATCTGAAACAACGAGCCATTATAACTAATGAAAGGTATTTGGGATTGTATTTATAATAAAGTAATATTTAAGTATATGTATTTTTAAGACCCAACCAGAGCAATTGTCTGGGGGGCTTTTAGCATCTTGATATGCATAAAGGCCTCATCCGTGTCTGTATTTCGGTCCACCAAAAAAAAAAAATACGGACACCTTCCGTGTGTATTTCACATTTTCTTTTTCGCTCCTGTTACTAGAAATGACTATTCTTGAACGAGAACAGGACATGTTCTATAATTTGTGAAACAGACACATGTATGTGCACATCTGTTGTTGTTTTTTTTTTTTTTTTTTGTTGATAATATTGGCAGTGTGTCCCTAACAGCCAGACTCACTATTGTTACATAGGAGCGTTCGTTCATATGGCAGTATATTTTACTAACCTATGGAATACTACTCTGAGATGTGTCACTGTACGTAGCCTATTTCTCCATACAGGTGCAGCTGGTCGGCCTGGATGAGGAGAGCTCCGAGTTTATCTGCAGAAACACCTTTGACCATCCGTATCCCACCACAAAGCTCATGTGGATTCCTGACACCAAAGGAGTATATCCCGACCTGCTGGCTACAAGCGGGGACTATCTGCGTGTCTGGAGGGTATGTGTGTACATCTCACAGGCCATCGGAGTTTCTGTTACTTGTCGTGATAGGGTCCACTTGAGCTGTTCTGGTTTATTCTGCAGGTTGGAGAGACGGAGACCCGCTTGGAGTGTTTGCTGAACAATAACAAGAACTCAGACTTCTGCGCACCTCTCACATCTTTTGATTGGAACGAAGTAGATCCCAATTTACTTGGTGAGTGTTCTGAATGTGCACCTTGCTGTGTCAAAGAGGTTCCTGTTGTGAACCCTGGTTTTGGTGTGAAAGGCGCCTTCCTGCCACTTTAACATTGACAGGAAAAAAACTTTTGTGTATCCTGAAGACGTCTCTCATTGCTCCTAGGAACTTCCAGCATTGACACAACATGTACCATCTGGGGTCTGGAGACTGGGCAAGTTCTTGGCCGAGTCAACCTAGTGTCTGGTCATGTGAAAACACAGCTTATTGCTCACGACAAAGAGGTGAGACCTGCTTGCTGTTCTGGTAGAGATGCTGCAGATAGCACAGGTGGGACTGGCCAGCTGTGTAGTATATAATGTGTACATGCATGAAACCAGTAGGCGGTGGGAATTCTTCCCATGCTGTGGTGCAGCTGAAGGAGGCACCCACTGAGATTGAACTAGTGGGCAGATATCAATGTTTTGGCCACCTGTTTCAAGGTGTTGTGCGACCAAAATGTTAAATTAATTACAGGCAGGGGATGTGTAAGGAAAAAAATATAAAAGCAACCGTCACTCACCTGTGAATGTTCCGCCATTCCAGTGTTATGGCTTCTGTCCACATCAAACCAGAAGTAATAATGTTTTGTTCCCACTCTTGCCCTGTCAGATAACCCGTTTGTGCAAGAATTGGAGGGGGGGGGGGGTTGGCCTGGTTTGACGTTGCCGCAGCCAACCCCTTTGCTACCTCCACCGCAGCGGACGCCATAGCCACAGGGCTTCTGCAGTTTCAAACAACCATGTGGCTGATTGCATTAGGGTTGTTGCAATACTAAAATTTTGATTCTATTTCGATACCATAAAAAAGTATTGCGATACTCGATACCATTCGATACCACGTGAAAGAAATAAAATACCCAAAAAACACATGCATTCCGCATTTAAAAAAAATGGCGAATCGCAAATTATTTTTTTTCTGTTCTGGCGTTTACCGCATAGGAGATTTTTATTTTTTTCTATTTTAATAGTTTGGACTTTTCGGACGTGGCGATATGTAATATGTTTATTTATTGTTTTATATATTTTATATGTAAAATTGGGAAAGGAGGTGATTTATAGGTAATATTTTGGTGGTTTACTTTTTATTTAATAACTATTTCCCCCCTTAGGGGCTAGAACCTGGGATCTTTTAATCCCTTGTCTATTCACCCTAGTAGAGCTCTATTACGGTGAATAGGACTTCACACTCTCCCTGCTGCCCTGTGCATAGTACACACAGCAGCAGGGAGATTACCATGGAAGCCAGGGCTTCAGTAGCGTCCTGTCTGCCATGGTAACCAATTGGAGCCCCAGGATTACACTGCTTGGGCTCTGATCAGACGCTGCCACTGCCACCAATGAAGGAGGGGAGGGGCCCCTGTGGCCACTGCCACTAATGATTTTAATATTGGGAGGGGGGGCACACTGCGCCACCAATGACAATTAACCTTTAACACAGAAAGCGGGTGTCGGCAGCAGATCAGCGGCAGTTAACCCCTCAGGTGCTGCTCCCTGTCAGAGGTCGGGTGCCGGCTATGTTATTCTGCCGCACCCGCCTCCTGTATTAAAGGTTAAAGAGGACCTTTCATGGGTCCAAACATTGTAAACTAACTATCAGGATATGTAGAGCGGTGCCCAGGGATCTCACTGCACTTATTATTCCTGGGCGCCTCAACGTTCGCCCGCTGTGGCCCAGGTATATTCTCCAGCTCTGTATGCTAATTGCTAGCATCGGAGCAATGGGGAGGAGACTAGCCTTTTTCTCAATGGGCGTCTCCTTCTCCCTGGCTGTAGCGCTGTCCAATCAAAGCGCAGCGCGTCACAGCCAGGGAGAAAAAAAACTCAGTCTCCCTGGCTCTACGCTTTAATTGGACAGCGCTACAGCCATATCCTGATAGTTAGTTTACAATGTTTGAACCTGTTAAAGTATCTCTACTATCATTGGTGGTGCAGTGCGCCCGCCCCTCTCTTCTTATTGGCAGCGGCGGCTACAGGGAGGGAGGGAGAGAGCGACGACTCCTCCCCTGTGCTGCTAAGGGAACCTGAGCACGCTCTGATGCTAGGCTGTGCAGTAGGGCAGCCTAGTATCGATTAATATTAAATCCCGGTATCGATACGATACCGGGACAAAAGTATCTATTTCGATACCCACAACAACCCTAGATTGCATACATTTCACCCCTCAGATGCCGTGGTGAAATGTTACCACGGCATCTGAGCAGTCCGGAAGCGGGAGCCGCTCGCTCCTGTAACAGAGTTCACAAGAGCCTTCACACATCTCCGTACACATAAGTACAAAAAAGTTATGGAGGACAGAATATGGTGATTAAAAACAATATATATTTTTTCAAGGTTTTAATTTTTTTTTCGGTATTAACCACTTTCACATCCGGGCCATTTACCCCCTTCCTGACAGAGCCTAATTTTGCTAATCTGACGTGTCACTGTATATAATAATACACACTTTTACTTATCCACGCCATTCAGAGATTGTTTTCTCGTGACACATTGTACTTCATGACAGTGGTAAATTTGAGCCAATATATTTAACCTTTATTTATAAAAGAATCCAACATTTTCCATTATTTATTTTTTTAATTCTCAATTTATTTTTTTATTTTTTACAACTTTCATCTGACAGTGTAGATCATGTGCTATTTTTATAGAGCAATGATATCAAATATGTCTACTTTGTTTTTTCAGTTTTACATAATAAAGCATTTTTGAAAAAAAAATTGTTTTTGTGGCTCCATTTTCTGAACACCATATTTTGTTTTTTTTATGCCGATAGTCATGTGCAGGGGCTCGTTCTTTGCTGGAAGAGTTGACGTTTTTATTGGTACCATATTTGGGTACATATGATTCATTATTACACTTTATGGGGCAAGGTGACCCAAAAATTGGTTGTTTTAGCACAGTTTTTATTTATTTTTACAGCGTTCACCTGAGGGATTAGGTCATGTGACATTTTTATAGAGCAGATCGTTATGGACATGGCAATACCGAATATGTATACTTTTCCTTATTTAAGTTTTACACAATAATAGCATTTTTTCAAACCAAACAAAATCTCCATAGTCTGAGAACCATAGCTTTTTTTATTTTTTGACCAATTGTCTTAGGTAGGATCTCATTTTTGCATGATGAGGTGACTGTTTGATTGGTACTATTTTGGGGGTCAGGCGCCTTTCTGATCACTTGCTGTTGCACTTTGTGATGTTAGGTGACAAAAAATGGCTTCTTTGGCACTGTTTTTATTTTTTTTACGGTGCTCACCTCAGGGGTTAGGTCATGTGATTATTTTTATAGAGCATAGAGCTGGTTGTTACGGACGCGGCGATGCCTAATATCTATACTTTTTCTTATTTATTGAAGTTTTACACAATAATAGCATTTTTGAAACAAAATTTATTTTTATGTCTCCATGTTCTGAGAGCTTTAGTTGTTGTTTTTTGTTGTTTTTTGAGCAATTTTTATTTTCTAGCGCTCATTTTTTGCGGGATGAGGTGACTGTTTTATTGGTACCATTTTGTGGGACATACACCTTTTTGATCACTTGGAGTTGCACTTTTGTGATGTAAGGTTACAAAAATAGCTTTTTATCATTTTTATTTTTTTTTTATGGTGTTTATCGGACAAGGTGGATCATGTGATATATTTATAGAGCCGGTCGTTATGGACGCGGCAATAATAAATATGTCTTATTTATTTTTTCTATTATAAAAATAAAATGTGATTACTTAATTGGGGAACTTTTTTTTTTTTTTTTTTTACATGTGAAACCTTTTTTTTATTTTTATTTTTAATTTTTTGAAAACACTTTATTTTTATTTTTTTATTTTACTCTTTACGTCCCCCATAACTATTGATTTCTCCTGGAACTGGGGCTGACATAGTAGTCCCAGTTACAGGGGAAATACACCCCCAGAGAGTCTGTACAGCAGTATACAGCACTGTACAACCTCAGTGCAGGGCTGATCAAGGTCTATGGAACACACAGCTCCTGCACACTCCTGGCCCCCGGTGGTCACATGACCACCAGGACTGGGCAGGAAGCGCATATCGCTACCTTATCTGTATACCCAGCGCTCGTTGTGCGCTGTGTATACAGCGATCTAGAAGGCAGGGGCACCTGGGAACTGTCCCTGCCTTCTCACTGGTGGCTGTGGCGGAGACTGCTAGCACTGACTGGTGGCTGTGGCGGAGACTGCAGGCTGCGGCTGGTGGCTGAGACTGCTGGCACTGACTGGTGGCTGTGGCGGAGACTGCTGACTGGTGGCTGTGGTGGAGACTGCTGGCACTGACTGGTGGCTGAGGCTGCGGCTGGTGGCTGAGACTGCTGGCACTGACTGGTGGCTGAGGCTGCAGCTGGTGGCTGAGACTGCTGGCACTGACTGGTGGCTGAGGCTGCAGCTGGTGGCTGAGACTGCTGGCACTGACTGGTGGCTGTGGCGGAGGCTGCGGCTGGTGGCTGAGACTGCTGGCACTGACTGGTGGCTGTGGCGGAGGCTGCGGCTGGTGGCTGAGACTGCTGGCACTGACTGGTGGCTGTGGCGGAGACTGCAGGCTGCGGCTGGTGGCTGAGACTGCTGGCACTGACTGGCTGTGGCGGAGACTGCAGGCTGCGGCTGGTGGCTGAGACTGCTGGCACTGACTGGTGGCTGTGGCGGAGACTGCAGGCTGCGGCTGGTGGCTGAGACTGCTGGCACTGACTGGTGGCTGTGGCGGAGACTGCTGGCTGCGGCTGGTGGCTGAGACTGCTGGCACTGACTGGTGGCTGTGGCTGAGACTGCAGGCTGCGGCTGGTGGCTGAGACTGCTGGCACTGACTGGTGGCTGTGGCGGAGACTGCAGGCTGCGGCTGGTGGCTGAGACTGCTGGCACTGACTGGTGGCTGTGGCGGAGACTGCTGGCACTGACTGGTGACTGTGGCTGGTGGCACTGACTGATGGTTGCCACTGACTGGTGGCTGACACTGCTGGCACTGTGACTGGTGGCTGTACGACTGGCACTGACTGCTGGTGCTGAGACTGCTGGTAGGTCAGACTGCTGACAGGGGCTCCTCTCTATATGGCTGATAGTGCTGGGACTGACGAACAGAAATGGCGGCTGGGACTGACTAACAGAAATGGTGGTCCTCTGACCTGCTTGCAGGCGCACAGGTGTGGATGGTGCAGGCGGCATTTGGAGCGCCGTGTCCTGATTGGTCGGCGTGCTGGTGTGAGCGGTGCAGGGGGCGTGTTACTTTTTGGGTTATTCCTGCAGTATAGAAATCTTTTGCTACAGGTAGTTGTGCATTTTGTGTGTGTGTGTGTGTGTGTCTGTGTGTATGTATTAATATATTTGTGATCGGGTCGACTATCAGAGTGTGATACCTAACACTTAGCAGTGGAGATGTGGTGGAACTGCTTACGGAAGGATAGCCTAAAGGGGGCCACCCTAGGATAGAGGACATGAGGGCTATGGGTGGGAGGGTGCGTCGACCTCGTAGATCACGTAGGTAAGGAGAGCGCTACCCCCCACCTTAAGTAGGCCGTGCAAGAGCCTCCCCTCACACAAATGTGGCGTCTACCGCGCCTATACTTGTGATCGGGTCGGCTAACAGTGGAGATGTGGCAGAACTGCTTACGGAAGGATAGCCTAAAGGGGCCAAAAAGGAAACCCTAGACACAAGTGGAGCAAATAGAAATCATGTTATACACAATTACAACAACAGTTTCTGAAAAGCGACAGACATTTCTATGAGCGGATTGGGAATATACCTGGTATAACAGCCGGTGTATAGTTCTTTGACGCAGCCGATGCTGCGCCTATTCTGAAAGAATGCCCGGTGATTGACCATGGATTTACCCTTAAGTTGGATAACAGAATCCATACATGCTTCAAGAAAACTTGAATACTAAGAGGAGCGAAGCCGTGTGCTAATGGTAGTGAATGTACTGTGGCATGTTTGATGGTGTCTAACCAACCGTGTAGAACTGCTACTGGGCACCAAGAATTCCCAGTGGGAAAATATTTTTACTTGTAGGATTTCCTCCGGCCAAGCGGTTTTGGAATGGCGTAAAGAAAGTGAGAAATAAGAACCATCCCAGGTGAGATGTTTCTTCTGTAGGAAATCTGGTGAAGAACCTGAGCATGTAAACTCGCCTGGACGGAGGAAACCATAAAAACTCAAATATATCGCTGTCTTAATTAGTAGGCTGGTGTAGTGCCCAAAAGGCTCATTATTCAACATGAGACAGAGATTTAAACATCTCCCCTGTGACAGGCTTTTGCAACGTTTTTTGTTTAACCGTCGTACACTGTATACCCTTCAAGACTGCTTTAATGGAGTGAGCTAAAAATGACGGTCTGTCAGGGTGGACTATATACCAGAAATATTGGATACCGGTTAAATATAATTTGACCGTGCAATAGGATAGTTTGAGTTTTATGGCAATATGCGATGAATGCTAAAATGTATGAAACATGATCTAGCTCAGATTGCGGAAACAATCGTTGGAATCTGATAAAGTGCGCCCGGGCAGTATTGTAATTCCTCAGTGTATTTTTAGACCATGACTGATTAATGAGTGACCTAGCAATTTCCAAGTGTTGCCTCAATCCATGTAGAGGAGGCTGTGAGTTGGCGTTTAAGTAGGGAATGGATCTGCGTCCGGAGAAGCCTGGAAGAAAGACTGCACGTGAAGTCTGGACAATGCATCTGCGGCCAAATTTGCCTTCCCGGAAATGTGCACGTCTTCATAATGAAAATGATGTTGTAATGCCAACCACATGAAGCGTCTCAAAAACTACATAATTTCCCCGGATGCTGATCTACCTTTGTTTACCAGACCCCCACGGAAGTATTGTCTGAAATAAACAACACTGTTTGGTTTGCCCAAAGACTACCCCAGGCCTGAGCTGATGCAACTATGGGCTAAATCTCAAAGGGGGGTTGCGGATTTCGAAAACCCTGGGATTCTAGTTACTTCAGGCGGCCAACGACTTGCCATCCAGTGTTTTACCATATATTGCTGCGAACCCCACAGATGAAGAGGCATCTGTGTGTATGACCTGGGAGTCATTGGAGACCGCAGGTATAAATAACTACACTCCATTCCAGTGCATCAAAAACTGATCCCACATTATGAGATCAGCCATGGCTTGGTGATCGAGCTGAATCAAAGCCTCTTGATCTGTAGCAGAAGGCAACAACCGAAGGAGCCTAGAAATGAATGATCTTCCTTGAGGGATTATCCTCATTGCGAAATTTAACATCCCTAAGAGGCTCTGTAGTTCCACTTTAGAAGTTACTCCCCCCTGAATCAGCCTGTGCACCGAATCTCTGATTCTTGACAACTTATCCTCGGGCATACTGGCCTGTAAAGTAGCTGTGTCTAATTGGATGGCTAAAAAGGTTAGCCTGGTGCCTGGCCCATCAGTTTTATTATCTGCTACTGGTACCCTGAGATTCCTGAAAACCTGAGTCAATGTGTTCAGGTCACGAGGGGACTGAGAAGGAGGTTCAATCAGTAAAAAATCGTCCAGATAATGTATGACGTGGTATGCGTTAAATTTGTTCTCCAAGATCCAATGCAGGCACTTGGCAAATTGATCAAATAGCCACGGACTAGATCTAGAACCAAACGTTAATTTGTTAGCGAAATAATAAGATCCATCCCATTTGATCCCATGCCACTGCCACAACTGAGGTAGTATGGGGAAGAGTTTAAAGGCGTCAGTAATATCCGCTTTGGAGAGCCATGCCTGTTTGCCCAAAGACAGAATGACCTTGATAGCTTCATCTATGGAGGAATATTTCATCATGAATTCTTCGGCTGGAATGAGTGAGTTGAGACTGGGTGTGAGTGAAGAATGTGGAGCTGACAAATCATAAATGTGTTGTTTTTTATTAGAAAATTTCCCGGAGACCGCCCCTATGGGATTGATCCTAAAAGACTCAAACGGGGGTTTGAAAAAATGGCTCTATCAGGTAAGCCTTCCCTAGTTCGGACTGGATCCGTTGAGAAACTACCTCTGGGTCCCTCATGGCTGATTGTAAGTTTTTGCATTCAAAAGGTGCCTAAGGGTAAGGCAACCTGACCTGTATGGAAACCTGATGAAAACCCAGATATAATAAACCTAACCCGTTCTGGATGACTCGTCATATAATCAGCAAGTGTGTCTATGCTAACCACGCCTAGTCATGTGGAACTGTGACCTTTTTGTGGGCATGTGACCCGGGGGTGTGCCCTGAAACAATTGGCGCATAGGTGCAATAGCCTGCACTGACTATAGAAGCAACCCCCTGCATTAAAATTATTGCAGATTTGCGACTTTCCTAAATATTTAATGGACCGACCTAACTTATCCACCCCAGAGAGTCTTTGACAAAAATGGATTCAGGGAGCTCTTAGGAATGGGATTATCTGCCCATCTGTGTTGGTATTTGAACACCATTATGATGAATGTTAATAGGAACCACCGTTAATACATGCAGGTGCTTTTAGCCCGGCGAAGTGCCGACAGAATAACTCGGTATCAATAACCGCCCAATCAACTGTATGCTGGAATTGGGCTAATAATGCTGCAGCTTTGGCTGAGAATGAGTGGTGGTACTCATAGAAAGCAGTACCCCCATATTTATGTCCTAGGTCCACCACCTTGTATAGATAAAGGTCTAACTCCTCTCTGCGGATGGGGGATACTGAACAAATCACATCTCTGTAAAGGCCAATACGAATTCCGTAATACTAAGTTTCCTGTTCAGTCTGATATCCCTGGATTTTAGTATGACCGACACTTGCCACGTGCTATTGTCGGGAACCTCATGAGTAGCTATCAATAATGAGGCTAGATTAACATCCTTACCATCTAAGATGTATTTTCTTCTGTTAGCTGGAATGAAATGAGACGGGGCTATGTTAGGAAAAGTAGACGGGCAATTAACGGACGTGGCATCGGATATAGATGGGACCACCGGACCCTGAATGACTGAAGTGGAGGCAGACGCCCTATTTTCAAAAGCCTCGAGTCTAGACTGGAAGTTGGACATAGATGAAGACATGTTGTTAATCGCAGCGTGCAGCTGAGTGATTGACGTTTGTATCATGTTCATCAAGACTGTTTCTTGACTGGGGCCTGGTTCCGAATGCAATAGACGATATAATTCAGCCTTCCTGGCTGACGCAGGGAAAGGGATTCCTCTCCTCAGGAGTTCAGCAGTAAGTTTAGGAAAAGTCCAGGATCTCAAGGAAGGGGCGTTATCCCAGTCAGACTGAAGATCGAGACTTCTGGGTGATGGGACCGTACCCTGGCTCCCTTGATCCTGTGATGATTCCATCTAAAATAGTACGAGACATGTTGACCGCGTTTCCCGAATGTGCCCCCGAAAGAGCATGCAGTAGTGCGCCCAGTACCCCAGATCACCCGTGAAGTAGTATACTTGGTCCCTGCACCAGCCCCTAGTGATGACATTGAAAGATACTATCTCCACCAGCGTAGTGAGTAATGTGAAGCCTGCCTACATGTGGAAAAATGTATGCGACATGACAACAAGTTGAAGACATAAACTAACGCTAGAGCCCCAAAAATGTCAAACAAACTGGAGGAATTTATTTCTTTTTTTTTCTTTCTTTTTTTGCCTGAAGTCGTGACAGGACTTAAATCGTGTCCGAAGACGTGACGGACTTGCGTAATCTTCTGAAAAACGTGAATGAGCTCCACGTAGTGTCCAATAGAGTGACTGACTTGTGGTTATCGTAACGGAGCTTGTTTTGGTCGAAATAGGATAATGATGGATTGTACCTAAAATCGTAAGAACTCAGACTTAATCAAAACTCTAACTCCAAAAATGCACTTATATCATGGCCAGTCTCCTCCCAATATCGAGCGTGATATCTGGAAACTACCTAAGCTCGTCATAGGTCACAAGCATTTTCCACAGCAGGGGTTAGTTTTTTTTAAAAGTTTTTTTTTTACCTTGCTGTATCCAGAACAAAGCACAGGCTGCCGCCCCGTGGGAAACTCTGCTTAAATAACAATAACCACA
This sequence comes from Bufo gargarizans, assembly GCF_014858855.1. Lineage (NCBI taxonomy): Eukaryota > Metazoa > Chordata > Amphibia > Anura > Bufonidae > Bufo > Bufo gargarizans. Next base: position 138,211,064 of record NC_058085.1, on the reverse strand, counting down.
ATGAGTGTATACCCCAATGCTGCACGGTTATTTAACCCCAGCTGTAACCAAGCCAATACCTGACTGCACACTTGAAGATCCTGCCTGGACCGGAGATGATACTGCGATGCAAAGTGCCCCCACCTGATAAAAGAATGCACAAGCGGAAAGGCATGAAAAAAAACCCCGGTCTGACCATGCAGAAAGAGATAACTGCGGATTATGACCCTGATGTAAATCATACCCGCTTACTGAGAACGTGTTGAGTTGTACTATATGCGCTGCTGCCGGCTGCCCCTGACCCCTGCTTACCCTGTGGGAGCCACTGCGTGGAGTGCCTGGGGATCTCTGTGCCATCCGATCTATGCCATGTACCTTACCTGGTAACCGGGCTTCATGTACTTTGTACCGCCGATCGCGTGCTAAGGATGCTGCTTGAAAGACGCGCTCCACGCCGACACGTGCAGAAAACCCACCGGATGCGTCGACCTAGTAGATCATGTAGGTGAGGAGAGAGCTACCCGCCCACCTTAAGTAGGCAGTGCAAGAGCCTCCCCTCACACAAACGCGGCATCTACCGTTATATATTTATGAGAAAAAAGAGGACTGCACTCCAAATTGTGATGAAAATCTAAGCTGTTTTATTCACCCATAGTATGGCAAATCTTGCAGAAAAAAACCTCCCGGGCTGTGAGCTGTGCGCTGCGATTGGCCAGCGCTGCAGCCTAGGAGAAGCCTACAGGACAAGGGAAGACCCGCCTATTATAACTTAAGGAGCAAAGGTACCTGAGCCTATAACGGGAGAACGGAGCGGCGCCCGGGGATAATAGTAAGTGCAGTGAGATCCCCGGGCGCCGCTCTATATGGCAGCATACTCAGTTCACATAGTTTATACAAGTGAAAGGTCCTCTTTAACTCAAGAACTGAAATGCACAGTGTTTTTCAAAATAAAACATCTTTTACTAAATGAAATAACATATTTGCATTACTGCAAAAGTACATAATACAAAACTTGCCATTTTCTTAATAGCACTGCACAGAACAGATAAATAAAATAGAATAAATAAAAGAACATTTGTTCATTAAAATAACGACTTGCCTCCAGCCCCTCCTCCCTCCCCGCACAGCAACTGATGTATCGCCGGCCGCGCTGTGCAGCATAGCGGCCAGCGATGCATCCTTGTCAACCACGTAAAAAGTCAACCATTGCTTTATAAGGCGCACTGCCATTTTCCCCCCCACTTTTGGGGGGGAAAAAGTTTGTCTTATAAAGCGAAAAATATGGTAATATAATTGCAGCATTTTTGGGTCGGCCAATTGGCGATTGTGATATGGCGATTAATTGCGATTGCTTTGGCGATATATTGTGCAGGCCTAATATATATATTAGGCAAGTTAACCAAAAAACGGCTGTTTTGGCACAGTTTTTATTATTAGTTTTTTTTTTTTTTGCAATGTTCACCTGACCAATTAGATAATGTGATATTTGTATAGAGCAGGTCGTGACTGACACAGCGATACCTAATAATAAGTCTATTTTATTAAAAAAATAATTCATTTTAGATTTACATAATTATTATTATTGTGATTGTCTTAGGGTAGGGTCTCATTTTTTGCTGGAAGAGATGATGGTTTGATTGGTACCATTTTGGGGCACATATGAATTTTTGATTGTTTGGTATTACACTCTTTTTGTGATGTAAGGTTGATAAAATAATTGCACTTTTGGCATATTATTTATTTTACGGCGTTCACCAGGCGGGTTGGATCACATACTATTTTATAGGTTGTGACGGACACAGCGATGCCTAAAATGTGCCTATTTTTATTTTACACAATAAAAGCATTTTTGAAAAAAATAAATCATGTTTTTGTGTTTCCTTTTTCTGAAAACTATATATATATATATATATATATATATATATATATATAATTTTATTATTTTTTTGGGACGATTGGCTTATGTAGGGGCTCATTTTTTGTGGGATGAGGTCACGGTTTAATTGGTGTTAATTTTGGATGGATATGACTTTTTTTTTATCACTTTTTATACCATTTTTTGGGGACAAACGTAGCCTGCGTGTGCCGGCCATATACCATACCCGGCATCTGACTGCACCATGCGATCCGTGGACCTGAGGGGTTAATTGCGGCGGATCGCAGCGACATAGAGGCCCGGGTATAGGATATAGCCGTCACACGCAGACTACCTTTGTATTCAAGCATTAACTATATTCATTGGTGGCGGAGTGGCCACAGTCACTCTATTCTACTCCTCTCTATTCTCATTGGTGACCAGAGGCAGCCACACACAGTGGGGGGGGGGGGGGGGAGACTTTAACCCTTCAAGCATCGGGCCGCTGCCAGGGCAGAGCAGCAGCCCGATGGTTAGCCCCTTCCAGACAGTGGTCCCTAAGGACCGCGGCATGGAAGGTGTTAAACAGTTATGGAGCGTTGTGTGTGGAGCGCTGTGTCCTGATTGGACTCCCCGCTGCGCATGCCCAGTGCACAACTGGTGTCACACACACGGACACATGGCTTTTATTATGTAGGATGGGCGGCTGTGAGGTGGTTAAAATGCAAACAATTCTATACAATTGTGGTATTGTTGTAATCGTACTGACCTGGAGAATGAAGGTAACAGGACAATTTTACTGCATAGTAAGCGTCGTAAAAAAAATAAAAAATTAATGCTGTACAGAGAACCTTTCAAACTTTGTATCCGAACTTGCCTTTGGTTCTGACTGGTACTTGTTTCACTCATCGCTAATTGTATGTAACTGTAAATGGTACCATTAGAAAGTACAACTTGACCTGCAAAAAAAAAAGCCCTCACAAAGCTGTGTGCAGAAAAATATAAAGGCTGGGAGTGAAAAAACTTCAAATTGCCCGGTCCTCTAAGGGATAAGTGACTAATATTTTCTGGCACATCGAGTTTGGTCAGTTGCAGTATTGATCGTGTTGTGAATGGTTTCTTTGCTTCCGTGTATTACAGGTATATGACATTGCGTTTAGCCGAGCAGGCGGTGGACGGGACATGTTTGCATCAGTGGGAGCAGATGGCTCTGTACGAATGTTTGACTTGCGTCACCTAGAGCACAGCACCATTATTTATGAAGACCCACAGCACCATCCTCTGCTCAGACTGTGCTGGAACAAGCAAGATCCAAACTATCTAGCAACCATGGCCATGGATGGAATGGAGGTGAGACATCTCAGTAGTCATAAACTTCTTGGTTGGACAGAAGAATTAATGTGCATGTGTTTTCCAGATCTTCGCACAACTCTAAAACCTTCCATACTTCCCACAGGTAGTGATCCTGGATGTACGAGTACCCTGCACCCCTGTGGCGCGGCTCAATAACCACCGTGCATGTGTGAACGGCATTGCTTGGGCTCCACATTCCTCATGTCACATCTGTACTGCAGGTAAGTAACCACATGAAGCCGTAGTTACTTTACTTACTACGAGTGTAATATGGATAAAGCATATTTATTGTACAGTGATGTAAGCTTAACATAGGTGCATAGCTCATTACAAGCGAGTATTTTTTTTGTGGTGTGTTTTTTTTTTTTTTTTTTTTTTTTGTGTGGTGGTGGGGGGGGGGGGGTAAAGCATGGGGGCCCCTCACTAATAATGCGAGGCACATGGAAGGCACATTGGTTCAGATTTTGCAACCAATCATCAGTATGAGGCTACTTTCACATCTGCACTTTTCCTTTCTGCTATTGAGATCCGTCATAGGATCTCAATAGCGGAGGAAAACGTTTTTATTTTGTCCTGAACTGAACAGAATGCACCAGAATACATTCCGTTCCATCCCCATCGTGGAGAGAATAACGCTGCAAACAGTGTTTTTTGTCTATGATGTGGTGCGGAGCAAGACGGATCCGTCACGACTCGCAATGTAAGTCAGTGGTGCCGGAACAGTTTTCTCTTGGCTATTTTAGAGATAATACAACCGGATCCGTTCACTGATGAGACTGTTGTATTATCATGACTGAAGCATTTTGCTGATCCATGACGGATCCAGCAAGAACGCAGATGTGAAAGTAGCCTACCTGTGTGATCTGCATCTTTAAAGGGGCAGTCCACTTTGAAAACAAAAAAAGTATTTTTGTTACAAAGGTCCCTGATAAGCAGATCATAGGCTATGCTACTGCTGGAATCTCCAGTAATCTGCTCTAATCTGCAGGGGGGTTTGGGAGCAGGGAAACTAAGCATTATTACCCAGTTTCCATCATTAAAATCCATTGGCTTTACATGTAATTTACAAATACTTTGTCCTTTGGCTAAAAGAAGAGGGTCCTAAATTGAGGGCAATGGTTAAAGGGCTTTTCCCATGACAAATACTTATCCCCTATCCACAGGATAGGGGATAAGTGTCTGACCGGTAGGGGTCTAAGCCCTGTATCCCCACGGATTACAAAAATGGAGCCCCCATGTTCCCCCCTGTTCGAATGGAGCGCCAGTCGCACATTGACGCTGCTGCTTCATTCAACTCAATGGGGCTGCCATTCCATTTAAACAGGTGTACATTGGTTCTCCGTTCTTGTAATCCGTGGGAGCCCCAGCGGTCGGACCACTGCCGGTCAGACACTTATCCCCTTCCTTTGGATAAGCATGTGTTATGTGATAACCCCTTTAATGAATTCCTTTACAAGAATTGGAAATGGGCAACCCCTTTAATGGTTTGAGGATGGACAGTGGGACTGATCATAGTAATAATATCCTTTATATGATATACTTGACTTAATTGTATTCTGTGTCTTATTTTAGCTGATGATCACCAGGCACTGATTTGGGATATCCAGCAGATGCCACGAGCCATTGAAGACCCAATCCTGGCATACACAGCAGAAGGAGAGATCAACAACGTCCAGTGGGCAAGCACCCAACCAGACTGGATTGCCATCTGTTACAACAATTGCCTGGAGATCCTCAGAGTCTGACTTTATTTATGCCCAAGCCCCCTTTTACCCCTTCCCTCCTCATCCTGTCCCAGAAGCTGGGTTTTTTTTGTACATCGTTAGTATCTCTTTTAACCTATAATATATTCATGTTGGTTTTTTGGGCCATCTTAAATAAGCAGCGACGTTTACATACAGATGCCTGATGGGTAATGTAGTTGCTGTCTAATTTATTGGCATCTTGTGACTCATCCCGAAATACTGTAATAATAAACCAGGCCCCCGAAACAGGAGCTGGCGGAACCTCATACACTTCCCCGGAGTCAATAATTTTATTCTATTACGTGTCGACAACTTATTAGCCATCAGTATCTTCTTGCTGTGTTTTAATTGTATTACTTTGAGGGCAATACTTTCTGCTGAACACTTGATAGCGCTTTTGTAGTATTCGTAGCATGTATGTGTTTTGTCATTTTGGTTTTGCTAGTGCTGATTACTTGCATCACTTAAAGGGCTTTGGAGATCAGAAACACATGGCAGTTTTCTAACACATGGTAGCATTAGAGGCAGAGGTTGTAAGAGATCATTTGCGTACCCTCTTGCCAGTTTTCTTGCAAAAATAACACCAGCCCCCTCTACAGGTTGTGTGTGAGACTGCAGGTGAGTCCCATTCATTCTAGTGGAGCTGAGCTACAATTCCGCATACAGTCACTGTTACTAGAAGCAAGCTGAGATGCTTATTTCTTGTTTTAATACTGTCGGTGAGAATATTATTGGATATAGACGTGTGAATCCCTTTTTTTTTTTTTTTTTTTTTTTTTTTAAATTGCGCTTCAAAATAAATGGTACCTTGCAGTTTGGTTAAGTAGACATTGGACATTGACAGCTCAGCTGTCTAGAGGTGGGCTACTCTTGGCGATCATCTGGCAGGGCATGCTCGAGATAGTTCCACAATAGCCACCAAGATTCCTCAATGTCCTGTACCACAAAATGCAAATGTCAGCAGAACGGTTCCCCCAATAAATTTTAATTGCCTATCCAGGTGCTTGTTTTAACCGCTTTTTCTTGCTGTACGTGCATGTTTTGTATGGTAGGTGTTATATGATTACTTAGAGGTATTAATAGTTTGTTTTTGTTTGTTTTTTATTTGTTTATCTGATAGTTTTTAGTAATTTTTCATACATCTATAAAAAAAAAATTGAAATACAAAAAGCAGCCTCCCCCTTTGATCTTGTTCTGTATTGCAGTCCAATCCATTATCGCTTCTCTTAAAATGTTGCCAAAAATAAAGAAAAATGTTTTCGATATTCATGATGCATTTCTAGGAGGAAGAGAACCGAACACATGTAGCCGCATCGAAACGCCACAAGTTGAAACACATGGTTAAATACAAGGATATATAGAAGAAACCAGTATAGGCCATCCACCATCACTGTCTGCTCTTTAAATTAGAGTACCTATCAAAAAACTACCAGACCGCATAAAATATACAGTACATTTTATTAACACATTATATTAAGGACAATCCATACATAGAGAATGGGTGCAGGGAAAGGCGGCATCCACAGGAGGAAGACACAAGGGCAGTGATTCAATACATTATCCACATACAGACAACAATAAAGTGCAAGTGCATAGTGCCAAAATAGTCAAACATGGATAACAAAGAATCCATTACCCATTCTGTGCTTACTCCAGGATGGCGCCAGCCCCGAAGCGTTTCAGCGAACCTTCGTCTGGAAATATATATATTTGACTATTTTGGCACTATGCACTTGCACTTTATTGTTGTCTATATGTGGATACTGTATTGAATCACTGCCCTTGTCTTCCTCCTTGGATGCCGCCTTTCCCTGAACCCATTCTCTATGTATGGATTGCCCGTTATATAATGTGTTAATAAAATGTACTTATATTTTTATGCGGCCGCGTGATAAAAACTTAGGGGCCTTAAGGTTTTATTAGGCTTGTCAACATTCACCCCTCCAGGCGATTTTTCGATTTAGTTTTTTACTCCCTGCCTCCCCGAGGCCATAAACCTTCTTTTTTTTTTTTTTTTTTTTTTTTTTTTTTTTTTATCCTGTTCACAAAGGGAGGGATTGTTTTTAGTGGGACAAGTTGTACTTTCTAATGACTGTGTAATATTGCATACAATGTAATGGGAAGCTGGAAAAAAAATTCCAAATGGGTGGAAATGCAATACTGCCAGTTTTATGTGTTTTTGTTTTTATGGCATTCACTGTGTGATAAAACTGACCTGTTACCTTTATTCTTCAGGTCAGTAAAGTTACAGCGCTACCACATTTATAGTTATTCTTGTATGTTAGTACATAAAAAAAGAGATTTTTGGGAAAATATTTTTTCTTTTCTTTGCTATATTCTGATCCTCATAACTTTATTTTTTTATTTTATTTTTTATAGTTATGTCTACAAAGCTGTGAGAGGGATTATTTCTTGCAGGACTGTCTATACATTTGTATTGATATTTTGGAGTGTGTGTGACTTTTTGATCACTTTATATTCAAATTTTTTTGGGGGGCGGGGGGGTTGAAGCAATGAAGAAAATGGCGAATTGGCCATTTTTATTTTGTTTCCATCATGGAGTTCACCACATGTTATAAATGTTTTAACTTGGGGGGAGGTGGTGATTTTTATTTTTATCGTTTGAATTTTTTTTAAAACTTTGTTTTTTTTACATTTTGTTTTACAGGGGACTTGAACATGCAGTTGTCTCGCTGCTCCTATAGACTGCAATGAGTTACTATTGCAACCTATGGGAGTCTCATTATGTTCCTATTGAGCCCTGCAACAGGCAGGGCTCTATAGGAACTGTTGCTGTCGTAGCCTCAGATCCTTATAAATTATGAATGTTTCAATCCTTGAGAACTGCTTTGCGCTTCTTGTTAGGGCTTGTTCACACAAGTGTGTCCCATGTGTGTGAGCATGATTCTCCGTTCTGGACACTGCTCGTCTTGCAGGAGTGAACAACATTATACTGATTTATAATGCTATGTGCCTCTGCATGACCTTACTGGTACAGAATCATAGTGATCGCTCTATGTCAGTATATTTCTACAGGATCATACTGACAAAAAGCTGTCACTATGATTCTGTATCAGTGAGGTCATGCAGAATCGCATAGCATTATAAATCATAATAATGCTGTGTGCTCCTGCAAGACATGCAGTGTCCAGAATGGAGGATCACGCTTACACACGGAACGTGATTCCCGCACTGGTCACGCTTGTGTGAAACAGACGTACACTGCTGTGAAGTCAATGATTGGCTGCATGTGTTTTAAACATGAAGCAGGGGAATAGTTAAAGGCTCATGGACTCTGATGTATAGGTTAGCTTGGGCCCTCTCATTCCCCAACTACAACTATACAACATCCTAATAATTAGCTATAAAGCAGACAAATATACAGTGCCATATAACATCTAGGCAAATTAAAGTTAAGTTAAACAGTATCGAGATCAAGTGCTGTGAGGGTAATGTCTGCCTCCCTAGTAATCTAGGGCAGTAAAGGGGTTAATGTCAGCATCCTTAGTTGTCTAGGGCAGATGTTAATGTCTGTATACCTCAGTCTAGGACAGTGAGGGGGTTATTTCCAGTATCTATAGAGGTATTGGACAAAAAGGAGTTAATGTAAAAATCCCTGGGGGGGGGGGACAATGAATGGATAATGTTAGTATAACATGTGGCTTTGTGCAGTGAGGGGTTAAGTCCACTAGTCTTGGTGGTTTAGGGCAGTAAAAGCGCTATCCCCTTGGCACCATAAACCATATTTCTTTCCCTTTTTCTTTTTGCCTAATGATCTTTTCTGCCTACATAGCCATATGAGGGATTGTTCTTTGTGGGACAAACTGTATGGAATATTAAATGGTGCTATTAGAAAGTACTTTAGTTTTAGACCCCTTAGGGACCTTGAATATGCAACAATTGGGTTGTGTTTACCATTGCAGTCATTGGTAAAATTTTTGTGTTCCTATTAAGCCCTGCCACAGGCAGATCTTAAAAGGAACTTTGCTATGGCAGGCTTGGGAGCCTTCTCAAGATACCTGGCTATTATCGCAGCTGAATGACTCCCGCAATCTTCTGGTTGTGGGGGAAGGTGTTCGGTGACTAGTCATAGCCTGCCCCCATTAAGTGACTACTCGGATGGCATGGTCCCAATTCACTGTAGCATTTGAGGGGTGAAATGTCCATAATGAGTTATCTCCAATCACAAACACTACTGATAGGTATGTGCTGTATAGCACAGCAGAAACTGGCCAGTTGAGTTGTCGTCATGTTCCACCAAAAATGTACAGTGGATGTGGTTAACAGGTTAATTGTAAAAGGAAGATGTTAACGCTACATATAGTAGGTGTTGTCCAGTGATTACTCATTGCACCATTAACGTCCTAGCTGTAAGTTCCTGTTTCCGCCCTACACTCCCAGCATTCCAGAACCAGGCACAACTGCTACACAGTGAGCAGTGTGTAGTCCCGCTGCTGGGAGTTGGGCCCCCAATAGTTCCTTCTTGGAGAATCCCCTTTAAAGGGGTTATCCCATGACTAATGTACATGACAACCTCTTTCTAACAAAGCTAGAACCAGCCCTGTACCTCACATGGTTTCAGAGATCTCCCCATTCATTCCTCTGCTCAAGGGAAGTGTCTTTTCTGCTGCAGCTCAGGGGGCGTGTCCATGTCCTCCCTATCACAAATCAGGAGGCAGTTGAAGGATCAAACTGAGCATGTGCGGCCATCTCGGTGAGCAGGTCAAAGAAATAAGAAAAAAAAAAAAAGGCGGTTGGCGCTGTACAGATGCATTTTATTGAATAACTCAGTGGCTATGCAACATTTTTCATTACGTGCAATTAGAAAAGGATTCAGATCCAGGTACTGGTTTGAAAACTGTAGAATATTTTTAGTGGGACAACCTGTTAATATATGATTTTTATTATTTTAAAATAGGAACTTTAGGGAGCTTTTCCAACAAGTCAGACAGACCCTTTAACAGTAGCTTAGGCAAGATGGCTGCCCCCATAATTGGGGCTGGGCCATTTCTATCTGGATGCCATATCGTCTTTTACACCTATTACACAATGGTCCCCTGATGAACCAAACTCACTGATATACTTGGAAAATGTGTCAGGACAGACATTGCACCTAAAGGACATCAATTTCTCAACCTTCAGGGCTTTTGGTACCAGAGAGGGTTATAACCACCGATAAGTGGGGTGGGTGCTCCGCTTTTAGGTAGGGGTAGTCTCAGGGACATAACAGGGAGAACTGTCCTTCAACCTAAGTTCACACCTGAGCGTTTTACAGCGCGTTCCTACGCGCTGTAAAACGCTCAACAAGGAGAAACCAATGCTTCCCTATGGGAATGGTTCTCACCTGGGCGTTTTACAGCGCGTACGATCGCGCTGTAAAACGCCCGACGCTCAAACAAGTTCTTGAGCTTTTTTTGGGGCGTTTGTCGCGCGTTCCTGTACATAGATATTCGGGAACGCGCGACAATGTGTGCACGCCTGTCTCTGTATGCGCAATTGTAAACGTCTTTACAATCGCGCATACAGAGCGCTCGTTTCAGACCGCTCAGGTCTGAACCCAGGGTTAGTCCTACCTCACTATTAGGGTTGAGCGAACCCAAACTTTAGGATTTTTGGACCCTGAACCCGAACATTTCAGTAAAAGTTCGGGTTTGGTGTTCGGCGCTTTTTGAAAGGCTGCAGAGCATCCAATCAACAAGCGTTTAACTGTCTGACCTTAGAAGCCATGCCTACTAATGGCATGGCTGTGATTGGCCAGAGCATCATGTGACCCAGCCGCTATATAAGCTGGAGTCACGTAGCGCTGCACGTCACTCTGATGTTACTAGTGTAGGGAGAGGATGCTGCTGGTGATTTCAGGGAGAGAATCTTTGTTCAGAACCTGAATCTAACTCAGCGATCTATATACATTAGTTGTGTGGGTGCAGGGCACAATCTTTTTACCCTGCCCTGAGCCCAGTGACCGAAAAAAATTTTTTTTTTATCCGTCTGTTAGGTGGGCGGCGGTGGCCATTTTATGCAAGCTCAGTGCACCAGCACCGCATCTGAGCTTTTGTGACATTGAAATCCAATCTTGAAAAACTGCACTAATAATCTGGTTGTAAAAAAATCACCCTTTTTTGGCAATATACAACTAATGGTGCATTTGCAGGATTAGTCAGTGTGCAAGTTAAGCTAGAAATACAGCCATAATTTTATTTTTAAACACCCTTTTGTGCAAAATACACAATTTTACATCCCTAGCTGCATCTGGATGTGTGAAATTCAAATGTTATATACAGCTTTCATATTCTGTTAGTAAAAAAAAAAACACACACCTTTTTGGCAATATACAACATCTGGATTAGTCAGTGTGCAATTTAAGCTAGAAATACAGCCATCATTTTCTGGGTTTTTAGAAACACACTTTTTTGCCAAAATACACAATTTTACAGCCCTTGCAGCATCAGCACGTGTGAAATTCAAGGGTTATATACTGCTGTCATATTCAGTTATTAAACAAACACCCGTTTTGGGCAAAAAAGTTTATTTTGCAGCCTTTGCTGCATATGTCATTGTGAGTTACAGCCTTTATATACAGGGGTTCTATTCAGTTATTGAAAATACAGCCATTTTGGGCACAAATCTTTACTTGCAGCCTAGTGTGGGTCAGGGCGTGTGAGATACACCATTTATATACAGGGGCTATATTCAGTTATTTGAAATACAGCCAGTTTGGGCACAAATCTTTAATTGCTGCCTAGTGTGGGTCAGGGCGTGTGAAATATACCCTTTATATCCAGGGGTTCTATTCTTCTATTAATAACCCTTTTTTGGGCAAAAACAAAATTTTTCTGCCCTTGCAGCATCAAGACGTTTGAAATTTCAGGGTTATATACTGCTGTCATATTCAGTTATTAAACACTCGTTTGGTGGGAAAAAAAAGTTTATTTTGCAGCTTTTGCTGCATATGTCATTGTGAGATACACCCTTTATCTACAGGGGTTATATTCAGTTATTTAAAATACAGCCATTTTGGGCAAGCAAATTTAATTGAGGCCTAGTCTGGATCAAGGCGTGTGAGATACACCCTTTACATGCTGTCGTTCTATTCTGCTATTAATTAAACACCCATTTAGGGCTAGATCCTAAATTTAAGAAATATGAGGAGAGCGTCAAATAAGGGACTTGGCCCAGGTCGTGGTGCTGCTGGTGGAGCTCCTGGTGCAGGGAGAGGTTGTGGTCGATCTGTGCCAGCTACACGCACAAGTGAAAACCCTTCCTCAGGTGCGAGTAGGTGACAGAACCTGCAGCGGTATTTGGTCGGGCCTAATGCGGCTCTACGAATGGTGAGGCCTGAACAAGTACAGGCGATAGTAGATTGGGTTGCTGACAGTGGATCCAGTTCCTTCACATTATCTCCCACCCAGTCTCCTGCTGAAAGACCACAGTTGGCACCTGCAGCCGATGTCCATCAGTCTTTCACCTCACCCCCTTGCAAATCAGCCAAGCAGTCTGAGCCCCAAGTCATGTAGCAGTTTCTTCTGCTTTTTGATGACTCTGTTAGCAGGGTTTCCCAAGGCCATCCACCTAGCCGTGCCCCAGAAGTGGAAGAGATTGAGTGCACTGATGCCCAACCACTTATCTTTCAAGATGAGTACATGGGAGGACCATCGCAGCACGTCTCGGATGATGACGAAACACAGGTGCCAACTGCTGGGGCTTTCGAAAGTGTGCAGACCGACAAGGAGGGCAGGGGTGAAGACTGGGTGGAAGATGATGTGGAGGACGATGAGGTCCTCGACCCCACATGGAATCTCAAGGTCATGCGAGTGACCTATGTGGTTCGGAGGAAGAGGCGGTGGTCGCACAGAACCACCAGCACAGCAGAAGAGGGAGCAGGGTGCAAAAGCGGAGTGGCTGTCCTCTAGACAGTACACCTGCTACTGCCCACTGCAGCAAGGGACCGAGCACACCAAAGCCAGCTCCAAGGAGTTCCCTGGTGTGGCAGTTCTTCAGACAATGTCTGACGACAAGACACGAGTGGTTTGCATGCTGTGCAATCAGAGCCTGAAGCGAGGCATAAACGTTCTCAACCTGAGCACAACCTGCATGACAAGGCATTTAAGTGCTAAGCACGAGCTGCAGTGGAGTAGACACCTCAAAAACCAAGAAAGGTCTTTGGCTCCTCCTGCTTTCTCTTAATCCACCTCTGGAGTGACACTGCCACCTGCCACCCGCAAACAGAGGATCTTCCAGCAACACCACCACCTGGGTCACCAAGCATCCCCATAATGTCCCACAGAAGCGTTCAGCTCTCCATCTCCCAAACACTGGAGAGGAAGATGAAGTACCCCCTACCCACCCGCAATCCCTAGCCCTGAATGCCAGCAATACTAAATTACTGGCCTTTCAAATGCTGTCATTCCGTCTGGTGGAGACGGATAGTTTTAAAGGCCTTATGGCGGTGGCTGTCCCATAGTATGTCGTGCCCAGCCGCCACTACTTTTCCAGGCGAGCCATCCCTTCCCTGCACAACCAAGTAGGGGACAAAATCAGGGGTGCACTGCGCAACGCCATCTGTGGCAAGGTGCACCTCACTACGTATAGGTGGACTAGTAAGCACGGTCAGGGATGTTATATCTCTATAACAGCACACTGGGTAAATGCAGTGGCGGTTGGGCCTGAGGCGGATAGCAGTTTGGCGCGTGCTCTCTACCACCGAGGATTACAGGGCGCTTCAGTTTGCCTCCTGTTGCTTCCTCCTCCTACCCTGCTTCCTCATCCTCTACCAGCTCCTCATCCGGTCAGCGTAACACCTTCACCACCAACTTCAGCACAGCCAGGGGTAAACGACAGCAGGCAGTTTTAAAACTTATCTGTTTGGGGGACAAACCCCACACCGCGCAGGAGCTGTGGTCGGGCTTTGAACAACAGACCGATGAGTGGTTGGTGCCAGTGAACCTCAAGCCCGGCCTGGTGGTGTGCGATAATGGGCGAAATCTCGTAGCAGCTCTGGGACTAGCCGGTTTGACGCATATCCCTTGCCTGGTGCATGTGCTGAATTTGCTGGTGCAGAGATTGCTTAAAAATTACCCCTACAGGGAGTGCAGAATTATTAGGCAAATGAGTATTTTGACCACATCATCCTCTTTATGCATGTTGTCTTACTCCAAGCTGTATAGGCTCGAAAGCCTACTACCAATTAAGCATATTAGGTGATGTTCATCTCTGTAATGAGAAGGGGTGTGGTCTAATGACATCAACACCCTATATCAGGTGTGCATAATTATTAGGCAACTTCCTTTCCTTTGGCAAAATGGGTCAAAAGAAGGACTTGACAGGCTCAGAAAAGTCAAAAATAGTGAGATATCTTGCAGAGGGATGCAGCACTCTTAAAATTGCAAAGCTTCTGAAGCGTGATCATCGAACAATCAAGCGTTTCATTCAAAATAGTCAACAGGGTCGCAAGAAGCGTGTGGAAAAACCAAGGCGCAAAATAACTGCCCATGAACTGAGAAAAGTCAAGCGTGCAGCTGCCAAGATGCCACTTGCCACCAGTTTGGCCATATTTCAGAGCTGCAACATCACTGGAGTGCCCAAAAGCACAAGGTGTGCAATACTCAGAGACATGGCCAAGGTAAGAAAGGCTGAAAGACGACCACCAGTGAACAAGACACACAAGCTGAAACGTCAAGACTGGGCCAAGAAATATCTCAAGACTGATTTTTCTAAGGTTTTATGGACTGATGAAATGAGAGTGAGTCTTGATGGGCCAGATGGATGGGCCCGTGGCTGGATTGGTAGGGCAGAGAGCTCGAGTCCGACTCAGACGCCAGCAAGGTGGAGGTGGAGTACTGGTTTGGGCTGGTATCATCAAAGATGAGCTTGTGGGGCCTTTTCGGGTTGAGGATGGAGTCAAGCTCAACTCCCAGTCCTACTGCCAGTTTCTGGAAGACACCTTCTTCAAGCAGTGGTACAGGAAGAAGTCTGCATCCTTCAAGAAAAACATGATTTTCATGCAGGACAATGCTCCATCACACGCGTCCAAGTACTCCACAGCGTTGCTGGCAAGAAAGGGTATAAAAGAAGAAAATCTAATGACATGGCCTCCTTGTTCACCTGATCTGAACCCCATTGAGAACCTGTGGTCCATCATCAAATGTGAGATTTACAAGGAGGGAAAACAGTACACCTCTCTGAACAGTGTCTGGGAGGCTGTGGTTGTTGCTGCATGCAATGTTGATGGTGAACAGATCAAAACACTGACAGAATCCATGGATGGAAGGCTTTTGAGTGTCCTTGCAAAGAAAGGTGGCTATATTGGTCACTGATTTGTTTTTGTTTTGTTTTTGAATGTCAGAAATGTATATTTGTGAATGTTGAGATGTTATATTGGTTTCACTGGTAAAAATAAATAATTGAAATGGGTATATATTTGTTTTTTGTTAAGTTGCCTAATAATTACGCACAGTAATAGTCACCTGCACACACAGATATCCCCCTAAAATAGCTAAAACTAAAAAAAAACTACTTCCAAAAATATTCAGCTTTGATATTAATGAGTTTTTTGGGTTCATTGAGAACATGGTTGTTGTTCAATAATAAAATTAATCCTCAAAAATACAACTTGCCTAATAATTCTGCACTCCCTGTATATGTCAGAGCTGCTGCATATGTGCGTGCTTTTGGCGTTCTCACCCTGCTGCTGCTCGCCTGTCAGTGCTGCAGCGTAACTTCGGCCTTCCCACTCAACGTCTCATATGAGACGTGCCCAAAAGGTGGAACTCCATCTTGCACATGCTGGCCAGACTGCGAGCAGCAGCAGGCGATAGTGGAGTTTAAGCTGCAGCACCACTTCACCACCAATGACTGGGCCTCCATGCGAGACCTGTGTTCCTTGTTGCGCTGTTTCGAGTACTCCACCAACATGGCCAGTGCCGATGATGCCGTTCTCAGAGTAACTATCCCACTTCTATGCCTCCTTGAAAAAACGCTGCTGCCGATTATGGAAGAGGATGTGGCACAGGAGGAGGAAGAGAAATCATTTAGTAGGGTTTCCGGCCAGTCATTCACAAGTGACTCTGAGGGTGGGTTCCTGCACACACAAACGCCAGGTACACAATTGTCCAGCCAGGGCACAGTTCTGGAGGATGACGAGGTGGAGGAGATGGAGGAGGAGGAACCATGTTCACAGCAGGGTGGCTGTTAAAGGGGATATTCATTATTGATATTTATGCTAATCTCAATAATTAATATTCATAAATAGGCGTGAGTCGTCTAGTGATGACTCCGCCTATTTATGCCTAAATTAACAACAAATCACTACTGATTGCCTTACTATACACTGTACTACCTGCGGCTATTGCTGCGGCGCCTTACTACTACAAAAGACTACACACTGTGCTTAAATAAAAGGTATTTATTAACACACTATACGTCACAGTATAATATATTTGCTAGATATATATATTTATAGCAGCACACAGCAATATAAGTACACACACACTATTACAACACACTAATACGGTTCTAACTACGCTAACACAATCCCAAATCCTCCCCAGAATCTAACTACAATTACAATAATACACATACATACACTTTACCAGCAGCCCACCCAATCCTGTCAATATACTATCCCTACGGGGAATAACAAGGGGTTAATATGGACACTGCTGCTGCTGGGGTAAGCAGGGCAGCCGTGAAGGGGTATCAGGGGTAGAAGCAATACCAGGGTAGCAGGGGATATGAGGGCATTGGTGGTATAGGGGGAGTAAGGGTTAATAATATCATTGGTGGTATAGGGAGGGTAATAATAGGGTTAATAATATAGTTGGTGGTATAGGGAGGGTAATAATAGGGTTAATCGATACTTAGGGTAGTATGCTCGTCGGTCAGGGGGGCTCGTTTGTCCAGGGGATGATCCTCTCCGGCTGGGGGCTCGTTTCTGAAGCGCCCCAGGGTAGCGCCGCCAGACTATTTAAGTTCGGCGGCGCTCGCTCCCGAGGCAGCCCGTCCTGTGTCGCGCATGCGCGCCACCGGCCAGAACACGTGGGCCGGCGCGGTGATATGACGTCACTGCGTCGACCCGCGCATCCCAGAGGGTTCCTTTGATCCTCCGCCTGTGGCGCATTTGCATACCTTGCGATGCGATAATTATCGCGCCGGAGGTATGCAGATAACAGAGGGAGGGACGTTTGTTTCCCTCTCTCTGTTATGTTAACTATCCCCAGCAGCTGGGAATAGTTAACACCAAAAGGCATCGGATCTCTATTGATCCTATGCCTTTTGAGGTCACCAGAGGCTGGACATAATTGTCCAGCCATCTGGTGACCTTCTCATCTCCTGCAGGGATGCAGGAGGAGGGGGGGGTCATCCGGACAGGGGGCATCTTATCTGTATACTATATGTGTATAGATGCTTGGGGCGCATCCATACACATATACACTCACTAAAAGAATTATTAGGAACACCATACTAATACGGTAAATAGAAAAGTTTGGAACCGCGCTGCTTTGGACTAAATTCCCCGGTCACTGGTGGATGGCATTGGGCTCCAGCCCTTTTCCTTATCACCCCAACAAGGTCCGGTCTTCCACAGACAGTAGCCTCTATGAGGTTCAAGAGAATAGGCACAATAGTGAAGCACCCTTTGGCAAATGATTTTAAAACGTTTTAATCTACTCACAAGAGTTGTTCAACAAAAAGCATATAACAATTCATTTAAGATCGTCTCGTTCCTGCCCGACCCGGGTTTCGCTGCCTCGCTTCTTCAGGGGCGAACTGCGCATGTGTGCAATAAGGCTCTTTAAATAGCCCAGCTTGTCTTATTACATCAATCAATGCTTATCCGGATCATATCCGGAAATTACACAACACGTTTTCGCATTAAACATCTTCAAAACCTTTGTTCTTATCGAGACATTTGCTATATTCAACAGCCTGATCGTAATCCATAACCACTTTTTTCTTATATCACAGCCTCACTTAATGATTACATTTTCCAAAACACACATTTTCCAATAAGCTACTATACATTGTTCTCTCATCTCATAGTCTTATTCATCATCTTCTAATCTCCCTTCTATCCGTCAATATTCATAATGCCGTCATTTAAGCTCCACCCTCTCCTAGGATGTCATTTGAGTCTACCCGATCCCGTCTCCCTCATTACCTCTATCCGATCCCGCCTCCCTCATTACCTCTGTCCACATCACACCGTGACGCCACCCTATCAGGGCGAACCAGCCCCTCGACGTCACTCGAAGGTCCTCAAGAGGCGAAGTGGGGAAGAATCAAATAACGTACCCAGGTCGAGTTATTTTACAATATACACGGTTTCAAATCAAATTCAATGTTTAGCCCACCTGGCTGTAAGGTCCCTAGCTGATAAATCCACTCCACCTCTTTTTTATTTATTTGTGCCAGTGAATCCCCCCTCGCCAATGTGGCTTAACTATCTCAACTCCGGCGAATTTTAAACCCCGTGGATTTTTCTCATGCACAAGTTTGAAATGGGCTGATACGCTATGGGTAATTAGACCTTTTTTGATGTTTCGTAGGTGTTCCTGTATTCTAACCTTAAGTTTCCTTATCGTCCTGCCCACGTACTGGAGCCCACAAGGGCACTCCAGTACGTATATGATGTTCTCATTTTCGCATGAACAATTCCCTCTTATGCGGAATTCCATTCCATTCTTATTGGATACTATGCTGTTACTATTCCTCTGGCAGTTCTTTTGTATTCCGGTTTTTGCATCCTGCGCAAAATCCACACCAGGTAAATTTTCCTCCCTCTTTAATCGGTTTAATATTTACCGGAGGTATGGCGCTATGTACGAGCTTTGTTTTAATACTAGCCGCTTTTTTGAAAATAAAGGAGGGGTTGTCTGGTATAATTTTTCCTAGGACGGGATCGTTCTTTAGTGTCCCCCAATTCTTTTTCACCATTTTTTTGATATTATCAGACATGGAGCAATACTTTGTCACAAATGAAAATTTATAGGCCCTCTTCTCTTTTTTCACTATTCCTTTTGTGTTTTTATTTTCTTCCCTTTTTTCCTTTTCCACAGTATTTATGCATACGTCCAGATCCGCCTCATCATAACCCCTTTCAAGGAATCTACTTTTTAATATATCACTCTGTGTTCTATATTCTTCCATTTTTGTGCAATTACGGGCCATCCTCTTGAACTGCCCCTTCGGGATGTTCTTGAGCCAGGGCCCGTAATGGCAGCTTGTCACATCTATGTAGGAGTTAACATCTGTCTCCTTAAAATATGAACTGGTTAGGAATTGGCCGTCTTCTATCCGTATACATAAATCTAGGAAGTTAATTGAACTGTTACTGACTTCCCCCACAAATCTCAAATTCCAGTCGTTATTATTTAACTGACAGATGAAGGACTCAAGACCTTCTCTCTTTCCTTCCCACACCAGGAGACAGTCATCAATATACCTCCTCCAGAAGGTCAATTTACCTCCTGGGGTATCTGCTCCTAGTGTGGGAAGGATGGTGGTCTCTTCCCATGCCCCCATAAAAATGTTGGCAAAACTTGGGGCGAATTTCGCCCCCATCGCCGTACCGATACACTGTACATAGTGTGAATCAATACACCAAAAATAGTTATGATCAAGGCAATAGCTGAGGCATTCCAGGATAAACATTCCCTGTAATTCTCCCATTTTCGTATCTTTTTTGATCCTATTTCTCACAGCTTCCATCCCTAATTCCTTTGGGATAACAGTATATAAAGATGCCACATCAATTGTGGCCATCCAAGTATTAGTGGTAGGGGGACTTAGGTCTTTAATTAGTTGCAACACAGCCCCGGTATCTTTCAGGTGCGAGGGATTCTCCATCACATATCCCTGTAGGTGGAAATCAATATATTCGGTAACCCTGCATGTTAATGAGTTAAGGCCGGAAATTATCGGCCTTCCAGGGGGGTCAGTTAGGTTTTTATGAACCTTTGGCAGATGGTATATCACTGGTACTACCGGAAAGAGAACAGTAAGGTATTCATATTCTTTTTTATCTAATATCCCCTTTTTGAAACCCTCTCTCAGAATTCCATCAAGGATTTTTTTTATATTCTTGAGTGGGGTTACTTTTCAGTTTTCTATAAGTTGTTACATCCGATACCAGTCTTGCCATTTCTGCTTCATATTTTTCTTTATTCATTACAACCACTCCCCCCCCCTTTGTCGGCCGGCTTAATTATTAAATCTGGATTTTTCTCAAGATCTTTGAGGGCTTTTCTTTCTTTATAACTGAGATTTTGTTTCACCTTATTCGTATCCATCTCTTCTAACTCTTTCAACAAGCCTGTTTTAAAGGCCTCCACACATTCGTTGTTCCGATTTTTTGGGAAAAACTTTGATTTTTCTTTCATGTGTGTATGTACAATCCCTTCTTTTTCCTCAACCTGTGTGCCTAATTCTACAGAGTTTTTACTCTGTGGGGCAGGGTTATTAATCCAATATTTGGCCATATTAATTTTCCGAATGAATTTATGAATATCCAGAAATGCCTCAAATTTATTAATCTTCTGGTTAGGGGCATACTTTAAGCCCTTACTCAAAACACTCTTTTCTCCCTCTGTTAAAATATGATCACTTAAATTAAATATCCCTCTCATGTTTCCTTGATCTTTTTGGTTTTTGGGCTCATTCTTCCTTTTTCCCTTTCCCCGTCCTCCTCTGCTAGACTTCTTTTTTGCGGTGTCCTTGTTATCGACCCCTTTTATACTCTGGTGGGGAAAATTCTGTTCATTCTGTTGTTTATAGTTCGATCTATTTCCCTCACTATTGTCACTCTTTTGGTTATCACCATAGTTTCTATCTACCTGGTGTCCTCCTTCATAATTATTCATTCTATAATTCTCCTGTGATCTCCATTTTGATTTTCCTTTATACCCTCCTCCCTGGTACGGCTGTTTATACGGCTGTCTGTATCGATGTCCTCTATATCCATTATTTTGTTCATAATTTCCACTATATTGGTCTCCTCTGTAGCTATGGTCATAATTACTCCCCTGGTAACCAGCATAATTTTGCTGGTATATATGGTTCTGCTGGTGCGGATAGTCATTCCCATTCTCAAAATTTGGCTCGAATGCATATGCATTTTCCCTATTAGATTGATATGTATGTTCATAGTTTCTATTATATTGCCCATAGTTCCGCTGTGGTACGTGGTTATTATACTGCTGACTATACTTAAAAGCTCTTTGTCTCCCAACTCCATTTTCTGGTTTCCTAAAACCTTCAGTGTAGTGTCCTTGTTTAGGATTACTAACACTGGGATCATCCACAATTCCCGTTCCTAAAATAGTCTCCCCAACATTCTTTCGTTTATTTTTCCATTTATATATCGTATCCATTTTATACTCATTACAAATCTTAACATATTTTTTATGCTTCTTATTTCTTATTTCCTTTTCGGTTTTAAGCATCACTTCCTGACATTGTTTGCTACATTTCTCATAGATCTCTCTATTTGCATTTTTTTCTGGTTCAATTACTTCTTGCAATTCGTCAATAGCCTTACTGATTTTTTTCAGCTTATTTTTCCGAACAGTAATGATGTATTGCATAACCTTCCATGCACATTCGTTTAGTACTTTCTCCCAACCAACCAAATCCTCCTCTTCCTCAGTAATCAAAGGGAGTTGCCATCTAAGGCCCTCTGGTATCTTGCCTTCCATAAGGAATCGCTCCAGGGAGGCAATATCCCAGGTGGTTCTTATCTCCCTGATAAATTCCTTTTCCAGTTTCACAAACAATGTTCTCATATCATCGGACCCCTTATCAATCTCAATAGGAGTCTCACAGAAAGCATCAATGTCACATTTAAAATTGGCTCTAAAATCAAAAATGTCCATATTGGTAACAAGACTTGACAACCTACAAAACAATTCAGACAAAGCACAATGAAAGTCAGTCCTGTGTTCCAATAAAGGCAAATACTTGCGCTGCTGCAGGCTCCGGGATAGTGTGGTAGGTGTTCACACTCAATACAGGTAAATAGAAAAGTTTGGAACCGCGCTGCTTTGGACTAAATTCCCCGGTCACTGGTGGATGGCATTGGGCTCCAGCCCTTTTCCTTATCACCCCAACAAGGTCCGGTCTTCCATAGACAGTAGCCTCTATGAGGTTCAAGAGAATAGGCACAATAGTGAAGCACCCTTTGGCAAATTTGTGACAAAGTATTGCTCCATGTCTGATAATATCCAAAAAATGGTGAAAAAGAATTGGGGGACACTAAAGAACGATCCCGTCCTAGGAAAAATTATACCAGACAACCCCTCCTTTATTTTCAAAAAAGCGGCTAGTATTAAAACAAAGCTCGTACATAGCGCCATACCTCCGGTAAATATTAAACCGATTAAAGAGGGAGGAAAATTTACCTGGTGTGGATTTTGCGCAGGATGCAAAAACCGGAATACAAAAGAACGCCAGAGGAATAGTAACAGCATAGTATCCAATAAGAATGGAATGGAATTCCGCATAAGAGGGAATTGTTCATGCGAAAATGAGAACATCATATACGTACTGGAGTGCCCTTGTGGGCTCCAGTACGTGGACAGGACGATAAGGAAACTTAAGGTTAGAATGCAGGAACACCTACGAAACATCAAAAAAGGTCTAATTACCCATAGCGTATCAGCCCATTTCAAACTTGTGCATGAGAAAAATCCACGGGGTTTAAAATTCGCCGGAGTTGGAGATAGTTAAGCCACATTGGCGAGGGGGGGATTCACTGGCACAAATAAATAAAAAAGAGGTGGAGTGGATTTATCAGCTAGGGACCTTACAGCCAGGTGGGCTAAACATTGAATTTGATCTGAAACCGTGTATATTGTAAAATAACTCGACCTGGGTACGTTATTTGATTCTTCCCCACTTCGCCTCTTGAGGACCTTCGAGTGACGTCGAGGGGCTGGTTCGCCCTGATAGGGTGGCGTCACGGTGTGATGTGGACAGAGGTAATGAGGGAGGCGGGATCGGATAGAGGTAATGAGGGAGGCGGGATCGGGTAGACTCAAATGACGTCCTAGGAGAGGGTGGAGCTTAAATGACGGCATTATGAATATTGACGGATAGAAGGGAGATTAGAAGATGATGAATAAGACTATGAGATGAGAGAACAATGTATAGTAGCTTATTGGAAAATGTGTGTTTTGGAAAATGTAATCATTAAGTGAGGCTGTGATATAAGAAAAAAGTGGTTATGGATTACGATCAGGCTGTTGAATATAGCAAATGTCTCGATAAGAACAAAGGTTTTGAAGATGTTTAATGCGAAAACGTGTTGTGTAATTTCCGGATATGATCCGGATAAGCATTGATTGATGTAATAAGACAAGCTGGGCTATTTAAAGAGCCTTATTGCACACATGCGCAGTTCGCCCCTGAAGAAGCGAGGCAGCGAAACCCGGGTCGGGCAGGAACGAGACGATCTTAGGCTACTTTCACACTAGCGTTCGGGTTTCCGTTCGTGAGCTCCGTTTGAAGGAGCTCACGAGCGGACCCGAACGCAGCCGTCCAGCCCTGATGCAGTCTGAATGGAGGCGGATCCGCTCAGACTGCATCAGTCTGGTGGCGTTCAGCCTCCGCTCCGCTCGCCTCCGCACGGACAGGCGGACAGCTGAACGCTGCTTGCAGCGTTCGGGTGTCCGCCTGGCCGTTCGGAGGCGTGCGGATCCGTGCGGATCCGTCCAGACTTTCAATGTAAGTCAATGGGGACGGATCCGTTTGAAGATGCCACAATGTGGCTCAATCTTCAAGCGGATCCGTCCCCCATTGACTTTACATTGAAAGTCTGGACGGATCCGTACTAGGCTATTTTCACACTTAGCTTTTTTTTGCTAAAATAATGCAGACGGATCCGTACTGAACGGAGCCTCCGTCTGCATTATTATGATCGGATCCGTTCAGAACGGATCCGATCGAACGCTAGCCGAACGCTAGTGTGAAAGTAGCCTTAAATGAAGTGTTATATGCTTTTTGTTGAACAACTCTTGTGAGTAGATTAAAACGTTTTAAAATCATTTGCCAAAGGGTGCTTCACTATTGTGCCTATTCTCTTGAACCTCATAGAGGCTACTGTCTGTGGAAGACCGGACCTTGTTGGGGTGATAAGGAAAAGGGCTGGAGCCCAATGCCATCCACCAGTGACCGGGGAATTTAGTTCAAAGCAGCGCGGTTCCAAACTTTTCTATTTACCTGTATTGAGTGTGAACACCTACCACACTATCCCGGAGCCTGCAGCAGCGCAAGTATTTGCCTTTATTGGAACACAGGACTGACTTTCATTGTGCTTTGTCCATACTAATACGGTGTTGGACCCCCTTTTGCCTTCAGAACTGCCTTAATTCTACATGGCATTGATTCAACAAGGTGCTGATAGCATTCTTTAGAAATGTTGGCCCATCTTGATAGGATAGCATCTTGCAGTTGATGGAGATTTGAGGGATGCACATCCAGGGCACGAAGCTCCCGTTCCACCACATCCCAAAGATGCTCTATTGGGTTGAGATCTGGTGACTGTGGGGGCCATTTTAGTACAGTTAACTCATTGTCATGTTCAAGAAACCAATTTGAAATGATTCGAGCTTTGTGACATGGTGCATTATCCTGCTGGAAGTAGCCATCAGAGGATTGGTACATGGTGGTCATGAAGGGATGGACATGGTCAGAAACAATGCTCAGGTAGCCCGTGGCATTTAAACGATGGACAATTGGCACTAAGGGGCCTTAAGTGTGCCCAGAAAACATCCCCCACACCATTACACCACCAGCCTGCACAGTGGTAACAAGGCATGATGAATACATGTTCTCATTCTGTTTACACCAAATTCGGACTCTATCACTTGAATGTCTCAACAGAAATAGAGACTCATCAGACCAGGCAACATTTTTCCAGTCTTCAACAGTCCAATTTTGGTGAGCTCGTGCAAATTGTAGCCTCTTTTTCCTATTTGTAGTGGAGATGAGTGGTACCTGGTCGGGTCTTCTGCTTTTGTAGCCCACCTTTCTTTCCCATTCTGACATTCAGTTTGGAGTTCAGGAGATTGTCTTGACCAGGACCACAACCCTACATGCATTGAAGCAACTGCCATGTGATTGGTTGACTAGATAATCACATTAATGAGAATTAGAACAGGTGTTCCTAATAATTCTTTAGGTGAGTGTATATACCGATCTTATGGTGGGAGTCATACCTGCATATATATTTATGGATGCTTGGGGCACATCCATAAATATATATATACATATACACATATATAGATATGACTAATAGGCCCACCCACATAATATACCCTATACATAGAGATGTATGCTGCCAAGGGGGGCATACATACATCTCCATGTATACACACATGTCCCACCTGGATGGGCCCATTGAAAAGGGCCAAAACATATGTATATATGTCAGGGCATATACACATATGTATATATATATATATATATATAAAACACTTCCCTCAACAATCCCCCTGTTGTCGGGAATACGACAAAAACACTTTGGGGGAAGGGTTGGGATGCATTTGCCTCCTCAATCGCACTCTTGGTGAAAGTCACGACTTTTATCTTGATTAAAGACTCAGTTGTTGGAGAGGTTCTCCCATGGACAGATACGTAGGTATTTACAAGGCAGGTCAGAATTTCTGGTAAGAGGTGATGTCATAGTACCTAAATTCTAACTGCAGGAAGGAACCCCGCACTACCACCATTCAGTCCAACCCTTATAAAGAAAAGTCACCATTGTCGATGTTAAAGTGGCAAATACCTTAGTAAATGAGGGGCCTGACCCTAGGGAATCTACTGTTCCCCACTCACACAAACAGGTCACATCCCTCCCAATACAGCCCAATTCCATTTAGTGTGTACCCATAGAGACTCATGCGACCTGGCCTATCTCTCTACACCTCCAAAGACGCCGGTAGTTAACAGAACCCCGTGTCATTGGGAAATGACTATAGGGTGCAAGTGTGCGTCCAGTCATATTGTAGTATGGCTGTCTGTCACGGCGGACTGGATCTCAGATACACAGACAACCAAATAAACAAGTATCTAGGCGAAATGCTGGGGAAAGGTCACCTGGTAGCAAATCCCTGACTTCTCTCCCTACGCTGCTAAGCCCACATTCAGACCTTAAAGGTAGGAATAATGTGTCCTCGTGCCTGGACTGCAAATACCCTAGAATCCCTGAGATGGTGAAATGGGAGAAGGGGCAGCAGACACATAAACAGCCTAGACCGCAAATAACAAAAACAGAAACCAAGCTTATCTGAGCTGGAACAGAAAATCCTTCCTTCCTTGAATCCAAGGCCAGACTGAAATCTATAACCAGCACTGCCCTCTGGGAGTGAAAGCAATTTAAGCCAATGACCTCACAAAGAGCACCTGAAGGAAGGCGGATCCAGCACGATTCCAAAACTAAACAAATGATTAGACACGTGCTGCCAATCTGACAGACCTCCGCAGACAGGGCTGTCTTTAACCACTTCAACCCCCCTAGCTGAAACACCCTTAATGACCAGGCCACTTTTTACACTTCTGCACTACACTAATTTTACCGTTTATTGCTCGGTCATGCAACTTACCACCCAAATGAATTTTACCTCCTTTTCTTCTCACTAATAGAGCTTTCATTTGGTGGTATTTCATTGCTGCTGGAGTGTCATTTTACATATACCCATGCTGGGTGAGAGAAATATCTTGGCATATCTTTTCCCATTTTTTCATACAAAGTTGGCATTCGACCAAGATATTTATCTCACCGAGCATGGGTATATGTAAAATGACACCCCAAAACACATTGCCCAACTTCTCCTGAGTACGGCGATACCAGATGTGTGACACTTTTTTGCAGCCTAGGTGGGCAAAGGGGCCCACATTCCAAAGAGCACCTTTAGGATTTCACCGGCCATTTTTTTACAGATTTTGATTTCAAACTACTTCGCACACATTAGGGCCCTTAAATTGCATGGGCAGTATAACTACCCCACAAGTGACCCCATTTTGGAAAGAAGACACCCCAAGGTATTCTGTGAGGGGCATGGGGAGTTCCTAGATTTTTTTATTTTTTGTTATAAGTTAGTGGAATATGAGACTTTGTAAAAAAAATAAAAATCATCATTTTCTGCTAACTTGTGACAAAAAAATAAATAAAAAATTCTAGGAACTCGCCATGCCCCTCACGGAATACCTTGGGGTGTCTTCTTTCCAAAATGGGGTCACTTGTGGGGTAGTTATACTGCCCTGGCATTCTAGGGACCCTAATGTGTAGTAAGTAGTGAAATCCTAAAGGTGCTCTTTGGAATGTGTGCCCCTTTGCCCACCTAGGCGGCAAAAAAGTGTCACACATGTGGTATCACTGTACTCAGGAGAAGTTGGGGAATGTGTTTTGGGGTGTCATTTTACATATACCCATGCTGGGTGAGAGCATATCTTGGCAAAAGACAACTTTTCCCATTTTTTTATACAAAGTTGGCATTTGACCAAGACATGTATCTCACCCAGCATGGGTATATGTAAAATGACACCCCAAAACACATTCCCCAACTTCTCCTGAGTACGGCGATACCACATGTGTGACACTTTTTTGCAGCCTAGATGCGCAAAGCGGCCCAAATTCCTTTTAGGAGGGCATTTTTCGACATTTGGATCCCAAACTTCTTCTCACGCTTTCGGGCCCCTAAAATGCCAGGGCAGTATAAATACCCCACATGTGACCCCATTTTGGAAAGAAGACACTACAAGGTATTCAATGAGGGGCATGGCGAGTTCATCGAATTTTTTTTTTTTGGGCACAAGTTAGCGGAAATTCGTTTTTTTTGTATTTTCTCACAAAGTCTCCCTTTCCGCTAACTTGGGACAAAAATTTAAATCTTTCATGGACTCAATATGCCCCTCACGGAATACCTTGGGGTGTCTTCTTTCCGAAATGGGGTCACATGTGGGGTATTTATACTGCCCTGGCATTTTTTGGGGCCCTAAAGCGTGAGAAGAAGTCTGGAATATAAATGTCTAAAAATTTTTACTCATTTGGATTCCGTGAGGGGTATGGTGAGTTCATGTGAGATTTTATTTTTTGACACACGTTAGTGGAATATGAGAATAAAATAAAAATAAAATATCTATTTCCGCTAACTTGGGCCAAAAAAATGTCTAAATGGAGCCTTACAGGGGGTGATCAATGACAGGGGGGTGATCAGAGAGTCTATATGGGTGATCACCCGCCTGTCATTGATCACCCGCCTGTCATTGATCACCCCCCTGTAAGGCTCCATTCAGACGTCCGTATGTGTTTTTCGGATCCGATCCATGTATCCGTGGATCCGTAAAAAACATACGGACGTCTGAATGGAGCCTTACAGGGGGGGTGATCAATGACAGGGGGGTGATCAGGGAATCTATATGGGTGATCACCCCTCTGTCATTGATCACCCCCCTGTAAGGCTCCATTCAGACGTCCGTATGTGTTTTGCGGATCCGATCCATGTATCCGTGGATCTGTAAAAATCATACGGACGTCTGAATGGAGCCTTACAGGGGGGTGATCATTGATAGGGGGGTGATCAGGGAATCTATATGGGTGATCACCCCCCTGTCATAGATCACCCCCCTTTAAGGCTCCATTCAGACGTCCGTATGTGTTTTGCGGATCCGATCCATGTATCCGTGGATCCGTAAAAATCATACGGACGTCTGAATGGAGCCTTACAGGGGGGTGATCAATGACAGGGGGTGATCAGGGAGTCTATATACGGTGATCACCCCCCTGTCATTGATCACCCCCCTGTAAGGCTCCATTCAGATGTCCGTATGTGTTTTGCGGATCCGATCCATGTATCCGTGGATCCGTAAAAATCATACGGACGTCTGAATGGAGCCTTACAGGGGGGTGATCAATGACAGGGGGGTGATCAGGGAGTCTATATGGGGTGATCAGGGGTTCATAAGGGGTTAATAAGTGACAGGGGGGGTGTAGTGTAGTGGTGTTTGGTGGTACTTTACTGAGCTACCTGTGTCCTCTGGTGGTCGATCAAAGCAAAAGGGACCACCAGAGGACCAGGTAGCAGGTATATTAGACGTGGTTATCAAAACAGCGTCTAATATACCTGTTAGGGGTTAAAAAAATCGCATCTCCAGCCTGCCAGCGAACGATCGCCGCTGGCAGGCTGGAGATCCTGTCTCTTACCTTCCGATCCTGTGAACGCGCGCGCCTGTGTGCGCACGTTCACAGGAAATCTCAGCTCTCGCGAGATGACGCGTATATGCGTCACTCTGCGCAGAGCTGCCGCCTCCTGACCGCGATCCTGCGTTAGGCGGTCCGGAGGCGGTTAATATTGATTGGACCCTGGGCAAAAATTTACTTGGGCCCCCTGGATCCCGCCTTCCCACACCTTAGCAGGCAATCACACCCACCACAACACACAAAAAATCCACACACCTGGTAGAGTCCAGTGATATAAATACTTCCAGTTCTGAAGACTCCAGCGGCTCAGGATCAGTGCTCTGGGCAGCTGGGCTCAGGCTGGAAGTGGGCACCGCTCTGCAGGAAGGAGACCAGGGCTCGGCTCACCCTAGTGTTAGCAGTGCACCCCAGCACCCCACAGTATGCAGTATAGCACCCCACACTATACAGTACCCCACAGTATATAGTAGAGCAGTATAGCAGCCCACAGTATACAGCACCCCACAGTATACAGTAGAGCAGTATAGCACCTCACCGTATACAGCACCCCACACTATACAGTACAGCAGTATAGCACTCCACACTATACACCACCCACAGTATACAGTATACAGGCCCCCCACAGTATACAGTCCCACACCGTATACAGGCCCCCCCACAGTATACAGTCCCCACACAGTATACAGTCCCCACACAGTATACAGGCCTCCCACAGTATACAGGTCCCACACAGTATACAGCCCCCATAGTATACAGGCCCCCCACAGTATATAGGCCCCCCACAGTATACAGCCCCCCCCCCACAGTATACAGGCCCCACACAGTATACAGTCCCCACACAGTATAATACAGGCCCCCCACAGTATACAGGCCCGCCACAGTATACAGGCCCCCCACAGTATACAGTCCCACACAGTATACAGCCCCCACAGTATACAGCCCCCCCACAGTATACAGGCCCCCTACAGTATACAGGCCCCCACACAGTATACAGCACCCCACTATACAGTAGTTTACAGTATATTAGCATAACAGCCCCTGTCACCTTTTTCTGATGTAATCTTCACACAAAAAAGCTCCACAGTTAACTTCTGAAACACTCCTGCTAGGACCTGTGATGACCTCATAGCCATGTGACCAGTAATATTGCTAGTCACATGGTGATGATGTCATCTAAGGTCCTAGATCATATTCACAGCTCTAACAGTACGATGCCTGGACTCAGAACCCCCTGTGTAGCTGACAGCCTGACACCCGGGGCAGTTGCTAGCAGGGCTCAAGAGGCAGCTGCCTTGGGCCCCCCAGGAGCAACTGGGCCCGGGGCAGCTGCCCCTTTTGCCCCTTGGTAAAGACGGCCCTGTCTGCAGACCGTCCGAACAGGGCATGACAGTACCCCCCCTTCTACGGGTGACCTCCGGGCACCCCGGACCAAACTTATCCGGGTGGGCTCTGTGAAAAGCCCTAACCAGTCGGCTGGCACTGACATCCAGCGCTGGAACCCACATCCTCTCCTCAGGGCCGTATCCCCTCCAGTGTACCAGGTACCAGTGTACCAGGTACTGAAGGGAACCCCGAAGAACTCTAGAGTCAAGAATCCTGGAGATCTCGAACTCTAAATTTCCATCGACCAGAACAGGAGAAGAGGGCAATGGCGATGGTTCCACCAGTCTCAAATATTTTTTCAATAAAGATCTATGGAATACATCATGGATCCTCCAAGTCTGCGGAAGATCCAGCCGAAACGCTACTGGATTGATCAGCGCAGATATTTTGTACGGGCCGATAAATCTTGGACCCAGTTTCCAAGATGGCACTCTCAATTTAATATTTTTAGTGGACAACCACACCAGATCACCCACACACAGGTCCGAACCAGTCACACGTCTCCTGTCAGCCATTCGCTTATACCTATCACCCATCGTCTCCAAATTCACTTGTATCCTCCGCCAGATAGAAGACAAGGTAGAGGAAAATCTTTCCTCCTGTGGCATCCCAGAGGAACTAGTCCCAGAAAAGGTACCAAACTGGGGATGAAAACCATATGCGCCAAAAAATGGCGACTTACCCGTGGACTCCTGCCTACGGTTATTCAAAGCAAACTCCGCTAGGGGCAAGAATGAAGACCGATTCTCCTGATTCTCTGCCACAAAGCACCTCAAGTAGGTCTCCAGGTTCTGATTAGTGCGCTCCATCTGTCCATTCGACTGCGGATGGAAAGCCGAAGAGAACGAAAGTTGAATGCCAAGCCGAGAGCAGAACGCCCTCCAGAACCTGGAGACAAACTACGTACCCCTATCAGAAACCACATCCGAAGGAATACCATGCAATTTCACGATATTATCAACAAAAATTTGCGCAAGAGTCTTGGCATTAGGCAGACTAGTTAACGATATAAAATGAGCCATCTTGCTAAAACGGTCAACTACCACCAAAATCACAGTTTTCCCGGAGGAACTCGGTAGAGCCGTAATAAAGTTCATGGACAAGTGCGTCCAAGGACGAGACAGAATAGATAAAGAAAGGAGTGAACCAGCCGGTCGAGTATGAGCAACCTTAGATCGTGCACAGGTTTCACAAGCTGCCACGTAATCCTCAATGCTCCTACGTAACCCGGGACACCAGAACCTCCGGGACACAAAGTCACAGGTGGACTTACCACCAGGATGTCCGGCAAGGACAGTATCGTGATGTTCCTTGAAAACCTTATATCACCTATAAATGCTTCAAGAAGCTACCACACAAGAAGTTATCATAAACAATAATTTATTTATTAGATATCCATCAGCAGTATATCATAAAAACATATATACGAAAGCAGTAATCATAGAAAGACGACAGTGTTGACAAACATTTATGTAAAAACAGAGAAAAGACTCCAGACCAAATAAGGGACTAGTACCCCCCCCAGAAAAACACCCGCAGTTATAACAGTATCTATGGGATGGGGTTGTAAACACCATACACACAGGGCAGTAATCAGCAAGACACAGTAGCCAATGAGGCTATGTGAACCTGAGTGTCACCCCACACCATCTAAACTGCAGGGGGAGAGAAAAAACAATTAAACATGCATAAATCCAGCAAAATGTATCTTACTGACCCTGGTCTGGAGTAGCCGCCCGACGATCGTTTCGCTCGCGCTTCCTCTTGGGGCATACTCCACACTACCATACAGCCATCCTATATACTCCCACAGTTAAATGCCGACCAATTGCATGCCTACCTGCAACCGCCCATAATTCTGCAAATCAATGCCTCAGCCCTCACCAATAGATCACGCCTCTCCCACAGCCAATCAGGTCATATCTTCCGGATGCCGCGTCACATGTCACGTGACCCGTACGATCCGATTGGCTGTAGGGGCAGCACCGTCATTACTGTACGTCATCACTGCTCTGCAGGCGAAGGCGTCGCCATTACATGACGCATAAGTCACATGACTTGCCGCACGGCCTCTGTTATTCTATGTCACCTTTCCTTATCTCAATTTAAGCAAATGCTAAAAGACACCCAGTACATTTGGGGGAGGGGACTAATCTATGTCATCGAGGGAGAAACTCCTCCGCCTGTATTTCTGTCATGTGATCCGCATCATGTACCGCCCCCCCCCCCCCCCCGGGGGGGGGGGGGTGGCGAGGCCTAAGATGGATATATGCCTGATACCAGACGCCATATACGTGGCGTGGTATGTCTCCCAGCAACCGGGTCACGAGGCGGGTCACATGACAGGTCTTATATCACATCAGGTATTCCTACAGCGTTCTAACATACATATATATATTATTCCTATATTCACCATCTAAAAGTATATATAGTGTAATCTAAAAGGTTAAAACCCATATTATAGTGAACCTCCTAACTCATCATAATAACTAAATAAATAAAGAAAGTGAATTATATACATAAAGATCGATAACCACTGAATGAGACAGACAGAATCTATCGCAATTAAAAGTGCAATGTGCATCCATATAATTCATTTTAGAAGAAACCTATGCTGGATGTAAGAGCGCAATAATGTGTGCAATACATCCAGCATTTTTGACAAACCCTCATACAAAAGTGCAGTGTGCGTCAATATAATTCATTTTCAAGCGAACATATCATACAGTATCAAAAGAGCAGCATTGTATACAGTATATTTCACATTTTGAGGGGAAATCCATCATGTGTCAAGCTCCTGATAGAGCCCAAGTGACTCTCCGTGTAGACATATATATATATATATGTATATATATATATATATATATATATATAAACAGTGTCTACCAATCAATTCAAAAGAAACCCAAACAAAAATACTGATTCGTACAGTGCAAAACCGGGCATCCCTATGAGTATACAGGTCCTTCTCAAAAAATTAGCATATTGTGATAAAGTTCATTATTTTCTGCAATGTACTGATAAACATTAGACTTTCATATATTTTAGATTCATTACACACCAACTGAACTAGTCTAAGCCTTTTATTGTTTTAATATTGATGATTTTGGCATACAGCTCATGAAAACCCAAATTTCCTATCTAAAAAAATTAGCATATTTCATCCGACCAATAAAAGAAAAGTGTTTTTAATACAAAAAAAGTCAACCTTCAAATAATTATGTTCAGTTATGCACTCAATACTTGGTCGGGAATCCTTTTGCAGAAATGACTGCTTCAATGCGGCGTGGCATGGAGGCAATCAGCCTGTGGCACTGCTGAGGTGTTATGGAGGCCCAGGATGCTTCGATAGTGGCCTTAAGCGCATCCAGAGTGTTGGGTCTTGCGTCTCTCAACTTTCTCTTCCCAATATCCCACAGATTCTCTATGGGGTTCAGGTCAGGAGAGTTGGCAGGCCAATTGAGCACAGTGATACCATCGTCAGTAAACCATTTACCAGTGGTGTTGGCACTGTGAGCAGGTGCCAGGTTGTGCTGAAAAATGAAATCTTCATCTCCATAAAGCTTTTCAGCAGATGGAAGTATGAAGTGCTCCAAAATCTCCTGATAGCTAACTGCATTGACCCTGCCCTTGATAAAACACAGTGGACCAACACCAGCAGCTGACATGGCACCCCAGACCATCACTGACTGTGGGTACTTTACACTGGACTTCAGGCATTTGGCATTTCCCTCTCCCCAGTCTTCCTCCAGACTCTGGCACCTTGATTTCCGAATGAGATGCAAAATTTGCTTTCATCCGAAAAAAGTACTTTGGACCACTGAGCAACAGTCCAGTGCTGCTTCTCTGTAGCCCAGGTCAGGCGCTTCTGCCGCTGTTTCTGGTTCAAAAGTGGCTTGACCTGGGGAATGCGGCACCTGTAGCCCATTTCCTGCACACGCCTGTACACGGTGGCTTTGGATGTTTCTACTCCAGACTCAGTCCACTGCTTCCGCAGGTCCCCCAAGATCTGGAATCGGTCCTTCTCCACAATCTTCCTCAGGGTCCGGTCACCTCTTCTCGTTGTGCAGCGTTTTCTGCTACACTTTTTCCTTCCCACAGACTTCCCACTGAGGTGCCTTGATACAGCACTCTGGGAACAGCCTATTCGTTCAGAAATTTCTTTCTGTGTCTTACCCTCTTGCTTGAGGGTGTCAATGATGGCCTTCTGGACAGCAGTCAGGTCGGCAGTCTTACCCATGATTGCGGTTTTGAGTAATGAACCAGGCTGTCAGTTTTTAAAAGCCTCAGGAATCTTTTGCAGGTGTTTAGAGTTAATTAGTTGATTAAGATGATTAGGTTAATAGCTCGTTTAGAGAATCTTTTCATGATATGCTAATTTTTTTAGATAGGAATTTTGGGTTTTCATGAGCTGTATGCCAAAATCATCAATATTAAAACAATAAAAGGCTTGAACTACTTAAGTTGTGTGTAATGAATCTAAAATATCAGTACATTACAGAAAATAATGAACTTTATCACAATATGCTAATTTTTTTAGAAGGACCTGTATAGGGAATACCCAAAGGTAGTGTATGCACAATCCACCCAGGTCGCGGCACACGTGTAATTGTATATACACATATGTCACACCCAGAGTCCACTGTGCATAAACACTACTGACATTATTAGTCACGCCCATAAGAGATGTTATAATCATCTAAAACCCAATTCTACCCTAGGTTTGATTCTGATATCAACAGATATAAAGTGCAAGTGTGTGTGAAAAGAGAGTAAACCATAGGAGACAGATGTGATAAAGTGCCCAGTGCATGTGCTCAAGAAAACCCTGATGATATCAGGATCAAAACCCAGAATATACCATCACATATTCAGGGGGTGTCAGTCTTATCCATAAAAATACAGAGAATCTCTCTAAGCAATTAACATATACTGTTACATCTATTATTAATAATTTCCATACACAGAGAGTGTCACAAGTATCGATCCACCCTACTCCCCTACTAATTCCAAGTGCTAGGTATACATGATGTCACAAAATCTACTATGCGTCCAATCCTCGGCCCATCCATCCTCCTTCTGTGGTAGATGCTATTATGGGTTTCCAAAGAAGCAGACAAACTGTAAAATAGGGAGGGAATATATATATATACGATAGTCAATAATTATAAAAAGATATCAAGAAACAGAACCACCATTCGGCTGAACCATGTCGGAAAAGCCACAGCAATGGAGGTAAAAAGGGAGAACAACATACTGTTAAAAATATACACAACAAACATGTACATAATTAAAAGAACCTATCCTACCTGGTTGTTCTGTGATGATCCTGGTTCAAAGCGAGAGAAAGTGGTGATCTACAAAAATGGAACATAGCTATTATAGTCATTCAACCCCCCAGGGGCCATAGTTTTCAGAGTGTATATCCAGCGAGTCTCTCGTTGGGCCAATAGTTTTTTCCAGTTTTCACCCCTTTGGGAGATCAGTATGTGATCAATCCCTCTAAAACGTAAAGCTGATCCATCATAGGCATGTTCTGCCTTGAAGTGCCTTGGTATTGTGGTAAGTAATTGTGTGTCTGTTACTTCACTGGCGGCCTCAATGGATAATACATGCTCCTGAATGCGTTTTTTGAACTGGTCTGGAGTCTTTTCTCTGTTTTTACATAAATGTTTGTCAACACTATCGTCTTTCTATGATTACTGCTTTCGTATATATGTTTTTATGATATACTGCTGATGGATATCTAATAAAGAAATTATTGTTTATGATAACTTCTTGTGTGGTAGCTTCTAGAGTTGAGCGAACACCTGGATGTTCGGGTTCGAGAAGTTCGGCCGAACTTCCCGGAAATGTTCGGGTTCGGGATCCGAACCCGATCCGAACTTCGTCCCGAACCCGAACCCCATTGAAGTCAATGGGGACCCGAACTTTTCGGTACTAAAAAGGCTGTAAAACAGCCCAGGAAAGGGCTAGAGGGCTGCAAAAGGCAGCAACATGTAGGTAAATCCCCTGCAAACAAATGTGGATAGGGAATTAAAATAAAAATTAAATAAATAAAAATTAACCAAAATCAATTGGAGAGAGGTCCCATAGCAGAGAATCTGGCTTCACGTCACCCACCACTGGAACAGTCCATTCTCAGATATTTAGGCCCCGGCACCCAGGCAGAGGAGAGAGGTCCCGTAACAGAGAATCTGTCTTCATGTCAGCAGAGAATCAGTCTGCATGTCATAGCAGAGAATCAGGCTTCACGTCAGCCACCACTGCAACAGTCCATTGTCATAAATTTAGGCCAAGCACCCAGGCAGAGGAGAGAGGTCCCGTAACAGACAATCTGGCTTCATGTCAGCAGAGAATCAGTCTTCATATCATAGCAAAGAATCAGGCTTCACGTCAGCCACCAATGCAACAGTCCATTGTCAGATATTTAGGCCCAGCACCCAGGCAGAGGAGAGAGGTCCCGTAACAGACAATCAGGCTGAACGCTGCCGTGTGACATGGTTGAGATGCTTGGTGACGGAGGTGGTGGTGGTGTTGGTGGTACATCCCCTGTTTGCTGGGCGGCAGGTGCCAACGTTCCTCCAGAGGCGGAGGAAGAGGCCGAGGCGGCAGCAGCAGAAGAGGCCGAGGCAGCAGCAGCAGAAGAGGTAGCAGGGGGAGCCTGAGTGACTTCCTTGGTTTTAAGGTGTTTACTCCACTGCAGTTCATGCTTTGCATGCAGGTGCCTGGTCATGCAGGTTGTGCTCAGGTTCAGAACGTTAATGCCTCGCTTCAGGCTCTGATGGCACAGCGTGCAAACCACTCGGGTCTTGTCGTCAGCACATTGTTTGAAGAAGTGCCATGCCAGGGAACTCCTTGAAGCTGCTTTTGGGGTGCTCGGTCCCAGATGGCGGCGGTCAGTAGCAGGCGGAGTCTCTTGGCGGCGGGTGTTCTGCTTTTGCCCACTGCTCCCTCTTTTGCTACGCTGTTGGCTCGGTCTCACCACTGCCTCTTCCTCCGAACTGTGAAAGTCAGTGGCACGACCTTCATTCCATGTGGGGTCTAGGACCTCATCGTCCCCTGCATCGTCTTCCACCCAGTCTTGATCCCTGACCTCCTGTTCAGTCTGCACACTGCAGAAAGACGCAGCAGTTGGCACCTGTGTTTCGTCATCATCAGAGACATGCTGAGGTGGTATTCCCATGTCCTCATCATCAGGAAACATAAGTGGTTGTGCGTCAGTGCATTCTATGTCTTTCACCGCTGGGGAAGGGCTAGGTGGATGCCCTTGGGAAACCCTGCCAGCGGAGTCTTCAAACAGCATAAGAGACTGCTGCATAACTTGAGGCTCAGACAGTTTCCCTGGTATGCATGGGGGTGATGTGACAGACTGATGGGGTTGGTTTTCAGGCGCCATCTGTGCGCTTTCTGCAGAAGACTGGGTGGGAGATAATGTGAACGTGCTGGATCCACTGTCGGCCACCCAATTGACTAATGCCTGTACCTGCTCAGGCCTTACCATCCTTAGAACGGCATTGGGCCCCACCATATATCGCTGTAAATTCTGGCGGCTACTGGGACCTGAGGTAGTTGGTACACTAGGACGTGTGGATGTGGCAGAACGGCCACGTCCTCTCCCAGCACCAGAGGGTCCACTAACACCACCACGACCATGTCCACGTCCGCGTCCCTTACTAGATGTTTTCCTCATTGTTATCGTTCACCACAACAACAAAAATATTATTTGGCCCAATGTATTGTATTCAAATTCAGCTGAATATAAATTTGAGGCCTAGTATTTAGGCGCTGGGTGACCGGTATAGATTTACTGACAGAATTAGACTTGGAAATGCACAGTAGCGTGTGTGTGAAGTTATTCTGAATGACCCTATGTGCACCTTGAATATTATATACCCTTTTAGGGATAGATTTCAAATAGCTCTGATACAGCAGAAACCACTAAATTAGGAAATTGCTAAATTGGGAATTGTTTTTCAACCCAGAACAAAAAATGTGCTTTGACGGACACTAAATAACTTGCCCAGCCAGAACAGTACAGCAGTAACGACAGATTTAGCGGGATATAAATTTGAGGCCTAGTATTTAGGCGCTGGGTGACCGGTATGGATTTACTGACAGAATTAGACTTGGAAATGCACAGTAGCGTGTGTGTAAAGTTATTCTGAATGACCCTATGTGCACCTTGAATATTATATACCCTTTTAGGGATAGATTTCAAATAGCTCTGATACAGCAGAAACCACTAAATTAGGAAATTGCTAAATTGGGAATTGTTTTTCAACCCAGAACAAAAAATGTGCTTTGACGGACACTAAATAACTTGCCCAGCCAGAACAGTACAGCGGTAAAGACAGATTTAGCGGGATATAAATTTGAGGCCTAGTATTTAGGCGCTGGGTGACCGGTATGGATTTACTGACAGAATTAGACTTGGAAATGCACAGTAGCGTGTGTGAAGTTATTCTGAATGACCCTATGTACACCTTGAATATTATATACCCTTTTAGGGATAGATTTCAAATAGCTCTGATACAGCAGAAACCACTAAATTAGGAAATTGCTAAATTGGGAATTGTTTTTCAACCCAGAACAAAAAATGTGCTTTGACGGACACTAAATAACTTGCCCAGCCAGAACAGTACAGCGGTAACGACAGATTTAGCGGGATATAAATTTGAGGCCTAATATTTAGGCGCTGGGTGACTGGTATGGATTTACTGACAGAATTAGACTGGGATATGGCCAAAAAATAACCACACTATTGCTGGTTAAATGCACTTGGTGTGACAGCTTGACCAACCACACTACTGAGGGTTAAATGCACTTGGTGACAGGCGCAGCTTGCCCCTGATGTAGTATATGCCCAAAAAATGAACAGACTATTGCTGGTTAAATGCACTTGGTGTGACAGCTTGACCAACCACACTACTGAGGGTTAAATACACTTGGTGACGGGCGCAGCTTGCCCCTGATGTAGTATATGGCCCAAAAATAAACAGACTATTGCTGGTTAAATGCACTTGGTGTGACAGCTTCACCCTGATGTAGGCTTTAGCCAAAAAACCACACCATTGAGGGTTAAATGTACTTGGTGACAGGCGCAGCTTGCCCCTGATGTAGTATATGGCCAAAAAATGAACAGACTATTGCTGGTTAAATGCACTTGGTGTGACAGCTTGACCAACCACACTACTGAGGGTTAAATGCACTTGGTGACGGGCGCAGCTTGCCCCTGATGTAGTATATGGCCAAAAAATAAACAGACTATTGCTGGTTAGATGCACTTGGTGTGACAGCTTCACCCTGATGTAGGCTTTAGCCAAAAAACAACCACACCATTGAGGGTTAAATGCACTTGGTGACAGGCGCAGCTTGCCCCTGATGTAGTATATGCCCAAAAAATGAACAGACTATTGCTGGTTAAATGCACTTGGTGTGACAGCTTGACCAACCACACTACTGAGGGTTAAATACACTTGGTGACGGGCGCAGCTTGCCCCTGATGTAGTATATGGCCCAAAAATAAACAGACTATTGCTGGTTAAATGCACTTGGTGTGACAGCTTCACCCTGATGTAGGCTTTAGCCAAAAAACCACACCATTGAGGGTTAAATGTACTTGGTGACAGGCGCAGCTTGCCCCTGATGTAGTATATGGCCAAAAAATGAACAGACTATTGCTGGTTAAATGCACTTGGTGTGACAGCTTGACCAACCACACTACTGAGGGTTAAATGCACTTGGTGACGGGCGCAGCTTGCCCCTGATGTAGTATATGGCCAAAAAATAAACAGACTATTGCTGGTTAGATGCACTTGGTGTGACAGCTTCACCCTGATGTAGGCTTTAGCCAAAAAACAACCACACCATTGAGGGTTAAATGCACTTGGTGACAGGCGCAGCTTGCCCCTGATGTAGTATATGGCCAAAAAATAAACAGACTATTGCTGGTTAAATGCACTTGGTGTGACAGCTTCACCCTGATGTAGGCTTTAGCCAAAAAACAACCACACCATTGAGGGTTAAATGCACTTGGTCGCAGCTTGCGCTGGCGCACCACAAGACACAAAATGGCCGCCGATCACCCCAGAAAAAAGTGACTGACAAACGGTCTGGGCAGCCTAAAAACAGTGAGCAATTGAGTATCAGCAGCTCAATGATCCACAGCTGCAGATCGATCAATTAATCAAGTCCTTTGGAGGAGTTAATCTGCCTAATCTCGCCCTACTGTCGCAGCCGCAACCTCTCCCTACGCTAATCAGAGCAGAGTGACGGGCGGCGCTATGTGACTCCAGCTTAAATAGAGGCTGGGTCACATGGTGCTCTGGCCAATCACAGCCATGCCAATAGTAGGCATGGCTGTGACGGCCTCTTGGGGCAAGTAGTATGACGCTTGTTGATTGGCTGCTTTGCAGCCTTTCAAAAAGCTCCAAGAAAGTGTCACAAAAGCGCCAAGAAAGCGACGAACACCGAACCCGAACCCTGACTTTTACGAAAATGTCCGGGTTCGGGTCCGTGTCACGGACACCCCAAAATTCGGTACGAACCCGAACTATACAGTTCGAGTTCGCTCATCCCTAGTAGCTTCTTGAAGCATTTATAGGTGATATACGAATAACTCCATGTGAGATATTTATGATAGTATCGTTTTTTGGTGTTCCTTGAAAACCTTGTATCGCAGTTCTTCGGGAACAAACAACTTCCCTGGGGGACAAGAAATAGGAGCCCCCTCCTGGGCTCCCAACACCTCCATCTCCAATTCGGGATACAGGGCGGAAACCACAACCACATCAGCCAAAATCGGAGCAGGATCCTCTGAATCACCTCCCCCAGGAAAACTGCGAGACAACGCATCTGCCTTGATGTTTTTAACCCCCGGAAGAAAAGTAACAACAAAATTGAGCCTGCCTAGGGTTCAGACGCTTGGCAGATTGCAGGTAAGCCAAATTCTTATGATCCGTATAAACAGTAACGGGGTGAGAAGCCCCCTCCAACCAGTGACGCCATTCCTCAAAGGCCAACTTTATAGCCAGTAACTCTCTATCTCCCACATCATAGTTCCTCTCGGCGACCGAGAGCTTCTTGGAAAAAAATGCACACGGGACCCACTTGCTAGGAGAAGAACCCTGCGACAGCACCGCTCCCACCCCCACTTCTAAAGCATCCACCTCCACCACGAATGGCTGAGACACATCGGGCTGCACCAGAATGAAAGCAGATGCAAAACACTCCTTAATAGTCGAAAAGGCCTGCAATGCCTCATCCGACCAAACAGAGACGTTGGCGCCCTTCTTTGTCATATCAGTCAGAGGTTTAACAATGGTGGAATAGTTCAGAATAAATTTTCTATAATAATTAGTAAACCCCAAAAACCGCATCAAAGCTTTCTGATTCTCTGGTCGGTCCCCGTAATACGGTTCAATTCCCGAAAATCCAAACACGGTCTCAGCGATCCATCCTTTTTCTAAACAAAGAAAAAACCTACTACCACCGGAGACTTAGATGGCCTAATATGACCTTTTGCCAAACTCCCAGCCATATACTTTCGCATGACCTCTCTTTCAGGTTAGGAAAGATTGTAAAGGCGAGACTTTGGCAACTTAGCCCCTGGGATGAGATTAACTGGACAATCATAGTCACGATGAGGGGGCAATTCTTGGGCCCCACCCTCCGAAAAGACATCCGCAAAGTCTGAGAGATACTGAGGTAGAACCGCAGTGGACACACCAGAGATAGATGTGCCAAACACAGATACAAATTCCTAGCAGTGGGCCTGGCTCGCCAATGTTAAAGGGGATATTCATTATTGATATTTATGCTAATCTCAATAATTAATATTGCAATTACAATAATACACATATATACACTTTACTAGCAGCCCACCCAATCCTGTCAATATACTATCCCTACGGGGAATAACAAGGGGTTAATACGGACACTGCTGCTGCTGGGGTAAGCAGGGCAGCCGTGAAGTGGTATCGGGGTAGAGGCAATACCAGGGTAGCAGGGGATATGAGGGCATTGGTGGCATAGGGGGAGTAAGGGTTGGTTGTATAGGGGGAGTAAGGGTTAATAATATCGTTGGTGGTATAGGGAGGGTAATAATAGGGTTAATCGATACTTAGGGTAGTATGCTCGTTGTCCAGGGGGGCTCGTTTGTCCAGGGGATGATCCTCTCCGGCTGGGGGCTCGTTTCTGAAGTGCCCAAGCGTAGCTCTGCCGGACTATTTAAGTTTGGTGGCGCTCGCTCCCGAGGCAGCCCGTCCTGTGGCGCGCATGCACGCCGCCGGCTAGAACACGTAGGCCGGCGCGGTGATATGACGTCACCGCGCCAGCCCGCGCATCCCAGAGCGTGCTTCCAGGCGGAGGGTTCCTTTGATCCTCTGCCTGTGGCGCATCTGCACCTTGCGCCGGAAGGTATGCAGATAACAGAGGCAGGGGCGTTTGTTTCCCTCTCTCTGTTATGTTAACTATCCCCAGCAGCTGGGAATAGTTAACACCAAAAGGCATCGGATCTTTATTGATCCTATGCCTTTTGAGGTCACCAGAGGCTGGACATAATTGTCCCGCCATCTGGAGACCTTCTCATCTCCTGTATACTATATGTGTATAGATGCTTGGGGCACATCCATACACATATATATACCAATCTTATGGTGGGAGTCATACCTGCATATATATTCATGGATGCTTGGGGCACATCCATAAATATATACAGTACAGACCAAAAGTTTGGACACACCTTCTCATTCAAGGAGTTTTCTTTATTTTCATGACTATTAAAAATTGTAGATTCACACTGAAGGCATCAAAACTATGAATTAACACATGTGGAATTATATACATAACAAAAAAGTGTGAAACAACTGAAAATATGTCATATTCTAGGTTCTTCAAAGTAGCCACCTTTTGCTTTGATTACTGCTTTGCACACTCTTGGCATTCTCTTGATGAGCTTCAAGAGGTAGTCACCTGAAATGGTCTTCCAACAGTCTTGAAGGAGTTCCCAGAGATGCTTAGCACTTGTTGGCCCTTTTGCCTTCACTCTGCGGTCCAGCTCACCCCAAACCATCTTGATTGGGTTCAGGTCCGGTGACTGTGGAGGCCTGGTCATCTGGCGCAGCACCCCATCACTCACCTTCGAGGCGTAGCTAGAAATGCATGGGCCCCATAGCAAAAAAAATT
This sequence comes from Bufo gargarizans, assembly GCF_014858855.1. Lineage (NCBI taxonomy): Eukaryota > Metazoa > Chordata > Amphibia > Anura > Bufonidae > Bufo > Bufo gargarizans. The sequence goes on along the minus strand of NC_058085.1, from coordinate 138,167,368 downwards.
TATGGGCCCCCCCACATATCTATCGGGCCTCCCACCACCCCTTCCAGAGCTCCCACCCAAACACCCATCCTAGATCTCCCACCGCCATGAGCAGTTTCACACTTGCGGCAGGACGGATCCGACAGGCTGTTCACCATGTCGGATCCGTCCTGCGGCTATTTCGCCGTGCCTGCGGACCGCCGCTCCGTCCCCATTGACTATAATGGGGACGGGGCGGAGCTCCGGCGCAGCACGGCGGTGCATGGAGAAAGGCCGCTGGACTAAAATTACTGCATGTCAGGCTTTTTAGTCTGGCGGCTTTCTCCGTGCACCGCCGTGCTGCGCCGGAGCTCCGCCCCGTCCCCATTATAGTCAATGGGGACGGAGCGGCGGTCCGCGGGCACGGCGAAATAGCCGCAGGACGGATCCGACATGGTGAACAGCCTGTCGGATCCGTCCTGCCGCAAGTGTGAAAGTACCCTTAAGAATTTAGATTATCTCAGAAATCATAAATTCTCAATAATCTCACTTCCTTAAGTTCCAATGAATCACATATTCACATCACTTACTTGTAGTCACACAGATAGCAGGTGCCAGCCAGGCACAGACTCGAGTGGCACGACCGACGGCGTCACGGCGGGACTGAGTCTGTCACTGGACTGGAGACTGGAGAGTGGAGACCAGGCAGTGAGGCAGGCACTGACTCCACTGAGACTGAGGACTGGAGTGACTGTGAGGTCACGGGTGGGTTACCCTTCTCTCTCACTTTCTCTGAGTGTCTGAGGCTCTGAGCTGCGCCGCCGCCTGCTCTGCTCAGCCAGACTGGTTTCGGGCAGTCAGATTAGCATATCAGCCGCCAGCCGCATAGCGCCTAATCTGACTGGTGCCAGTGCGGCCGACGGGACCCTCCACTCTCCACAACAGCCAACAGGTACCCCCCCGCCCGGCCCCGCCCCCTCCACCGCCTTAGTCCGCCTCCTGAGTCCTTCCTCTAGTTACTAGGACTCTAGGAGGCGGAGCCGGAGGAAATCTTTCCTGCACGCACTGCGCTGGTGCCAGCCTGGCTCCGCCTCTGCTACGCCCCCGTTCCGGCCCCCTCCACCACCCACCTCATATTCTCCTTCCTTGTGCGTGCGGCAGACAGTGCGCCCCGGCCCGGGCCTGCCTGTTCCTACTACAGCTCCTCCTTCCTGTTGGGTTCCTTCCCCCCAGCCAGGCCCGAGCCGCGGACCGCCCGATCCCCGCCCAGTGGGCAGGCGGTCGGGCCTGGCTGGCTGTGCCTGCCTGTGTGTATCGTGTTTGTATTAATAAAATGAATAATTTAAAAAAATTATGCGGTCCGGACGGGCCCCCAGTGGCGTAGGGCCCCATAGCCACTGCTATGGTTGCTATGGCGATCCCTACGCCACTGCTTCATGGTCAAATAGCCCTTACACAGCCTGGAGGTGTGTGTGGGGTCATTGTCCTGTTGAAAAATAAATGATGGTCCAACTAAACGCAAACTGGATGGAATAGCATGCCGCTGCAAGATGCTGTGGTAGCCATGCTGGTTCAGTATGCCTTCAATTTTGAATAAATCCCCAACAGTGTCACCAGCAAAGCACCCCCACACCATCACACCTCCTCCTCCGTGCTTCACGGTGGGAACCAGGCATGTAGAGTCCATCCGTTCATCTTTTCTGCGTCGCACAAAGACACGGTGGTGGGAACAAAGATCTCAAATTTGGACTCATCAGACCAAAGCACAGATTTTTACTGGTCTAATGTCCATTCCTTGTGTTCTTTAGCCCAAACAAGTCTCTTCTGCTTGTTGCCTGTCCTTAGCAGTGGTTTCCTAGCAGATATTCTACCATGAAGGCCTGATTCACACAGTCTCCTCTTAACAGTTGTCTGCTAGTGTGGTATTGACCTGGTCTCTAATCTGAGCTGCTGTTAACCTCCGATTTCTGAGGCTGGTTAATCGGATGAACTTATCCTCCGCAGCAGAAGTGACTCTTAGTCTTGCTTTCCTGGGGCGGTCCGCATGTGAGCCAGTTTCTTTGTAGCGCTTGATGGTTTTTGTGACTGCACTTGGGGACACTTTCAAAGTTTTCCCAATTTTTCGGACTGACTGACCTTCATTTCTTAAAGTAATGATGACCACTCGTTTTTCTTTACTTAGCTGCTTTTTTCTTGCCATAATACAAATTCTAACAGTCTATTCAATAGGACTATCAGCTGTGTATCCACCTGACTTCTCCACAACGCAACTGATGGTCCCAACCCCATTTATAAGGCAAGAAATCCCACTTATTAAACCTGACAGGGCACACCTGTAAAGTGAAAACCATTTCAGGTGACTACCTCTTGAAGCTCATCAAGAGAATGCCAAGAGTGTGCAAAGCAGTAATCAAAGCAAAAGGTGGCTACTTTGAAGAACCTAGAATATGACACATTTTCAGTTGTTTCACACTTTTTTGTTATGTATATAATTCCACATGTGTTAATTCATAGTTTTGATGCCTTCAGTGTGAATCTACAATTTTCATAGTCATGAAAATAAAGAAAACTCTTTGAATGAGAAGGTGTGTCCAAACTTTTGGTCTGTACTTGTCCTGTCCTCGTTACCACGTGTACCCCTGGGGTGTGTATGGACTTGGCAGGCAGATAAACACCCTCCTACTACTCAGTAAATTGAGACCAGGTAATGATCTGTAGCTTTAATGAGCCGAAGTAAGTTGGTGTGAAACTGTGAACCAGTAACATAAAGAATGCAATAAGTACATGAACTGCAAATATACATATCATAGAATAGCATACAACATGTCTGATACATATCATAGAACAGCATACAACATGTCTGCAAGGGTAGCTGACTAGGCCCTTACTTTACATCTGAACTGCTAACTAACTGCCTACACAGAAATACACATAATGCATGTCTATAGCTAGTAATAATCACATAGGCATGAAAGAACAGCAAGAAATAATGCCTTACCGGCTATGCAGCCTATAGTAGAAGTTTAGATAATCTTGTACAGCAGAGCATGTGAAGAAAGATGGCAACTTCTAGAAGACTACTCCCCTTCTTGCAGATAAGTGAGGTCACAAAGGGGAGGAGTAACAAAAGAGGCTGAACATACACAGAGAACAATATGGAAGTGGTCAGAAGATGGCGCTAATTGACCATGTTTTAATACAGGACAAACCCTATATGAATTAATTAGCACACATTTATGAGAAGCTGTATGGAGACATGACACTCCCTGTCTGGTATTGATTAGGGATGAGCGAACTCGAACTGTATAGTTCGGGTTCGTACCGAATTTTGGGGTGTCCGTGACACGGACCCGAACCCGGACATTTTCGTAAAAGTCCGGGTTCGGGTTCGGTGTTCGTCGCTTTCTTCGCGCTTTTGTGACGCTTTCTTGGCGCTTTTTGAAAGGCTGCAAAGCAGCCAATCAACAAGCGTCATACTACTTGCCCCAAGAGGCCATCACAGCCATGCCTACTATTGGCATGGCTGTGATTGGCCAGAGCACCATGTGACCCAGCCTCTATTTAAGCTGGAGTCACATAGCGCCGCCCGTCACTCTGCTCTGATTAGCGTAGGGAGAGGTTGCGGCTGCGACAGTAGGGCGAGATTAGGCAGATTAACTCCTCCAAAGGACTTGATTAACTGATCGATCTGCAGCTGTGGATCATTGAGCTGCTGATCCTCAATTGCTCACTGTTTTTAGGCTGCACAGACCGTTTGTCAGTCTCATTTTTCTGGGGTGATCGGCGGCCATTTTGTGTCTTGTGGTGCGCCAGCACAAGCTGCGACCAAGTGCATTTAACCCTCAATGGTGTGGTTGTTTTTTGGCTAAAGCCTACATCAGGGTGAAGCTGTCACACCAAGTGCATTTAACCAGCAATAGTCTGTTCATTTTTTGGCCATATACAAAATCAGGGGCAAGCTGCGCCTGTCACCAAGTGCATTTAACCCTCAATGGTGTGGTTGTTTTTTGGCTAAAGCCTACATCAGGGTGAAGCTGTCACACCAAGTGCATTTAACCAGCAATAGTCTGTTCATTTTTTGGCCATATACAAAATCAGGGGCAAGCTGCGCCTGTCACCAAGTGCATTTAACCCTCAATGGTGTGGTTGTTTTTTGGCTAAAGCCTACATCAGGGTGAAGCTGTCACACCAAGTGCATTTAACCAGCAATAGTCTGTTCATTTTTTGGCCATATACAAAATCAGGGGCAAGCTGCGCCTGTCACCAAGTGCATTTAACCCTCAATGGTGTGGTTGTTTTTTGGCTAAAGCCTACATCAGGGTGAAGCTGTCACACCAAGTGCATTTAACCAGCAATAGTCTGTTCATTTTTTGGCCATATCCCAGTCTAATTCTGTCACTAAATCCATACCGGTCACCCAGCGCCTAAATACTAGGCCTCAAATTTATATCCAGCTAAATCTGTCCCTAGTGCTGTAGCTGGGCGAGTTATTTAGTGTCCGTTCAAGCACATTTCTTGTTCTGGGTTGAAATACAATTCCCAATTTAGCAATTTCATAATTTAGTGGTTCCTGCTATATCAGAGCTCTTTGAAATCTATCCCAAAAAGGGTATATAATATTGAAGGTGCACATAGGGTCATTCAGAGTAACTTCACACACACCCGCTACTGTGTATTTCCAAGTCTAATTCTGTCACTAAATCCATACCGGTGACCCAGCGCCTAAATACTAGGCCTCAAATTTAATTCCCTCTAAATCTCTCGTTACCCACCGCTGTACTGTTGTTGCTGGGCAAGATATTTAGTGTCCGTCAAAGCACATTTTTTGTTCTGGGTTGAAGTACAATTCCCAATTTAGCAATTTCATAATTTAGTGGTTTCTGCTATATCAGAGCTATTTGAAATCTATCCCAAAAAGGGTATATAATATTGAAGGTGCACATAGGGTCATTCAGAATAACTTCACACACACCCGCTACTGTGTATTTCCAAGTCTAATTCTGTCACTAAACCCATACCTGTCACCCAGCGCCTAAATACTAGGCCTCAAATTTAAATCCCTCTAAATCTCTCGTTACCGTTGTCCTGTTGTAGCTGGGAAAGTTATTTAGTGCCCGTCAAAGCACATTTTTTGTTCTGGGTTGAAGTACAATTCCCAATTTAGCAATTTCATAATTTAGTGGTTCCTGCTATATCAGAGCTATTTGAAATCTATCCCAAAAAGGGTATATAATATTGAAGGTGCACATAGGGTCATTCAGAATAACTTCACACACACCCGCTACTGTGTATTTCCAAGTCTAATTCTGTCACTAAATCCATACCGGTGACCCAGCGCCTAAATACTAGGCCTCAAATTTAATTCCCTCTAAATCTCTCGTTACCCACCGCTGTACTGTTGTTGCTGGGCAAGATATTTAGTGTCCGTCAAAGCACATTTTTTGTTCTGGGTTGAAGTACAATTCCCAATTTAGCAATTTCATAATTTAGTGGTTTCTGCTATATCAGAGCTATTTGAAATCTATCCCTAAAAGGGTATATAATATTGAAGGTGCACATAGGGTCATTCAGAATAACTTCACACACACCCGCTACTGTGTATTTCCAAGTCTAATTCTGTCACTAAACCCATACCTGTCACCCAGCGCCTAAATACTAGGCCTCAAATTTATATCCAGCTAAATCTGTCCCTAGTGCTGTAGCTGGGCGAGTTATTTAGTGTCCGTTCAAGCACATTTCTTGTTCTGGGTTGAAATACAATTCCCAATTTAGCAATTTCATAATTTAGTGGTTCCTGCTATATCAGAGCTCTTTGAAATCTATCCCAAAAAGGGTATATAATATTGAAGGTGCACATAGGGTCATTCAGAGTAACTTCACACACACCCGCTACTGTGTATTTCCAAGTCTAATTCTGTCACTAAATCCATACCGGTGACCCAGCGCCTAAATACTAGGCCTCAAATTTAATTCCCTCTAAATCTCTCGTTACCCACCGCTGTACTGTTGTTGCTGGGCAAGATATTTAGTGTCCGTCAAAGCACATTTTTTGTTCTGGGTTGAAGTACAATTCCCAATTTAGCAATTTCATAATTTAGTGGTTTCTGCTATATCAGAGCTATTTGAAATCTATCCCAAAAAGGGTATATAATATTGAAGGTGCACATAGGGTCATTCAGAATAACTTCACACACACCCGCTACTGTGTATTTCCAAGTCTAATTCTGTCACTAAACCCATACCTGTCACCCAGCGCCTAAATACTAGGCCTCAAATTTAAATCCCTCTAAATCTCTCGTTACCGTTGTCCTGTTGTAGCTGGGAAAGTTATTTAGTGCCCGTCAAAGCACATTTTTTGTTCTGGGTTGAAGTACAATTCCCAATTTAGCAATTTCATAATTTAGTGGTTCCTGCTATATCAGAGCTATTTGAAATCTATCCCAAAAAGGGTATATAATATTGAAGGTGCACATAGGGTCATTCAGAATAACTTCACACACACCCGCTACTGTGTATTTCCAAGTCTAATTCTGTCACTAAATCCATACCGGTGACCCAGCGCCTAAATACTAGGCCTCAAATTTAATTCCCTCTAAATCTCTCGTTACCCACCGCTGTACTGTTGTTGCTGGGCAAGATATTTAGTGTCCGTCAAAGCACATTTTTTGTTCTGGGTTGAAGTACAATTCCCAATTTAGCAATTTCATAATTTAGTGGTTTCTGCTATATCAGAGCTATTTGAAATCTATCCCTAAAAGGGTATATAATATTGAAGGTGCACATAGGGTCATTCAGAATAACTTCACACACACCCGCTACTGTGTATTTCCAAGTCTAATTCTGTCACTAAACCCATACCTGTCACCCAGCGCCTAAATACTAGGCCTCAAATTTATATCCAGCTAAATCTGTCCCTAGTGCTGTAGCTGGGCGAGTTATTTAGTGTCCGTTCAAGCACATTTCTTGTTCTGGGTTGAAATACAATTCCCAATTTAGCAATTTCATAATTTAGTGGTTCCTGCTATATCAGAGCTCTTTGAAATCTATCCCAAAAAGGGTATATAATATTGAAGGTGCACATAGGGTCATTCAGAGTAACTTCACACACACCCGCTACTGTGTATTTCCAAGTCTAATTCTGTCACTAAATCCATACCGGTGACCCAGCGCCTAAATACTAGGCCTCAAATTTAATTCCCTCTAAATCTCTCGTTACCCACCGCTGTACTGTTGTTGCTGGGCAAGATATTTAGTGTCCGTCAAAGCACATTTTTTGTTCTGGGTTGAAGTACAATTCCCAATTTAGCAATTTCATAATTTAGTGGTTTCTGCTATATCAGAGCTATTTGAAATCTATCCCAAAAAGGGTATATAATATTGAAGGTGCACATAGGGTCATTCAGAATAACTTCACACACACCCGCTACTGTGTATTTCCAAGTCTAATTCTGTCACTAAACCCATACCTGTCACCCAGCGCCTAAATACTAGGCCTCAAATTTAAATCCCTCTAAATCTCTCGTTACCGTTGTCCTGTTGTAGCTGGGAAAGTTATTTAGTGCCCGTCAAAGCACATTTTTTGTTCTGGGTTGAAGTACAATTCCCAATTTAGCAATTTCATAATTTAGTGGTTCCTGCTATATCAGAGCTATTTGAAATCTATCCCAAAAAGGGTATATAATATTGAAGGTGCACATAGGGTCATTCAGAATAACTTCACACACACCCGCTACTGTGTATTTCCAAGTCTAATTCTGTCACTAAATCCATACCGGTGACCCAGCGCCTAAATACTAGGCCTCAAATTTAATTCCCTCTAAATCTCTCGTTACCCACCGCTGTACTGTTGTTGCTGGGCAAGATATTTAGTGTCCGTCAAAGCACATTTTTTGTTCTGGGTTGAAGTACAATTCCCAATTTAGCAATTTCATAATTTAGTGGTTTCTGCTATATCAGAGCTATTTGAAATCTATCCCTAAAAGGGTATATAATATTGAAGGTGCACATAGGGTCATTCAGAATAACTTCACACACACCCGCTACTGTGTATTTCCAAGTCTAATTCTGTCACTAAATCCATACCGGTGACCCAGCGCCTAAATACTAGGCCTCAAATTTAATTCCCTCTAAATCTCTCGTTACCCACCGCTGTACTGTTGTTGCTGGGCAAGATATTTAGTGTCCGTCAAAGCACATTTTTTGTTCTGGGTTGAAGTACAATTCCCAATTTAGCAATTTCATAATTTAGTGGTTTCTGCTATATCAGAGCTATTTGAAATCTATCCCTAAAAGGGTATATAATATTCAAGGTGCACATTGGGTCATTCAGAATAACTTCACACACACACGCTTCTGTGCATTTCCAAGTCTAATTCTGTCACTAAATCCATACCGGTCACCCAGCGCCTAAATACTAGGCCTCAAATTTATATCCCGCTGAATTTGAATACAATACATTGGGCCAAATAATATATTTGTTGTTGTGGTGAACCATAACAATGAGAAAAACATCTAGTAAGGGACGCGGACGTGGACATGGTCGTGGTGGTGTTAGTGGACCCTCTGGTGCTGGGAGAGGACGTGGCCGTTCTGCCACATCCACACGTCCTAGTGTACCAACTACCTCAGGTCCCAGTAGCCGCCAGAATTTACAGCGATATATGGTGGGGCCCAATGCCGTTCTAAGGATGGTAAGGCCTGAGCAGGTACAGGCATTAGTCAATTGGGTGGCCGACAGTGGATCCAGCACGTTCACATTATCTCCCACCCAGTCTTCTGCAGAAAGCGCACAGATGGCGCCTGAAAACCAACCCCATCAGTCTGTCACATCACCCCCATGCATACCAGGGAAACTGTCTCAGCCTCAAGTTATGCAGCAGTCTCTTATGCTGTTTGAAGACTCCGCTGGCAGGGTTTCCCAAGGGCATCCACCTAGCCCTTCCCCAGCGGTGAAAGACATAGAATGCACTGACGCACAACCACTTATGTTTCCTGATGATGAGGACATGGGAATACCACCTCAGCATGTCTCTGATGATGACGAAACACAGGTGCCAACTGCTGCGTCTTTCTGCAGTGTGCAGACTGAACAGGAGGTCAGGGATCAAGACTGGGTGGAAGACGATGCAGGGGACGATGAGGTCCTAGACCCCACATGGAATGAAGGTCGTGCCACTGACTTTCACAGTTCGGAGGAAGAGGCAGTGGTGAGACCGAGCCAACAGCGTAGCAAAAGAGGGAGCAGTGGGCAAAAGCAGAACACCCGCCGCCAAGAGACTCCGCCTGCTACTGACCGCCGCCATCTGGGACCGAGCACCCCAAAGGCAGCTTCAAGGAGTTCCCTGGCATGGCACTTCTTCAAACAATGTGCTGACGACAAGACCCGAGTGGTTTGCACGCTGTGCCATCAGAGCCTGAAGCGAGGCATTAACGTTCTGAACCTGAGCACAACCTGCATGACCAGGCACCTGCATGCAAAGCATGAACTGCAGTGGAGTAAACACCTTAAAACCAAGGAAGTCACTCAGGCTCCCCCTGCTACCTCTTCTGCTGCTGCCGCCTCGGCCTATTCTGCTGCTGCCGCCTCGGCCTCTTCCTCCGCCTCTGGAGGAACGTTGGCACCTGCCGCCCAGCAAACAGGGGATGTACCACCAACACCACCACCACCACCACCTCCGTCACCAAGCGTCTCAACCATGTCACACGCCAGCGTTCAGCTCTCCATCTCACAAACATTTGATAGAAAGCGTAAATTCCCACCTAGCCACCCTCGATCCCTGGCCCTGAATGCCAGCATTTCTAAACTACTGGCCTATGAAATGCTGTCATTTAGGCTGGTGGACACAGACAGCTTCAAACAGCTCATGTCGCTTGCTGTCCCACAGTATGTTGTTCCCAGCCGGCACTACTTCTCCAAGAGAGCCGTGCCTTCCCTGCACAACCAAGTATCCCATAAAATCAAGTGTGCACTGCGCAACGCCATCTGTAGCAAGGTCCACCTAACCACAGATACGTGGACCAGTAAGCACGGCCAGGGACGCTATATCTCCCTAACTGCACACTGGGTAAATGTAGTGGCAGCTGGGCCCCAGGCGGAGAGCTGTTTGGCGCACGTCCTTCCGCCGCCAAGGATCGCAGGGCAACATTCTTTGCCTCCTGTTGCCACCTCCTCCTTCTCGGCTTCCTCCTCCTCTTCTTCCACCTGCTCATCCAGTCAGCCACACACCTTCACCACCAACTTCAGCACAGCCCGGGGTAAACGTCAGCAGGCCATTCTGAAACTCATATGTTTGGGGGACAGGCCCCACACCGCACAGGAGTTGTGGCGGGGTATAGAACAACAGACCGACGAGTGGTTGCTGCCGGTGAGCCTCAAGCCCGGCCTGGTGGTGTGTGATAATGGGCGAAATCTCGTTGCAGCTCTGGGACTAGCCAATTTGACGCACATCCCTTGCTTGGCGCATGTGCTGAATTTGGTGGTGCAGAAGTTCATTCACAACTACCCCGACATGTCAGAGCTGCTGCATAAAGTGCGGGCCGTCTGTTCGCGCTTCCGGCGTTCACATCCTGCTGCTGCTCGCCTGTCTGCGCTACAGCGTAACTTCGGCCTTCCCGCTCACCGCCTCATATGCGACGTGCCCACCAGGTGGAACTCCACCTTGCACATGCTGGACAGACTGTGCGAGCAGCAGCAGGCCATAGTGGAGTTTCAGCTGCAGCACGCACGGGTCAGTCGCACTACAGAACAGCACCACTTCACCACCAATGACTGGGCCTCCATGCGAGACCTGTGTGCCCTGTTGCGCTGTTTCGAGTACTCCACCAACATGGCCAGTGGCGATGACACCGTTATCAGCGTTACAATACCACTTCTATGTCTCCTTGAGAAAACACTTAGGGCGATGATGGAAGAGGAGGTGGCCCAGGAGGAGGAGGAGGAGGAGGAGGAAGAGGGGTCATTTTTAGCACTTTCAGGCCAGTCTCTTCGAAGTGACTCAGAGGGAGGTTTTTGGCAACAGCAGAGGCCAGGTACAAATGTGGCCAGCCAGGGCCCACTACTGGAGGACGAGGAGGACGAGGATGAGGAGGAGGTGGAGGAGGATGAGGATGAAGCATGGTCACAGCGGGGTGGCACCCAACGCAGCTCGGGTCCATCACTGGTGCGTGGCTGGGGGGAAAGGCAGGACGATGACGATACGCCTCCCACAGAGGACAGCTTGTCCTTATCCCTGGGCAGCCTGGCACACATGAGCGACTACATGCTGCAGTGCCTGCGCAACGACAGCAGAGTTGCCCACATTTTAACCTGTGCGGACTACTGGGTTGCCACCCTGCTGGATCCACGCTACAAAGACAATGTGCCCACCTTACTTCCTGCACTGGAGCGTGATAGGAAGATGCGCGAGTACAAGCGCACGTTGGTAGACACGCTACTGAGAGCATTCCCAAATGTCACAGGGGAACAAGTGGAAGCCCAAGGCCAAGGCAGAGGAGGAGCAAGAGGTCGCCAAGGCAGCTGTGTCACGGCCAGCTCCTCTGAGGGCAGGGTTAGCATGGCAGAGATGTGGAAAACTTTTGTCAACACGCCACAGCTAACTGCACCACCACCTGATACGCAACGTGTTAGCAGGAGGCAACATTTCACTAACATGGTGGAACAGTACGTGTGCACACCCCTCCACGTACTGACTGATGGTTCGGCCCCATTCAACTTCTGGGTCTCTAAATTGTCCACGTGGCCAGAGCTAGCCTTTTATGCCTTGGAGGTGCTGGCCTGCCCGGCAGCCAGCGTTTTGTCTGAACGTGTATTCAGCACGGCAGGGGGCGTCATTACAGACAAACGCAGCCGCCTGTCTACAGCCAATGTGGACAAGCTGACGTTCATAAAAATGAACCAGGCATGGATCCCACAGGACCTGTCCGTCCCTTGTCCAGATTAGACATTAACTACCTCCCCATAACCATATATTATTGGACTCCAGGGCACTTCCTCATTCAATCCTATTTTTATTTTCATTTTACCATTATATTGCGAGGCTACCCAAAGTTGAATGAACCTCTCCTCTGCCTGTGTGCTAGGCCTAAATATATGCCAATGGACTGTTGCAGTGGTGGGTGACGTGAAGCCTCATTCTCTGCTATGACATGCAGACTGATTCTCTGCTGACATGAAGCCAGATCCTCTGTTACGGGAGCTCTCTCCTCTGCCTGGGTGCTGGGCCTAAATTTATGACAATTGACTGTTGCAGTGGTGGGTGACGTGAAGCCTGATTCTCTGCTATGATATGAAGACTGATTCTCTGCTGACATGAAGCCAGATTGTCTGTTACGGGACCTTTCTCCTCTGCCTGGGTTCTGGGCCTAAATTTATGAAAATTGACTGTTGCAGTGGTGGGTGACGTGAAGCCTGATTCTCTGCTATGATATGAAGACTGATTCTCTGCTGACATGAAGCCAGATTGTCTGTTACGGGACCTTTCTCCTCTGCCTGGGTTCTGGGCCTAAATTTATGACAATGGACTGTTGCAGTGGTGGCTGACGTGAAGCCTGATTCTCTGCTATGACATGCAGACTGATTCTCTGCTGTCATGAAGCCAGATTGTCTGTTACGGGACCTCTCTGCTCTGCCTGTGTGCTAGGCCTAAATATATGCCAATGGACTGTTGCAGTGGTGGCTGACGTGAAGCCTCATTCTCTGCTATGACATGCAGACTAATTCTCTGCTGACATGAAGCCAGATTGTCTGTTACGGGACCTCTCTCCTCTGCCTGGGTGCTGGGCCTAAATTTATGACAATGGACTGTTGCAGTGGTGGCTGACGTGAAGCCTGATTCTCTGCTATGACATGCAGACTAATTCTCTGCTGACATGAAGCCAGATTGTCTGTTACGGGACCTCTCTCCTCTGCCTGGGTGCTGGGCCTAAATATATGCCAATGGACTGTTGCAGTGGTGGCTGACGTGAAGCCTCATTCTCTGCTATGACATGCAGACTAATTCTCTGCTGTCATGAAGCCAGATTGTCTGTTACGGGACCTCTCTGCTCTGCCTGTGTGCTAGGCCTAAATATATGCCAATGGACTGTTGCAGTGGTGGGTGACGTGAAGCCTCATTCTCTGCTATGACATGCAGACTGATTCTCTGCTGACATGAAGCCAGATTGTCTGTTACGGGACCTCTCTGCTCTGCCTGTGTGCTAGGCCTAAATATATGCCAATGGACTGTTGCAGTGGTGGGTGACGTGAAGCCTCATTCTCTGCTATGACATGCAGACTGATTCTCTGCTGACATGAAGCCAGATTGTCTGTTACGGGACCTCTCTGCTCTGCCTGTGTGCTAGGCCTAAATATATGCCAATGGACTGTTGCAGTGGTGGGTGACGTGAAGCCTCATTCTCTGCTATGACATGCAGACTGATTCTCTGCTGACATGAAGCCAGATTGTCTGTTACGGGACCTCTCTGCTCTGCCTGTGTGCTAGGCCTAAATATATGCCAATGGACTGTTGCAGTGGTGGGTGACGTGAAGCCTCATTCTCTGCTATGACATGCAGACTGATTCTCTGCTGACATGAAGCCAGATCCTCTGTTACGGGAGCTCTCTCCTCTGCCTGGGTGCTGGGCCTAAATTTATGACAATTGACTGTTGCAGTGGTGGGTGACGTGAAGCCTGATTCTCTGCTATGATATGAAGACTGATTCTCTGCTGACATGAAGCCAGATTGTCTGTTACGGGACCTTTCTCCTCTGCCTGGGTTCTGGGCCTAAATTTATGAAAATTGACTCTTACAGTGGTGGGTGACGTGAAGCCTGATTCTCTGCTATGATATGAAGACTGATTCTCTGCTGACATGAAGCCAGATTCTCTGTTACGGGACCTCTCTCCTCTGCCTGGGTGCTGGGTAGTGTTGAGCGCGAATATTCGAAAAGCAAATTTTTTTCGCGAATATCGCAACTTCGCGATTTCGCGAATATTTCGAATATAGTGCTATATATTCGTAAAAACGAATATTCGTTTTTTGTTTCCCCCCCCCCCCCCCACAAAATTACAGTACACATATAATTGATTGTTTCCCAAAGGTCCAACAGCTCAGATCTTACTCACATTGCCTAGAAAGTGATTGAGGCGCGAATCTTCGTAAGGCGATTTTATTAGCGCACATGCGAATATCGGCACGTCCCAGAACAGAGGCAAAGGGCTTTGCATTCATACATTAGTGAATTGAGTTGCGAATCTTCGTAAGGCGATTTTATTAGCGCACATGCGAATATCTACACTTGTCCCAGAACAGAGGCAAAGGGCTTTGCATTCATACATTAGTGATTGAATTGAGCTGCGAATCTTCGTAAGGCGATTTTATTAGCGCACATGCGAATATCGGCACGTCCCAGAACAGAGGCAAAGGGCTTTGCATTCATACATTAGTGAATTGAGTTGCGAATCTTCGTAAGGCGATTTTATTAGCGCACATGCGAATATCTACACTTGTCCCAGAACAGAGGCAAAGGGCTTTGCATTCATACATTAGTGATTGAATTGAGCTGCGAATCTTCGTAAGGCGATTTTATTAACGCAAATGCAAATATCTACACTTGTCCCCAGAACAGAGAGGCAAAGGCCTGTGCATTCATATAGTATAGCACCATATTCGCGAATACGTAGAACTTCGTAAAATTCGATTTACGAATATTCGTATTTTTTATTTTACTTTCCACCTTACAGATTACATTGATCTGTACTCTGTCAACTACTGTCATCACCCCCCACTGTATCTCGATTGATTCCCAAAAGTCTCACATTCCCTAGAAAGTGATTGAGGTGCGAATCTTCGTAAGGCGATTTTATTAGCGCACATGCGAATATCTACACTTGTCCCAGAACAGAGGCAAAGGGCATTGCATTCATACATTAGTGATTGAATTGAGTTGCGAATCTTCGTAAGGCGATTTCATTAGCGCACATGTGAATTTTGCATAGCATATGTATTATGCGATAATTCGAATTATCGCATATGCGAAATAATAACGAATTTGAATAATCGCGAATATTTTACGAATATTCTTTCGAATATTCACAAAATTTCGCGAATTCGAATATGGGACATGCCGCTCAACACTAGTGCTGGGCCTAAATTTATGACAATGGACTGTTGCAGTGGTGGGTGACGTGAAGCCTGATTCTCTGCTATGACATGCAGACTGATTCTCTGCTGACATGAAGCCAGATTGTCTGTTACGGGACCTCTCTCCTCTGCCTGGGTGCTGGGCCTAAATATATGCCAATGGACTGTTGCAGTGGTGGCTGACGTGAAGCCTCATTCTCTGCTATGACATGCAGACTAATTCTCTGCTGACATGAAGACAGATTCTCTGTTACGGGACCTCTCTCCTCTGCCTGGGTGCCGGGGCCTAAATATCTGAGAATGGACTGTTCCAGTGGTGGGTGACGGGAAGCCAGATTCTCTGCTATGGAACCTCTCTCCAATTGATTTTGGTTAATTTTTATTTATTTAATTTTTATTTTAATTCATTTCCCTATCCACATTTGTTTGCAGGGGATTTACCTACATGTTGCTGCCTTTTGCAGCCCTCTAGCTCTTTCCTGGGCTGTTTTACAGCCTTTTTAGTGCCGAAAAGTTCGGGTCCCCATTGACTTCAATGGGGTTCGGGTTCGGGACGAAGTTCGGATCGGGTTCGGATCCCGAACCCGAACATTTCCGGGATGTTCGGCCGAACTTCTCGAACCCGAACATCCAGGTGTTCGCTCAACTCTAGTATTGATTAATACCACTATCAGTCATCAGGAGATAACAGGAGAATGAGTTCACACACTGGTCTAAGGAACAGCTTGGTCTCTTGTGATCTGCAGACCTTTACTTCCACTTTACGGACATTCCCATCCTCGCTTGGAAATGTCTTTGTGACAAGTCCTAGGGGCCACTCATTTCTTTGCAACTGACTGTCCTTTAGAAGAACAACATCCCCAAGTTTCAGGTTGGGCCTGACAGTTTGCCATTTGGTCCGTGGTTGTAAAGTGGATATGTACTGTTTCTTCCACCTGTCCCAAAATGTATTGGCAAGGCACTGTACTTGTCTCCATTGACGTTTATAAAGATCTTTGGTGCTGAACTCACCAGGAGGAGTACTCACTTTCCCAATCTTCTGGGTAAGGAGGGTTGCAGGAGTGAGAAGGAATGGTTCCTCTGGATCGCTCAGAACTGGAGTCAAAGGTCTAGCATTGATGATTTTCTTTGACTGCTGGAATTCTGTCACAGTGTAAACCTCTTGGCAGTGGTGCCAGCCTTTACACTGCCTAACATCATTACAATTGGTCTCTTTAAAGGCACGAGCTATGTGGGCTAGACAAGTAATGGCTCGTACAAGCGATTTCCAAGTAGAGAATCTTTTAAAGCGATGAGAACCAAGGGAGTCGAATGATGTCACTGTGTGAAGTGCAGACACTTTGGGACGGATCTCAATGTCCGAGTCTTCATCCACTAGTTCGCATATGTTGTTCTGGTGAACAGCTGAACCTGGATTACGTAAGAATGCAGGACCAGTAAGCCAGGTTGTGTTTTTGAGACGGCTTGCTGCAACAGCTCTTGTAGCATGGTCTGCAGGATTATTGTCGGTAGGCACATAATGCCATTGTTCTGGACAGGTGGATTTCCTAATCCGAAGCACCCTGTTAGTGACATAAACATAGAATCGTCTGGATTCATTATAGATATAACCCAAGACCACCTTGCTGTCTGTGTAGAATTCAACCTTTTTAAGATCAATGTCTATCTCAGACGTGATTAGCTCGGCCATCTCGACGGCCAAGACTGCAGCACAAAGTTCAAGTCTGGGTATAGTGTGTTCAGGTTGTGGTGCGAGTTTTGCCTTGCCCATGATAAACCCAACGTGGTATTGTCCGTTAGTGTCCATGGTTCTGAGATAAGCTACAGCAGATATAGCTTTAACAGAAGCATCGGAAAATACGCAGAGTGTATGGTCTTGGACATCAGTAGATGGCACAGGAGCATATGGGCGTGAGACATTAAGGCTAGACAGAGCTGTCAGGGAGTTTCTCCATTCTACCCACATATTCTTCTTTTCAGGGGATAATGGAACATCCCAGTCAGTAGTTTCACGGATTAAATCTCTAAGCAAGGCCTTACCTTGGATAGTGACAGGAGCTACAAAACCCAAAGGATCATACAGGCTGTTGATTGCAGACAGGACGCCTCTGCGGGTGAAAGGCTTTTCTTCCTTGCTAACTTGAAAGGTGAAGGTATCAGATTTCAAGTCCCATAGAAGTCCAAGGCTGCGTTGGACAGGTAAAGTATCTGACCCCAGGTCCAAATCTCTTAGGTCATTGGAATGGTCTTCAGTAGGGAAGGCTTCCATAACCTCTTTGCTGTTTGAAGCAATCTTGTGGAGTCTCAAATTGGAACAGGCGAGCATGTCTTGGGCTCTTTTGAGGAGACTGATTGCAGAATCACTGGAAGGTAAAGATTTCAAACAGTCATCTACTGTACATAGAAGTCTTTTTCTACAAACTGTCTTGTATCGGACCTATTTTCTCTTTCTCCTTCCTGAGCAGAACGTCTGAGTCCGTAAATAGCAACAGCAGGTGAGGGGCTGTTCCCGAAAATGTGTACTCTCATGCGGTACTCTATGACATCTTTTAAAGGGTCATTGTCTTTAAACCAGAAGAATCTGAGGAAGTTTCTATCCTTCTCTCTAACAAGGAAGCAGTGAAACATCTGTTGGATATCAGCAATCAGACCGACAGAATCCTTGCGGAAACGGAGGAGTACCCCTAGCAGTTTGTTATTCAGGTCAGGGCCAGTCAGGAGTACATCGTTTAAGGAGATGCCTTCATATTTAGCACTAGAGTCAAACACGACTCTGATCTGACCTGGTTTTTTGGGATGATATACTCCGAAAATTGGGAGGTGCCAGCATTCTTCATGAGCTTCAAGGGGTGGTGCAATCTCTGCATGATTGTTCTCAAATATTCTCTGCATGAAAGAAAAGAAGTGTTCTCTCATCTCTGGCCTTCTTTGGAAGTTACTTCTAAGAGAAGAGAAACGTTTAAGTACTTGTACCTTGTTGTTAGGTAGGCGTGGCCTTGGAGTTCTGAAGGGAAGAGGCGCAACCCAACTGTTAGTGCTGTCCTTCATGAAATCTTGTTCCATTATTTCCAAGAACAGCTTGTCTTCGATTGATAGTGCCACCTGATTGTCATCTTTTGTCCTTTGGAAGACAGTGCATCCTAAGTGGTCTTGGTCGCTGACACTAGAGACATCTGTAAAGGAACAAGGTAGATGGGAAGCACACGGTAGCTCCTTTATGAGGAAGTTGTTGACACATGGTTGGAAAAGTGAGGGGCGTTCACTGGCTAGTGTGCTTGTAAACATATTATGAACTGACTCTGGCTTGTGCACACTCCCAAGGCAGACTTCTCCTATTAAGACCCATCCTAGATCCAGCCTTTGAGCATAAGGAGCGTTGCCAGGACCATTTATGTGCTGTCTCACTTTATGGACTCGTAGAATGTCTCTCCCGAGTAGCAATATTATCTTAGCCTGTGGGTCAAGTTCTGGGATCAGGTGGGCTATATGCTTTAGGTGTGCATGATGCATTGCGACATCTGGAGTAGGAATTTCATATCTGTGATCAGGGATTTGATTGCACTCTATTAGAGTTGGTAAGGGCAAGCTGATCTCGCCGTTCATCGCTTCAACTTGGAAACCGGATGCTCTTCTCCCCGCCGTCTCAACAAATCCCGCACAAGTCCTTAGTGAGTATGGGAAGCTGGGGCTTTTAATGTTGAATATGTCAAAATAGGTTGAGGTGGCTAGAGACCTATTGCTCTGGTCATCTAGAATGGCATACATTTTGACTGCTTTGTCTCTTTGTCCTGTTGGGTAGACTCGGACTAGACATATTTTGGAACAGGATCTTCCACTTATGGATCCTTTGCAGATCTCAGTGCACTGTGGAGTGACCTCCAGGGTAGCGACAGCAGTGTTACCCTCCTCTCCACCATGCTGAACAGTATTGTAAGCATGTTGTAAAGTCCATGGAGCTGGTCCAGGATGTAATGCTGTACTATGGTCTGTGCTATCACATTCTTTACACTTTTCACTAACCTTGCAGTCTTTGGCTAAATGAGTGGTTGAAGAACAGCACTTGTAGCAGATGTTATTTTCTCTAAGGAAGGCTTTACGCTCCTCGATGGGTTTTTCTCTAAAGCCCCTACATGTCAGGAGAGAATGTGGTTTTCGGTGTATAGGACACTGCTTACCAGGGTTTCTAACTTTGTTTGTTGCATGGTAGGAACCAGCAGACCTGTGGAGAGAGTCTGAAGGGAACAGTTCAGTCTTGTGAACCGCCACTGAAGCTCTACGTGAAGGAAGACCTGGAACAGAAGTACATGCCAGTGTAAAATCAAAACTAGGATCATTTCTTATCTTAGCCTGGTCACGTATGAAGTCTACAAACACAGAAAATGGAGGAAATGAAACATGGTGTTTTTTCTTATAGTTAGAACCACATTTGACCCACTCATTTTGTAAGCCGGGGGTTAACTTTTGTACTATGAGGTTAACACCCCTGGCAGTGTCAAAGAATGTGAGTCCCGACAGATCTCCTTCAGATTTGGCTACTTGTAGTTCCATTAATAAGTCACTAAGTTCCCTAAGTTTCTGGAAGCCTTTAGGAGCTATTCTAGGGAAATCTTCTATCCTTTTAAAGAAAGAGTTTTCTATTGCCTCTGCTGAACCATAACATTCGTCAAGTCTCTCCCAAACCATTTTTAGTCCGATATCTGGGTTTCTTATATTAATGGACTTGATTCTTTTTACATGCTCAGCAGATGCAGTCCCTAGCCACTTAGCTAAGAGGTCTATCTCTTCGCTGGGGGATAGTCCAACGTCTTTGATTGTGTTCTTAAAGGAAGAACGCCAGGCCCTATAACTCTCAGGGTGATCATCAAACTTCCCAAGTCCCTTGGCAACCAGCTCACGCCTTGTGAGGAACTTAACAATGTCCATGCTGGTTTGATCAGGAGGAGAGTAAGCTGGCAGTGTGTTGCGATAGTGAGAAAATGGTGTATAATCATACCTGTCAGTAGTCTCTCTTTTAGGTTGGACTGTATCATACCTTCTAGGCACGAAAAAGGATGTTTCTGGAACATTATGCGCAGGCTGGAACTCCTGATGAGAAGGCGGGTGGTCCCTACTTAGTTCATTTCCTGGATTGTCCTCTGGCCTGCGGGTTAGAGACTTATCCTGGACTTCCGGGGTTGCTGTGAGGCGAGTTCGATGAAATCCGTCGATGAGGTCTTGTTGAAGATCTTCTGTCGGCTGGAGAGTGTCGATCATTCTGGAATGTCGGTGGACATACTCTGAAGTGCGCTGCAGGGAATCTTGATGGATGAGATCTAGGTTGGCTGGACCGCTGCATCTTTCGTCGTCTGGGTAAAAGAGTGCTTCCAGGGCCTCTGCTTTGGCAATGGCTGCAGCAGCTTCCTTCTGCGCTGAGAGCTTCTCCAGTGCTGCTTGCTGACTTGCTTTCTCAGCTTCAAATGTCGCTTGACGTAGCTTTAGTTGCATCTCTTGCTCTGCAAAGGCAGCGCGTGCTTTTGCTGCCTCCGCTTCTGCACGTGCAATGGCGGTGGCATTGCTGACTGCTGAGGACCTTGCAGAGCGACTGGCCTTAGACCTTGTCTTGTAAGAAGTATGGCTTTGTGACATGATGCTGCTGTTCAGGATCTTGACTGTGAAGAGACTGCTGTGTTCTCATATGCAGGTAGCTGCGTGGTGGGATAGCGGCCTCTGAAGTCTGTATCTTATTTTCCACTCGCCAGGTCGCAGCCGTTTCACTGGCTAGGTCGCAGCCGTTTCACTGGCTAGGTTGCAGCCGTTTCACTGTCCTGTCCTCGTTACCACGTGTACCCCTGGGGTGTGTATGGACTTGGCAGGCAGATAAACACCCTCCTACTACTCAGTAAATTGAGACCAGGTAATGATCTGTAGCTTTAATGAGCCGAAGTAAGTTGGTGTGAAACTGTGAACCAGTAACATAAAGAATGCAATAAGTACATGAACTGCAAATATACATATCATAGAATAGCATACAACATGTCTGATACATATCATAGAACAGCATACAACATGTCTGCAAGGGTAGCTGACTAGGCCCTTACTTTACATCTGAACTGCTAACTAACTGCCTACACAGAAATACACATAATGCATGTCTATAGCTAGTAATAATCACATAGGCATGAAAGAACAGCAAGAAATAATGCCTTACCGGCTATGCAGCCTATAGTAGAAGTTTAGATAATCTTGTACAGCAGAGCATGTGAAGAAAGATGGCAACTTCTAGAAGACTACTCCCCTTCTTGCAGATAAGTGAGGTCACAAAGGGGAGGAGTAACAAAAGAGGCTGAACATACACAGAGAACAATATGGAAGTGGTCAGAAGATGGCGCTAATTGACCATGTTTTAATACAGGACAAACCCTATATGAATTAATTAGCACACATTTATGAGAAGCTGTATGGAGACATGACAGTACTGTATAACAGTTCACCCTCTTCCCTCCCACCTGTCACAGCTGAGGATGGGGAATACCCTCAGCCGTGCGATGCTCATAAATGTCCAGTCGCTACTCGGTCAGGGCAACAGAATTAGGGAGCAGGTCACCTCCTATTGCGTCCCTAACGCTGACCCTGTCTCCTGTCCGTATGAGCCGACCCTGGTGGTAGGAGGGCTCATACTCTGGAACCTAATAGTCCCTGCAAGCCCTCAGGATGGCCCTGAACTAAGGAGCAGGGTAAGACAACCTACTCCTCCTAGGCACGGAGGAGCAGGAGTCTCACTGGCCAAGCAGCATGCAAGAAGGGAAACATGAACAGAACTATGAACATGACAGGTGAACCCAAACAGTTCCACACAAACCTGCCACAGCCTTGCTGACTGGAACCCGTGCTAAGAAAACGCTGTCCGCACAAACATAGACAAACAGCACACACATAAAAACACACAGGAACCAGGACGTCCATAGCTGCAATAAAAACCAAAGGTAACAGACATAAACTAAACATCAGGGGTTAGGATTTTATGACCGGAAGGGTGGCCCTTACTGGAAGATGGTATTCACATGAGGCTGCTCCAGCTAAGCATGGCTGAAGCAACCCACTGAACCATACCAAACAGAGGCTATATAGGCCTAAGTGGCCACACCCACACAGACACACCCAGTGTCTCACACACACAGAAAGGGAGTTAACCCTTCCATCACCAGGGAAGGGAAAACACCACTAAAAGGGGAAGTGTACACAATAACATAAAACCAAGTGCACACATACACACACACACACCTAACAAAGAGGTAGCTAGGTGTAACCGCATGAAGATGCCGCAAGCTGCCTAGCACCAGCTCAGGCTGCTATCTGCGACAATCTCCAACCACTTGTTGCCCGCGGCAACCACAAGTGAGGCAACACACTAGCAGCCCTCACCTGTGGTTGAACAACCAAAAACAAACCGCAGGCAACAGCCTGCGGTTAAGGAGTCACGACCATAACCATGGCCGTGACACCACCCCTCCCTATCCCCTTGAATCCCCAACAGCTTGCTCATGCACATTTAATGTTTATATATAAACAAACTTCCATTTTTTTGTCTCCATTAAATTTCCAACTTTCCTAGTGTACCCTTTAATTTTGTCTCCAAGTACCATTTGGTTTGTGTGAAAGGAGCAATTAGTTCGCTAATTTCATCTCTTTAAAGTGAGTGTTCAATAAATCTTCTCCATTTTTTTTATAAATTTTGCTATGGCTTTTTCTTTGCTATTACCAGCCTCTAATCTTTCTAGCTATAGCAACTGTTTGACTAGCCCCAACACCTCATCTTTTGTTGGTATTATTCCAGTCAACCAATGGCGTAGTAGATATTTTTTAACTGACATAAGGACAATATGTATCAGTTCCGCTACTCCCCTCCCCTGGGGCTCGTCCTGACCTACTGGTATATATTGAAATATACATTGTTGTGGTTCAGCCAAAATCTCGACACCCCAAACCTCACTAATATATTGAATGATTTCCTCCCAAAGAGGTTTTATATGTGGACAGTTCCATAGTCCGTGTAGAAGATCTGCCTTAGGTCGTGAACATTTAGGACACTGTCTAAGGTAGTGCGCCGGGGCATCTGCATAAGAGGGGTTATATGCAAACGTAGCTTTATGCATAATTCTGAGTTGCGACGTACACCATTATTCACTTGAAATTGCTCTTCGAATGTAATTTCATCCTTCTCTCATTTTGAGGGACAGATCTGGATCTTTAAGTTCTTTTTCCCAATGAGAAAATACCCCTTTACTAGACCTATGGTACTGGTATTTTGAATATAGCGATATAATTCTGAGAGAAATGTCAATCCCTTATCTTTACCAATCAGTGCCCCAAACCATATCAATCTATCCGTTTCTCCCAAGGTAGCTGATTGACCTTTACAATAAGATTTTAGTTAATGATATGGTAGATAATGAGATTTTGCAAAATAATATTTCGCTACGAAATCTTCCGAAAACAATATACTCTGATCCGCTATGTTTAACATATCGTTTTATCTGTTTATACCTTTCTCCCTCCATTTAGTGTACATCTTGTCATATCTACCTTGGGGAAAAGCTGTAAATGACCACAAAGGCATCTGAGGTGATAAATATATGGGAAGCTTGTAAAACTTCCGTATTGCCTTCCAGGCCATGATCGTATCTCTGAGTAATATTGAACTCTTGATTTCAGTAGGAATATTTTTTCATCTGGTATGAAGTAGGGCCGTTAGTTCCCACGGTTGTGCCAACTCTTGCTCTATCCGCCCAGCCGAGAAGTAAGAGGTATCCCATATCCAATCCCTAACATGCCGAAATAATGCAGCCGGGTTATACTGTCTAATATCCGGCATTTGTAGCCCCCCCTCACATTTTAACAAACATAGTTTCCTATAGGCTATGCGAGGCCTTTTCTTTTGCCATAGAAAAGATGTAAAAGCTGATTGTAGCCTCATCACATCTACACGTTTCAGCAACATTGGGATCGTCTGTAAGGGATATAGTATCTTAGGAAAACGTATCATTTTTATCAAACAAGCTCTCCCACATAAGGTTAACAGTAAATACTTCCACTTATCCAGTTCCTTTACAATGTTGTTTATAAGCGGAGGGTAATTTAGTGAATAAATGGAGGCTGAAGTTTTACCAATGTTAATCCCTAGGTACGTAATGAAATCCTTTTGTACTTCTACTTCCAATTGGGATGCTGGAGGAATCCCCAGATTTCCCAAGAATAGGAGCTGACTTTTAGTCACATTTAGCTTATATCCCATTACTGAACCATAAAAAAGAAAGATATCCAGAATCTTTTTTAACCCCTTAGGGACGCATGATGTACCGGTACGGGATGTTTCCCGAGTCCTTAAGGACCCATGACATACCGGTACGTCATGAGTTTAAAACGGGATTGCGGAAATTCGGGGGTTAATCGGAACAGGATGACCGCTGAAATCATTCAGCGGGGCATCCTGTCACAACGCCGGGGGGCCCCCCTGTATCGGCGATGGCAGCAAACCGCAGGTCAATTCAGACCTGCAGTTTGCAGCGCTTTCTGCAGTTTCTGATCAGAAACTTTAAAATGCCCAAAATAAAGAATCACCCCCCTGCACCCCTGAATGATTTTATGCCGGCGGGTGGTGCAGGGGGGGTGTTGCAGGCAGTGCGGGATATTCCTCTTGAATATTCATTGGTGTCAAGTGGTTATACCAAAGTGTCAGCACATTGCTGACACTCTGGTATAAACGGCTGACATCTGTGCTACGGACCGCTGTATGGAAAGGGTTAACAGTCAGGGAGCTCCCTCCTTACCCTTCCTCGTCTGCTCAGTTGTGGCAGACGGGGAAGGTTCCCATGGCAACAGGACGCCTTCTCAGGCATCCTGCTGTCCATGATGCTGAACAGATCTGTGCTAAAGGCATAGATCTGTTCAGACAAAGTGTAAGTAAAATACAGTACAATACACTATATAGTGTACTGTACTGTATTATACAGACATCAGACCCACTGGATCTTCAAGAACCAAGTGGGTCTGGGTCAAATAAATGTAAAAAAAGTGAAAAAAGTAAACACATTTATCACTGAATAAAAAAAAATAAAAAAAATACACTACACATATTAGGTATCGCCGCGTCCGTAATGGCCTGATCTATAAAACGGTCATGTTACTTTCCCTGCTAAAAAAATAAAAACTATGAGGAAATTTTGCCCACCTTACTTCCCCAAAAAAGGTAATACAAGTGATCAAAAAAGTCGCATGTACGCCAAAATAGTACCAATCAAACCGTCATCTCATCCCGCAAAAGTAATACCATACCCAAGATAATCGCCCAAAAACTGAAAAAACTATGGCTCTTAGACTATGGAAACACTAAAACATGATTTTTTTTGTTTAAAAAATAAAATCATTGTGTAAAACTTAAGCTACTTTCACACTAGCGTTTTTCTTTTCCGGCGCTGAGTTCCGTCCTAGGGGCTCAAATCCGGAAAAGAACTGATCAGTTTTATCCTAATGCATTCTGAATGGAGAGTCCGTCCCTCAGGATGCATCAGGATGTCTATTCAGAAAAACGTAGCATGCAGTATTTTTACCTCCGGCCAAAAATCCTGAACACTTTGACTGAACGCCTGATCAGGCTTTTATCCCATTGACTTGCATTAACGCCGGATCCGGCGCCGTGTGTTCAGTCAAAACGGATCCGGCTTTTGCACGAAAAATAGGAAAAAAAAGTTAAAAAGTCCATAAATGGCGGATCCGTTTTTTCCAATGCATTTTTCCATTGTGATCGAAAGCCTGATCAGGATTCAAATGTAATCAGTTTTCACACGTTTTTCCGGATCCGGCGAGCAGTTCCGGTGTCGGAATTGAGCGCCGGATTCAAACAACGCTAGTGTGAAAGTAGCCTTACATAAAAAAAAAAGGTATACATATTAGGTATCGCCGCGTCCGTATCGACTGGCTCTATAAAAATATCACATGACCTAACCCCTCAGATATACACCGTAAAAAATAAAAAACGGTGTAAAAAAAGCCTTTTTTTGTCATCTTACGTCACAAAAAGTGTAATAGCAAGCGATCAAAAAGTCATATGCACTTCAAAGCCTTATAAAATTCTGCCGGGTATCCATCTGGACCTGGGCATTTTCCATTTTGGAGAGATTTTATTGTCGATTTTACCTCTACCTCGATTTTAGCATTTAATATAGCTAGGGAATCTTTAGATAGTCTCGGGAGTTGTATCCGCTCTAAGAGATCATGAGCACAAGAACTATTATATGGATCTTGCTTATACATGGATGTAAAATATTTTCCCATTATTTCTACAATTTTTCTTGGATGGGATTGGAGAGTCCCTGCGTCATCTTTTAAGGGATAGAATTGTGCCCGACGTGTATTAGGGCATGTTAGGCTCGCTAACAATTTGCCCGCTTTGTTACCATATCTAAAAAGTGCTGCCTGTTTGCGATCCGCAAACCACTTGACATTACCTTCTTGGAGATCATATGTTTGGCTGTGACCCAGCTCAGTTTGTGTGTTTCCGTCGGGTCGCTAAGGTAAGTTGTATATGCTTCCCTAACCTATTGTATTGCCTGTTCATATTTACCAATAATCTCTTTCTTTTTACCTATTGTGCAAGATATAATACGCCCTCTCAAGACTGTTTTCGCAGCCTCCCAGAACACTTCCGTATTTTGTCTGTAGGCTTCATTTTTCTCGGGAATACTCCCACCACCACCCCTAAGCTGATCTATAAAATCTTCATTATTCATCAAGCGTCTCGGTAATCGCCAAATGTGGTCCGAGCCCTTTGGTAGAGCATCTGCAATATCCACCCACACCGGAGCATGATCTGATATCAGCAAATCTGCTATTTCTGTTTTTTGGACTTTCGGAATCCCAGGGTCAATAAAACATAGTCTAGTCTTGACCATGACCGCTGTGCGTTGGAGTAGTAAGAGTATTTCCTTTCAACCGGGTGGTGATGTCTCTAGACATCAATTAGACCTGTTGCCTTTATCAATGGGGTTTATTAAAGAATTACATATATTCTAAGTGTCCATATACGTGAGTACTTATCCTGAAGTGGACCCTTTTAAAATTCGCTTTTATTGATTTAATTTAAAAAAGCATAAGTATAAACACCCAGGGGAGCACCCAGGAATTTTGTCTAGGGGGGGTCCGAAAGGCAAAAAAATGTGTCATGTGTAGTGCGCTGTGCTAATTCAATTTTTCAAAGCCCCCTTTATATTTAAAAATGCGGGGAATGGGTGTACTGTGTTGCACTGGTTCTTTTACTTGGCGATTCTAAAAGCCCTGTAGGAATCGAACAATGCGGCGCGCGAAGTGCGGCGCAAATTTTTTGGCCCCGTCCAACAAACACTGTACAGCTGACATTCTATAATTGCGGCCCGTCTCTACACATCATACGGAGAGGGGAAGACCTGTCCTGGCTGCTTCACATTATACAATAAACAGCAGGCTACAGCCAGGAAGCTCCTCCGCTCTCCTCCCTCCCCAGATCCTGCTCAAGGCCCGTGGTTCCCCCCTAAAATCTGCCACCCGCCCGTGGCCTGCTGCCCCCCTTGGCCGGAGCATCTCCTCTCCTACATAGCGCCCCATACCTCTTACATCCAATGATGTCACCTTTGTTGTAGACGTTCTCTTTCTTTCTCTTATCCATTCAGACCAGACCGCCATGATGATTTTTCAGCCATCTCCCGTCTCTGCAGAGATTGACAAACAGACATTAGTTTCCCACATTTCCATCATCTTCACATCTTCTGAACACCCTTTCCTGCCACCCCCAATACTATACTGCAGAAACAGTTCCTCTGGAAATACTACTGCCACACAGATAGTGCCCCCTTCAACAATTATTGGCACACAGTGCTCTAAAAAATAACAGACACTAATAGTATAAAGATAATGTCCCCCACAAATTATTGTGCTAAGCTGATACTGTGGCAGGGTGCCCCCCAAAGTAACAGGGCTCCCCAAAATAGAAATAATTCTCTGCCAGAGCACACTTAGTAGTAATAATGCCCCTATAGTGCCCATACTAGTAATCATGTTCCTCATATCCCCCCAGTAGTAGCAAAGCTCTGCATAATACCTCCTAGTACTAATAATTCTCCTTACAATATGACAGTACATGAAATACCCCCGCTTAGTGCCCGCTGTTGAGCTAATGTCCCCATAATGTATGCCAGTATAAAATACCCGTATATAGTGCCCCAGTAAATGCCCTCATAGTGGTCCTCTCCCCCTTCCCCATAGAGTCCCCCATAATATGCCAGTAAAAAATGCCCCTTCTAAGTGCCACCATATGCCCCAATAGTGCTCCTCTCCCCCATAGTGCCCCCAAATAATGCCCCATAGTGCCGCTCTCCCCTATAGTGCCTCCCATAATGTGCCAGTAAAATAATGCCCCCTTAGTGCCACCAAATGCCATAGTGCCCCCCATAATGTGTCAATAAGAATAAAGGCCCCTTTAGAGCCCCCACTTCCCCATAGTGCCCCAAATAATGCCCCTATAGTGCCACCAGATGCCCCATAGTGCCATTCTTCCCTATAGTGCCCCCAATAATAAATAAAAAAAAGCCCCTTTAGACCCCCCAGATGCCCCCATAGTGCTCCTCTCTCCCATGGACCCCCCCCCCCCATAATGTGCCAGTAAAAAATGCCCCTTTGAAGTGCCACCATATGCCCCAATAGTGCTCCACTCCTCCATAGTATTTACAAGTGATCCACTGGACCCAGGAAGTCAAGTATTACGGTTTCTATAGTCTGGGACTATAAGTCCTGTTTCTGACCTTTTCTCTAATTATTAAAATATAACTTTTATTTCTCCTTTAATAAACAATATAGCCTCAAAAACATATGAATTTAAAACAACTTATGGAGGGCAACTATTAGGGGGCTATAGGTTTAGCGTCCACTGCTTATCTGTAGGTGAGCTAAGATCTTTATTTATCTCTTGCAAATTATAATAGAATGCGTGTCTGTAATGTCAGCCGACATCAGACACCTTGCAACTAAGGCTCTTGGGATTAATACCCTTCCTACAGTGCTGTATTTATCCAAGTACGATATATTTTATCATCAGGTACTTATAGCGGCTCTTACCGCCCGCACTTTTGCCTATTTTCTGCCCCTATATTATAAGTCTATAAGCGGCGTCTGCAGATCGCCGTCCAGTTAATCATTCTTTTGCCCTACCATCATTATTAAAAACTAATGGTGCAGCTCCCCCATTCGTTTTTAACCGTAATACTCCTCCATAGTGCCGCTCTCCCCTATAGTGCCTCCCATAATGTGCCAGTAAAAAATGCCCCCTTAGTGCCACCAGATGCCATAATGCCCCCCATGTGCCAATAAGAAAAAAAGGCCCCTTTAGAACCTCCACTTCCCCATAGTGCCCCCAAATAATGCCCCTATAGTGCCACCAGATGCCCCTAGTGCCGTTCTCCCCTATAGTGCCCTCCATAATGTGTAAAAAAAGAAAAAAAAATGCCCCCATAGTGCTCCTCTCCCCCATGGTGCCCACCAAATAATGCCCCTATAGTGCCGCTAGATGCCCCATAGTGCCGTTCTCCCCTATAGTGCCCCCCATAATGTGTAAAAAGAAAAAAGCCCCTTTAGAGCCCCCACAGTGCTCCTCTCCCCCTAGTGCCCCCCAAATAATGCCCCTATAGTGCCACCAGATGCCCCATAGTGCCGTTCTCCCCTATAGTGCCCCCCATAGTATGTAAAAAAAAAAAAAGCCCCTTTAGAGCCCCCATAGTGCTCTTCTCCCCCAAGGTCCCCCCCCCCCCCCCCCACATAATGTGCCAGTGAGAAGTGCCACCCCCAAAACAATGGGGCTGTAAGAATTATCAGATGCCAGCTCCCGCCCCCTCCAAACCCCCCCCCCCCAAAAAACAGATACTTACCTCCATCAGCAGCGACGTGATGCAGGCCTCTTCCGGCCTATGTCCCTGCTGTGTGCTGCCCGTCTCAGGCGGCCTATCAGAAGAACAGGGGAGGGACACACTTCTCCCTCCCCTGCCGCAGCACAGCCATCTGTATCACTGTCTTGAGGACGGTGATACAGATGAATATGGAGATGAGCGCTTCCACAATGGAAGCGCTCATCTCCTACTGCCCCCCTGGCACCCCCACCGCTTCCGGAATTCCATCCAGGGCCGCGCCGCCTGTGGTGATCGGCGGTGCGTCCCTGAAGGATAAAAAAAAAAAAAAAGATTGTTGGTTGTTCTGGGGGGGTCCAGACCCGCTGGACCACCCCTGTAGGTGCGCCACTGTAAACACCCATTGATAACTGGATGCCCAAAACAAATAATAGGACAAGGTGTTGTCCAGCTATCACCGTGAATTGGTGCAAAAAACTATTAATTTAGATAGATACGTAACAAATTCCTGTGGCGTTATTGACTTTTTAGGCTTGTGGTTGGGTGGAGTGTAAAACACCTCTGCCCAAGGCATATAGATCTGGGTATTCGGGATAGTTCTTTCCCTCCCATAATGCCTCACTTTGTGGTTTCCCTCCCTCCACTGGGGAATCCACGGTTCCTCCATAATGGACTGCCCGAATATGGCATCAAGCAGGACACAGTAACCATACATTATCTAATATCTACTTTATCTTGCATGATGTTAATTATAATTTGTATCTTATAACGACCCCCTAACGAACCAGAAGTGGGGAAACGCGTCGGGGTAAAAATATAAAATTCTCAAGACATCATTGGTAACGAATTCCCACTGTACAGGGCTGTACAGGGCCAGACAGGGAAGGCACGGGGACAGGGTGATCCCACCATTAGGGTTCATCCCTGGGCAGAGGATTATCATAGGGCGGGTACAGGGAAAGAACTATCCCGAATACCCAGATCTATATGCCTTGGGCAGAGGTGTTTTACCCTCCACCCAACCACAAGCCTAAAAAGTCAATAACGCCACAGGAATTTGTTACGTATCTATCTAAATTAATAGTTTTTTGCACCAATTCACGGTGATAGCTGGACAACACCTTGTCCTATTATTTGTTTTGGGCATCCAGTTATCAATGGGTGTTTATACTTATGCTTTTTTAAATTAAATCAATAAAAGCGAATTTTAAAAGGGTCCACCTCAGGATAAGTACTTTATCAATGGGGACATAGTGTGAGTCCCTCCAGGGTTGTGTACTGATTTACCTTGTCCTGTTTGTCGTCTATCTTCTACAGTATTCCTCACTCTATTGAAATCCCCTGCCACAATCATCTGAGAATTCCCTTCCTGCAGAATAGATGTCTCTATATTTTGATTAAATCCTGTTTGGGAGGTGTTGGGAGAGTAAATATTTTATATGGTTAAGGAACCTCCCGTTAGCTCCAATTCCACTTTCAAGATCCTACCTTCCTCGTCTGTCTTAATCGTTTTCAATGTATATTGCAAGCTCTTGTGAAAGAGAAGACCACCCCTGCTTTTCTTCCCTGTGATGGGGATCCCACCACCTGGCCCACCCATAATTTTTGTAGTCGTCAAAAATCATGTTCCTCTAGATGCATCTCCTGCAACAGAGCAATATCAGTTTTTAACTTCTTAAGGTGCCACAAAACCATGATACACCTGGTCTGTGAGCGCAGACCCATAACATTCCATTAGGTAACTTTCATGTTAATTCTAGCTTCAGTAATATCCCAGGAGACACATCCAAGGAAGATGAAACTCCCCCATCATTTCTCATCTGGTGCAAAACATTATCAGCAATGAGCATTAACATTCCCCAACTGAGCAACCCAACTGTCACGGATGGTGTTGCAGAAAGCTGGAACTTATAAATAAACATCCAACTGGCTTGATTCCAAACTAAGGAGCATATGGGTGAGCCCAATAAAACCCCTAGAGCTATGCCCATGCAAAGCTCTTTATGGTAGACGAGTGCATGCCCACGTACATTATACTATGTGACACCTGAAAACCCTATAATAGTGAGGGGACACGACCACCGGCTCCCTGCACTTAATACGGACGGAGTCAGGGTCACCTACAATCAAGCCAGCAAGGAAACACAAATAAAGGAAACAGACTTATCTGAGGAATCAGGAGAAGCAGCCTCCAGCAGTGAACATCCAGGAAGAAGTGTAAACCACAAAGTGAGGCATTATGGGAGGGAATATAAAGGGAGACAATCAGTGCAAATAGGTGACAGCTGGGAGAAGGAAAGGAGATGACAAAGTGAAACCAAAACAAAGAAAGTCATGCAAGAGGTAGCAAAGAATGTCTAACAGACCTTCTCACAGAGCTGGCGGTGACACCAACCCATTCCCTACCCTTCCCAAACCATTGAACACTAAATATGTTCATCAACGATATCAAATTAAAACGTATTGACTTCTCTTTTTTCACGCCTTTTCCGGAGCTATCAAAACTCCTTGCCCTCTCAGTATATCTTATGATCCTTTTTCATACAATCATCTCCTTTCTCCCATATGCCTATGCGAGAATATATTCACCAGGCCTCTCCCCTCGACAACCATTCCCCTTATTTATTTTTTGGGGCTTTTGTCCCTTACATTTGTGAATCCCAAATCCCCTCATGATAATCATACCATACTAGCATCAAATTATCAACTGTCATAACCAAAAGTCCCTATCCAGGGTAGATGTAAGCGTATAACAGGCATTTAAAGTAATATTCCAAATAGCTCACATGACACTCAGTCAATCTTGCGATTAATTCTCGTTTCTGCGTCGATATTCTTATCCTCCTCCTGAATTGAGGGAAAAATCAACCTCCGTGTCCAAAGCTTCCAAAGCTTCTTTTGGTGTGAGGTAAGTGTCTATACAGCCATCTGAACGAAACACCCTCAACGTCGCTGGATACAATATGGAGAATTTTATCTTTCTTTTGTCCAGTGTGGAATATATCTGCGAGAAAGATCTCCTGCGTTTGGTGACTTCTACCAAATAGCACTTTGGAGTCTTGCATCACTAGTGGATGCTGAAATCTTTTATATTTGATTAATATTGCTTCCTTAGCCATGTAATTGAGGTATTTTGCTATTGCTGGTCTTGGTCTGGGCTGAACCATATCTGAGTCAGGAGTTCTAGCTGGTCCCAGCTTGTGCGCCCTTTCAACCGTGAATGTTCCCTGTAATCCCAGGGCTTGTGGAATTTTCACTGCACATATTTGCATTAACTGTTTCGGAGAAATGTTCTCTGGTAACCCCACTATACGCAGGTTACTTCACCTGGAGCGGTTCTCCAGACTTACTAGTTTATGTTTGAGAGTCCGGTTGGTGCTAAGGACTTCTCTTATCTGTGTATGGGTCTTCTCCAACTCCTCCTCTACCATATTTACTCTTTGTTCCAATTTTACAAGCTGGATGGAGTGTTAAGAGGCATGTTTCTAAATCTGCTGAAGCACTGCAGATACTGTCGCTTCCAGAGTAGATTTTATGTCCGGTGCTAAAAGCTTAGCCACTTCAATGGCCATAGTGTGGCATGATATAGTGAGGTCTTGGTCAGGAGCTGAATTTACCTCCATTTCCATGTTCTCTGCTTCCTGTTTTACAGAAGGCTGCGCTGCCAACCTCGTAAGTCTCTGTGGTTTTTCTGCCGTCGCCATCTTGCCTCGTGTTTGGTGCTTGTCACTCGGCACTTGCCGCGCTGCTGTACTGGAAGCGTTGTCTTTGAGCAGGAACTTATCCATCTAGCTTCCCTCTTAGTATTTAGGGAAACATGAGCCAGGGAATGGCGTCTCTTAGGGTGAGTTTGTCCCTATTTGAGGGCTCTGGGTGCCGGAGCTCCGTCTGCTTTCACCCTCCCATGCGTGCTCCGGAACCGGAAGTCGTGGATGTTCTTTTATTGTTTTTAGATAACCCAGGGAGAGAACTGAAACATGTCTTTCAGCTATTGGAAGATTTTGGAAAGGTGTCGGGATATAGAGCCAACCCCGCTAAATCAGAACTCCTCTTAAACAATTGAGCCAAAGGATGTACCGCTCCTCAATTAGGCACTCCCATACAAATAGCCTCCACATCATTAAAATACCTAGGCGTGCATATTGGCAGGCGCCCGGAATCCCTGTATCTTCTAAACTACCCCCCACTCTTTAAAACGATTATGTCAGCTCTAGATAGAGGTAGGAAATATCCTTTATCCCTTGGGGGGAGAACTCAACTCTTAAATTACTGTACCATATACAAAGTATCCCTCTCCTACTTAAGCATTCGGACCTAGCTAACTTGGAATCAGCATTCCTCACCTTTTTATGGGCTGGGAAGAAACCCAGAATAGCACTTTGCAAATTACAACTACCTAAACAAAAAGGTGGGCTAACATTTCCTCACCTTCGTCTTTACAATCTGGCTGGCTTGTTGAGACATTGTGTGGATTGCATTTTTGAAACCAGTTTCTACACTAACAATAGACTAGAATCTCAACTGGTTCGCCCCTGGTCCCTAGGATCATTACTCCATACTAGACTAACTGCTATCCCCTCCTTGTTAAAAACTAGCCTCACGATACGAGACACTTTGGCTGCCTGGAAGGAGATATGTAAAATACTCAAACTTCCCTTCCTATTTTCCAAACACATGCCTCTCTGGGGCCACCCAGAATTCTCAGCCGGAACAAATTCCCGTTGTTTCATGAAATGGAAGGAAAAGAGCAATAATAAGGTACAGGATGTATGGAATGGACAGGAAGGCCGCCTTTACTCCTTTTTAGGAGATTAGGGAAAAATACCATTTGCACATTCCTAACAACTATTTGCTTATATACAGCTTAAAAACTTCATTGATCATAGAATACAATCTCCAGCGGCAGTAATGGTTCCCAATGCCCTAGATCAGGTGTCGGCAACCCGCGGCTCTTTTGAACCTTTGCCGCGGCTGCGGTATGGGCGTAGTAAGCGGGGGGGGGGGGCGGATCCCCCCCAGGAAATAATGGGGGGGGGCTGGGGTTGGGGCAGGTTTGATCAAATCCCCCCCAGGCCAGCGGCAGTGTGTGTGCGGCGGCGGCGGGGCAGGTACTGTGTGGCGGCGGCGGCTGGGCAGGCACTGAGATGAGCGCTTCCATTGTGGAAGCGAAGCACTCATCTCCATAGTGATCTGTTTGTATCACCGTCCTCAGGACAGGGATACAAACAGAAGGCTGTGCGGAGGAGCAGGGCAGAGCACTACTAGGCCGGCAGCCTATCAGAGGCCGGTGTAGGCGGCGCAATGACGTCATCGCGCCGCCTGAGCCGTACAGCGCTGGAGTCGGGACACAGGCCGGAAGAGGCCTGCATCGCATCGCTCTAAAGAGGTAAGTATAAGTGTTAATTTTTTATTTTTTTTTAACTGGCAGTCTGGCACATAATGGGGGGGGGGGGCCCCTGGTATTATACTGGCACATTATTGGGGAATTTGGGGGGCCCTGGAATTACTGGCACATGATTGGAGGGGGGTCTGGTATTACTGGCACATGATTGGAGTGGGGTCTGGTATTACTGGCACATGATTGGAGGGGGGTCTGGTATTACTGGCACATGATTGGAGGGGGGTCTGGTATTACTGGCACATGATTGGAGGGGGGTCTGGTATTACTGGCACAGGAATTTGGGGGGCCCTGGAATTACTGACACATGATTGGAGGGGGTGTCTGGTATTACTGGCACATGATTGGAGGGGGGTCTGGTATTACTGGCACATGATTGGAGGGGGGTCTGGTATTACTGGCACATGATTGGAGGGGGGTCTGGTATTACTGGCACATGATTGGAGGGGGGTCTGGTATTACTGGCACATGATTGGAGGGGGTCTGGTATTACTGGCACATGATTGGAGGAGGGTCTGGTATTACTGGCACATGATTGGAGGGGGGTCTGGTATTACTGGCACATGATTGGAGGGGGGTCTGGTATTACTGGCACATGATTGGAGGGGGGTCTGGTATTACTGGCACATGATTGGAGGGGGTCTGGTATTACTGGCACATGATTGGAGGGGGGTCTGGTATTACTAGCACATGATTGGGGGTTCTGGTATTACTGGCACATGATTGGGGGTTCTGGTATTACTGGCACATGATTGGGGGGTCTGGTATTACTGGCACATGATTGGGGGGGTCTGGTATTACTGGCTGATGAGGAGGTTCAGGAGCAAAAATCCCATTAACCAGGTAAATTTAATATTTTAATTAGCTATTAATTTGCAAAAATATATTTTACATTGTTAAATGAAAAAGTCCTTTTTTTCTTCAGATTGACAGCTGACTGCACGATCCTGTATATAGCATCAAGGTAAGAAACAATATATGCAGTGTTATATTTGTTTTAAATGTCGCAATGGTTTTGTGGCTCCCAGGTTTTTTTTTCCTTCGGAAACGGGTCCAAGTGGCTCTTTATGTCTTAAAGGTTGCAGACCCCTGCCCTAGATCATTTGTTAGGCCAAGGCAAAGTGAAAAAGTCCCTCTCAGATTTCTATAGAGAGATTAGAGAAATTAAACAAAAGCCCTTAGCAGAATCCCTATTTGCGCATTGGAAAAAAGATTTCCCTCTCATGAACCTAGATAGCACAATTCTACCAGGATGGGACAAAATTAGGAAAATAATTACGAATGAGGGATGGAGAGAGACGCACTTTAAGGTGCTTCATAAAGCCATATATGGCTTCCAGTACTCTGGGAAAGTTAAGGACCAGTCTAGACTTACTACATGCCCGAAATGTCATCTTAAGGGATCAGATATGTTACATGGGATCTGGTCTTGTCCGGAATCCATTAAGTTCTGGAAGATGGTGAAATACCATATCAAAACACATCTGAAAAAAGTAATACCAATCACGCCAGAGCTCATCATCTTTCATGTTCCACCGGAACATAAACATATCTCACCGGTGCTACATATTGCAATCTTAGCAGCTAAGCATTGCCTTCTGAGGATATGGCTTCATCCCCAAGTCCCCACAGCGTCTGAAGTGTTCTTGCATATAAAGAAATGTTTTGACATGGAGAAAATAGAAGTAGCGCAAACAAAAGGGTTGCAGCGCGGTCTATTCATACTCGGAACTAAAGATACTCATGAAACCATTTTTAAATTCTGAGTGGTACCTGAAAAATAAATTAGCGGGTATTTTGGGGAGATTGCTAATGGATTAACTTACAACTCTTTCCTGTGTTTGAGGACAGTGACAGGCTCGCGGCGCAGGAACAGCTAAGGACTTACCTCTGCATCGCCGAGCTTGGGAATAAAGATGGCAGATCGCATGTGTTCGTCGGCGAACACTGCGAACTGGCCATCACTATTTGAGGATTGGCACCAGGTTGTGGGTGGGGTGGCGGGGTGGGTGGGAGGGAGGGATTGAGAAGTGATTTGTATTATCAGTTGTGTAACGTGATTTATGCAACATTCTTATGTCTTCTTTTCTAGATGATACTTACCAATATCATGTACACAGAACCTATGCACAACTCTTATGTATGATTTATGTAACACTCTTATGTCTTCTTTTCTGGACGATACTTACCAATATTATGTACACAAAATCTATGTACAACTTTTATGCATGATATCATACTATTTCATATGAATACTAAATAAAAATTATATTTAAAAAAAAATGCATCCCCCTACCTGTGCGCTCATGGGGGTATAGTAATGCTATTAATTCAATAAATCAAATCCACCAATGGTATGGCCACAAATATTGAAGGTAAAAAGAATGAAAAAATGTATCTGCCTTTTGTATCTAAGTATTATATATTTCAGCCCGCCGTATCCAAAAACAGAGTCTACAAAAGTTCGAACCGGCACATACAATGCAGTATTGGTTGTATAATTAAGTGCAGTCTACTTAGTGTCCCATCTGGAACACTGTCCGGTTATTATACAGGTTGCTTTCCGTCAATTGTCCTCTCACTGCAAATGTGAACTTGGTATAAAGTATGTGGGTTATATATAGAAACATTTATATATATATATATATATATATATATATATATATTATACACACGCAAAGGTGAAACTCGAAAAATTTGAATATCGTGCAAAGTTCATTTATTTCAGTAATGCAACTTAAAAGTCCCAGTTTTGAGGAACCCTTTGCTCAGGGGGTATGGATTAATTAGCTGACTAGCGTGTGACACTTTGAGCCTAGAATATTGAACCTTTTCACAAAATTCTAATTTAAAGCTGCATTAATGCAATTCCTTTTAATTTGCATTACTGAAATAACTGGACTTTTGCACGATATTCAAATTTTTCGAGTTTCCCTGTATATATATAAAAAACTAAAAATCTTTTCTCTGCTATATTAACAAGGATTTGAGCAAGTGAAATCCCCCTTTTATATTGTATATATCTGATTAATTTAATAAATAAGACTGGATTTTAATTATAATAAAAATATGGAATGCAGGTGAAAAACCGCAATTCCCAAAGAAACATGCATGTGAACCGCAAGGAATGTATTTTTGTATTTTCTTTTACATATACATATTTTTTTATATCTCTTTGATACTGTTTATACATTGTAGGAGTATATGTCGATACATAGAGATACACACCAGTAACCAAATGATGCTGAATGCAGCCCTATAATATGTATGTTGGAGGTATAATCCAGCAAACAAATAACAGGATCCCGATCCACATTTTGAACAATACCGGAAGAATTGGAGATAAGGTATATAAGGGTATGATTTTATGAGTCAGACAAACAGAGACTTCGAAACACGTCTGGAAATCAATCACAGCTTTCAAGTAACCGTACATATGATGCTTTAAAGCAGTGCTGACCAACCATTTCTCGTCTGAGGGCCGCATTAGACATGGTATAAATTTTGCGGTCCGGAACCAGGTAGCAAAAGAAATGCAAACACTGTGAGGGGCACGTGCGAGCATTACTATTGTGAAGGGGCAAATATCTGGGCATTTTTTCTGTGAAGGGACACATCTGGACATTTATACTGTGAAGGAGGCACATGTGAGCATTACCACTGTAAAGGGGCACATCTGGGCATTACCCCTGTGAAGGGGTCACATCTGGGCATTACCCCTGTGAAGGGGTCACATCTGGGCATTACCCCTGTGAAGGGGTCACATCTGGGCATTACCCCTGTGAAGGGGTCACATCTGGGCATTACCCATGTGAAGGGGGCACATCTGGGCATTACCCCTGTGAAGAGGGCACATCTGGGCATTACCCCTGTGAAGGGGGCACATCTGGGCATTACCACTGTGAAGGGGGCACATCTGGGCATTACCACTGTGAAGGGGCAAATATCTGGGCATTTTTACTGTGAGGGGGTACGTGCGAGCATTGCTATGGTGAAGGGGCAAATATCTGGGCATTTTTTCTGTGAAGGGACACATCTGGGCATTTTTACTGTGAAGGGGGCACATGTGAGCATTACCACTGTGAAGGGGGCACATGTGAGCATTACCCCTGTGAAGGGGGCACATGCGAGCATTACCCCTGTGAAGGGGGCACATCTGGGCATTACCCCTGTGAAGGGGGCACGTCTGGGCATTACCCCCTGTAAAGGGGGCACATCTTGGCATTACGCCTGAGAAGGGGTCAAATCTGGGCATTACCCCTGTGAAGGGGTCACATTTGGGCATTACAACTGTGAAGGAGTCACATTTGGGGATTACAACTGTGAAGGGGGTCACATTTGGGCATTACAACTGTGAAGGGGCACATTTGGGCATTACAACTGTGAAGGGGGAACATCTTGGCATTACCCTGTGTGAAGGGGCACATCTGGGCATTACCACTGTAAAGGGGCACATCCAGCACTTCCGTTATTTTAGTTTTTCTGCTCCGGTAACTGAGCAGAACAACATAAATAAATAGCAGTGGTGTGAGGGGAGTATTGATGTGGGGGACCATTACTGATCTGAATAACATCAGACAATTATAGCCAAGTGATAAAGTCCAGTGCAATATGGCGGATCTTTCCTGTACTCCACACTGCACAACACCCATCACACACTGCACCACGTACATCAGTGTGATGTACGTGGCACAGTGTGTGGTTAAGGTTATGATCAGGAGAATGGAGCGGCATGAGTGAAATGTTAGGTTTATGGATGCTGTTAGATTTAATGAAGCCATAACACAGAATGTTGTTGGAGAGGGAATGTGTTACTTAGGTCCATTATAGGGTTATTACTAGAATACGAAAGGAGCCAGGATTAAATCAAACCTTTAACCATTTATTTAACCATTATTGAGATAGGGCTGATCTTTTCTAGACCAGTGCTGCTATTGCTTCTCTTCCAACTTATTTGAATGGCACAAACTGTTTCTGAACAAACTTGGATGCTGCGGTGGGTGGAAGGAGACACTGTTACATGGGCGTAGCTATAGGGGGTGCAGAGGTAGCAGTCGCTACCGGGCCCAGGAGCCTGAGGGGGCCCAAAGACCCTTGTGCCACATAAGAAGACACACAATGCACTGAGGGAAGGGGGGCCCAAGCTGAACTCTTGCACCGGGGCCAATGAGCCGTTAGCTACGCCCCTGCACTGTTACCTGGTAACTTGGGCGTCATCAGCTGCTCTGCTGCTTCCAGGATCTTATCTCAGAGTGGGGTGGCATTATCTTCCTTTTTCAGGTCACAGCATGTTATGCTGAGCACCAAACAGGGCCATGGTTGAAAGGGTCCTTGCGTATCGCGCCCGTCACTCCTTGCTGCAGCCACCCCCGGGAGCCGGCCCCTACTCCTTCCAGCTCCCGCCGGCTTCCCCTCCTATAGGACATGTATCTGTCCACACCCGCCCAAAATAACCAATAACAAAGCTTCTTGCTGTGAGGAGCTTTGCTATTGGTTATTTCAAGCACAGGCAGCATCGCTGCGCTGCCCGCGCCATTCACAGCGCTCGCTGCGCTGATGAATGTGAGGGAAAAGTCTAAGGCGTATCGCTACACCTTAGACTTTTTACAGGGAGTAAAATCGCAACCTCTGCTGCACGGGCCACATGACACAGCTTCGCCAGCCATAGGTTGGGCATCACTGCTTTAAAGGAGCGACATTAGAGAACAAACTTTCTGCCGGCAGAAATAGGATAAATCCTCACTGCGAAGATCGACTTCATTGGTTTGATACCGCTGCCAGAACTACAACTCCAAAGGTGTCGGACACACGTGGGAGACGCCAATAAAGAGCATCAACCGAAAAATACATCGGAACACGTGGGATGCCGAGTTTGGAGCGGAGGCAGCGCTACACTTACCACGGTGG
This sequence comes from Bufo gargarizans, assembly GCF_014858855.1. Classification (NCBI taxonomy): domain Eukaryota; kingdom Metazoa; phylum Chordata; class Amphibia; order Anura; family Bufonidae; genus Bufo; species Bufo gargarizans. The sequence continues at coordinate 138,126,083 of NC_058085.1, read as the reverse complement.
GAACTAGGCGAGGTAAGAGACACTCAGTGCTCCATGACACGTGGGACGCCACCAGAAACACTGAACTCCGTAATAACCCACTGGTAAGTGGACAATTGATGGAAAGCAACCTGCATAATAACGGGACAGTGTTCCAGATGGGACACTAAGTAGACTGCACTTAATTATACAACCAATACTGCATTGTATGTGCAGGTTCGAACTTTCGTAGACTTTTTGGATACGGCGGGCTGAAATATATAATACTTGGATACAAAAGGCAGATAACATCTATTCTTTTCACCTTCAATATTTGTGGACATACCATTGGTGGATTTGATTTATTGAATTGGTAGCATTACTATACCCCCATGAGCGCACAAGTAGGGGGATGCATTTTAATCGACGTCAATTAATCGTTTTTTTTTATCTACAAAAATATTCCTTGCCCATAGGATTGTTTTATTTTATTTTAAGATTTTTATAGAATTTATTCTGTATATATTAGTTTGTCTTCATTTTGGATTGAATTATGCGAATAAACGTTTGTGTTTTGTGATGACCACAGATGATTGAGTGCCTATCTACTTTTAAAATATATACAGATTTAGACAGATTTGTGACCAATATTTGAGAGTAATGGGTCTTTTGTGTATGTAGAAAAGGTTTCAGATCTTGGAGTTCAGCTCATGCAAAATGGGAGCAAAACCGAAAGTGTTGCGTTTATATTTTTGTTCAGTGTATATATTCAAATCTCCCTCTTTCCACCACAGATACCAACAGCCCTGACTTCTGTGCTTCACTAACCTACTGCAGAGGGAGTGGCCCCTTGTTTTTTGAGGGGGTTTAACACAGAATAGCTTCCCTCGATATTTTTTGTATGGTCCATTTATATATTCTTACAGGTTAATCATGTCCCCCTTAGACGTCTTTTTTCAAAACTAAACAAATTCAGTTCTTTTAACCTTTGCTCATAGCTAAGATTTCTCAGGCTCTTTATGAATATAGTTGCTCTCCTTTGTACTTTTTCTAACTCCAGGGCATAAAAAAATATTTTTTCTAAACCAATAGACCTTCATTTACCCATTAGACGTCCATGTGGGACAGTACCAAACGCCTTTGCAAAGTCCAACAACACAATATCGACAGCCGTCCCTCTGTCCAGGCTTCTACTCACCTCCTCATAAAAACAAATCAGGTTAGTTTGACAGCTTCTGTTCTTAGTAAAACCATGTTGGCTATCACTTATTATATTATTGACAGTTACATAATCCTGTATGTAGTCCTGTAGAAGGCCCTCAAACATTTTCCCACTATGAATGTTGAGCTTACTAGTCTATAATTTCCTGTTGAAGACCTAGCACCCTTTTTGAAAATGGGCACCACATTCGCCTTGTGCCAGTCCCTTGGTACAATGCCTGTCATTAACCCTTAGGATACCAGAGTTTTTTTCTTTTTTTTCGTTTTCGTGTTTTCATTTTTCTTCCCCATCTTCCTTGAGCCATAACTTTTTATTTTTCAGTTGACATAGCAATATGAGGGCTTATTTTTTGCTGGATAAGTTGTACTTTATAATGCCACCATTTAATGTGGCATACAATGTAGTGCGAAGTGGGAAAAAAAAATCCAAATGGGGTGGAATTGGAAAACAAAATGCAATTCCCCCACAGTTTTACAGGTTTTGTTCCTATGCCCCATACGGCAAAACCGTGCCCTTCATTCTCTGGGTCAGTATGATTACAATGATACCACATATGTGTAGGTTTTTTTATATATAAATAGTGTAAAAATAAATTAAAACTTAAAAAAAATGCTCATGTTTGAGGCTACTTTTTTTTTACCTTTTTTTTATATGGTATGCTCATGTTTGAGGCTACAAAACAAAAAAAATATATATATTTTTATTCTGAACCATCATGGTTCTTATAGATTCATGATGAGAGCAGAATTGCTAATTTCTTATGTTGGTTTGCCATCTGCTGGTGAAAATAATAATTGTAGCTTCAATACCCTAGGTCAGGCATGGCCAACCTGCGGCTCTCCAGCTGTTGTAAAACTACAACTCCCACCATGCCCTGCTGCAGGCTGATAGCTGTAGGCAGTCTAAGCATGCTGGGAGTTGTAGTTTTGCAACAGCTGGAGAGCCTCAGGTTGTCCATGCCTGCCCTAGGTCTTTACAGAGAGACTCAGCGTATTGAAACCGATTACCGGAATCCTCATAGGCCGTAAGAAGTCACGCTTCCGGGTTTTTGTGATTTTAGATACCGTGATCACACTTGTTGACGGCATCTAAAGGCTTTAATGACAATGACCGCGATCGTCATTATTGCTGGTCGCAGTCATTAGCCACGGGTCTCTGCTATTTGAAACAGCGGAGATCAGCCGGCCATGACGCCCGATGTGTGAGCGAGCGGGCGCCATGTTTACCCATCGCGCCAACGCAGTACATGTACGGCGCTGGTACCAAAAGGGTTAAAGAATCTGTAAATATTATGAACAAAGATCAAAGCAATAACTGAACTGAGTTCCTTTAGAACTCTAGGGTGTAATCCATCTGGACCTGGGGTCTTTTGTTCACTTTTTTTTTAGCATACTAAGGACCATATATACAGTCAGCCATGTAAGTATGTTATTTGAGGTATTTGAGATGCCCTCACTTCTTTTGTATAAACAGAGCTAAAAATCCCATTTTGGAGCTCTGCCGTCACTTGATCCCCAGTAACCAACACCCCGTTACCATCATTTAGGGGCCTTACATGTTCTGACCTTGGTTTTTTTGCATTTATATATTTGAAGAATGTTTTGGGGTTGTTCTAACTTTCTTTGGCCACTTATATTTCATTGTGTATTTTCGCTGATTTTATTACATCCTTACATAATATATTTAGTTCTTTATACTTTTTAAAGGCTGAAGCTGACCCCTCAGATTTCTATTTCTTAAAGGCCCTCTTTTTGTCATTTTTTGCCCTTTTTATACTATTTGTAAGTCATGTGGGGTTTAATTTTATTTGCTTGTACTTGTTACCTCTAGAATTGTATTTAACAATATACTTAGAAGTAGATTGTTCCATTTTTTGCGGTGCGGAGGCACGGACAGAAAGCCCGAAGCACTCCGTAGTGCTTCCATTCCGCACCGGACCTTCCGGATTGCGGACCCATTCAAGTGAGGTCTTAGTGTCATTATGTGACAATAGTTTCTCCCAGTCTATAGCAGTTGTTATAATCCCATCCACATGCCCAATACTGTAATCTGCTGCAGATTTTACCTGTGAAAATTCGCAGCATTCTGCCGAAACCTACCAGAAGGCCGGTATCACACGCCACCGCTTTACCCATACATACTAACTTAGTTTTAAGTTCCCTTGCGGGAGACCATAGAGTGCAACAGACATTTTTTGTGGTACTGACATGTCCGCTTTTCTGGGATCTTGCCCCTTTCCCCGTAGGTCATGACCGTTCTGTGACATCAGCACCTCAGCTGTTAGAAGAGGCCATGGCGCTCCAGTAAGCACTGCGGCCTCCTCACAGCTCACCAAACACAGTGCCCAGGGGCAGATTAAGTGCATGATAGGCCCGGGGCTGTCTACCCAACTCGGGCCCCTCCCTCCATTTTAGTTTAATTTTTTTCTGCATGAAGAGGCTGCGGTGCTTCGTGAGCGCCACAGTCTCTTCCTAGGCCATATGACATCACATTCATCGTTCACACAGCCTAGCTGCAGCTCAGTCCCATCTGAGTGATTGGGGCTGAGCTGTAATATCAAGCACAGTGCTATCTGTAGTGTCCCACTAGGTAGGAGTGGGCACTACACAAGGGTCAATTGGGTAACGTGTTACTTCTGCTCACAAGGGACAGTGATGTTATATTTATCCATGCATTGTAATGTATTTCCTGTGTGTTTTTGCATTTGTATGTTTCCCCTGTTAATGCTTAGCAGGCCTAGTTGGGTGTAATTAGACATCCCAGACACTAGAGGGAGATAGGGAGCCCCTAGTATAAATGTCCAGGCCCAGACAGGGAGGGGTTAGGTCATAGTCAGGAGTCTGTGGAGACAGAAGTGAGAAGGCACCAGCCCAAGATATGCTGAGGGCCTCCTCCTGACATGCAGCTAGATAGTCCTGGTTCCTAGTTGCACCAGGAGGCTAGAAAGAGTACAGCCTGCTTGGAGACCAGTGTATTCCAGGGGACTAGAGGAGTCACCTAGTCAGCCTGAAGCTCCTGAGGCTAAGCTTAGCTCAGTTGAGATACCCCAGTAGTAGGAGAGCACCTCCTGGGAGAAACCTGCAGCCACCTTTCCACTCCAGCAGAGAAGCCAGCTAGGAAACAAAGGTACTGTAACCTTAAGCAAGTGCCAATACTGGAGGAAGGAATATATATACCAAGGATTCAAGCCAGCAATTAGGCACCCGGGCCTTGGGATCCAGCCAGCTAGCATAGCTGTGGGGATAGAGCAGCATTGTACTGCAAAGCATTAACTGTATACCCTCCAAGTATCTTGCAAGATTGAAACCTGCTGTGCTATCAAGTCAACCTGCTGTGCATTTTGTACTATAAAGGACTGCATCATACACCCCTGAAACTGATTGTATAAAGTTGGACTGTTGTCTAAAGTAAAGCAACATTTGGTTTACCAACTGCGTACTCTATTAATCCTCCTACAAACCGGTGTGCCACCGTTACAGGCACTGGCGTCACGATTCTTAAAGGGACCTTACCTAAGGCACTCAAAACACCTGCAACATCCAGGGCACCTCACATACCATCAGGCCTGGTCCCTATTTACAGAGTGTGCCCCAGAGGAACCAGTGTCTACCTCTCCTTCACTGTCGCATGCCTGCCCAGGGTTCTCCTCAGAAAAGTGAGTAACCCTCGATTGTCCATAACCGTGACCTCACTGTCGCTATACCCTGCAGGTCTGGCGTGCTGCATATCAAATAGACAGGGCTGTGCTTGGTAAGGAGCAAAGAGGCTGCGGCGCTCACTGGAATATCGCGGTCTCCTGTCACGTGAGGATTGGGGGAAACTCCCCGCCGTACGATAATGGGTATGTGGGGAAGCAACTAGGCCAGGATGTCGGAATCAGGGAGCAGGTCACCTCCTAAAGCGTCCCTAATCCTCGCCCTAACTCCTCACCGTATGAGCGGACCTGGATGGTAGGACAGATCATACCCTGGATACCTAGGACCCTGAGTTGCCCTGATAATCCCTCATATAGGAGCAGGGAAGAGGCGACCTGTTCTTCCAAGATGCGGATGAACAGGAGTATCAACCGGCCTAGTTGCAGTTGAAAAGCCAAGTGCAACGGCAGGTAAGTATCCAGTGGCGGGAATAACCACTGAACCAAGAACCCCAAAATGCATGGTAACTTACCTGCCGCAGCTGCTGGACGGCACAACAGAAGACACACAAAGGAGAACTGGAACCCAAGCAAACGTACTGCAATCCGAATAACATACTGGACTCAGTACTTACTGACACAAGAAGGAACCAGCACTCCAGCAACAGCTCACTGACTAGACTTTTGGGTCCCCCTCCAGGGAACCATGAGACCCCCTTCCGGAGGACAAAACAGACAGGGGAACAGTCAAGCAACAAACAGCGTACGACTTGCATACATGCCGGACATATAACACCAACTGACCAGACATGTAACAACAACAAGACAAAACACCACACCCCAAACATAAACCCTCACCAAACTCCAACACAGGGAAGGTAGGGGAAAAAGGAGGAGAAATAAGGAAGACATTGATGTCCCACTAGGTGGCCCTCACACTGGAAGATGGAACATCCAGACAAAGAGCATAACTCCAGCAGACACCAAGGCTGAAGTACAACTGACTACTGGCCTTAAGCCACAGGTATAAGAAGCACCTAGTGACCACATCCAGCAAGGTAGTTAACCCCTCCAGCACCAGACAGAGGAGGAACCAGGAGAAGGGGAGCAAAGCACACACATGCAGACAACCACACGTTGCCCCTGGCAACTGGCATGTACAGCAAACGTGTCACAGCGCACAACACAGAGGCCGTGACATCTCCTCAAACAGCTGATTGGCGGGGGTGCCAGGAGTCTGACCCCCACCATCTCATAACTCTCGGAGTACAGATGTCACAGATGTTACCTGCAGTCCTATGTAACACCCCACATAACACAGTGAATTATTGTGTTATGTGGGATGTTACATAGGACTGCAGGGAACATCTACTACGTTATGTATACACAGAAAGTTATCACTGTTATCTGGGCTGTTACAAATTTGCCAAATTTAAAATACACATGATTATAATAAAAAAGACTTGGAGGAGATGAGACGCAGGTCACAGTAGTGAGCCAGCTCTTCATATAGGAGAATACAGCACCACATACTTCTTAGGCCTCATGCACACGGCCGTTGTTTGGGTCCGCATCCGAGCCGCCGTTTTGGCGGCTCGGATGCGGACCCATTCACTTTAATGGGGCCGCAAAAGATGCGGACAGCACTCCATGTGCTGTCCGCATCCGTTGCTCCGTTCCGCAGCCCCGCAAAAAATATAACATGTCCTATTCTTGTCTGCAAAACGGACAAGAATAGGCAGTTATATCAATGGCCGCCTGTTCGGTTCCACAAAATGTGGAAGGCACACGGGCGGCTTCTGTTTTTTGCAGATCTGCGGTTTGTGGGCATGAGGCCTTACATCCAGTGACAACTCCTGTCATGTAGACCCTTTCTTTCCTCTTCTCCTCCATTTGACCCAGACCACCATGACAAATTCTTTCAGCCGTATCTCATCTCTACAGAGTTTGTTACACAGACACGTTAGATTTCTAATTTTTTCCATCAACCTCCCCATCCTGGTGTCCCCACAGTGTCATCCTGCTGCCACTCCCAATACTGTGCCCACTGTGCTCCCCAATGTCCCAGGTACTATACTGCTGAAGAAATAGAGACCCCAGTAGACATAATGGGGTCATTTATCAAACTGGTGTAAAGTAGAACTGGCTTAGTTTCCCATAGCAGCCAATCAGATTCCACCTTTCATTTTCCAAAGAAGCTGTTAAAAATGAAAGGTGAGATCTGATTGGTTGCTATGGGCCCCACAAAGTAATTTGCCCCCACACTTCCCCCATTAGGTAATTTGCCCCTACACTACGCCCATTAAGTAATTTGCCCCTACACTACGCCCATTAAATAATTTGCCCCCACACTGCCCCATGAAGTAATTTGCCCCCATACTGCCTACCATTAAGTCATTTGCCCCCACACTGCCCCCTCATTAAGTAAGATGCCCCCATGTAATCATTTGCCCCCACTGTCCCTGCAGTAATATGTCCTCCTCTGCCTCCCAAGTTGGCAAAAAAAAAAACAACTAAAGGCTAATACTTAACTGTGTCTGGGATGGTGATGCCCCGGCACAGGATGATGTCATCACGCACACGTCGCCTGAGTCGGGCTTTTACTACCACATGGGCCTGAGGCCTAATAGGCCTGAAGCCTTTGGTGGTAATAGGCAGCGGGGCAGGGAACTATGTGCTCCTGCGCCCCGCCGCAGTATGTGGGCATTCGGGTCGGCGTTGGGCCCCCAAGCGATGCTGGGTCCAGGGATGCCGACCCGAATGCCCCTATTATAATCTGCCATTGATAGCGCCGTTCATAGGATAGTGGCTGTGCCTGGTATTGCAGCACAGACCCATTCACTTGAGCTGCTTATAGGCCATATGATGGATGAATATGACATCACTGGCCTAGGAAGAGGCCACAGGACTAACTGGAGCGCAGTAGAGTCTCTTCATATAGCTTTTTTCTTTTTTGGGGGGAGTGAGGAGTTCCTGGAGTCTGACCTCCACCAATTGAGGATATTGATGACCTATCCTGAGGATATAAAGTAGGGATCAGCTATCTCCGACACTCCAGCTGTGGTCTCCAGCTACAACTCCCACTATACCACTTGCTTGGCCATTCTCGGAATGATCACTTAAGTGAATGGAGCATGCTGGGAGTTGTGGTTTGACAGCGGCTGGATGCCAGAGGTTGCTGAGCCTTGATATAAATCATCAATATGCTACTCCTGGAAAACCCCTTTAAGGGCTCATGCACACGAACGTAATTTCTGTCCGTGTTCGTTCCTTTTTTTTGCGCATGAGGTACCATTCATCTCAATGGGGCCGCAAAAAAACAGAGTCTGTGTGCATTCTGTGTCTGTATGTCCGCAAGATATTAGAACATGTCCTATTCCTAAACACAGACGTCACATGGATGTCATCCGTTTTTTCGGATCTGTCTTTTGCGGACCGAAAAATACATACGGCCGCGTGCATGAGCCCTAAGCCAACACTTGGTGATTGTCATTTGCCACTTTGTTCCCTAATTCTCCCCGTTCTACTAAGGGATCGTTCACACTAACGTTTTTTGTGTTCCGTATACGGGCAGTTTTTTTAGTTCCATAAATGTAACCATTCATTTCAGTGGTTCCGCAATAAAAATGGAATGTACTCTGTATGCATTCTGTTTCCGTATTTCCGTTCCGTTCAAAGATAGATCATGTCCTATTATTGCCCGCAAATCATGTTCCGTGGCTCCATTCAAGTCAATTGGTCCGCAAAAAAACGGAACACATGCGGAACGTACTGTCCATTCACACGTCCGCAAAATGGGTCCGCATCTGTTCTGCAATTTTGCGGAACGGGTGCGGACCCATTCATTTTCAATGTGGCCGGAATGGATGCGGACAGCACACTATGTGCTGTCCGCATCCGCATTTCCGGATCCGCACTTCCGTTTCCGCAAAAAAATAGAACATGTCCTATTCTTGTCCTCAATAGCGAACAAGAATAGGCATTTTCTATTATAGTGCCGGCGATGTGCAAATGGCTGATGTCCGTGTTTTGCGGATCCGCAAAAAACACTTACGGACGTGTGAATGAAGCCAAACAGGCCTCATGCACATGAACGTATTTTCATTCCGTGCCCGTTCCGTTTTTTCTTTTTCATTTCAATGGGTCCGCAAAAAAAAAAAACGAAGGTACTCTGTATGCATTCCGTTTCTGTATTTCCGTTCCGCCAAAAAATAGAACATACCTATTAGGCTCCATTCACATGTCCGCATCTGTTCTGCAATTTTGCGGAACAGGTGCGGACCCATTCATTCTCTATGGGGATGGAATGGATGCAGACAGCACATAGTGTGCTGTCTGCATCCGCAATTGCGGAGCGCGGCCCTGATCTTCAGGTCCGCATCTCCGCAAAAGATAGAACATGTCCTATTCTTGTCAGCAGCTGCGGACAAGACTAGGCATTTCTATAGGGGTGCCGGGCGGGTGTGTTGTGGATCCGCAGTTTGCGGGTCCGCAACACACCACTGACGTGCGAATGGAGCCTTAGGCCCCATGCACACTGCCGTGTTTCACAGCCGTGTGCGGGCCGTGGAACCGCGGCCTGGATCCCTCCTAAGAGCAGGAGCGCACGGCGTCACTGGTTGCTATGACGCCGTGCGCTCCCTGCTGCCGCCGCAATACAGTAATACACTGGTATGATCTATACCAGTGTATTACTGTACTGTGCCGGCAGCAGGGAGCGCACGGCGTCATAGCAACCAGTGACGCCGTGCGCTCCTGCTCTCAGGAGGGATCCAGGCCGCGGTTCCACAGCCCGCACACGGCTGTGAAACACGGCAGTGTGCATGGGGCCTTATTGTCCGCATTACGGACAAGGATAGTGCTGTTCTATCAGAGGCCAGCAGTTCCGTTCTGCAAAATACGGAATTCACATGGATGTCATCCGTATTCTTTGCGGATCTGTTTTTTGCGGTCCTGTGCATGAGACCTAATGTGATGGTTTCCTAAAGTGTCACTCCGCACATTACACATCTACATCCTACACTGTCTGCCACACATTACAGCACCAACACGTCCTCTGTATTCCTTTATCTCAGAGAGAACTACACTTCCCAGCAGCCCCCGCGGTATCCCCCGGAACTGGCTCGCGTTGAGAAGGGGGTGGACTTCCGGTACCGCTACTTCCGGCCCGGAAGAGCTGTGTCAGGGTGCAGGAATAGGGCAAGATGGCGACAGCGGCTGTGATCGAGTTCCAGAGGGCGCAAGAAATGGTGGTGACGGACCGGGCGGCGAGTATAGACATCCTGCAGTCTATAGGTGAGGGGAGCGGCCTGCTGGGCCGGGGGAGAGCGCGGGAGCCGGCTGTGTGTGGGGGGAGCCCACGGTGCTGACAGTGTGCCATTGTTAGAGCTGTGTGTATAGCTGGGTACACGTGATCAGCGTATACCCTGCCTGTGTACATGGAGGGGCACTGGCTCCTAGGACAGGCAGGGGGGAGATCCTGATGTGTAGTGGAGGAAGCCCAAACAGGTCTCCTGCGAGTCACACAGCCCTGCTACCTCCATGGATCTGCCTAGTTATGTCAGTATGTCAGGGCCCTGAATGACTGGGCAGTGGGGCCCTTCCTGGCTGACAACCCACAGGATGGCTGTAGTGGCGGCCATGTCTGTTGTCAGCACATCTAGAAGGACCTACCGTATATTATGTGGAGATTTTGTAATATCACATGAAGTCTCATCCTTGTGTGCATCTTTCTACTATATTGTGTTTCACTTCCCCATCAAGATCTCTGCTTGCTGTCAGTGAGTGAGGACATTGCTTTAGGCATCCAGAGGCCGAAACCTGAGACTACAGATGTGTCCAGTCTAGACGATAATCTGTGCGCTCTACAGATTGGACCCCCGCCTTGCTGACCTCTCCTGCGCTGATACATTGTGACGAGAGAAATTGGTGTTGTCTGGACTGGATACAGTTGTAGCAAAGTTTCATTTTTGAGAAGCTTTAGGCTCCTTTCACACTAGTGTTTTTGCTGGATCCGTTAACGATAATATAACCGTCTGCATCCGTTATGAACGGATCCGGTTGTATTATCTTTAACATTGCCAAAATGGATCTGTCATGAACACCATTGAAAGTCGATGGGGGACGGATCCGTTTTCTGTTGTCAGAGTTAAATGGATCAGTCCCCGTTGACACATCCCAGGACGGAAAGTATGGGAACGCAACCGAATGGAATACATTTTGGAGCATTCCATTCTGTTCAGTTACGTTTTCTTCCATTGACCATGAATGGGGACAAAACTGAAGCGTTTTTTTTTTCCGGTATTGAGCCCCTATGACGGATCTGAATACCAGAAAATAGAAAAGTTAGTGTGAGAGTGGCCTTAGATCTGTATTGGTTTTCAGCCTCTCAATGGAAGCCAGACTTTTCCCATTTACTCAGAGTAGAGATCTCCACAAGGATGCGGAATCGAAACATTTCTTGTAAGATCCGAGAGTTTATATCATACAAGGATTACAAATGGTTTATGGACACCCCTTTGAAGGGGTTCTTAAGAATCGGTAAGAAATTGGGCATAGAGGGCACACCAAATATAAACGAGTGCCACACGCGGTGTTAGAGAAATACTGCATACAAGGCTGCACCTTTTATTGTAAAAATATAAACATTTATTAGAAAACACAAAAACTCAATGAATAAAATCATTGTATGCAATTAGGACAATGTGTGTGGACTGCGCATATGTCCATGGACCCCTGGCGATACCCGTGGGGCATATTCCCCTACACACGTGCCCGCTGATTTATACATTATGATGAGTATTTACAATAATTTTTTTGATGCTTATTTATTATTTTTGATGTTATATTTATGTATTTTTGCCTCATTTTGGCGGTATTTGTATGTTTCCATATAGAGACTGGTGGTTGTGGGGTTGTGTGTTGGACATATGTGCAGTCCACATGGCAGCTTCCCAAAACAGCTGATTGGCAGGGGTGCCTCCGATGTGATAGTGATGACAGTTCATCATTATCTTTACCCGGATAACCCCTTTAAAGCACCCTATGTCTGGTCCAGGCCTCAGATTCAGAGCTCAAAGAAAGGCTCCTTGTGTTGTGCTCTAAGGGCCCGTTCACACAGCTGTCAAATCTGCCATGGGTGTTCACTTTGGATGCCACGGAATCACAAATTGACACCTTCCGTGGTTTCAAACAGTGGCCTTCTGATTTTATGCTGCAATGTACGCGTCCTGCGTAGATGTGCCCCAAAGAGGGTTTTTTTCAGCAGTGGACATTATGGACAGTATAGGGGACCCACTCTGTTCTGAGCCCTCACACACCCACATGAATGGGGCAGCTGTCGCGCCGCACCGATGTATTGCTCGTATATGAGACTGACAGAGACCAGTGCATTGTGGGAAAAACCCCTATAAAGGGAACCTGACAATTAATGCTTCCCGGATAGGGATGAGCGAACTCGTGTTTCAAGTTTGGCGTGCAAGCTTTAGGTCATCTAAGAATTCCGTTATGAAATATCGCTACCACAAGGAATAAGTTACGGACGAAGGATACCACAAGGAATCCATGACGGACGAACCTTGTACGCCGAACTTGAAAACAGAAGTTGGCTCAACGCTATTCCTAAACCGTCAGAACATTGGATCTCAGTCTAGAAATCTGCTGCAGCTTCTATGGGTGACTCGGTCTGTGAGTGGGGCTTTAAAGGGATCCGCACTATAGTACAGTGACAGACCCACTCATTTCAGTGCAGTGATGTCATCGGTACTTTTAGAGCACTGACCTGACGAGCCCCGCAGTGTGCACCAGCGCTGTGAGGGAGATGGGTTTGATGCTCTTCCCTGCCTCTGGACAGGTGTACATGGGAAAGGAATCGCCCTAAGGCAGTGAGCAGGATTGGACACGGATCCCTCAGAGGGCTGTCAAGCACTGTGGTGTTCACCATGTCAGTACTCAAAAAGTACCCACTACCATCACAGCAATCAGAGGGTCTGTTACTACACAGCATAGTGCAGCGGACAGGTTCTACCATTCAGACATTGATGACCCGTACAGAGGATACACCATGACTGCCTAATCCGGGCGGGGGGGGCTGACACCCGCCAATCAGCTGTTCTGCCTAGCTCCGGCGCTTAGCTCCAGGACTACACAGCTTTGTCTATTTCTGCCCCTTTAATGGGTTGTACTCAGTTCGGTTATATCATAGATAATAGAAGGGGTTTGAGTCTTGAGACCCCGCTGTTGGCTATGGAAGAGTCTCTAACTAGACTATCCCTCCTTCTAGAGGACCCTGCTCATCTGTGGGTTACTGGAGTGGCAAACTGATTTCAACCAATGCCATGTAAGGCTACTTTCACACCTGCGTTCGGTGCGGATCCGTCTGGTATCTGCACAGACGGATCCGCACCGATAATGCAAACGCTTGTATCTGTTCGGAACGGATCCGTTTGCATTATTCATTAAAAAAAAAAGTCTAAGTCAAAACTTACATTGAAAGTCAATGGGGGACGGATCCGTTTTCAATTGCACCATATTGTATCAGTGAAAACGGATCCCTCCCCATTGAATTACATTCAATTTAAGTCAGAACGGATCAATTTGGCTCTGCATTGCCAGGCGGACACCAAAACGCTGCAAGCTGCGTTTTAGTGACCGTCTAAAAAGCAGAACGGAGACCAAACGCAGCCAAATTTATGCATTCTGAGCGGATCCTATCCATTCAGAATGCATTGGGGCTGAACTGATCCGTTTTGGGCATCTTGTGAGATCCCTGAAACGGATCTCAGAAGTGGACTCAGAAACGCCAGTGGAAAAGTGGCCTAATCCTTCATTTCTCCCATAGATGTTATGATATCCGTCTGTTTTTGAGCTCGGCAGCAGTAATGATTCATCCACAGTGGTGGTCTACTCATTACATTAGATGTTCTGATCAGTGGTGGTCCCTGGGATCTCCACTGATCCTGATGCAGCAGGAAGCTCCGATCACTGTGTGACCCACCACAGCCACTGCTCGGTGGATGGAGCCTTCTGCCTCCAGCACTATGTTTCATGGCCTCATCAGTCTGTAAGAAGTGGATAGGTTGTTATAGCCGGCACCTCCAGTTTTGAGGAATCTCTCTGTGAACATTATAACTTATACCTACTGTACTGTGACGTGTGATAGACACTGCGTCTCAAAGCTGTATCTGTTTGCTCTGTAGTGAAGCGAGACATCCAGGAAAGCGATGAGGAAGCCGTACGCGTCAAGGAGCAGAGCATCTTGGAGTTGGGTGGGCTCCTGGCCAAAACCGGACAAGCAGCAGGTGAGTTCAGAGGAGGACACTGATGAGTTCACTTGATATCATCCCATGTGTCCTACAGATGAGTATCTGCATCTAACCTTCTGTGTGAGTATAACACATCACTTATGGTCCATTCACACGTGTGTGTTTCGCGGATCTGCAAATCACGGACACCGGCAATGTGTGTTTCATATTTTACTGACCGCACATCGCCGGCTTTAATAGAATATGCTATTGCGGACAAGAATAGGACATGTTCTATATTTTTTCGGACCCCGATGTGCGGGTCCGCATTTCCATATCCGTGCCTTACGTGCAGCCCCATGTAAATGAATAGGTCTGCAATTTCGTTTCGCAAAATTTTATCAGAATTGCGGACGTGTGAATAGACCCTCAAAGTTTTTTTTTTTTAATCTCCACTTTTTTTTTTTTTTTTGTGTATGAAAGAAAGGGCACTGTTGTTCATGGGCTGCATCTGGTATTACTGCTTATTCTTGTTCACTTGCAATACCAGATGCAGCCCATGTACAAGGGCAGCGCTGCTCATAGGGGAATAACGTCCTGCTATCTAATCCTATATGACCGCCTCGCCTGCATATCCAGGATTGAACTCTTACCTCAGCTGGAAGTATCTGTGAATATTCGGCACCAGCGTGAAGATCTGATGTAGTCGCTCCCAGGACATTCCTACTGTTACTAGCAAACCGGAATTATTCATCATGAAGTCTGCCTCCCTAAGGCCCTATTTGTAACATACGGGCCTCAATGTGTTCTCAGCAGAGTGACTTGAGAGAATGGGTGTCCTCTCTCAACAATGCTATTAAAGGGGTGTCCCATTTCAACAACTTATCCCCTTATCCTGTGGATAGGGAATAAGCGTCTGATAGGCAGGGGTCCAACTGCTGGGGCCCCTACTGATCACTAGAACAGGGGCCCGTGTTTTTCTGTTTAAATAGCGTGGTGGACGACACGCATGTAAACTGCTCCTTCTTTCAACTTTATAGGGCTGCTGGAGACATGTAGTCCGCTTTCTCAGGCAGTTCCATAGAGTTGAATGGCTCAGCAGTACACATACTTGTCCATTGATCCATTAAAACATAGGAAGACAGGCTCCCGTTCTGTTGATCGGGGGCGGGCCCCAGTGGCTGGACCCTTGCCAATCCGACAGCTTAGTGGTAAGTTGTTGTGAATATCTGTCACCAGGATATTCACTGTAAAATTGTTTCACATAGTAAAGTTATCATGTTATTTATACCATGCGCTAAGTATAAATCCCGCAAAATGTTAAAATTTCAGTTTTTTCCTCCCTAAAAATAAAATAACCCAAGTTCTTTAATACAGTATATAAACCCTAAAATTGCTCCTAAAAAAACTTGTCCTGCAAAATGAAGGGTCTAATACAGCTAAATTAAAAAAATAAAATAAAGTTATGAGCACTGGAACACGGAGGGAATTTTAGGGAACCTGTCACCATGAAAATGCAATGTAAGGCACAGGCACCATGTTATAGAGCAGGAGGAGCTGAGCAGATTGATATAGTTTTGTGGGTAAACATTCAGTATACCTTGTAATTCGTACATTTAATTTCCTGCTCATTCTGTGTTTAAAGTCAAGGAGGCGGAGCTATCAGTGATTGGCAGCCTTCCCTCTATACTATGGATACAGAGATAGCTGTCAATTAAAGGGGTTCTTCGGAAATTAGAAAAATGAAAATAATTAACCCCTTCCCGACCTATGGCATACTACTACATTATGGGAACCACTGCGTTCCCGCAATTTGACGTAATAGTATGTCATAGTGATCGCGCGGGCATCGGATCACTGCAGGGGGCAGTCCGTGGTAGCCGGGCCCCTGCTGTATCCGCTGGCATCGCTGTAAAAGCCGATGCCGGCGGATTAATCCCTTCTATGCCGCGGTCTGCGCTGACCGCGACATAGAAGGGATTTGTGTCGGGTGAGTGATTGCATAGAGTCCCTGCGCTGCTGTGGCTGGGACCTGATGCGACACAAGGCAGCCCGATGCCATGCAGAGGCTTCCCAATGCCTGCACAGCATCAGGAACTGCCTTCTACGGTTGCCGAGGAGATCCAGCCTCAGGCTGGGTCTCCTAGGCAACCTGTTAGTGTATGACTCGGTGTCATACACTAACGGGCAATGCATTACAATACAGATGTATTGTAATGCATTGCAGAGGGGATCAAACCCCCAAAAGTGAATGTCGTAAAAAAAAAAAGTTTTTAATAAAGTAATAAAATTAAGGAAAAAAGGGGAAAAAAAGCCCCTTTCCCCTTATTTTATAATAAATAAAAAAAAACCATACATTAGGTATCGCCACGTCCGTAATTACCGGCTCTATAAATATATCACATGATCCACCCTGTCCGATAAACACCATAAATGTATATTTTTTATGTATATTTTTTTTTTAAACGGTGCAACACCAAGTGATCAAAAAAGCGTATGTCCCACAAAATGGTATCAATAAAACTCACCTCATCCCGCAAAAAATGAGCAGTTACTGTTTACATCTATTGTATACTTTGTACAACTTATTATTGACTATGTACGACTTTTCTCTATCTCATGTTTGTACAATTATGATTACTTTAAATAAAAAATTAAAAATAAATAAATGAGCTCCTACCTAAGACAATCGCCCAAAAACTAAAAAAAAAACTATAGCTCTCAGAACATGGAGACACTAAAACATCATTTTATTTTATTTTTTCAAAACTGCTATTGTGCTAAAGTGAAATACATAAAAAAAAATAGATATTACATATCGCCAGCCGGCTCTATAAAAATATCACATGACCTAACCCAGGGGTAGGCAACCTCCGGCTCCCAGCTGTTGTGAAACTACAATTCCCAGCATGCTCCATTCATTTCTATGAGAGTTCTTAGAAGAGCAGAGCAAGTATGCATACTGGGAGTTGTCGTTTTTACAACAGCTGGGAGCCGGAGGTTGCCTACCCCTGACCTAACCCCTAAGGTGAACACCGTTTAAAAAAAAAAAAAAAAAAACATTTTTGTAACATTACATCCCAAAAATTGCAACAGCAAGTGATGAAAAAGGCGTATGCCCCCCAAAATAGTACCAATCAGACCGCCACCTCATCCTGCTAAAAATGAGACCCTACCTAAGAGAATCGATCAAAAAATTAAAAAGCTATGGCTCTCAGACTATGGAGACACTAAAATATCATTATTTCGGTTTCAAAAATGCTATTATTGTGTAAAACTTAAATAAAGAAAAAGTAGACATATTAGGTATTGCCACGTGTGTAATGATCTGCTCTATAAAAAAGTCACATGACCTAATCCCTCAGGTAAACGCTGTAAAAATAAAAAAGGTGCCAAAACATACATTTTTGGGTTACCTTGCCTCACAAAAAACGTAATATAGAGCAATTAAAAATCATATGTACCCCAAAATAGTACCAATAAAACTGGCACGTTATGCCGTAGTTTCTAAAATATGGTCACTTTTTTACTGTAGGGGTGCATCAGGGGGGCTTCAAATGGGACATGACATCTAAAAACCTGTTCAGCTAAATTTGCCTTCCAAAAACCATATGGCTTTCCTTTCCTACTGCGCCCTGCCGTGTGCCCGTACAGCAGTTTACGATCACATGTGGGGTGTTTCTGTAAACCGCAGAATCAGGGTAATAAATATTGAGTTTTATTTGGCTGTTAACCCTTGCTTTGCTACTGGAATTTTTTTTATAAAAATGTAAAATCTGTCAAGTGAAATTCTGAAATTTCATCTCCATTTCCATTAATTCTTGTGGAACACCTAAAGGGTTAACAAAGTTTGTAAAATCAGTTTTGTATACCTTGAGGGGTGTAGTTTCTAAAATGGGGTCATTTTTGGGTGGTTTCTGATTTGCAAAAAAATTGCCTGGGCAGGAAGGTGAAAACAGGCCTGGGGTTGAAGGGGTTAAATATTTTATGATCAATATATTCGCAAATACCTTTCATTACTTAGAATGGCTTGTTTTGTCTAGGGAGCGATCATTAGGAGAAATGAAATGTCTGCCTTCCTAATCACACAGGAGGACAAGTTACACAAGTTCACAACACTAGCGGCAAGGAACTCCACCAGGCTGTTCCGGCGGGTGAACAGCCTTTCGGATCCGTGCTGCCGCTAGTGCACGCGTGCCCCCGGACTACCGCTCCAGCCCTATTGACTATAATGGGGGCGGGGCAGAGTTCCGGTGGCAGCATGGCAAACATGCCGAGGGGCGGCCAGAATAAAACTATGACATGTCCGGGCTAGGGCTGAAACGATTACTCGATTTAAATCGAGTAATTCAACACAAAAAAAATCCTCGATGCATCGAAGATTAGTTTGTGTCATGTGACCACGGAGCGAGAGTGAAGCGCTTGCTATTACTCCTGCTCCGTGGTGTCCGGCTGCACTTGGAATACTCGCCTTTTCAGCAGGGGGCCTCCGGACACTCCACAGCACGTCTATGGTCCCGGCTGCACTAACCTCCTGACGTGCTGTGTGACTAAGGCCTGGTGCCCGGAGTGCACAGCGTCATAGCAACCAATGATGCTGTGCAATCCGGGTGTCAGGAGGAGCAGGGCAGCAAAGACTATGGCACAATGGGGGGAGAGCTGATGCACTTGGGCTGATCGCACAGTGGGGAACGAAGGGTGTTGGGGACTGATGGCAGGGGGTCTGATTAATTTTTATAAAGGAAAGCAGTCTATTAATTATTTTTTTCTTATTAGAGTACTCGATTAAATAGTAAAAAATAATCGATAGAATACTCGATTTCTAAAATAATCGTTCACTGCAGCCCTAGTCCGGGGACACGCATGCACTAGCGGTAGCACAGATCTGACAGGATGTTCACCCGCTGGAACAGCCTGCCGGAGTTCCTTTGCGCTAGTGTGAAACTTGCCTGAGCTAAAGTGCTGCCTCATCCTCCTCTCTGCTCTACTTGTCAGGAATCATGATCCTGAATAGAGGTGAATCTCTGTGGGAATGGAGAAGATGAGACATGAGAGGAGGGTGAGGAGTGGATAATGAGCATTTGTATGCACTCACCATTGCCACATAGGGTTGGGCGATATCAAAAATATTCCCACGATAACTATATTAAGAAATTTATCGCGATAACTATATATATATATCTCAATAAATACCCATTTAGAAAAAAACAACTCCAGAAGGAGAGATTTTACAGTATGGGGGCTACAAGGAGAGATTATACAGTATGGGGGCCGCAAGGAGAGATTATACAGTATGGGGGCCGCAAGGAGAGATTATACAGTATGGGGGCCGCAAGGAGAGATTATACAGTATGGGGGCCGCAAGGAGAGATTATACAGTATGGGGGCCGCAAGGAGAGATTATACAGTATGGGGGCCGCAAGGAGAGATTATACAGTATGGGGGCCGCAAGGAGAGATTATACAGTATGGGGGCCGCAAGGAGAGATTATACAGTATGGGGGCCGCAAGGAGAGATTATACAGTATGGGGGCCGCAAGGAGAGATTATACAGTATGGGGGCCGCAAGGAGAGATTATACAGTATGGGGGCCGCAAGGAGAGATTATACAGTATGGGGGCCGCAAGGAGAGGTTATACAGTATGGGGGCCGTAAGGAGAGGTTATACAGTATGGGGGCCGCAAGGAGAGATTATACAGTATGGGGGCCGCAAGGAGAGATTTTGTATACTGCATGGGGGCCGCAAGGAGAGATTTTGTATACTGCATGGGGGCCGCAAGGAGAGATTTTGTATACTGCATGGGGGCCGCAAGGAGAGATTTTGTATACTGCATGGGGGCCGCAAGGAGAGATTTTGTATACTGCATGGGGGCCGCAAGGAGAGATTTTGTATACTGCATGGGGGCCGCAAGGAGAGATTTTGTATACTGCATGGGGGCCGCAAGGAGAGATTTTGTATACTGTCTGGACTCAGGAACTATACTGTATGGGACAACAGTTTGTAACCCCTTCCCCCATCAGTATAATGTCTTGTGGCCCACATACAGTAATGTCTTCTTGCTGCTCCTGTATGGGGGCAACAGGGAGACTTTATACTGTATGAGGCTATTATACTGATGAGACTCATGATGACCTGTATATTATTTCCGAATGCCTTCTATGAGAGATCAAGTGCACAAAATGAAACATTAAACAGAATTTATAGGCTCATATGAGCTTAAAAATCATCACACAAATATATATATATACAGTACAGACCAAAAGTTTGGACACACCTTCTCATTCAAAGAGTTTTCTTTATTTCCATGACTATGAAAATTGTAGATTCACACTGAAGGCATCAAAACTATGAATTAACACATGTGGAATTATATACATAACAAAAAAGTATGAAACAACTGAAAATATGTCATATTCTAGGTTCTTCATTTGGATTTTTTTTTTTTACAGCTTACCACTACATTTTATGCCATAATTAATGGTGGCATTAGAAAGTATAACTTGTCCCACAAAAAATAAAGCCCTCCTACAGCTATGTGACTGGAAATATAAAAAGTTATGGCTCAAGTAAATAAAATGAAAATGTAAAAAAAAAACTAAAAAACCTCCGGTGGTGAAAGGGTTAAATGCATAAATGACAAGTTTTACTGAATCTTTTACTATAAAAATACGGTATATATCAATCTGCTCGGCGGCTCCTGCTCTCTAGCATGCTGCCTGTCACTTAAACACCATATTCAACATGACCGGTTCCCTTTATGGCTTCAATTAGTTATGTCACTAAGAGGTGAAAAATGCACTTGTCTCCTGAGTTGTGCACCAACGATTGTTACCTCAGACAGAACTTCAAAATCTGCAGTGACATTTTCAGAATGAGATTCTGTGATTCAGACAACCCCTTTAAACTTTCCACATGGCTTGTAACATGGATGACGCCAACCACACCAGAGACTCCCATCTGTAGACAGTGGTCCGAGGTTCCTGCTCCTCATCAGGCAGAGCTGGGTACTGGGGCAGTATATGGAGACGTACTCCTAAAGCAATGCTCAAATGAGATCACACCAGCCAAACCGGAGAACCCCAACCCTGCTCTTTACTAACGAGGGGCAAGAGCCCCCAACACAGCTCCCTGCACATGGGTGTCTCTGGTTTGGCCGATACAATCTCATTTGAATATTTATTTGCCCATGGGGGCAGCGCCTGAAAAATAAATCTCCAATCGCTGCTGTGCCTCTTCGATCCGGGACAGTGCCCTGCAGGATTACGTACTAAGAAGTAAACGTTTCAGGAAGAAACCACACAACACAGGAGATCCGTATGGGATGAAGAAGTGATCGTTACTTACCTGGCAGATCCCATGCTGGGATCTGTTCACCCGGCTGCAGTGGTGACCACTGTAACGAATTACTGCAGCCGTCCCATGTTGTCAACATGTCACCTCTGCAGCTGGATGGATAGATCCTGGCAGGGCGGCATCTGCTAGGTAAGTAATGATCACTTTAATGCAGGCGCATTCCCTGTGCTGTCTAGTTTCCTCCTGAAACCAGACAACCCCTTTAACCCTTTGTACATTGATTTCAGTGCCGCAGGGGTCGGCAACCTCCGACACTGCAGTTCTTGTGAAACTGTAACTCCCTGAATGCTCCATTCATTTATAGCTGAGAAAGTGTGCATGCAGGGAGTTGTAGTTTCAGAGCAGCTGGAGTGCCAGAGGTCTCCGACACCTACAACGGAGATTCTCAAAGGGAAGCATAGGATACATTTAGGGGGCACAGAGCTCAGGATGTGTAGCGGTGTATGTTCAGCCTCTTCTGGTTCCCACAATTCCCCGTATACAGGGTATTAATGGAAACCCGTCAGTCAGCTAGGCGGACATGATGGGGGTGATTTAATATTACAATATTTAGCTGTCATACTTTTCTTTATTACTAGAGAGCAATGCTTTGTGGGAGGGCCTATAACAAGTTCCCCTTTAGGTTGTGTGATTCATTGCAAGCAGCAACCAGAAGAATGTGTAAAACAGCTTTGGGTGTGAATGGAGTCTGACATCACAGCAGAATTATACACTGGAAGGAACATCTATCCACCAAAAAAAAAACACTACTCGCCCATTGTAAGGATTTGCACCGCTCCTCCTCTTACCCCAAGTATGGGACATCACTGCTGCTCCAGTGATTGGTCGCAGCGGTCTCATGACATCACTTCCCATCTGGCGGGTATAAGGGGGGGCTTGCTGTTGTATAAGCTCACACCATGCACTGCTCCCTAGTAGTAATTATACTATTGCTGGTTGTAAATTGGCTCTTTGACTCTTTTTTTTATTTTTTTTATTTTACCATTTCAGAGCTTGGAGGTCTTCTGAAATATGTCCGCCCCTTCCTGAACTCCATCAGTAAGGCAAAAGCGGCCCGTCTTGTGAGATCTCTCCTGGACCTGTTCTTGGACATGGAAGCTGCAACTGGACAGGAGGTGAGAGAGGAGCTTGTCCTCTGTGCGTGACTGATGATGGCCATACACTTTAGGCGACTTTCACACTGGCGTTTTGGTTTCAGTTTGTGAGATCCGTTCAGGGCTCTCACAACTTCCAAGCGCTCCAAAACGGACCAGTTTTTCCCTAATGCATTCTGAATGGAAAAGGATCCGCTCAGAATGCATCAGTTTGCCTCCATTCTGCTCTGGAGACGGACACTAAAACGCTGCTTGCAGTGTTTTGGTGTTTGTCTGATGAAACTGAGCCAAACGGATCCGTCCTGGCACACAATATAAGTCAATGGGGACGAATCTGTTTTCACTGGAACAATAGAAAACGGATCCGTCCTCTATTGACTTTCAATAGAGTTCATGACGGATCCATCTTGGCTATCTAAAGATAATACAAATGGATCCATTCAGAACGGATGCAGACGGTTGAATTATCTGAACGGATCTGCACAAAACGCAAGTGTGAAAGTAGCCTTAGGCCTCATACACACGGCCGAGAGCGGGCCGTGGTAACACGGCCGTGTGCATGAGGCCTTAGAGAGTGATCTGGTTTCAGGAGACAACCCTTGTGATCAGCCTGCAATTAAGAACTGGTAGGTACTTACCTGCCACTCAGGTTGTCCCAGCTGGGTGCTTTTGAACCGGCTGCAGCAGTCACTTCTCCTGAAACCGAACAACCCCTTTAACTTCTTTGGGGAGCAAAGCATCATTTGTGTTGCTATCTAGGCAAACAATCTCACCCTGACAGCCCTTGTGTCTACAGAAGCCAGTCTGGCGATCACCATGGTTCTGGCTCTGGAAGCTTTTGACAATGGTCACTGCAGAAGAAGTGTACAGTTCTGTGGAGACCAATGAATTGATTGGCACACAATTGTCATATTATTTAGAAACTGAAATAGGAATGCATCAGATGCCAATTTTAGGCTTCACCATCCTCATTACTACTGCCACTGTCCATGGCAGCATCTCCGACATTATTGATTCCGTGGTAGTATATATTATATACATAACCAATGATCTCTCTTGCAGGTGGAGCTGTGCTTGGAATGCATTGAATGGGCCAAGGCAGAGAAAAGAACTTTCCTGCGCCAGGCACTGGAGGTAATTGTGGCTCCTGTAGAACCCCATCATTGTGAGATGCAGCCAATAGAAAATAGCCTGTTCCATTCATCAGGAGCAGAGTTAGCGCATCACTGAAGTTATTGCAGCTTTTCACCTTGCCTGTTGTTTTTCCACTAGGCACGGCTTGTGTCACTCTACTTTGACACTAAATGTTACCAGGAGGCGTTGCAGTTAGGTAAGTGTGCCAGCAGATGGCAGTCATTCTCCTTTTGTAAAGTTAATGTAATGTCACGTTTGGTTACGATCTTTCTCAAGCATCCAGTGCTCACTAGACTATTCTTCACATATTCTTATTAGTATTCCGAATATTAGGCAATTGATTGAACGGCAGTTATCAAGGATAATGTTACCCGATTAGCTACTTTTAGCTGCAAAAGACATATGAGCACACAGCATTACTGCCTGGGGATTTACAATTACTTCAGTGATTCTCTTACGATACTTAACCTCTCTGGCGGTCTAATTTGTGTAATCTGCTGAGGTATCTGCCACATGCTTACTTCACTCTTGAAGCTTTGTCCCTCCTGTAAGCAGTTTGAGGGGATTTTAAAGTGGCTGTCTCCTTTCAGCAAATGGTATTTATCATGTACAGAAAGATAATACAAGGCACTCACTAATGTATTTGGATTGTCCATGTTGCTTCCTTTGCTGGCCTGGTTCACTTTTTGTCATCACATTATACACTGCTCATTTCCAGGGTTTACAACTACCGTGCAATCTATCAGCAGTGGATGCGCTGCGCACTACAGTAGAAAGCACCGACCTTTCTGGTGGCCAGGACCGTGGGAGTGCACATAAGCATGCATGTGCAGCATCTCCAGTCCATTTTTCCTGTAGTGTGCAAGCACAGCCACCACTGCTGGATTGCAGGCTGGTCATAACTCCTGGATACGCGCAGTGTATAATGTGATGGAAAAAATAAATCCAGCCAGCAAAGGCAGCAATATGGATAATCACAGTACATTAGCAAGTGGCTTGTATTAAAGGGGTTATCCGGGTATTAAGCTAGGGCTACACGACGACATGTGTCCCGCGACACATAATGCACAACTACACTAATGTCGCACAACAATTTTTATATTGATAGTCTATGGTGTTGCACTGCGACGTGACAGTCGCAGAAAAATCCATCTTGGATGGATTTTTTGCTACGGTCATGTCGCAGGGCGACACAATAGACTATCATTATAAAAATTGTTGCACGACATTGGTGTGACAAATGTCGTGTAGCCCTAGCCTTACTGTTTATGCGCTGTCTTTTGGATAGGTCATCAATATCAGATCAGTGGGGGCCCAAAAAGCCGGGACCCCTGCATATTAGCCTCTGCTCCATGAGTGCCGCTTCCTAGGCCACGTGAAGTCGCCATACGTTGATCACATGGCCAAGTCAATGGGGCTGAGCTGCAATACCAATCACAACCACTATAATATGAACAGCATTGTGCTTGGTAAGCTGCTGGGAGTCTGCAGTGCCCACCATAGATCTGGTGAGAGCAGCTACTACCTGAAACAGCTGATCGGCATGGGTACCGGGACTGAAACCCTCGTTGATGTGATAATCATGACCTATCCTGAGGATAGATCATAATTCTCAATACCTGGATAACCCCTGAAACTTTGTCAACATCATAAATGCCATTTGTTGATGCAAAACAACCCCTTTAACCCTTTCAGGACTGAGCAACCAAATTTACTCAATATTTAGAAAAAAAATGCAAATTTCTATTTCTCTACTTTTATAATAGTAAAAACTCCAAAATAGTTACTACTTTACATTCGCTATATATCTACTTCATGTTTAGATAATTTTGTAAATGCCATTTTATTTTTTGGGGATGTTTGAAGGCTTAGAAGTTTAGAAGCATATCTTGAAATTTTTCAGAAAATTTCCAAAACCCATTTTTTACGAACCAGTTCAGGTCTGAAGTCACTTTTTGAGGCTTACATAATAGAAAGCACCCAAAAATGACCCCATTTTAGAAACTACACCCTCAAGGTATTCAAAACTGATTTTACAAACATTGTTAACCAATGGAAAATGGAGATGAAATTTCAGAATTTCACTTTTTTGGCAGATTTTTTATTTTAATCCATTTTTTTCCACTAACAAAGCAAGGGTTAACAGCCAAACAAACAAAGATAACAAAAAAAAATATTTACAGTGTTCATATGACAGGTTAGATCATGTGGTATTTTTATAGAGCAGGTTGTTACGGACGCGACAATCCTGAATATAACAACTTTTTTTGTTTTCAGTTTTACATAATGAAGCATTTTTGGGAAAAAAAACTTTTTTTTTTTTTTAGTGTCTCCATATTCTGAAATCCATATTTTTTTTTTGGTATGAGATGACTGTTTGGTACTATTTTAGGGTGCATATTACTTTTTGATCACTTGTGATTACACTTTTTGTGATGTAAGGTGACAAAAAATAGCTTTATTTACACCGTTTTTTTTAATGATCACCTGAGGGCGTAGGTCATGTGATATTTTTATAGAACAGGTCCTTACGGAAGTGGCGATACCTAATGTGTGTACTTTTTATTTATTTTTTATGTAAGTTTTACACTCTCATTTTTGAAACAAAAAAAATATTTGCGTCTCCATAGTCTGAGAACCATAGTTTTTAAATTTTTTGGGCAATTGTCTTAGGGTATAATTTTTGTGGGATGAGATGACTGGCACTATTTTGGGGTGCATATGACTTTGATTGCTTGCTATTACACTTTTTATGATGTAAGGTGACAATAAAATGGCTTTTTGGCTTTTTTTATTTTGTTTTTTGATGGTGTTCACCTGAGGGGATTGGACATGTGATATTTTTTATAGAGCCAGTCAATACGGATGCAGCGATACCTAATGCGTATACATTTCTCCCCCCCTATTTTTTAGAGAAAAAAATGTAACTTTATTTTGGGAAAAGGACGATTTTTGTTATTTTCTTTTTACGTGAAACTTAAAAAAATTAATTTAGTAAAACTTTTTTTTTTCTTTTATTACACTTAATTTTTTGTCCCACTTTTGACTTCAACTTTTGGGAGTCTGATCCCCTTTACAATGCATCACAATACTTCTGTATTGTGATGCATTGGCTGCAAATGTATTACCAGTGTAATACAGGGGGCTGGATCTCAGGCTCTCCTGGAAGGCAGCCACAATGCCTAAGGAAGGCTGGGCATTAGGTCACATCCGGTTGCGCTGTACATGTATGGCGTTAAGGGTTTAAGCTGCACATTTTATGCATTCAGCATTTTGTTTAAGGTTTGTGACTTTTTTTCCTGTTTTAGTGGCACTCGCTGCAATTTGGAACGTGGCCAGGCAGCCAGGGCTGCACTTCTGCAGCCTGATGGACTTAGAAAATGGCTTAAGTTGTAGCACAAATCTACACTAGCTCATAGCTGGGGTAGATTTGCTTTTCTGGCACATGGATCGCCAGGGGAAGCTCCAAACTTAATAACAGGCCTGTGAAGTTCTTATTAAGGCTGGCGTATGAATCTGCAGTCCTGACAAACTACCACCTTTGTATTCCGTGCTGTGTTATTCTATATATTCTTCACCTATTGGGACTGGCCAACCGCTGTCTTTGTAAGCTAATCCAGCCTGCTCTTTTGCTATCTCCATCTCCACATCTTTTCAGGCAGGCTTAAGCTACTTTCACACTTGTGTTCAGAGCGGATCCGTCTGGTGTCTGCACAGACGGATCCGCTCCTATAATGCAGACGATGGATCCGTTCAGACTTTACATTAAAAGTCAATGGGGGACGGATCAGTTTGAAATTGAGCCATATTGTGTCAACGTCAAACGGATCCGTCCCCATTGACTTACATTGTAAGTCTGGACGGATCCGTTTGCCTCCGCATGGCCAGGCGGACATCCGAATGCTGCAAGCAGCGTTCGGGTGTCCGCCTGCTGAGCGGAGGCCAAACTGTGCCAGACTGAGGCATTCTGAGCGGATCCGCATCCACTCAGAATGCATTGGGGCAGTACGGATGCGTTCGGGGCTGCTTGTGAGAGCCTTCAAACGGAACTCTCAAGCGGAACCCAGAACGCTAGTGTGAAAGTAGCCTTATCAAGCTACCTAAACTGACTATTCCCCGACTAAACCTTTCCCCCACCAACTCCTCTGGCACAAAATCGATCCTCTAGTAGTCCCGAGGCAGATCGGCCAGCAGCACTCCTGTC
Organism: Bufo gargarizans; assembly: GCF_014858855.1. Lineage (NCBI taxonomy): Eukaryota > Metazoa > Chordata > Amphibia > Anura > Bufonidae > Bufo > Bufo gargarizans. The sequence continues at coordinate 138,098,242 of NC_058085.1, read as the reverse complement.
TGTTCAATAATGGCTCAAATCCTATTTATCACAATCAACTACCTTATGTGTCACCCCCAATTCCTCATAGATTGTAAGCTCTTGCGAGCAGGGCCCTGACTCCTACTGTTTCAGTTGCATATTATCCAGTTATTTTTGTTTTGTACATGAACCCTATGAACTTGTAAAGCGCTGCGGAATATGGTGGCGCTATATAAATACATTTTATTATTATATATATTAGGTTCACAGCTTCTACGAGAACTGAAAAAGATGGATGACAAAGCCCTTTTGGTGGAGGTACAACTCCTGGAGAGCAAAACCTACCATGCCCTTAGTAACTTACCCAAAGCCAGAGCCGCCCTAACGTCTGCCCGTACCACAGCCAATGCCATCTATTGCCCACCCAAGCTCCAGGCTGCACTGGATATGCAGTCAGGTCAGTAACTGGCATTTGTACACTGCAGATTGCGTTCTTATATGGGCATATATATAAATTAACATTACCTGTCTGAAAGAATTTGTGGCCTCCCACTTTTTCACGCTCTCGTTTGCTTTGCGTTTCAGGTATAATCCATGCAGCAGAGGAGAAGGACTGGAAAACGGCTTACTCCTATTTTTATGAGGCTTTTGAAGGGTATGATTCCATTGACAGCCCCAGAGCTATCACAGCCCTGAAGTACATGCTGCTCTGCAAGATCATGTTGAACACGTAAGTCTCACTTTAAACAACTTGTTCGAGCTTAGAGATCTGCATGATGTCTCCTCGCAATCAGCACTTGTCTGTGGCCTGTGAATGGTTGCTGCTTACCCTCGTTCAAGTGAATGCAGTGCCAGACACAGCCCACGGAGAAGAGCGACATTGTTTTGGGGAGAAGAAAGGGAAGCCATGTAGAACGCAGAGTAGCCCAGTATCTGCAGGCTTGTAAGAAGTCTTGCACAGTTTGCCTGTACACTACTAGGTCTTGAATTTCTTTTATTCTGGTTGGTTTTCAAGGGTGCAGGCGAGCGTGGATGTGAACGATCTGCCGGTTCTAGTAGATATAATGTAGATACATAGAAGCAGTTTCTGAATTGCTGGCAAATACATTTGAAGCCTAGATCCTGACTACGAGGATGCTTTGTTTTTCAACAACGCTAGTGCTAGAAATAAGCGGATTTTCAGTAATTTTGAGATTACCTGATACTTATCAAAGTGAAATCCTAGAACATTGTGCCTCAAGATTATGGAATGTTTCTCAGATAGTTTCTTCCCTCCCTTCCACAGACCAGAAGATGTTCAGGCCCTGGTGAGTGGGAAGCTGGCACTCCGTTACGCTGGGCGGCAGGTTAGTAATTCTGTCTCTGTACAGTGGGGCCCCTACCCATTTACTATAATTACTGTATATATGTTCTAATATGAAACGTTTTAGCCATATATAAAATGTTGTGGTTCGTAATAATGTCTCCTGGATGTGGAGCCATATTGCCCAATGACCATGATTACGTAGGCTAGTGCTAGAGGGGGTTTCCAGGATTTTTTATGGACAGCCTATCTCCAGGATTAGTCACATTGGCAGGGGTCTGACACCTCGCTGATCAGCTGTTTGGGTATCGCTTCAGCATCTACACAGCTCTGTTCCTTGTGTAATGGATGGGGCTGATTACTGCAATGCTGAGAGAATAGAAGCAGCGCTGCAGTAACAGTGGATGGAGCTGTGTAGTTCAGGTGTCAGGGCTTCTCCTGGACAGCTGATCGGCAGGGGGTTTGTGGTGTCAGACCCCTGACCATCTGATTGTTGGCCTATCCTTGAGATACAGGCGGACCTTCATTTTGCATCCCCTGTCCGTTAGCTACAGTTAAACCTGTGCCCAGCAATTACTGTTACCATTCCAGGACCACATGCATTTAATTTTTAAGATTTAGGGCCATATTTTGCTCCCTATAAGGGTCCATTCACACGTCCGTGATGTATTGCGGATCCGCAATACACCCGGCCGGCACCCCTAATAGAACTGCCTATTCTTGTCCGCAATTGCGGACAAGAATAGGACATGTTCTATTTTTTTGCGGAGCTGCGTTCGGGGCCGAGGCCCGGAAGTTCGGGGTCGCGCTCCAGAAATGCGGAGAGCACATAGTGTGCTCTCCGCATCCATTCCTGCCCCATTGAGAATGAATGGGTCCACACCTGTTCCGATATTGCGGAACAGGTGCGGACTCATTTGCAGACATGTGAATGGAGCCTAATGCTGTAATACAGAAAGGAACATGCTTACATTGAGGATCTGTAGTACTAACAGCTGATTACTGGAGGGCTCTAAAATGTAGCATTACTTGCCAACTGTACAAATGAATAGTATACCACATCATGCATGGCCACAAGGTCTGCTTCTGTGTTCTGGCACATAGAAGGGGGTCCCAAGAAATGGACCTCCCCGTATGACTCCCACAAATCCTAATAAGGCATATAGACTTGACACGTCTTATAGACTATAATGGGAAGTATGCTGTATTTGTGCTTCTGCCCTCCTTTACCCACTGCTTGCTCAATCTGTGGTAAGACCACCCCCTGTGAACCAGTATGAATATTCCAAGAATATTTGGCAGAATACCCCTTTATCCCTTGAAATTGAGTACGGAATTGAAATATATACTTGTCTTACAGACAGAAGCGTTGAAGTGTGTCGCTCAGGCCAGCAAGAACCGCTCCCTTGCCAATTTTGAGAAGGTAAGAGTTTGTTGCGTTATAAGACTTGCATCAGGTTCGGATATCATTCTTTGGGACTGATTGTAGAATCAGATGACTCTCCTCACTGCCTTCATCCTACAGGCACTGACAGATTACAAGGCAGAGTTGCGGGATGATCCCATTATTAGCACTCACCTGGCTAAACTCTATGACAACCTGTTGGAGCAGAATCTTATTCGAGTCATTGAGCCTTTCTCTAGAGTACAGGTAAGTAATGGGGCCGTGGTAAAGTCTTAAAGTTTGGACCATGTTTATTGCAGCCGTCTCGTCTGTTCTTGGCTGAATGAGATGGTTATTTTTATAGTAGGCACGGGGATAAGTTAGAACCAGATCCATCAAACGGCACTTACCTTGGAGAAACAAGTTTTCCCCAGTGGCAGACGTCTGGTGTTTGCTCTAGGTTTGTGAACAGATTAACCCCTTAACGCTCACCGATGCAATGGTATGTAAATGCAGATAGCTAGTTAGCACTCAGAGAAATGCTATTATGGCACCGTGATGGCTCAGGAAAGGTGCTTATGCCAGCTGTGTTATACAGCAGGCACTCCTCTACGAAGTTCAACCCCTCAGATGCCGTGGGCAGTGGCATCTGCGTGTTTAGACAAGAAGAAAAGGGTTCCTTCTGTCCTCTGGCCCCCTAGAACTGCATTGGGGTGTGTTGAGTGGTTGTCATGGCAGCTGGGGGCCATGACAACCGCCCAACGTAATGGTAAAAAAAAAAAAAGATACTACAGAATTATTGCACAGTAAGGGTCCATTCACACGTCCGCAGAATGGGGTCCGCATCCGTTCTGCAAATTGCGGAACGGGTGCGGACCCATTCATTCTCTATGGGGCAGTAATGGATGAGGACAGCACACAGTGTGCTGTTCGAATCCACATTTCCGTAGCGCCACCCCCGATCTTCCGGTCCGCGGCTCCGGACAAAAATAGAACATGTCCTATTCTTGTCTGCAATTGCAGACAAGAATAGGCATTTCTATAGGGCTGCCAGCCGGGTGTCTTGCGGATCTGCAATACACTACGGACGTGTGAATGGACCCTAACAATCGCAGGTTCATGGCCTCTAAGTGGACTAAAAAAATTCTCATCTACAACACGGACAAAAATAGGACATGTTCTATGATTTGGAATGGCCACAGATGCAAAACAGGGATGTGCGCATGGCCCCCTGGAAATGAATGGGTATTTGCAAAACAATGCAGATGGCGCAGGGATGAAAAATATGGTCGCCTGACATGATGCCATGACAGACATCCGATACCCCCAGTGGTCAGAGGATCCAGCCATCTTCACTAGCAGGATATATTGTGAAGACTCTCTTGGTCTTGTCAGATCAGTCATTTTAATAAATTGTACAGAGGTCTGAATTCTGCTTGGTATTGTGCACAGGCGTTAGAACTCATGATCATCCAGTCACTTCCGCTACAAGACTACAGATAATCGCAGGGTACACCTACCTTGATCAACTTTTATTTTATTTTATTTTATTTTAGGATAGCCATCTAACAAAAAGGGATTGTCCATAGACAGACAGTCTCTTTCTAGGAGTTTTCCGGGATTTTGATACTGATGACGTATCCTCAGGATAGGTCATTAGTATCTGATTGGTGGTGGTCGGACACCCGGGACCCTGCTGACCGGCAGTTTTGAGAAGGCTCCTGTGAGCACCGCGGCCTTCTCCGTGCTTACCAAGCACAACACCGTACACTTGTATAGCGGCTTTGCTTGGTATCGTGCTCAGTCCCATTGAATTGAATGGGCCTGAGGATAGGTCATCCAAATCAAAATCCCAGAAAACCCTATTAAATTTTCTTCATAGAACTTTCCTATATGGTCTGTTGTCACTTCAGCTTTTAGATGTATTTTCTTTCTACTTTTCCCGTAGATTGTTCACATATCCAGTCTCATCAAACTGTCAAAGGTAAGAAATCTGAGGGCAGGGATGTCTAGTCCTTGGCTAGCGAGGAGCAAACTTTTTCACCTGATTCCCAGGTTTGCTGATACATGGAATACCATGAGACATTCAGCTTGTCAGTGCATCCAATTGATCCCAAGACCAGGGGTGCCGCATTTACAGCAGGGCGGTGGGTGCAAATGCAAACGAAATTCAGAAGCGGCTTAGCACGCTCACGTTTTTCTCCAATATACTATAATAGACCTTGCATTTGCACCCACCACTGCCCTTCACACATGGGCGCTGGACATTGAATGCATTGGGCTACAAGCGTGGCTGCTGTGCAGCGCCAATGAAGTGGGCATATTTCGGCTTCACTAGCTGTAAACGTGCATCCCTGTATGAGCTTCCAGCAGCTGCATAGCCACATGCTCATAATTCAGACTGCCGATTTTCAGCTTTTACAGATGGTTTATCACGGTATAGTTATCTACAGATCTCTAAATAGTTTCCCTGGTGTCTTTGGCCATGGGCTAGACTACAGTCCAAAAATCCACCAATAGATCAGTACCCCACTCCTGCTGAAAAGTCTGTAGAAGTCATTTTTTTTTAAATCCTATTCCTCCATCTTTCTTCTTGCAGCCTGATGTAGAACGCAAACTCTCCCAGATGATCCTAGACAAGAAATTTCACGGTGAGAAATACATTCAGCCTGGTTGTACATGACTTAGAGCTTTACTCATGACATTTACTTGTTTTTTTTGCGTGTCGAGCCTTGCCTGACAAGAAAGGGTTTAATATGTTGGTACATTCAGCCTAAATAAGACGTTCACAGCCATCTGGGCAGAATTTATTAGCACATCCGCACAGAGGATTAGCGGAGGCTCAGAGCGCAGCCTGCGTACTGGAGATAAAGGATCAGGAAAATGAGCGCTCCCTGGAGGCCAGTTAAATACGTGTTATGTAAAGAGCTTAGATTTTTCTTAATAGTTCAGTTGCCTTCGTGGTAAAAAAGAAAAATCCTGCATTTTACTTACTGTCAGAGTATGGAATATACAGCGTGTCTGTGGGTTACAGGATCTTGACTGTCACAAGGCCCACTTGTCTGAAATGAAAGGTAAAGTATTATGTTGCCCTTTTTATAGAGATCACCGTTTAAGGACTAGGACTGGAGTTGTATGATCGCACAAGGTATGCATTGGTGCTAACAGTCATCTTAGGCTGGTTCAGCACCGAGATGCAACTAGACCCATGGCGACATGCAGCACATTTTTCATGGCTATGCAGTCTTGCAGATAAAGAACAGTTTGACCCACAAAACGGCTCTGCCTTTAACGGTCAGTTTGAAAACCATATTTTTTTGCGATAAGACCCCCGTTTCGGCACGGTTTCTTGTGCTTATTGGCAGGAACAAAGGGAGTCAGTAACCAGGAAATTCCCTGTTAAACCACTCACAGTGCTGTGTAGGGCTAGCTGAGCGGAATGTAATGATACCTTTCACTTAATTGAATCCCATGATTCATGTAAAAATATACATGACAATGTGTTTCTAACAAAGCTAGAATCAGCCCTGTACCTCACATGGAGCCAGAGATCTACCCATTCATTGCTCTGCTAGATTTACAGTACAGACCAAAAGTTTGGACACCTTCTCATTCAAAGAGTTTTCTTTATTTTCATGATTATGAAAATTGTAGATTCACACTGAAGGCATCAAAACTATGAATTAACACATGTGGAATTATATACATAACAAAAAAGTGTGAAACAACTGAAAATGTCATATTCTAGGTTCTTCAAAGTAGCCACCTTTTGCTTTGATTACTGCTTTGCACACTCTTGGCATTCTCATGATGAGCTTCAAGAGGTAGTCACCTGAAATGGTTTTCACTTCACAGGTGTGCCCTGTCAGGTTTAATAAGTGGGATTACTTGCCTTATAAATGGAGTTGGGACTAGGGCTGCAGTAAACGAATATTTTTGTAATCGAGTATTCTATCGATTACTCAATGAATCGAGAAATATAATCTAATAAGAAAAGGGGGGGGGTGTTTAAACTTTTTTTTTTCTTTACTTTTTATTTATTAACTATTGGCCTCCTTAAGGGCTAGAACTCTTGTCATATTCACCCTAATAGAGCTCTATTAGGGTGAATAGGACTTTACACTCTCCCTGCTGCCCTGTGCTTTGGGCACACAACAGCAGGGAGCTGACCATGGCGCCAGCCTCTCCTGTGCCCTCCCAGCCTCTGATCTGCCTCCTCCCCCAGCCTCTGATCTGCCTGCAACCCCCCCCCCTCCTCCCTCCCCAGTATTAATCATTGGTGGCAGTGGCCACAGTGTCCCCCCCCCCCCCCCCCCATCATTGGTGGCAGTTTGCAGTTCCGATCGGAGCCCCAGCAGTGTAATGCTGGGGCTCCGATCGGTTACCATGGCAGCCAGGAGTCACGCTACTGAAGTCCTGGCTGCCATGGTATGTTAGTGAGCAGAGAGCAGCGCATTATACTCACGTGCGCTGTGGCCGCCGGTCGCTCCTTCTCATAGGTCTGTGCGGCGCATTGCTAATGCTGTAAGCATTGCATTACTTTAGCTTTTACCTTATATCTACTTTACTAAGAGGTCATAAACACTTATTTAAGCCACATTCTTATCAGTACAATAAGAGCTAAGCTGCAATGAGTGTTTATAATGTCAGAGAGCAAAGGAGCCCTTCAGATTAGCTGGCTGATGGAGCAGAGAGAAAATCCCTCTATTAGAGCATCTCAGCCCTGTAAAGAAAAAAGGGTTCCATATTTGTAATAAGGACCAATTAATAAAAAGATTTTTAGCTCAAAATGAGTACAATAAAATAACAAAAAAAAAAATTGCCCCAAATGGTGTAAATAGCCTTTTAAGTGTGCCAAGGGAGGGCCCAACTCTGTGCACCCTTGCTTCCTTTGCCAGCCCCTCCCTCTTCCTGGGACGGCAGGCCAGTTTCCTTCATATTCGTCTCTCCTGGCCTTGTCAGTCAAGGAGAGGAAGGGGCTGGCAGAGGAAGCAGGAGGAGCAGTTGTGCACTGAGTGGGTTGGTCCTGCCCTCAGTGCACTTAAACTGTTCATTGCATATGGATTAAAAGTACTTTTTCCTCTAAATGTTACTACGGATCACCGAGTGAAAGGTATTGCATTTAGCTGAGCTGCCCTACAAGGCATTGTACCAGGTTTAACAGTGAAGGATTCCCTTTAAGGATTTTTATTTCAACTTATTGGGTGATTAACTTATATCTGGCTTATTTAGCTGCTAATCAGCAGAAGCTGCAGCCTGACAGCACAGTCTATATGTTGTATATTTAGCTCCCAGAGCTAAGTTTGCCTAGCTGTCACTTACCACAAGTTTTCCATTGTATCGATTTGAGTGTTTAATCGTCTTCTCGCTTCATGTTTACAGGTATCCTAGATCAGGGAGAGGGGGTCTTGATCATTTTTGATGAACCGCCTGTAGATAAGACATATGAAGCTGCTCTGGAAACCATTCAGAACATGAGCAAAGTGGTGGACTCTCTGTATAACAAGGCCAAGAAGCTCACATAGGTGGGTGGCAGTGGATGCAAGTAACTGTTAGAGCTGATGTCCGAGTGGCCGGGCTTACAGAAACAGCCAAGCGAGCCGGCCCTCCTCGGTTTCCATAAGGCCAGTTTGAGGCAAACGAGTTCACTGTGAGAAACGTGCTCCATGTGGGAGCGTGGTCTCCCATCCTGGATTCTGCAGCATTATAATGATTGCCTGAAATCATCAGACGTAATGTCAGTACAAATTATTACAACAGAGTTTCTCACTCTGAACCTGGCCTTATTTTATGAATTGGAGCTATGCAAGCAGTGTAGGAGAATAAGCTACGATGTTTTCATAGCTCCTGGACTGTATCATGACCATAGGTTCATGGACCAAACGTGACCTTGAATTTTTTCAAAAACCTTGATGAATTCTAAGTGTATTATTAGTTATATAGAGTACATGACTTTGCAGGATGAATAAGTATGGTAGCTATGCCCATTGGGTGTGATGTGACCCTTCAGTGCACAGAAGACCGGAGCTCAGGAGATCTTGATGATCGGTCTTCTACTGCATTGATGGGAGCAGACGGCAGCCATGGCTCATAGCTTCTAAACTGCAGCAAGAATCAGCTAAGGCGGCCTAGCAAGTTGTATAGAAAGCCAGTTATATGCTCCTGCGCTGCAGTTCATGAAGTCGTTTTGCTTTGTGTTACCCAGCAGATGTTCAGAGTGAGTTCCCTTATTTTGAGGTCGAAAGCATATGAGATTAGGACAGAAAGATCCTTTATCTTTAGCAAGATTATGAAACACCAGTGAATGTCAAACACTGCGGTGATGACGCTTCCTACTGATAATGGCAAGTGACAATAGATGGTGACAACATCCGTGCCGTCTGTGCCACTGCTTCTCACACCATGCAGACAGGATGTTAGATTAGTTCAAAAGGGGCTTTTCCTGGTCTTGATAAAGTTGCTGAAATGACCTCAGTTAGTTCCTATAAGCGTGCATCCAGGGTAAGGTAACTCTATGTACATGTGCAGTCAGCAAATGGGAAGGGAAAACTTTACTGTCCTTAACTGTAATACATTTTATTCATGGTCTCTGGGTTTAAAGGATCTCGGTAAGCTTTCCTCCACAAACAGCACCACACTAGACCATGGGTTGTGTCTGGTATTGCGCCAATGCCCCCATTTACTTCTATGGGGCTGAGCGTGATACCTAGCACAGCCACTATACAATATGTGGTGCTGTGAGAAGGCCGGAGCACTCACAGGAGCGCTGGTGCCTTCTCAAAAAGCTGATCGGCGGGGGTCCCCGGGTGACGGACCTCCACTGATCATATACTGATGACCTATCCTAAAGAGTAGTAAAATCCCAGAGAGAAATTGTGGGGGGGGGGGGGGGGGGGGGGGGGAGGGGAGTATCTTACCGTTGTACCTACAAGAGGACGTACTTGTATGGCTTATAGAAGTTGGCCTTTCTTAGACATTGATGGCATATCGCTAGGATGGGTTGTTATGGTCATATAGGTGCTAGTCCCAACCATGGGGCCCCAGAAGTTAAGGAGAGCACACTGCACATGCTCAGCATGCTCTCCATGTATCGCTATGGGAGTTCCCAAAATAGTTGATAGGCGTCCTTGCCTGTTTTTGAAATTCCCATTGTGGTGAATGGAGAGCACACCGTGCGTGCGTGGCTGCTCTCCATTCACTTCAGGGTCCCCGTTATGGACCTCTGGGACCTGCACCTGTCTGACCGATATCACTGGGATATGCCATGTCATCAATGTTTTAGATGGGACAACCCCTTTACATAGCGGTTAGTGAAACTCCTGTAAGGCCATGTTCACATATTTGCAGTTTATGATGCGTTTGACATGAACTCTACATCAGTGTGTTCATCCTGTTACTAATATGATTCATGTTTAATTTCAGACCATTCAGAATCATCAGCCATTGGGAAATCAGAGCGGCAGGAGCAGCGGACACCTCTCCTTCCTCCTCATGTGGGATGGTGGAAAAGGGGCAGGGGGTGCTGAAGGGAATCATGTTTTTTTTTTCCTAGGGACATCTTTATTTCAAATGAGCAATTGTAAAATATCAATGAATGGGTGCATCCGTAGCACAGGCCTCTTTCAGGTTAAATCCATGCCCTTGACTATTTCCACTCCTCCATCCCACGTCCAGGGGTTGGGGTTAGAACACTTGCTTGTTTTATAGGTTTTTTCTGTGTACTTTCCTGAAGCAGTGCTTGTGGGGGAAGGGGGGACACGACTCTTTGAGCTTACCCTTGTCCCCAAAGCCTTTGTTCCGTGAGGGCGCACATGGCATATGCTGTATGTGCTACGAGCCACCCAAGGCCGATAGGGAAAAGACTCATTAGGGCTCACGGTTCAGTTTTGGCAGGGAACCCTCACTTTTCAGAAATTAAACGGGTTTGCTGCTTGCAGGGATTTAACTAAACAAAAAATTGCCATTTGCCGCTCCTGTTACAACTCCTTTAGGACATGCCCCCTCCTCCCTGCTGATGTCCTTTGGGTTTCAATGTCCCACAAGAGGTGCACAATTTCCACCCAACTGAAACCAGAGTATATCTGATGTTCAGATGTGTTCCAATAAAGATCTTTTTTTTTTTTTTTCTTCTTCTTTTTTCCTTGTCTTTGGCATATTAAACCATTCTGTGGACTCGCCAAATTGTAACACTCCTCACTGGTCACCCCAACATGTGCCACCACACAGAATGTCATCTTAGGCTTTTTACAGGTGAACAAGTTGGAGGATTTGGTATCTTCACGAAGGACCACTGCGGTGATTAGGTTTCTGTGGTTTTGGTTTCTACAAATATGATTTTGCACTTGATTTTCTCAGCTTTTCAAAAAGACCTGTGAGCGCTCCCAACATGTCTGTTTTATGAAATACTTTGTTTTCCTCATGAAATAGCAAATTTTTATTTTTTAAGAATTCTGCATTTTGCTGTTCCTCTGCTGTTCCTCTTGGAAAGTTTTGAATGAATTGTCAACTGGGTGCTATAATTTTCCCCTGTCAAAGGAGTATGTGTCTGGCATTGTCAGCAATGGATGGTATTGTCTAACCCAGTGTTTCCCAACCAGTGTGCCTCCAGCTGTTGCAAAACTACAACTCCCAGCATGCCTGGACAGTCTTTGGTTGTGCAGGCATGCTGGGAGTTGTAGTTTTGCAACAGCTGGAGGCACACTGGTTGGGAAACACTGGTCTAACCCATAATACAAACTTCTAGGAGGAGTAACATAGGGACGGCACAATACAGCATTATAAGAAGAGATGCTCACAATTTACGTTATTGGGAATGCAAGTATGTATTAAAACAGACCTGTCAGGAGAAGTGACATATTCCTTTAAGGATATATGCAAGTTATACGGGGAACTAATATGGCACCTATAGATCTTTTTTGGGGAGTTTGACTGCATTTTTGTGCAGATAATTTCTTAGTACGATTATACACAGAGCACCATATGGCGGCTCATGCAGTCTCTACAGCTTTGTAATATGAAGCCTCAGGGACTCAATGTGCCATCCAGTGCTGCCCATATCCTAAGGCTTCCTGCACTGAATACTGAGGCCCCTGCTGGTCACGATAATGGGGGCTTGTGTTCCCCCATTTCAATGGAATGCCTGTGTGCTGCTCCTCCATTCAGAGATGGCAGAGCGCCTGTACTCTCCAGCAGTCCCTTAGAGCTGAATGGAGCGACAGCCATGCATGCGTGTCTGCCACAGCGTTTAAATGGGGAACACGAACCCATGTTCTGTTGATAGGGGGTACGTTTTTGCCATGAGACAACCTCTTTAAAGGGGTTGTGTCATTTCATACATTGGAGAGACATATCGATAGGATATGCCCCCAGTGCCTGATGATGGGCCCAAAAAGAGGAGCGCAGACCGTGCTTTTGCAGCCGCCCTCCATTTATTTCTTTGGGACTGCCGAAAATAGATCGCTGGCTCGGCTATTTCCGTCAACCCTATGGAAGTGAATGCGCAGTATGCTTCCCATTAATTTGTATAAGATTTCCCAAAATAGCAGAGTGAGCCATCTGGCTTGTTTTGGCACTCATGTAGAAATCGATGGTCTTTACTGTCTGCTCTGTTTTAGAGATATCCTATCAGACATTGGGGGGGGGGGGCATAGCCTAGCTCAATGTATGACATGGGCCAACCACTTTGAAGCAGCTGTCCAGCCATGCATTTTTTTTTTTTTTTTTTTTTTTTTTTTTTATAAACCACTTAGGCCTCATGCAGACGGCCGTTGTTTTGGTTCGCATCCGAGCTGCAGTTTTGGCAGCTCGTATGCGGACCCATTCACTTCAGTGGGGCCGCAAAAGATGCAGACAGCACTCCGTGCTTTGCGGACAAGAATAGGCAGTTATAATAAAGGCTGTCTGTGCCGTTCCGCATATTGCGGAACGGACACAATCCATGGTTTGCGGACCTCAAAACACACAACGGTCATGTGCATGAGGCCTTAGAATGAATTACAGGTTCACAGCCCTCTCCCTGATTTTTCAAATAGGGGCAGCTGGTCTCCACTGCAGACAAAACCAGTATTGGGAGAATTTTGTCGTAGTAACATTAGGCTTCATTCATAAGGCCATAATGTGACAGCATGATAGATCACTTTGATCGGGTTGGATTGTGACCATATTATTGCCAACTGAATGAGGCTGAAGGTCTTTTGTTGGTGTGTAATATGGTGGAGATGTTATGGGGTTCACATATTCTGCAGGGACATGTGTAATGACCGGCGTCATGCACAGGGAGGGAAAAGGGAAAGCCCTGCCCAAGGGAGAGGGAAAGGTGGTGACCCCTGACTCACCTTGTGGCTGGCACCTGACGTCCCTAGACGGGTTCCTCACCCGTGCGGCGATCACGTGCCTAAACCCTGGCTTTCCCTAAAATGAGCCCTAGATAGTGAGCGGGCCGGTGGGATCGCTAGTCCGCACCACTGACACTAAGAGGGAAACACCAGGGAGAGTACAGACAAACATATAAACCCAGGTGGGCGACCACAGCAGACCACAAAGGTCCAACAGGGATCCGGAGGGAAATGTTCTGGACCAACAACCAGAGAATGAGTCCAGGCAGGAAGCTCTATATCTGGCAACCAGAGAAGTGTGAGAGGGGACTATAAGGAGGTTGGGAGTGCTGGACAAGGAACAGCTGAGGAGAAGGAGCTACGGATCCCTGAGTGAGCCAAAAAGGGTTGCAAAGCAAACCCAGAAAGCTGCCATAAGGAAACAGCCCTATCTTACATAGAGCGCGCCGCCAACCGCTGTGACTTACTGACCCCGGGTATAACGGAGTCAGGCGTGGGTCTTGACACCCTCGTGACAACATGTTTCTGCAGATATTGCATATGTTTTCTGTAGAAAGCATGGTCCATTAGATGCTAACTTCCATATTATGGACCGTTAATTCACACACAAGTCATTGGGACACTATGCAGTCTGCTAAGGTGAGATTTTTTTTTATTAATTTTTATTCTGGGAACCTGTTGTATTTATGTCCAAAACCTGGCTTTCAGGTTCATGAGCAGATGTCATGTCTCTCTGAAAGAGAATCTGGTCGGGCCAGTTCTGCACCTCTATATTATGGGGATTTTTGCCATCCTTCTCTTTCCTCGTCTCATTACCTCGAGTTCCTGTTACATATGTTGTATTCTCAATTTACAGATTCCACTATGTTTAGGTTTTTTCTTTTCTGTGTTTTTTATAAGTCGCTTTGTATTACTAGAAGCAGGTTCTCTTCCTGGTTCATGGATGACACCTGACCTGCAGACTCGAGAACCAATTCTCACTGCGTGTTTATAGGTTCATATCATAGATGTTTCAGCATATTTAAGTATTGCTCAACAATGTGGGATATATAAATGTATCTGGTTGACAACACTCGAAGCCACCATCAATTTTGTCGTTGATCTTCAAGGTTTCTGCCTTAGTGATAGTAGTTCCTGCGGAATTCCCTATTTAGGAGGCCATATTGAGGATGCATGTAGCATACATATGGTGAACACAAGGACAATTACCAACTGTAGTTCAAATAATCCAAACTTAGATTATCAATATTAAGTTTGATTAACGAGCAACTAAAATAGACAACTGCAATGCGAATCTATTACAAAGATGTGTAATATACAGAATAATAAAGGGGCCACCCGCAGTCCCTATGGTTTTGTATTACAGGGCTGTAGATAAGCCATTGTATGGTGCCTCCATATACCACTGTATTCTTCCCGAAAAGTAATGTTTGTAATATAGGCTTTTTTTTCCCCCCCTGCTGCCCTGAAATACACTGTGAGGACTGCTCTCCATTGTGATAGCACAGCAGTCCGGACAATGTATTTTAGTGCGGCTTTAAGTGCTGACAGTAGGTGAGCGGGGCAGTAGGAAAATAAATGAAGATCTGGACTCTGCAATACTACTCATTTATTACTGCAAATAATAGTCCAAGATCACGGTGACACCAACAGCCTCCCTATCTAACTGCATAGATGTGGTTCACAGTTTTTCTTTTGTTGATCTAAGGCTCCATTCCTGAGTTATACTTTTGCTTAATATGCTAATTAGGTCTTTGGTGCAATGAGGGCTTCAATATTGCTCTTGTTGCACCCAAGCTCCACTCATTTCTGTGGCCAGCCCCTCCCACTGTGTTTTAAATGATAGGACCAGGCAGTGGCACGGCAGCCAGGGAGAGGCTGGCCACAGAAATTAGTGGAGCTTGGGTGGAACAAACGCAATGGTGACGCCCACCCTGCACCAAAGGCAGATTTTTCACATAAAGAAAAAGTATAACTCCTGAAAAGAGCCTCAGATCAACGAAAGAAAGTATTTTAATCAGGTGAACTGCAGCTTTGTGTCTATGCAAACAGTTTGAGATGGAGGTCGCTGGTAACAGATTCGCTTTAAGCCTCATGCAGACATCTGTGGAACACGATCCGTGAGATACCGGACTGGCATTGCGGGAGCGCACGGCGTCTTTGGTTGCTATGACTATGTGCACTCCTGCAATGCCAGTCCGGTATCTCACGGACAGTGTTCCATGGATGTCTGCATGAGGCTTTAAGGGCTCCATGCCCGCATTGCAGACCTCAATATATGTGCAGTGGCCGTGCGTACTCTGTGCTGCGGATGCTGACCCGTTGAATGGGTCCGTGATCCACAAGATGCAGCCAAAGATGGGGCATGTCTTATTTTTTGTGGCGCGGAGGCACGGATCGGAAGCTGACTTAAAAAACTGCAAAGTGCTTCTGGGTCCGTGCCTCCGCACTGAAAAAGTCAGGTATAGAGCCCTAATAGTGGGGCATAACGACATCACTGTATCTCCATATAGCTCTAATTTGACTTCAATGTAAAATATGCATGGCATACTCATGTACACAACACGGCATGCAATGGAACATATTTTGTTCTGTATGGATTCGTAATAAAATCTAGAAGTATGCTGCTGGACATAGTCGTCATTAGGTACTGTATTGTCGCACTGTACAGCCATGATCATTGACCCTAAGTAATGGCCCTTTTACCCAGGCTGATGATCAAGAACGAACATTCATACACACCATCATTGCGCCATGTAAGCATGTTACCTGTCACCCAACAAATGAGCAATGCTAAGTTGTCGGCAGCACGTTCGCCTGTGAAAGCCATAGAGATCGTATTACCGATACTAACTATAGGTGCAAGTAATGAGCAATCATGGACATGTTGTCCTATATCTGCAAGGGTAAAAGGACCCTAAAGGTGGGTTTTTAATGGCATTTTAGTTTTGGAGTTTAGTGCAGTTTTTTACTGTACAAGCACCAGTTCCAGATCTTAGGTGAAAGTCTGGGAAATATGAAACGCGGGACACTTTTTTTGTTTTCTTCTGCTATTGGTGTTTTTACTAATTAGGTGGCCTTTTTTTTTTTTTTTTGGGGTTCTCCGACATTTAAAATAAAAAGCAGTATGCTGAGGCTTTTGGTGGTTTTTTTTGGGAGAATTTTGACATTTCTATAAAGAGGAAAAACCGCAGATAAAAAAAACATGGTTCACAGTTTAGAAATGTTACTGAAAAAAAAAGTTGTGGTATGGACAAAAAGAGCAGTAAGGTTGGTGTCGCACCTAGTTTTTTCTGCTGTTTCTTAGGGGATTTGCAACATGTTTTAGCCAATAAACTCTCGCTCCATATGTGGCAGGAATATCCATGGAAAATGTTAAACGCACGACAAACAGGCTGCAGTATTTGGGTCAAGTTTTTTGTTTTTTTTTTTACAATTGCAGCATGCTTTGGGTGTGGCCTTTTTTTGCAGATGTTTTCCCATATAATTTTGTATAGAGGAAAGAGCAAGAATTTCTTTGTAAGCAAAAGAAAACAAAAGCTGAAAAAAAAAAAAGACTATTATTAACCTTAAGGGCTCTTTCACACGAGTGGATCCTGTGCATGGAATCCACTGCGTAAAAGAGAGCCAAGCCCCGTTCCGGACAGCAGAGACACGGAGCATTAACATGATTAATAATGCTCTTTGTGATCTTTTTACTACACAATCACGGTGACAACTTTATCTCGCTGTGATTTTGTGGTAAAGAGATCACAGAGAGGCATGGAGCATTATTAATCATGCTAATGCTCCGTGTCTGCTGTCCGGAATGGGGCTTGGCTGTCATTCACGCAGCAGATTACCCGCATGGCATCCGCTCGTGTGAAAGAGCCCTAACACACTGCTACAGAAAACGCAGTCTTTTTTGGATGTTTTATCATTTCCCTTTGGCTAACACCTAACATTGGGCTGTGGCTATTTTTGCTTAAAAAATTGCAGCCAACAAAGTCACGTTTTGATAAAAAAAAAAAAAAAATGTTCATCCCTGACCAATGGGTTACACCCACCCTGTGCAGTCATTATATATTGATGACCTGTCCTCAGGAAAGGTCATCAATGTGAGATCAGTGGGGTCGACTTCTGGCATCCCCGCCACTCAGCTATTTCAAGAAAGCCGCAGCGCTCACTGGAGCTCCGGTGAGTGCTGCAGCCTTCACTTGAATTGGGCAGAGCTGTGCCGTGACCATGTAAATGATGAATGTGATGTCACATGGCCCCGGAAGTGGCCGAAGCGCTCGTGGAGCACTGCGGACTCTTACTACAACTGTTCTTTGGGGTGCACAACCCCTACGAGATTACCAACCCTGAAGATTGGACTTCATTATGAAAATCTCTAAAAAACCCTTTAAGAATACAGACCTCCTAAACAGTGGGGTCCTAATTAGTTTAACTAGAGCCTGCTGTGACTTTATGGCCATGTGGTTATACCCATAATCAGGCTAATTATCGGGGCTGAGCATTTGTAGAATAATACAATTATGTCAAAGTGGAGTAAAAATGACTGCAGGTGCATGGACTGCTGAGGGTGCATCCTATATATATGACAAGGACCATACTTTGTCATAAATTAGGCAAATCCTCTGGCAGAGGGGGGGAATCAATGGCTTATTGTGAACCAAACCCAGTAGTGAAGCCTACTCAGAGATAAGGTATAATTGAAAGATTTACACCTGTTCTGTATTTTTGACCTGCACCTGGTTTTGGCTCTCAATAACTGCAGTGTGAACAAAGACCGTGTAAAAAAAAAACGGTCTTGGTAAATGCCCCCGAATGGCCTGACTGACAAGCAAATGATCACCAACACCTTTTACACACCAATTATTGGGAACGAATGGATCATAATCTCAGTAAATTTGCCAGGGATGAACCCGCTGCCTGACTCTCGCCACTCCCAAGTAAAACTGCCAGTGTGCCAAAATAGTGATCACTTGTCCCCCTACTTCGGGGGTGATTGCTTCATCAAAATGCAGCCCTCCTCTCGGCTGACGATTAGGCAATTATTAGGTAAGCTTGGTTCATTCCTGATTAATTGCATGAAACATCAGTCTGGATCAAAAGGACCTTAGTTTAGTGGTTCCCATTAGGCCTCTTTCACACGAGCATGACGGATTAGGCCCGGATGCGTTCAGGAAAACTCGCACCATTTCGCAAGCAAGTTCAATCAGTTTTGTTTGCGATTGCGTCCAGTTTTTATTGCGTGAGTGAAATGCGCATTAATGCGTTTTTCACGTGCGGGATAGAAAAACAACATCTCTTAGCAACCTTCAGTGAAAAAGACATTACACCCGCACTTGCTTGCGGATGCGATGCGTTTATCACTGAAGCCCTATGGGGCCTGCGTTGTGTGAAAAACGCTGAATATAGAACATGCTGCAATTTTCACGCAACGCAGAAGTGATGGGTGAAAAACAACGCTCATGTACGCAGACCCATTGAAATGAATGGGTCCGGATTGAGTGCGGGCGCGGCATCATGCATTGCACCTGCGCGGAAAACTCGCTCGTCTGAAAGGGGCCTTTTACGCAAATATTCTGCCCAGCAGTAGCGAGCGTCGATCAATGATAACAGCATGTCGCTTGCCAGTCCTTACCTACATTTATACCCAGCAGGTATCGATAGTCTTAGATTGTGAGCCCCATTGGGCGAAAGCGTGATGCTAAAGTCTGTAAAGCGCTGCGGAATATGTCAGCCCTATATAAAGGAGTATAATAATAATAATTTTTCATCCTCATACTGATTTCAGGGCAATGTGCAGCCAAAAAAACATCATTTGTAATGCCACAATCAATGGTGGCATGTTTACAAGGGGGGATGATTAGGCAGGAGAAGAAGTCTTTGTCCCTGATTGTTGCCCCATGTGAAAGGGCCCTCATTTTTAATGCATCTGCTAGCAATATATTATATGTGGGTGCCACCAAACCCCACTGGCTGGAATGATTTTGCTGACCTCTGACCCTGAAATGCATATGTTAATGGGAAAAGGAAAATCTATGGAATGTGTCCCTTAGGCTCCATTCACACGTCCGTAACGTGTTTTGCAGATCCGCAAAACACGGACAGCGGCAATGTGCATTCCGCATTTTGCGGACCGCACTAATAGAATATGCCTATGCTTGTCCGCAATTATATATTTTTTTGGGAACGGAAATGCGGACCCAAAAGTGCAGGGTCTGCATTTCCGGAGCCGGGCCGCACACTGTGCAGCCCCATAGAAATGGATGGGTCCGCAATTCTGTTCTGCAAAATGCGGAACAAAATTGCGGATGTGTGAATGGACCCTTAGGGCTCGTTCACACGGCTGTATGTCTTTTTTAGTGTTTTGCAGGCCGTTTTTCCCGGATCCGGTTTTTCCTAATTTTTTTTTTCCAGTTCTGTTTTGTATATCCGTATGGCGTATACAGTAATTACATAGAAAAAATTGGGCTGGGCATAACATTTTCGATAGATGGTTCCGCAAAAACAGATATGGAAGACATACGGAGTACATTCCGTACGTGTTCCGTTTTTTTGGCGGACCCATTGACTTGTATGGAGCCATGGAACGTGATTTGCGGGCAATAATAGGACATGTTCTATCTTTCAATGGAACGGAAACTGAATGCATACGGAGTACATTCTTTTTTTTTTTTTTTTTGCGGAACCATTGAAATGAATGGTTCCGTATTCGTGTGAACGTGCCCTTAAACCGATTTTTGCTAACAGCGTTGACCACCTTATTTGCCACATAGATGGATCTTTAGCAGTGTAATATCCTATTAAAGTGGTGATTTGCAAACTATTCTTATTATTATTGGTGCTGCTGACATGGTCCCTGTGGCTTAG
Source organism: Bufo gargarizans (assembly GCF_014858855.1). Taxonomy (NCBI): domain Eukaryota; kingdom Metazoa; phylum Chordata; class Amphibia; order Anura; family Bufonidae; genus Bufo; species Bufo gargarizans. Next base: position 138,078,399 of record NC_058085.1, on the reverse strand, counting down.
GATTCCTCTCATTCCCTTCTAACCCTGTGTGCATGGTCACGAGAGGAATGAATGAGAGCCTGGAGCTTGCAATGGGCTGTGCTGGGAAGTGCAGCTGTTTCCTGGGAGGAGCAGAAGCCTGTGCTGAATCTGTCAGTCCCTCAGATGCTGGCTTCATACAGTCCTGCAGGAGGAAGCTCAGCCTCTATGTATTATTCCTATTAGAGCTATACACCATGCTATAATATGGGCTCTGGGCCGCTGCGGCACTGTGGAATCGTTCACACGTGTAATCAAGGCGGAACAGGCTGCTCACAACTGCTGAGGTCAGGAGATCTGCCACTCGGTGTCATCTGGGGCACATCACAAGCAGCAGGAACCTACCGGGACTCCACCAAACTGCAGATTTAGCTTTTAAAGGGTGAAGAAAAGGCAGAACATTTCCTGGATGAAAGCCTGCTGCAGTTCTCCTCAACCTGTCCAGCAGAACCATCTGCAGTCCCAGATCAGAACCTGCATGGATGAAAGCCTGGAGAAGAACCGGCTATCCTCCAAGATCCCACCCAGAGAGAACAAGGTCTGAATACCCTGCACACCTGGTACCTGCAGCACCTTGGATGGACCCAAGGGCGTTAGAGGTAGGTGTTTAGGGGGCTAAGAGAAGGGGTGCTGGTAATTCATTGACGTTGTGTCTGTCAGTAATGCTCTTGTTATTCCCTGAGGGCTTTTACAGAAGACCCCATCCCCCTCCCCTCATATAATTAACTGTAACAAGCCATAGAACCGCTGCAAATGGGAGGGAGGAACAATGGAGATCACATAATAATGAGGTTACTGTGGCTATACGTCTGCTGAACAATGGCCGACAGGAAGGTAGGTGCTCCATGTATAGTCCACGGAGGGATAAATCCTTGTCCTGTGTATGGCATCCCATCTATAGGACTATTCGTGAGGTGTTCAGCGTAGATATAGAGGCACCAATATATGTAGCCTCTATTGCAGGGTGTACCAGATCTGGCCCTCGATACCATTATGTGTGGCCCCCAACCACCCGGTGTGCTATTGAAGTGAAGGCGGATCGGATGCGGACTAAAACCATGGTCGTGTGCATGAGCCCTGACAAAGAAGGTTGTGCACCCCTGCGGTATAGAAAATTGTATTATGGGACTGGCTTCCATATGTTCACATACATGACTGTCAATGTATGCATCGATTGGGAAGCAGACGGCACAATATCGGAATAGTCTGTAAACCGCACGCTTGCATAGTCTTTTCTAAGGTTTATCATCCCCATTGCCACCAGTCGATAATTCCTAAGTGACTATTGCTTGGAACCAATTGCTTTTCCTGTCAGAAGCTCTGATTATCTTCTCGTGCTATGTATGGCTCCTTTATTACTAACCTCTGTGTATCGTGACATGTGATTGCATGAAAATCGGGTTATATGGTCACGCATGGATCTCTTCTCCCCTTCTACATAACCCCCGTTCCGTTACATATCCTGCCCCCCTCCCTCATCAATATGTTTCCTCTTAGTCCTTCTCATCAATTCTCCTTTTCACTGAGATCTGCCACTATCCATCACCCCAGCCCCCACCGTAATATCCTGCATTCACTGATGTGCTCCCACCCAGCACTGTCATGGCAGCTGGTGCCCCTGGCTGTACGCTTGCTGTTCATTAAAACTGCACGTACCGTTCATTCCACAGCATCACGCTGGCATTGTTTGCGTCTCTTATCCGTGTTTTTTAAATTCTCATTGGTGGCCATTGTTTTTGCTAAAGCAATAATGAACAGCGTAATGCTGCCCTTTGTCTGCATTTTCTCCTGTAGATATACAACCACATAGGCCTCATTCACTCCAATATATTAACAAATATCAGGTCTTAAAGGGAACCTGTCACCTGGATTTTGTGTATAGAGCTGAGGACATGGGTTGCTAGATGGCCGCTAGCACATCCGCAATCTCCAGTCCCCATAGCTCTGTGTGCTTTTATTGTGTAAAAATACTGATTTGATACATATGCAAATTAACCTGAGATGAGTCCTGTACGTGAGATGAGTCAAAGACAGGTTAATTTGCATATGTATCAAATCAGTTTTTTTTACACAATAAAAGCACACAGAGCTATGGGGACTGGAGATTGCGGATGTGCTAGCGGCCATCTAGCAACCCATGTCCTCAGCTCTGTACAAGAAATCCCGGTGACAGTTTCCCTTTAAGCACACGACCGTATCCGCTTTGTGATCCACAAAATACAGATGTGGTGTGCCATCCGCGTTTTTTTTCTTTTTTTCTTTTTGCAGAACCTTTGACTTTAATGGGTCCATGATCCACATCATGCAGACATGTTCTACCAAGTTGTGGAATGGTCATACGTTTGCAGAAAGCACACAGATGATCCGTTTGCTTTCCTCATATGTATATCTGGTCCGTAAAAAGCTCGTCCTATACTTGTCTGCAAAATGAGGACCACAGACCCATCGAATTCAATGGGTCCACAAACAGGAGGATGCAACACAAACGGTATCCGTTTTGCAGTTCTGCAATTTGCGGACTGCAAAATACATAGTCATGTGCATGAGGCCTTAGGGCTTGTTCACACGAATGTCGCCCCACAATTGCGGAACGGACAGCCCTTTATAGAAATGCCTAGGCTTGTCCGCAAAACTGATGAGAATAGGACATGATCTATAATTTTTGCGGGGCCACGGAACGGAGCAACAGATGCCGACAGCACACGAAGTGCTGTCCGCATCTTTTGCGGCCCCATTGAAGTGAAAAGGTCCGCAACCGAGCCGCATTGCGGAACCAAACCACGGTCGTGTGAATGAGCCCTTACTCAGTGGACTAACGCCCCTCCTATCTTCCTCCTCATAAAAGTGTAATATGGTAGACAATATACACAAGCTTATGAAAAACAGATCTACAGACCTATAGATCTATATTTAGTGTCTGTTTTAAAGGGGTTGTACATGATTAGGAAAATATAACTGCTTTCTTCCTCAAACACTGCCACATCTGTCCATGGGCTGTGTCTGGTATTGCTGTTTAGCTCCTTTGAAGAAAATACAGTCCTAACTGCAATTCCACAGGCAACCTGTGGACAGATGTGGTGCTGTTTTTGGGGAAACACTCATGTTTTTGTAATCCTGGAAGATCCCTTTTTAATACCTCTAATTTCAGGATATTTCCATACTCTAATTATTCTTTATGAAGCTAGGCCATATTCAGGAAGCACTGTCCTCATTCACATCAGTCCAAATAAACCTATCTGTATGTTTTCAGAGTGTGGGAGGAAACCAGGGTACTTGGAGGAAACACATGCAATCATACAAGCTCCATGCAGACGTTGTCCTTGGTTGGATTCAAATCCAAGACCCCACTCTGCAAGGCAACAGTGCTGCCCACTATATGTTTCTATATATGGGCCAACCAAGGCCAGTACTAAAACTTCACAATTCCTGGAACTACTAGACTAGGAGAACTGGTGTGTCCAGAACGTAAATATCATATTAACATAGTTAGCATTGTTCCCTTGGATCCATGGGTTTGATCCTAACCAGGACATATCTCTGTGGGGTTGATTTTCCTTACACAATCCACTTAGCTTCTTATAAAATTGTCCCGTATGTGGGATTGAAAACTCAAATTATGACAGCAGAAATTGTGAGCTTGATTCAGACAGGCCCACCAGAGGATCCTCCAGTAGGCTTAGGCTCTGAAATGACAATATATGACATATTTGGAGCTGACTTTGGAACTAAGGGGATCATTTAGTAACAGAAATTCACCAATTTTTGGCGTATTTCTGGTGCAGATTGGGGCGCGAAGGTCTAAAAAAAAAAAAAGGGTGTGGGGAAGGGGACGAGCTGGCAGGCCCGTCTCATTTATCTTGCCATTTTTAGGGGTAGAAAATGGTCTAAATGTAAGCCAGCAAGGAAGCTGGTATAGTTTTAGACCAGCGGTGTACGTGCCAAAGTTAGGTAAAAGCTGGTGCCTCTTCTTAACTTCGGCGGATCCACTGCCAGCGCACAGGGTTAATACATATCTGTAAAGAATAAATCAAGGCAACTGGACTTACTGTAGATTTCTTGAAAACGTTTCACAGATTCAAGAAATCTACAGTATGTCCAGTTGCCTTGATTTATTCTTTACAGATATACCATGACCTGGATAAATGAGAACCTTCACAGACACAGGGTTATTAAGACCATTCTTACCAATTACCCCCTAAATACTTGCCAATAGATGAAGTGTCCCGTGACTGTGCATGTGCTCTACAGATGAAAGGTGGGTCCTCAGAATCATCTCCCCTGATGTGCCCAAGGATCACCAGCCAAACTATAGTTGACTGTAATATGTTGATTTAAACACAAAAATGAGCATTTTTAGTCCATATTATTGGAGAATATGGTCACTTGGTTCAAATACGATTGCTGGATTTCAGGTTGGGGGGAGGGAAGGCAGTTTACTTCCTGTATACTCTATTGTCCTTCACCAAAAACCAAGAAGTTAAACTGGTTTTAAAAATTACTGGAAAGTGAAGGAAAATACGTGACTCCTTTGTTATATCTAAGATACTTAGTCATCAGCACTTGGGCTTCGTGATTAAGTCCAGGTGGTAGTTCAGTGTAAAAAAATAAAAAATAAATAGACCACACCTGCCCACAGGTTGGGGGTGGTATTGCAAGTCAGCCCCATTTATGTCATTTAAGCCTCTTGCACACAAACGTGCCTTTTTTCAGAAATTTGTAACAGAAATTAAAGGTGTTTCATCTGTCCATAGAGTCCCATTCTGGAAATCAGTAATGGTCCAAGATCAGACTTCATCAATGTGATTTTCAATGTATCTATGTCCTCTGGAAATAATTTTGATGGTCACACAATTAATATTAGGGATGATACATCATTCTGTTGAGCTGCTACTTGGGTAACCTGATATGGGTAGTCAAACCTATGATGCCAGGGCGATTAGATCCACCATTGTTTTGGGTTGTTCCTCACTTGGACACTTGCACCGTTTGATGTTATATCCAAGTATGAGAAACTTTATGTAAATGATAATCCTAATATTTTGTTACCTTTAATTTAATGTTTAATAAGTGGAGTTATCTCCCTGTCTATATTGAGAGCTGCATGGTGACATATTTCTGTATTGTTAGGAGCAGGGTTTTCCATGCTGGTGAGAGGTGATTATTATTTATGCAGCAGTAAATATGGAGCTGTCAGCTGCGCCCAGATCAGATGCAGTTGGGTTACAAACCTGTAGATGGGACAATGCAGACAACAGCAATTTGCAGCTGACTCATTGCTGTTTTCACTTCTAGGACAGGAGCTATTAATTTAGGAGTCATTGATGCACACACACATAGGAATGCAGACAACTATTAACACAGGCACTAATGCACAGAGTTTACATACAGATAAAGGGTATCGCCCAACAGGACAGGAGTGATGCAACTGAGACACAGATGGTGGTTAGCCGAGATCAGCACGGCCATGTCAGATGCGGCTGTTTTTCCATTAGCTCATTAAAAATGGGTTAGTTATTCGCTGTTCATTATTAATGGGTGTGCAGTTTTGCGAGTTTACCATGGATGGACCCCTTAACAATGAACTAATAGAATACTGCCATGGATTGCATGGCCACGCCATTCTCTGCCACAACCTATCTGCTATATAAGCAACAAGAAATACATCTAAATATGACAATCCTGTAACATAAAAATGTTATTCAATTGAGCTGTCATAGACCCTAAGACAAGTCTTAACATGAAGGGATTCATAACCGTCACCGTTTTATATGTAGTTGTGATTTCTCATCTAGGCTTACATGTAGCTAGCTATTCCACTGCAAGGATCTTCCTATATATTGTTTTCCTGTATGTTTAGTTCCTCAGAAATAAACATTTATTTCATCTTCTTTTCCAGGCATCTTAATTTTAGGAGAACAGGGATGAATTGATATCTGAAATGTTCTAAATATCAAGTAGTATCCTCTTTCACAAGGGCGGCACACCGAACAGTGATAAATCATGGGGACTGTCCTCTCAGTGTCCCCAAGCTACCGCAAGGCAGGACTCTTTGAAGGGAGCTCAAGTGTAGCCCATTATACTGCCGTCCAGAACAGCAAGAATGGAAAATCTCTGAAGAGACATTCCTTTATCTCCGTCTTGCCCTGGAAGAGGCTTGTGGCTGTCTCATCCAAGAAGAGACAGCCGAAGAAGGGTCAAACCAATGGTAGTTACCAGAATAATGTTACTCATCTCAACAATGAGAATCTGAAAAAGTCTTTGTCTCCTTCAAATCCATCAAGCTTCACACATGATTCTAGAGATTCCATTACTAAAGACTCTGTTTCCTCTGGTTGCAAATCCGTCCAACAGCAGCAAGTGCACTCGTCTCCGAAGCGAGTGGTGGTGCAGGCATCCACGAGCGAGCTGCTAAGATGTTTAGGGGAGTTTTTGTGTCGAAGGTGTTACAAACTCAAGCATCTTTCCCCTACAGAGCCCATACTGTGGCTAAGAAGTGTTGACAGATCTCTTCTGCTCCAAGGGTGGCAAGATCAGGGTTTTATCACCCCAGCCAATATAGTCTTTCTTTACATGCTGTGTCGAGATGTTATATCTTCTGAGTTGAACAGTGAACAAGAACTTCAGGCATCTTTGTTAACTTGCGTCTATCTCTCATATTCCTACATGGGCAATGAGATCTCCTACCCACTAAAGCCCTTCCTTGTAGAGAGCTCAAAGGAGGCCTTTTGGGACCGTTGCCTTTCTGTCATTGGACTGATGAGCCCAAAGATGCTGCGCATCAATGCTGACCCCCAGTATTTCACTCAAATCTTTGCTGACCTAAAAGCTGAAGGTGTACAAGAAGAGAAGAACCGACTGTTGATTGGGTTGGACCGGTGAACTACAAGGACTGGCAGAGATGGAGAAGGGACTGTGTTGGGGTCATATTGAGATAAGGCTATTTAGCTTAGTTTTGTGTTTCGAAGGAAAGACAGAAAAAGACAGTCTCTTATATTGTGTTACTGCTTGACTGGTCTCAAGCAGGAATAGGTCTACACATTGCAATGCTCTGCAGGATGAGTAAAATGGATAAGCATTGCTGGCATATTAGAGGTACAGCAAGTCTCGTCATCTGTGTTCCTGCCTTTGTAATCCACATCTTGCTAGGTCTCTAGCTATCGCCTAGTGAAATTTTAGTCACCAACTGCTGGCATAAAAGCTCCAGACCAGTTGTTTTGTGCCTATAATGCCAGGCAGGGCAGGATTAGCATGAACTCTAGAACTATTTAGGTCACAGTAGGAACTGTAAATGGTTGCACTCACAAGAGTAAGGCAGCTTAACACTCCGCTTCCTAAAGCTTGTAGACAGAAAGATACCTAGAAACCCTACACCAAGTCCTGTAGATGTATCCATATGCTGTGCTAAACCAGTTAAGAGTCTATGAAATTGGGATACCCAGTTGACTCGACGGTCTGAGGAACAGGGTTGACACTGCTCTGTACTTAACAACTTAGGAAAAACTTGGTTTAGCCTTTATAGTTTTGCTTATGGATAGATACTTGGCTTGGCTATTTTCCCTTGTCATATTCCAAGCCCTGTTAAAAAGTTACAGACTTATGGGGAGCCACTCCCAGAAAATGGTTCTTTCCCTGGGAGATACCTCTTTGCATATATTTTCCCATGGAGCATTGCCAACAGGTCTCCATACACAGCTGGTCTCTTTATGGAGAATTGAAAGAGTAAGTAACCGGTCGTCGTGCCAAGACCATTTATGAACAAGTCAAGTAATTTGTTTGTAGATAAAAAGTGAGAACAGGTGTAAGGACAGGGTTGGACTAGTTCATTGTTTATATTAGGTTATCTTGGCTTGAATTTATCCCTCCTGGAACTACAGTGGTCTCTAACCTGTGGTTCAAAAGTGGTTGCAAGATGACACCCCCCATTATGCATTGACATTTACATGCTATCAGAGCATGTTTGGAATTGTAATTTTGCAACTGCTGGGAAGCTATAGGATGGAGATCACTGGACCATACTAAGTAGACCTGGTAATATAAATCATTCCTGTAAGCAAGCATGTTCAGCCTTTGACAGTAATGTTTTTGGTTGAACTACAATGCACTTTGGAAACACGGACATTGGTGATGCAATAGGCACCATATGATGTCTCTAATTGGTTGTCAACATAAAATGTCTGCCTCTGCTATGTGTATGCATGAGATGGATAGTAGCCCGTTGTAGGATCCAGACATTTTAGAAAGTGTCTGGAAGAGTTAATATGATGTCACTATCTTTGGGTGACATGTTACGGACCTAATGGATGCGCTAAAACTCTATATCCCTGGAATGTGAACTGAACTGAACTAACATTAAGATGCTGAAATAGAATTTTATCACTGTGAAATGGCTCAGGTTGTGTGGCAGAGAGACCTTCCTGGCCATGTCTTCAAATATATTTGTCCCATACTTATAAAAAGTAGCCTTTTATTTAGGTACTCCATAATTCCTGCTGTTATGTGGATACATGCCTCTTCTAGTTGCAGGTAGGACCCTGCCTATCTTGACTTATGTAGCTAGCTACTTGAGTGAAGCCTAAAAGATATATGTAACTCATTACTAGTAACCAGAGCCCAGGACCAAACTAATACCAGATTGGTGGGAAATGGACTAGACCCCTATGGCTCTGTTAAACTTCTCAAGTGTCTTGATCAGTAGTTTGTTGAGGGTTTAATCAACTTTAGCGGTTACTGGGAAATCCAAAAGATGGACCCTCCTGTAATAAATGAAGGGTGAACCTAGCACCATGCAGAAGACCAATCCACCACATAAGCATGTGCTCTGAAGGATGTGTGTGCATCACTAAAGGGGTTGAGGGAAATTATTTCCAGAAACAGCACCACGTCAGGCACAATCTTGTCTGGTATTGCAGTTGACTACCAGACACATGAAGAAGAGTGGCGCGAATCATCTTGTGCAACCATTTATTGGAGGTCATTTTCTGAATTGTTTCATAAACTTGCCTAGATCCTGCATGAAATGGAAAATGATGCACTTTTGCAATGTAATGGGTCTCACGTCTAGATGAGCTATACTTCAGATATGTGCCAATAATGTCTTGTTTCCACACTTCTGCAGATGAGGAAACGGCTAAGATTCCCAGTTTGTTACTCATTCAGTGTTAGAGAAAAGTGGTGCTCACGTGTATGGTGATGTTTTTACCGTTGCTGTTAGGATACAGGTTTCTGATCCAGGTATATGTACACTTGGGTTGTACAGTTAGGGGATGTTCACACGATTAAATCTATTGTAGATTCCATAGTGGAAAATGCCGTGGTTTTCTGCCATGGATTCTGCTATCAAAACGCCACCAACAGCCTCCCATTGACTTCAGTTGAGGAAAAAAACACCATGTGCAGATGGCACATTTTTTGCCACTAATTTCAAATCCACTTCAGAAGTGGCATGTTTCTTGTTAGACGTGGATTGATAGTGGTTTTTGCAGTGAAGCCAATGGGGAAGCAGAAAATATGCTAGCGGTTTTAGCAGCGTTTGTGCCACCAGAAATGCTTCTGGATTACCCCAGCCAAACTGGATAAAAAAAAACTGTGGCAAAAACGCTTCTAAAACTTCTTCTAAAAATTCATCCAAATCTTCAACAAAAAACTCTTCTAAAACGCATGTAAAAACTCTAAAACTGCCGTCAAATTAGAAATCGGCCACCAAGAATGACCTGTTTTCAGCTACATCGGCTGCTGATCTGCTATTGATTTTTCTTCTGCAGATTTTGTTGTGTGAACATAGCATTACACTAGTTTCATATAGGACACATGAAAACTGGATCTGCCTTAATAATGCAATAAGGGTCAATGGTTGCCAGCTCACATTGACCCTTCTGAATAAGAGTATGTTATGTAGAGGTTTTGGATCTATGTATACAGCCACTATTGGAAGTAATGCAAGGTTTGTGGTCAGTCATTGCTGGGTCATATGTGTGGCTTGGTATTTGCTGTTACTATATGTGCCTGCATCTTGCCATCTCCAGCCCAGGGCTGGACTTTCCTTCCAGCTTGGAACTTAAAAGTCCAAAAACGACGGGACTTATTAGGTCCAGCAGAGGACAATCCCTTATAAGTGGGTGAATGTCACTTTCTGCTCAGATTTATCACTTGCTTGCAAGGCTAGAGGCTGGTACTTCATGTACGTGGGCCCATGAGCAACCAAGTTATAGTTGGCCTCCTGTCAACCGCCATTAAACATGTTGACAGAGTAACATGGGCCAACCCAAATGCCATGAGCCCTGACATCTCGCAGGAGTGACATGGGGCCAACCTAAAGACTGTGAACCCTGACATCTACCCTGGCTTTGAGAATAATTTCCTCTGCTGTTACCCATAATCAACATTATAATTGCACTATTTTAATCGGAAGCCAAATCCAAGAAATGTTGACCTATTCTAGAACTTCTTAGGCCTCTTTCACACAGGCGAGATTTCCACGCAGGTGCAATACGTGAGGTGAACGCATTGCACACGCACTGAATCCAGACCCATTCATTTTTATGGGGCTGTGTACATGAACGGTGATTTTCACACATCACTTGCGTGAAAATCGCAGCATGCGATATATTGTGCGTTTTTCACGCAACACAGGCCCCATAGAAGTGAATGGGGATGCGTGAAAATCGCAAGCATCCGCAAGCAAGTGCGGATGCGGTGCGATTTTCACGCATGGTTGCTAGGTCACTATCAGGATGGGGACCCAATCATTATTATTTTCCCTTATAACATGGTTATAAGTGAAAATAATAGCATTCTTAATACAGAATGCTTAGTAAAATAGGGATGGAGCCCGACTTCTCTTCTGTCGTCTTCTTTGATGCCCAGGAGGAAAAGGACCTGTGGTGGTCACTGTGCTCATCACATGGTCCGTCACATGATCCATCACCATGGTGTTGGATCATGTGATGAGCGCAGTGATGTCATCAAAGGTTCTTTACTCAGGTCCTGAAGAAAGAAGAGAAGCCGGGCTTTGCGAACAAGTGGATGAGGTGAGTAAAATTATTATTTTTTTAAAAAAAATTTAACCCCTCTATCCCTATTTTACTAAGCATTCTGTATTAAGAATGCTATTATTTTCCCTTATAATCATGTTATAAGGGAAAATAATAAAATCTACACAACAGCTAACCCAAACCCGAACTTCTGTGAAGAAGTTCAGGTTTGGGTACCAAACATGCAGATTTTTCTCACGCGCATGCAAAACGCATTCAAACTCTTTGCACTTGTGCGGAAAAATTGCGCATTTTCCCGCGACGCACCCGCTTCCTATCCGGCCCTTACACGCGCCACCCGTGGGAAAGAGGCCTAAGTCTGAGAACGTTGCTTGGTTCCCCTGCCTTCTAGATTCGGCATAGATCTCCATTACCTTATAGTATGGAGTACTTGAATACTGGGGCACCCTAAGGCCCATCTTGTGTACAGTGAATGATAGCACTTTCTGGATGCAATTTCTGACCATGTATAATATCACTGGCCTGGGCCTCAAGGCATCCCCACTGCTTGAACGCTGTACCTCGTGTACGCTGTCGTGATGTGCACAAAATCTCTAAGTGGCTGTAACATAGTATCCTCTGCTGGGTATTGTGGGAAGACTGCAAACTGGCATGTTACCTGGCATCTGCCTGTGTGATATAAGTATAGATCTATAAATATGTATTTGCGTGACTGAGTGCATGACAGCCAATCCCAGCCCACACATGTACGCAGGGTATGCATGTTTCTTGTACCAATGTTTTGGCATGAACATGGCAGAGTACTTGTCTGACGTTATCTCACTTGTAGCATCTCCTGGTTTACATGAAGTAGTCATGTAGTTTTGTGTATGAATGACGCTAATGCAGGGTATGGAGGTGACCACTTCCGGCCCTTGTCTAACTTTGTGTTTTTATTTATTTTTGTACAGTGAGGATGAAATAAAGACTCACAAACCGTGTCCTGTATGTGTTTTTTCATGGGACAACGCCATCATTTCCAGGGCATCCAGAATATAAGCACGATGTATAAAGTAAATGTGGGCTACTGGGACCCCCAATTATCCAGCTATTTAGAGATCGAAAAGGAAGGCTTTCTCCATACAGGTCCTTGGGATTTATTGAATCAAGCAAGCAAAGGGGAAATTGTTTGGTAATGTTCACACCAGGGTTTCTGAGGTCCCATTAATCAACTCCCATCAGGGATATGTTGTCACATAGCACTAGAGGTGATGGCTGAAATTTACTTTGTGACTACATGTGTATTTTACAGTTCACATAGTTAAGTGGTAAAACTCTGGCTTCCTGCATCCACCACTAGAGGGAGACTAAGAGTTTACTGTGTACTATTACATTCAACATTACATACAGTAATATAATAATAGAGTATGTACTAAGCTCTCCCTCCTAGTGGCTGCAGGCAGTCAACATTGTATCAAAGGGGTTTAGGAAACTTAATCTGAATATGTATAATGTCACTTTTGAGTATTGCAGTTGTACCCCAAATACTTTTTCTGCGTGTTTACACATTGGGTCGCTGACTGCCATCTTACCAAAACTGTTATTCTTAGTGCTGGTAACTTAGCCATCACCAGCAACACCCTGCTCATTCTCTTGTCCTACCCACTCAACCTCAAGTGGGTATATAGAGCATGAACAATTGATCGGGGACAAGAGCCTCGGTGAAGGAGCAGGGGTGCAGAGGCAGAGGACAGTGCTTGTCAAAAGAATATGAACCCTTGCCTGTGTATATGACTAGATCAATCGGAAGAGTCCACTGTGACCAGATGGACGTGACGTCAGTGGAATTAGGGAAATTTGCTGTAGCCAAATTCAGAATATATTACAAAGAGACTTGATTTGACATTTTAGGATATAGGAGATAGAGTTCGGCTACTTTCACACTAGCATTTTTTTTGCGGATCCGTCACAGATCTGCAAAAACGCTTCCGTTACAATAATACAACCGCATGCATCCGTCATGAACGGATCCGGTTGTATTATGTCTTCTATAGCCATGACGGATCAGTCTTGAACACCATTGAAAGTCAAAGGGGACGGATCCTTTTTCAATTGTGCCAGATTGTGTAAGAGAATACGGATCAGTCCTCATTGACTTACATTGTGTGCCAGGACGAATGGCTCAGTTTTGTCAGGCGGACAGCGTTTGGTGTCCGTCTTCAGAGCGGAATGGAGACTGAACGGAGGCAAACTGATGCATTCTGAGCGGATCCTTTTCCATTCAGAATGCATTAGGGCAAAACTGATCCATTTTGGACCGCTTGTGAGAGCCCTGAAACGGATTTCACAAACGGAAAGCCAAAACGCTAGTGTGAAAGTGGCCTTAATAAGTTCCAGAAAACCCCTTTAAAATCTGTGATGGGGAGATTGCAGAGGTATCAGAAAAGCAAAGCTCTAACTGCATAAACACGTATTATGAAATTAGCACAATGACTGTGTAAGGTAGGTCACAATGGTGGAAGCTAGAGTGAAGCCAGCAACAGTAGCCAGCATAACCTTACTCGCCTAAGGCTCCATTCACACATCCGTAGCGTGTTTTGCGGATCCGCAAAACATGGACACAGCACTGTGCGTTCCGCATTTTGCGGACTGCACATCGCCGGCACTATTAGAATATGCCTATTCTTGTCTGCAATTGCGGACAAGAACAGAACATGTTCTATTTTTTTCGGGAACGGAAATGCGGACCTGGAAGTGAGGATCCGCACACATAGAAGTGAATGGGTCCGCAATTCCGTTCTGCAAAATGTGGAACGAAATTGCAGACGTGTGAATAGGGCCTTTGGCGTGTGTGCATTTCCGTTCCTGAAAAAAAAAACATAGAACATGTCCTTCTCTTGTCCGCAATGGCATATTCTATTAGTGCCGGCGATGTGCGGTCCGCAAAATGCGGGACGCACATTGCAGTGTCCGTGTTTTGCGGATCCGCAAAACACGCTACGGACGTGTGAATGGAGCCTTACAGTGTATTTATTAAAATTATATAGAACACTGCATAAATCGCACTTGCAAATACATTTAGGCCTCTTTCAGACGGGCGTCCTGGATTTGCTCCGGGTGCATTGCAGGAAACCCACGCGAGTGCGCACACAATTTATGTCCGTTTTATGTTGTTCAGTTTTTATCGCGCGGGTGCAATGCGTTTTGCATGCGTGTGATAGAAAACTGAATGTGGTACCCAGACCTGAAGCCGGACTTCTTCACAGAAGTTCGGGTTTGGGTTAGGTGTTCTGTAGATGTTATTATTTTTCCTTCTAACATGGCTATAAGGGAAAATAATAGCATTCTGACTACAGAATGCTTAGTAAAATGTCCATTGAGGGGTTAAAAAAATAATAATAATTCCGTTGTGTGTGTAGCGCTATAAGGAAGACTGAGCAGTATATGACCGAGATTAGTCAGAGTGCACTCACTCACCAGGCATGGAGAGAACAAAATGAACCTTTATCAAAAACCAGCAGGATCAAAAAAATGTGGGGTTTGGGGCTCTACTTCAGAAAAACTAATCTCCAAACTAGTTGATGATTGGTTATAGAACTTCACGGTCTGATGGAGACTGCTGAGAATGGACAGTGCAGGTGACATCTTGCATGGTTGGAGCCCTTGCTGACCTTTAAGATGAAGCTGGACAAGACAATGGAGAACTTGAAAGACCGGAGAAGGTACAGAATGCTTTACGTGAATGTTATAACATGTTGTTTTTATGCTATTTTTGTATTTTATGCTTCGGAGAAACCACAAAGCACATTTGTGCCTTTTTTGGGGTCAAGTGAAAGTGATGTTGCAGAAGTCGCACCTGGAACTAGTGTGTTACATTTTAGCGTTATAGAAAAGAAGCTGTTCTATTGTGTCCACCTTAAAATAACCCTGACGGTAGATTTACGCTCTCCATTGTCTGAGTGTTGCAATGCCCTGCAGTGCTATAATATTGTCTAAGAAATCAGCCTGTACTTATAATCCATAAGATTTGCACGTGCTCTGCTCATGTCTGCGGCTCTCTTGGTAAATCTCCAAGTAGCTCCTTAAATAACCCGATAGTCTAACTCTAGAGATTTGCCAGTGACAGGTGAATCTTTCACTAGCTGTTCTACTTGCATAATGCAGCATTTTTTATTTATTTTTTTTTACAAATATTAACTATTTAGGTGTTATACATTAATGAAGCACTTCTTTTCACCTCTCTGCACCAGAGGAGCATCTACCATGCCGTCATCATCTTATATTTGCAGTGCTGGCACTCCAGTTATTGTATTAACAGTGTTAATTTAACACCATAAACTACTATGGTGATGTTAGCATAAAGTCTGGCACAGAAACACCCAAACCCAAGTGGAAAACCACGTGAATCTAACCAAAATCCTGACTGACTACCAGTATGAACAGACCCCCAGAGGGAGGTGTGTAGGAATACCTAATGTCCTATAGGACCCTGGTACTAATGGTAGAGATGAGACTACCTGTTCCTCCAAAAGGAAGGACGAACAGGAGTCTCCTACAGGCCTAATACAAACAATAGGGAAATGCAACACACAGAACCCAAACAAAATACAAAAGGGGAAAGGAAAGACTTAACTTCGATTGAAACACCAGAAACTCTGCCAAGATCCACACACCAGCTATCCACAACTGAAACTATAAACCGCACAGCATTGTGGGAGAAGCAACAATAAATAAGGAAGGTTAAATGAACACATTAGCAACACCTGAGGCAAGGGGTGTGGCCATTACCAGAAACAACACAGACGCCTATTGATCCACAAGGAAAACCTGTTAGATCAAGCCATGTGTTGCCAGTTTTACCGATCTTACGGGAACGTTCGTGATAGATATTACATGGTACCTCTTTAAATTTGTAATGCTTGAACGGGCCAGGTCCACCAAAACCACTAATATAGGAGCAGTGGTGGACTGGCCATAGACTCTACAAGTAAATTTCCCGAAGGGCTGATGCCCAGGGGGGCGCACAAGCCCACCTCATGGCTGCTGGCCAGGCACATAACGATCTGATGGGCTCAACATTAATTAATGTAGGTGTATCAGATACTTATGAATCTGGCCATCAGTCGCAGGTGCCCTCCTGAACTCAACTGTGTAACATCCTCATTATGGTGATATGGCAGTATTTTATGCTGCACTGTGGTATTTGGTTTTGCTTGGGCGGTATTTTGTGCTACACTATGGTATTGCTGGCCCTGCCTACTTCTGGCTTGTGTTGGCCTTGTCTACTTCTGGCTTGTGTTGGCCTTGTCCAATTGTGTTGCCCCACCTTCTGTTTATTTTTCTACTTGCCTACAACATGGGAATACTTTTAGATCCCCAGCCCAGCCCTGTATAGGAAGGCCCAAAGGAAGCATATGGAAAGCGGCTGTCCTGGCAAAAGTACTCTTTTAGGCCTCATACACACAACTGTATTTTGCATCGTGTCCGATCCACATTTTTTGCGGATTGCACTCTAAAAAAACGGACAGCACATGGGTGTCATCTGTGTGCTGTCCACGTACATATGTCCATTCTATAAATTATAGAACAGGTCCTATTGTCTGTATTGTGGACAAAAATAGTCAATTCTAGTAATGGGAGTGAGAAAAATGTGGAGCGCACACTGAAGGTTTCCATATTTTGTGGTTTGTGGAACTCAATACAGACATGGTCATGTGCATGAGGCCTTAAACGGGTTTTCCAGTTTCATAATATTGATGACCATCCTCAGAATAGGTCATTAATATCAGATTGGTGAGCGTCCGACTCTCGGCACCATCACAGATGAGCTGTTTGAAGTGCGAGTGCTGTGCCTTCTTCAGTGTTTACCTGCACGCTGTCTACATTGTTGTGGCGGCGTAGGGTAATTTACAGCTGTTAATCCAATTTACTTGAATGGGAGAGGAAGCTGTAATTACACTGTGCCGCCACTACAATAAAGATGGTGTGTAGGTAAACACTGAAGAGGATGCAGGGCTTCAAAACAGCTGATCGGCAGCAGTGCTGGGAGAAGGACTCCGCTGATCTTATACTGAGGGCCTATCCTGCGGATAGGTCATCAATATCACAAAACTGGAATCACTTTAATATCAGTTAAAACACAGATTTATTAAAATTAGAGATGAGCTAATTTCATATTTTGAAATTCGTTAAAGGTGGTAAAATGTGAATTGCGTTATGGATTCCGATACCACGGACCATAACGCAATTCTATGACAGAACGCAGGACGGAATGCTTTTAGAGTCATTCAGTTATAATAGAAGTCCTCTCCTGCACAACGGGTCCGTTTTGCAGCCCCATGACTTCTATTATGACGGAATGCCTCTAAAGGCATTCTGTCATAGAATTGCGTTATGGTCCGTGGTAACAGAATCCATAACGCAATTCACCTTTTACCAGTAAACGAAGCGTGAATGAATTTCATAACCTGAAATTCGCTCATCTCTAATTATATTTTCATTTTTTCGCAGGATATAAATTAATTTACCACCAAGATTCACACGTTCTTAAATAATTTACATTTATTGGAGGAAAGCACCATCCTGGCAGAATTATATGACATTTTTTTGCATTGATACACGTGTTCAGTACCTAAGTATCATGAGAATAACGGAATGCTAAATACATTGACAAGCGGATAAACCCGGCCAAAGCCATTTATAAAAGATGAGACCTGCATGAAAAGGATATCGCCTCTGCTTCCAGATATGTATTACCGTACCTCTCATTTTACAGAAGCATTGCTCCCCAATGAGAGTACCACCCTTTTTACATCTTCCCATGGCCCCTTGCTCAGTAGACTGCTACAAGGAGAACGCCACTGGTTCTGCCACAGAGGGTGAGACATCCATATGCTGGGGAAGCCTTTGGTCCATTCTGGCTATGATATTCTGAGGCCCAATTGACTTCTGTACAAGACATCTGACTTTGGATACCATGCACCTGCGCATGTCCAAAGGTGTTGTCATTCTCGTGTCTACGAAATGACATATACACTGACAGTCTAGACAATTACCAATGATTTGGCGCCACTGAATTGAGAAATCTACATATTCATTATAAGAAAAATTATCCAGGCAGCACATAATTATATAAAAAGAGTCAGCTGCAGGCTGAAAAACCTCAACAGAGTTGCTGGGGGAACCGGTCCCCCATTGCCCAAAGTGCACTTGGGTGGTTGGCTATTTAAGGCACGGAGCTGAGATACTCGGTATCCCTATATGAGGAAGGGGCACATGATTTAATTGGCTGGCACACTTAGGGTGAAGCCGGAACGGCTCTTGTTGAAGTGAGGCTGTGCTTGATTTATCTTGGTTTCCACAGTAATGGAGCAGGACTTGCCGTGCTGGCTACACTGGACTGGGTGCGACACGGTGACCTGGAGACGCCTCTTCTCACTGTCAAGAGGGAAACATAATACACATTTAATGATATACTCAAGACATAACTCCTTCCGTGTTCTGTGCTCATGAATATAAAATATATGACATGGAATCTCCCCATGATGCAAATGGAAATCATGTCTCATAGAGTCTTAAAGGGGTTGTCCTATAACTGCTGGAGCCCCTGCTGATTAGTAGAATGGGGGTCCATATACTCCTTTTGAATGGAGCAGCAGACAGGCATGAGTGTCAGCACTCAATCTCTATTGGACTGCTGGAGATAGCCGAGTGCAAGCGATCGTCTATCTCTGACAGTCCATAGAGCTCAATGGAGAAGTAGACACTCATGCGCAAAAAAACACCAGAAGTAATCTCTGAAGCAGTGATGCTCAACTTAAGGCCCCCCAGCTGTTGTAAAACTACAACTCCCACCATGCCCTGCTGTAGGATGATAGCTGTAGGCTGTGCAGGCATGCTGGGAGTTGTAGTTTTGCAACAGCTGGAGTGCAGCAGGTTGAGCATCCCTGCTCTAAAGCATTGGCTTGGAGCTAAATCAAATGCATCCGCTCTCTATATATGGGGTCTATGACAGCCATTTAATAGGTTGAACCAATATTTACTTAAAGGGGTTGTTTATCCTAATTTTGTGTCCTCCTTCGCACAACAGGAAGGACATGATTTGCAGACAGAACTCCCTGTGATCTCTTCTGTGCATGCAGCTACATGCAATGAAATAGTAGTCACCAAGAGAGGAAGCCAGATGGTTGCTAGGCAACCCACCCAGCATACTATACAGCGGGGTGCTGTAAGCACAGATTTTGACACTAAAAACAATCTTGAATTGGGTTTAAAGATTGTGTCCACCTATAACAGAAACTGAATAGCTTGAATGGACTGTATTACATATGGGACTCCGCTCATGGCACACACTGACATGACACAAAGGAAGTTCTGTCCCAATATCCTCTTACATCAGTGCAGGCGCAAGGGCACACAGTAACATATCTGCTTTACCACAAAGAGGTATCACATCGGAGGTTGCAGAATGATAATTGTCATTGGAAACTTGTGTAACATCTTGACCCTGCGACTGTATGTTTAGACATGTGACCCCATCCTCTGCATCCGACAAAATTTTCTTTACCTTTTCTTTAGTCACAAATTGCTGAAAACATACTGGTTCTGGCACCACTCTCTGCATATCCTTTAACTGCCATTAATTAATGATTATTATCATTATTTGAGATTCCTTAAAGGGGTTTTCCACTTTTTAGATATTGATGACCTATCCTCAGAATAGGTAATTAATTGGGGAGGACACGTGGCACTCCTCTGATCAGCTGTTTTGGGCAGCTGCAGGTGAGAAAACAGTGTATGGAACCAGAAGCAGCATTCTGCAGTTCAGCTGCTGGCCAAAAGCAGTGGATCAATATGGATGCCGGGGTCCACTGACCTAAGCATATGTGATCACTATCAAAAGCATGGAAAACCCCTTTAAATCAATGCATGTCAGCTCTGCAGACTGGCTGGTGACTACTCTAGTCTCCACAGGAGTGAAGAGATCAGTCGTGGTCACCTGTTTCTGGCAGTGCCTATTACCAGGCAACAGTTGAAACTCTGTGCATGAAAGATTAATTAGTATGGGATGACCACCTTTGCAGCGAAAGTGCATTTAAGATAAAATATAGACAAAAAAGCCTTGATTAGACAATGCCTATTGTTTTTTGTATGCAGACCTGTTTGTGTTCACAGTTTACAAAAAAAATTTGATGGCAGATTTTTTTATCAAGACTTTTTAAAAGATGCTTCATTTATTTTATTTTAAATAGATTGCAGCCAAAAATGGTTGCAGTGATGGACCTAGCCTTTAAGATATTATTTTTTCAGGCACAGCGTATACGTTGTTGACCAGCAATAGACACTTTCAGAACTAGGTGGCCACAATTGATCTCCTTTCTCCCTTGGAGGAGTTGATCTCCTTTCTCCCTTGGAGGAGTTGATCTCCTTTCTCCCTTGGAGGAGTTGATCTCCTTTCTCCCTTGGAGGAGTTGATCTCCTTTCTCCCTTGGAGGAGTTGATCTCCTTTCTCCCTTGGAGGAGTTGATCTCCTTTCTCCCTTGGAGGAGTTGATCTCCTTTCTCCCTTGGAGGAGTTGATCTCCTTTCTCCCTTGGAGGAGTTGATCTCCTTTCTCCCTTGGAGGAGTTGATCTCCTTTCTCCCTTGGAGGCTGAAGAAATAAAACTGGGCGCGTGATAAATCATTTTGTTGTGAGCTGCCTAAAATAGAGGATGTGGGTGATGCCAGCATATGATTTCACCCATGGGCAAGGTGAAAGGTGACTCTGAGAGTGATTAATACCATGTAATCACACTGCAAATTATATAGGCAAGATCTAGTTAATCACCAATGATGGAACATTATCTATTGTGCTTTTATATTGTCTCCTAACAAAGGCGTAGGGAGGACTGTAAAGAAGGAAGAGAGAAATATTTAATGCCCCTTACGAGAAGACATTCTGCTCAATGTATGAGCCAAGCCTAGACCTGAGAAGCCGGCATGTTGGCAATAAGTGCTGTTGTGACTCTAGGAAACTCTTTCCATGAGTGCCCCTTGTGACCAGTCTTCATCCGAGAGAAAGCGAGAAGAGAGGGGGGAGGGGGGAGGGGGAGGAAGAGGCAGAGGCAGAAGATGAAAGGAGGGGGATGGAGGAGAGAGAATGGGGCAGGGGAGCTGATGGCTACACAGAGCTTGGAAGGCTGCCTGGTGCTGACCAGGGTTTTTTAGTGGAGCTTGTTAAGCTCTCCATCCTCTCTGTAGATCTATTCAGAGACTGATGCAGCTGCCATGGAAACAATCAGACTCCTCTCCTACCAAGTACCCCCTTTTCTTAAAGGGTAAGGAAAGCAAATGAAGGAAGAGGTCACAATAAGTATACAACGCCATAGAACATGTATGTGAAATGTTGTAACAGGAGCTTCAAAAGATGAAGATGAGGGGAAAGGAGCAGACAGCTTTGGAAGAAGGATAGGGAGGAAGCAGATGGGTGACAGAAGAGGTAATGAAGACAGCTGAAAGCCAAGCATGAATGAACTGAAGTGACAGGGAGTGGCATGGGACCCTTCTTCAGCTGTGTGTGTCACTCATGATATTATTTAACAGCCCTGAGCGGGGTGAAGGAAGATGTGAATGACTGGAGAACCACAGAAATGTGAAATTGAGGAAATATCACAGGAAGGATTCGATTATTATTTGCACGTTAGTAAACCCTTCCAGATCTGATCTCTCCCTTTCAGATAGTTGTCTGGTTAGTGCATCCCTTTGACTGTACCCCTAACCCTAATCTGGTGGCTGATGCTCCAAGTATAAATGTATATATTAATTTACTCATTATTGACCTCAACATAGTGAAAAGTGGTCAGTGCATCCCCTTGACTGTTTCCTTAACCCTCATTTGGTGGCTGAGGCTCCAGGTATAAATGTATATATTAATTTAT
The DNA here is from genome assembly GCF_014858855.1 of Bufo gargarizans. Lineage (NCBI taxonomy): Eukaryota > Metazoa > Chordata > Amphibia > Anura > Bufonidae > Bufo > Bufo gargarizans. The sequence continues at coordinate 138,056,494 of NC_058085.1, read as the reverse complement.
TAATCATCTCGGGGGCCAAAAACCCTATTGACCTCACTGAAGCAGAAGGAGGTCAGTGCATTCCCTTGAATGTACCCCTAACCCTGATCTGGTGGTTGAGGTTTGAGATATAAATGTACATATCAATCTACTAATTATAGGGGTCCACAAACCCTATTGACCTCACTGACGTGAAAGGTAGTCTATGACATACACACGAGAAGGCCGAATCAGTAGATATGAGCACTCATTACACTCACTAGCAGTTAGCCCTCCTGTCCCCAGTGAATTTAGAGGCTGTAATTGAGAGTAATGGTCCAGTGCACACATTGACTGTTTTCTCGATGTCTCAGGCAAAGGTCATTGTAAATGTACAGGCTGCACTGTCCTGAATATTGGAAGGGTGCAGATATGTCCATGTCCTCAACATCAGGATGTGTAGGGTGATACTAGACAGATCAGATTCAGAATCTAGTGATTTACAGAATCTCTGAAAAGAAACCCGACATGAAGGATGCGAGTGTTCGATAGAATTTATGAGGTATGTCAGCCACAGCACACTTACTTCTTGAAGTGGTTGGCCAAGACTCCAACAACTTCTCCCACACGACTGTCTTGAGGGGATTGTCCAGCAAAACATAGACATACAATAAGGTCTTTGCGGTCCTTTGTGTGGAAAATCACCAGCTGGTCCTTCCCATCAGTCACACTGATACCGGAAACCTTGTGGAAGAAAAGAGGAATCGATCTGTGGTTTAGAGCAGTCAGACACTAAAGAGATAGTCCTCTCGGGTCCACCAAAATAGATAGGTATCTAAACCGAGAAGCCGCCACCAACATGATGCAGAACAAGCTTGACATCTTCTGTTACACAACCAGCTTCCACCACACCACACCATACGTCAGAAGAGTCAGGAGGAAAGAGTCCCAAGTGGCAAGCAAGGATGGTTAGGACTTAAATTAGGACTTAAAGGGGATGTCCCACAGTCAGCACTTTTTACCTGTTTACAGAACCGCTGGGTTCTCCACCTATCAAAAGAATAGGAGCCCTGTGTCCACCTTTCAAATGAAGCAACAGTTGGGCATATGCAATGCCGCAGTTTATGAATATGTGATAAGTATTAATTATTGGACATCCCCTTTAACTATCCAATTAGGTTTGGGCTGGAAAACCTGTTCAAATCACTTTTCTTAAAGGGGTTGTCCCATGAAAAATATTCTACATTTTGCAAACCAGCAGCTGGAACTGAATACTTTTGTAATTGCATGCAATTGAAAATTGAGTATAGCCACTAAGTTATTCAATAAAATCTATCAGTATAGCGCCACCTGCTGTTTGATCTTTTTCTTAATTCTCTGTCCAGCTGACTGAGACAAAAGCACATAATACATCCGTCAACAGTTACCAGCGACAACAGAAAGGCACACCCCTAAGAAAGGACACGCCCATGAGCTGACAGCTTGAAATACATATAGCATATGGAGCTATGAATGGGGAGATGTCTGGATCCATGTCAGGTACAGGGCTGGTCCTAGCTTTGTTAGAAAGAGATGTACTAGATTATGTATGATTTTCAAATTTCTAAGATTAGGAAAAGGGTTACTTTTTCCAGACAAATGTGTGACAATGGGCTGTGCCAGGTATTGCAGTTTTGACCAATTCAAGTGAATGGTGTAGTACCACACACAATTTATGGGCAAGAGTGGGTCTACTTATTTCTCCCTCTAGAAACAGCGCCACTCCTGTCCATGGGCTGTGCCTGGAAATGCATCTCGACCACATGCAGGTAAAGGGATAAAACAGGTAATATGAGGCAGATTATACTAGGGTATTTCTGGGATTGCCCTCTAAGGGTCCATTCACACGTCCGTGTGTGTTTTGCGGATCCACAGATCTGCAAAACACGGCCCCCTGGCAATGTGCGACCGCACATCACCTGCACTAATAGAATATGCCTATTCTTGTCCACAATTCCGGACAAAAATAGGACATGTTCTATTTTTTTCGGGAATGGAAATGCAGACCCGGAAGTGCAGGTCCGCATTTCCAGATCCGGGCTGCACATCGTGCGGCCCCATAGAAAAGAATGGGTCTGCAATTCCGTTCCGCAAAATGCGGAACAGAATTGCGGACGTGTGAATGGACCCTAAGGATGTTCTTCATTACTGGTTAAACACATCGAGGGTCATTTATCAAACTGATGTAAAGCAGAACTGGCTTAGTTGCCCATAGCAACCAATCAGATTCCACCTTTCATTTTTGACAGCTTCTTTGGAAAATAAAAGGTGGAATCTGATTGGTTGCTATGGGCAACTAAGCCAGTTCTAATTTAAATCAAATTTAAAAAATGACACCCATCATCTAATACATACGGCCCAGAGATGTGCAACACACGCTTCTCTCTCTTTTGTACATGTCTGTCACATGTAGGATTGCTCTGGAATAATTAGTGATGACATTTCACATTTACACTAATTATTTCCTATGAGTCAGTCAATAAAGCCACAAATAGAACGACTATTATTGGCCCAAACCCTTTTACCTCAGAAATTTAACAAGCCAAATTTCCCAACACAGGGAGAAGAGGAATGAAAATTTTGGGGTGGTGTCCGACAATTATAAATGAATATTGGACGTTCTGGTTCAGATACTGTCCCATGTTTCCTCTTCCATATAATGTCTATGACGAAGGCTTCTCAGAAGGTTCCCTACCATATTTCTGTGCTTTGTATAAGGGCTGATGCACACAAACGTATTTGTTTTCTGTGTCCGTTCCGGGTATGCGGGACCATTCACTTTAATGAGGCCGCCAAAAAACGGAAATGATTGTGCATTCGGTTTCTGCATGGCCATTCCACAAAAAAAGATAGAACATGTCCTATTCTTGTCTGTTTTGCGGACAAGGATAGGCATTGTTACAATGGATCCGCAAAAAAAAAAAAACATCATCCGTATTTTGTGCAGATCTATGTTTTGCATACGGTCGTGTGTATCAGCCCTAAAGCAAGGATCAGCAACCTCCGGCACTCCAGCTGTTCTGAAACTATAACTCCCAGAATCCTCCTTTCACTTCTGTGGGAGTTACAAAAACAGCCCAGTAAGTGTGCATGTTGAGAGTTGTAGTTTCACAGCAGCTGGATCCCTGGTATAAAGGAGTCGGTGCCTATTTAGACATAATACCCTCCCATTAAAGAGTGTTGGGCTCCCGAGAATCCTATTTGGAGGGATCTACATAGGATTATAATTATCCCATAGATTGTTTAGAGCATTTTGGCGGGAGTTTTCCCGCCAAAATTAGTGTCAAGTTGGCTAATTTTAACATGGTTGCCGGGTTGGGGCATATTACAGGGGATTGGCTAATTGGTATGCCCTATGGTGGGATTGTTGCTGAGGCTGGGAAGTTTATGGTACCCAGCAACAGTTAGGGCATTGGTGAAAAGGTTTGGGGTGGTGTTGGAAAACCTGTATATAATACGGTGGTTGCCAGCATTAGGCTGTCTGCCAAGCCTCATCTTTGGTTCAGCTGCCCATCCCGCCCTCCCCTTTTTTGTTCCGTCACGGCCACTTTATTAGAAGGAGGGGTAAGTCGCTCATCAATAAGTGGCGAGCGGACAAGTTGATTCGGGTATTTAGGCCGAGCTTACGGCTGGTCTAATTCAGTGGTTGTTATTAATCTTAAATTTATATGGTTATCTAATGTTTGAGCTGTTCTTTAATAAAGTTGGCCGTGGCCTAATTTATCCATTTATAATTGTGTCCATGTGTCCTATTTGAAACATTAGTATATGGGTCTCAAGTTAATCTATAATCCCATGGAAAACCTCCCGCGGGTCAATTTAACGCCTTCTTTCGTTTTCTTAGGTTCTTCTGATTTATGATGCTATCATAAATCCCAAAATATTGGTTTACCTCTTCACTAGGGCAGATAGTCTTATTAATTGTGAGGTAAATATAGCAAAAATTGTCAAAAAAATAGGGAATAAAATATTTAAAAAAAAAGCCAGACAACTGAAAAGAGGAGATTTGCACAGAAAATGATTGCTAGTAGTGAAAGCAGACATCTCTGTAGGACGAGATGAAAGAAAGCAGCCCTGGACCAGACATCGGCTGATCCAATCTCCATGGAGATCTCCATGGTAACCCCATCCCCCAAGTAGTTGTCACGGTAATGGGATGCTTTTGGACGTGGAGTAGCTTGCATGTTCCAATGTGGATGATTGCAGCCTCTTTACTCTATATTTTCCTCCTCCTCGTCTCATTCCCGTCATCTCCACTACTCCCTGCAGATATGACCGGGTACCAGTCTACCCATCAGGTCATGCCAATCTAATCCATACAATTAGAAGGTAGGAAGAGAAGGGAAACAAAGACACTGTGTCTGATGAATATGCATTATGTACAGTCCTCAGAGGTACAAGATGAATTATTTATGGAGGGATGGGATAGCAATAACTGGATTTAGTATGTCTATGTAAGGCCTTGTTCAGACAGCCGTAACGTGGGTTACGTGGGCGTCCGTATTCCAGCCACAAATCCCGGCCTGACTGCGGGTCCAATGGCACAAACCAATGCTGTATGTTCAGATCATTACACCTGCTGTCAGACCAGGATTTGCGACTGTAATATAGACACTTATATGCAGCCACATTATGGCTGTACCTAGCGTTGCGTGCAAACGTTTGTACACCCATTGCCAAATTGCATGTTGTAAATTACAGCTGCGACCTAAAAGAAAAAGACTATACAGCTGGTTGAACTTTTTCAAAAGGCAATTTTTTTGTCCGCTAAGAAAAAAGAACCTGGCAGCTAAACAGTAATGAGGCATCAAATCCTGCAGAAATATAGCATTCCTGGTAAGATTTGGCTAAGATGACACACTTTCCAGGGTCAGGTCTATTACCTGTATTCCTCATAAAATATCAATTCTGGATCATCTTTTTGATTTAAACTAGGGATGAGCGAATCGACTTCAGATGTTTTATCCGAAGTCGCTCATTCCTAATTTAAACTGTATATTGTGGGGTTCCTCTATTACTCCCCTTGAAAATGTATGACTAAATGAGCAACTGTGAATTACCAATCCTTTATCGTTAGGACATTGGTTGGACAGTAGCACACGGTATAAGAATACGCCCCGGCCCCATTGATTTTGGAATTGGTAACACCTAATTGTCAATTTATTCATTCATTTGCAGGAGAAATAGAGGAATGGCACAATGCAGAACTCTAAGAAAAAGATGGTCTAGAATTGGTATTTCATGGGCTAAGAGGCATGTCATAAGAGTGGACAAGTTGTCTTTAGCTTTTCGGCAGAACGGGGGGTGCTCAAACAGTTGCATTTGTGTGAACATACAGGACCAAACTAAAGGGGGTATTTAGGCCAGGATCGGGATAACTAACTGATTGGTGTGGGTCTGAACACTGGCTTAGAATGGGGGTGTGATAGATCGTCGGGTTGAGCATGCACCCGGCTGCTCAGTTCATTCTTTATGGGACTGGCAGGGCACCTCAGAGGGGGTCCCAGCGGTCAGTTAGTTATCCTCTATCCCCTCCTATTTAGTAACCGGAATACTCCTTTAAAGAACTCTCTCATCCCTCCTGTTACACACCTCAATTAATAATTCATGGTATGAAAGGAAGAGACAGCTCTTAGCATGTCCTCTGGATATATATGGAGTGAAGGCGCACACACACCGATTGCAGAAATACATGCTAAGCGCCAAAGAAGGAAATCTGATGCCAGAATAAAAGGAATTTTACTCCCATTATTATTGCCAATGTATTTTCTACACTATTAGTCTGCGTTTCTGAGAAAAAAAGCCCCGATATGGTTAACAATATTGTAAATCTGGGCTTGTGGCCGTGAACATTAATGTGGTGGGGGACGCCGGGGAGTGTCATTTGATAGGTAAGAAATCTCTGTAAAGCAAAATATCTGCTTTCACTGTGGACATGATCAGACTTGTGGTCCGAGGACCCCGACAGCTGGAATAAAGCCCTCAGCTGTCATTAAGGTAGTTCTGAAGACAGGAGGGATATTCTATACGGGGAGACATGGAAATATTGCCCTAAAGGATTGTAGGGAAGGGTCTGCTTTTTATCCCAGAAACACCACCATTTTTGTCCTTGGGCTGCATCTGGTATTTCATCTCAGCCCCAGTGACGTGAACTGGATTAGGGTCCTATTACTCAGGCCGATGCCATTCCAATGATGAGCACCGTTCAATGATAGAAAAGCTGATTCTTTTAAAGGGGTTATTCCATGATTGACGTAAAAAATGAAAATACGACGTCATGATAATCTCTTTCTAAGCAAGAACCAGCGCTGTACCTCACATGGATCCAGAGATCACCCCATTCATTGCTCCAGTTGTTCTGCTAGATTCTCTTCAGGCTGGCAGCTTGGGGGGCACATTCTTTTCTCAGGGGCAGTGTCCTTTCTGCTGTAGCTCTTTCCCTGTAACTGCCACAGCTTCTAACAGAAGATAAGGCTGGTGGCAGTGGAAGATTTAAACTGAGCGTGTGCGACCACCTCAGTGAGGTGGGCAAGAAATAAGGAAAAGAACAAACAGCAGGTGGCGCTTTACAGATACATTTTATTGAATAGCTCAGGTGCTAAATTTTTAATTACACTCACTTACAAAAGTATTCAGATCCAAGTGCTGGGTGGAAAAACGTAGAATATGTTTTGTGGCACAACCCCTTTAAAGGGCCCAATGCAAAGTGGAAGAGGGACGAATGATCATTACAATTATATTACAATCGTCTGTCCCCCATTCATTTTGCATATTATTTAACAGAGTAATGTGCTGCGAACATACAATGAATTTTGGTGCCGCATGAAAGACGCCATCAACCGACAAATGAGCCTTTGCTCATTTCTCAGGTGATTGTTGACACCTTTACATGGGCCAATTATCGGGATCAAGTGTTCGTACAAACATTTGTTCCCGATAAGTGGCCTGATCCTCAGACCATGTAAAAGGGCCCCACCAGACATAGCCAAAGGGCACATCTGTGTTTTTCTTTTCCGGTATTGAGATCCGTCATAGGATCTCAATAGCGGAGAAAAACGCTTCCGTTTTGTTCACATTCATTGTCAATGGGGACAAAACTGAACTGAATGCACCAGAATGCATTCAGTTCCATTTGGTTGCGCTTCTATACCAGACAGAAAACCATTGCATTCCCATATTGGACAGCAAAACGAATCCAGCATGACACACAATGCCAAGTCAATGCCGGATCAATTTTTTATTGTGAGAAAACGGATCTGGCACCCATTGACTTACAATGGTTTTACTGCCGGATCCGTCATGGCTATTTTAGTGAAGATACAACCGGATTCGTTCATAACGGATGCAGCCGGTTGTATTATAAAAAACAGAAACGCTTTTGCTGATCCCTACCGGGATCAGGCAAAAGAGCAAGTGTGAAAGTAGCCTTATCTTGTACAACCCCTTTAACATGTCAATAATCTTTATTATTGTAAGTCATATTCAGTAATTATTAGAGATTATATAAATATCAGGCTGCTTTGCCAAATTTCACAAGGAAATTTGCTTTGTATGTGTGCTGAAGTGGAGAACCGCATTCTATTCGATAGGCTCTGGTGCCAATCAAGGGCTAAGGGCAGCCAACGTACATATAGTGAAATTGAGGCACACATATTTTAAGGCCTCTTTCACACTTGCGTTGTCCGGATCCGTCGTGTACTCCATTTGCCAGAATTACACGCCGGATTCAGAAAAACGCAAGTGAACTGAAAGCATTTGAAGACGGATCAGTCTTCAAAATGCGTTCAGTGTTACTATGGCAGCCAGGACGCTATTAAAGTCCTGGTTGCCATAGTAGTAGTGGGGAGTGGGGGAGCAGTATACTTACCGTCCGTGCGGCTCCCGGGACGCTCCAGAATGCCGTCAGAGCGCCCCATGCGCATGGATCATGTGATCCATGCGATCACGTCATCCATGCGCGCGGGGCGCCCTGACGTCACTCTGAAGTGCACTGGGAGCCGCACGGACAGTAAGTATACTGCTCCCCGCTCCCCACTACACTTTACGAAAGGCAAACAGGACTTTGGCCTCCTGGCAGCCATGGTAACCATTCAGAAAAAGCTAAACGTCAGATCGGTAATGCGCCGGATTAATGCCTTTCAATGGGCATTAATTCCGGATCCGGCCTCGCGGCAAGTGTTCAGGATTTTTGGCCGGAGCAAAAAGCGCAGCATGCTGCGGTATTTTCTCCGGCCAAAAAACGTTCCGGTCCTGAACTGAAGACATCCTGATGCATCCTGAACGGATTTCTCTCCATTCAGAATGCATTGGGATAATCCTGATCAGGATTTTTCCGGCATAGAGCCCCGACGACAGAACTCTATGCCGGAAAAGAACAACACAAGTGTGAAAGAGCCCTAAGTGTTGCAATTCAAAGTATTTATTTCGTTTGACAGTAGTTTCATCCAACTGCCCAATATTTGTTTCCAAGGTACAAACAGAATTTCTAGACCAGACGTTTCGGTCACATTAGATCTTCATCAGCGGTCACATTTTATCTGTTCTGCAAGAAAAAAGTGGGTCTCGGGGCTTGGATAGGCAGGGGTCTGAAATTCACATTGTAGGTGCAATCCCACTCTGAGAGACCGAAAAAAATAAATAAAAAATCAGGAAATCACATTGTATGATTTTTAAAGAATGTATTTGTCTTGCACTGCTGAACATAAGTATTTGAACATCTGAGAAACAGCAAGAAGTCTGGCTCTCAAAGACCTGTTACTGTGCCTTTAAAAAGTCCACCTCTACTTCACTCAATCTAACTTAGTAGCACCTGTCTGAGCTCTTTAAAGACACCTGTCCACCCCACAGTCAGTCAGACGCCAACTACTACCATGGGCAAGACCAAAGAGCTGTCAAAAGACACCAGAGACAAAATTGTGGACCTCCACAAGGCTGCAAAGGGCTACGGGGCAATTGCCAAACAGCTTGGTGAAAATAGATCAACTGTTGGAGCAATTGTTAGCAAATGGGAGAGGCTAAAGACGACTGTCAGTCTCCCTCGGACTGGGGCTCCATGCAAGATCTCACCTCGTGGGGTATCACTGATGATAAGAAAGGTGAGGAATCAGCCCAAGGGAGGAGCTGGTCAATGACATGAAAAGAGCTGGGACCACAGTTTCAAAGGTCACTGTTGGTAGAACACTACGCCGTCATGGTGTCAAATCATGCATTGCACGGAAGGTTCCCCTGCTCAAGTCATTACATGTCCAGGCCAGTTTGAAGTTTGCCAATGACCATCTGGATGATCCACAGGAGGCATGGGAGAAAGTCACGTGGTCAGATGAGACCAAAGTAGAACTTTTTGGCCTAAACTTCACTTATCGTGTTTGAAGGGGAAAAAAAAAGGTGACAGGGCGACTGCACTGTATTAAGGAGAGGTTGAATGGGGCCATTTATTGTGAGATTTTGAGCAACAACCTCCTTCCCACAGTCAGAGCATTGAAGATGGGTCGTGGCTGGGTCTTCCAACATGACAACGACCCAAAGCACACAGCCAGGATAACCAAGGAGTGGCTCCGTAAGAAGCATATCAAGGTTCTGAAGTGGCCTAGCCAGTCTCCAGACCTAAATCCAATAGAACATCTTTAGAGGGAGCTGAAACTTTGTTGTTCAGCGACAGCCCCGAAACCTGACAGATGTAGAGGAGATCTGTGTGGAGGAGTGGACAAGACAAATTCATTCTTTAAAAATCATACATTGTGATTTCCTGATTTTTATTTTATTCTGTCTCTCAGAGTGGGAATGCACCTACAATGTAAATTTCAGACCCCTCCATGATTTCTAAGTGGGAGAACTTACAAAATCGCTGTTCCTCACTGTATATATACATAAAATCATATTCTTAGCAATTCCAGTGTAAGAGATATAAAACCTTCAAAAGTATGTTGCCATCTAATACATGTATAAATAAAAAATGTAGAATATATAACCCCCTGCTGCTGATAAGAAAAAAGTGTTAGCTGTTGTACGTCTTGTACAAAACATACTGCTTTTGTTCATGGGAGGGGTTTTCCCACTAATTATATTCTAACCAAGTACCTGGATTTGAATACTTTTTTAATTGCATGTAATTAAAAATGTATTATAGCTACTGAGTTATTCTATGAAATCTATTATATAGCGCCACCTGCTGTCTTGCCCTTGTCCTGCTCACTGAGATGGAAGCACATGCTCAGTTCTATCCTTGTACGGCCACCAGCTGCAGCAGACAGGACACGCCCTCTGTGAAAGGACACGCCTACTGAGCTGCCAGCTTGAAATAAATCTAGCAAAATAATTCTAGCGATGAATGGTGAGATCTCTGGATCCATGTGAGGTACAGGGCTGGTTCTAGCTTTGTTAGAAAGAGGTTTCCATGTAATAGACTATGTATGATTTAAATTTTTTACATTAATAATGAGATAACCCCTTTAACTACCCCTTTTATTCAGACATAGATCCAACTAAGCTGATAAGCCATAAAACATATCCAGGTAACATTCCCCATGTAGCTAGCATTCATCACTTACATTATATAGCGGTGTGCTGCTCATGACTTTATACTGCTTGCTGGGATCCATTTTGTACAGATGTCTATCAGTTATAAAGATGGCGCGATCTTCTACTTTATTAAACCTGTTAACCTGTGTGACGAAAAGGGGGAGACAATCAGATAATAAGAGAAGGACATAGTCAGTCATTATTCACCAATTCACACAGGTATTCATTGCCACTAAAGCGTGTATTACACTGCCTGATTTTTTGGTAGATAATCGCTAATGTTAGCGATCATCTGGCAGTGTAATACCGCCACCGACCGCCCAATGAACAAGCAATCCAAATCTTTTGACATGTTAAAAAATTATTGTTTGCAGGCGGCAGATCGTGCTGTCTAATAGCGATCTGCCACCGGCAACCCACTATACAGCACGGGGACAAGCAGTGGCATAGTGATCGCTCCTTCCCATGCTGCGGAGGAGATTGCTGCATGTAACAGCAACGGTCTCCTCCGCTAGGGAGGGCTTCCCTCCTGACAATGAACTGCCACATCAGGCTAGCCATACACATGAGATATCTGGCAACAGCCCTCTCTCTCTTGACCCCCGTATACACATGTATGCTCAGCTTGGCTGGGCATGCATGTGTCCTGAATGGAGAGAGGAAGCCGCAGCCAGACACCTCCTGTCGGTGGCAAATTTCTCCAAGAACAAAATGAACAGACTTGAACAGACTTGGGAGGCCACCATATACTGTACATTAGATAAATGACGGTTCGGCTACCACTTATCTAATGTGTATGTTGGGATCTGGATGCATCATGCAGATGGATGCGTTCCATTTAAACAATCACACAAAACGAGATTTAGTAAAGGCGTTGGTCCATCTGGGAAACTGATGGCATATTGCTAGGATATGCCATCAATGTCAGATAGGTACCCGCTCCTATCTAGAGAATGGGGACCCAGAAGTGAAGGACAGCACACTGCACATGCACGGCGTGCTCTCCATTCATCTCAATGGTAGTTCTAAAACCAGCCAAGCAAGCACACTCGACTATTTTCATAGCACCATGCCAGGTTGAACGGAGGGTGGACACGCATGCCCAGCTACTCCCTGTTCACATCAAGGGGTCCCATTCTGAAGAAAGGAGCGGGTCCCAGACGTGGGACCTGCACCTATCTGACATTGATGGGACATCGTAACGATGTGCCATGAAGGTCCCCAGATGGGAATACCCCTTTAAATTCTTAACAACATGTCAAGAGCTGCTCACCTTGCGCACGGTACAGGAGAAGAGAGGCTGCATAAACTTGTCTTTTCTCTGTAGCTCACTTGCCCGAGATACAAAGAATTCTGAACCTTGGCTGTTTTCTTGTTTCTGTAAGGGGAAAGAACGTCATTGAGACTTTTTTAATATTTCTTTTGAAGCCAGCAAGGAATGCTGTCATATTACAGCTCTGAAGCCTGAAGAATTGTAAATGCCGCTCTGGAGGGCAATACAAATTGTAAATTAGAAAAGATTGAACATAAGTAAAGTATAAAAAATGACTTGAAAATAGTTTTCAAAGATGGGCATGTTTCATATAAAAGAACTTACAGATGACAAGTAGTTCCCTTCCCAGCTCCTCTGAAGGCCCATATCAGCTCTGTGCCCTTTGAGACTTTCAAACGCAGCAACTTTAGCCTTGATTTTTGGTATGTCAGCAGGAGGTATGCTCTTTATTAGTTGGTACGCTCTCCATCTGCAAAAAGAGATTGCAAGCTCTGTTGGTTTGGCGACATCATGACAGACTACTAACTCAATGCCACTCCTTCTGTACCTGTTGAAGATACTCTGCATACATTCTTGGAATCGTCGAAGCACCTTAGGAGGTGTTGGCCATTTTACATTCTTTCCGTAATCTCTGCTGTTCCGTACTCCGTTAAACCTACGGACCACCTCATGGATGTAGGACTTCACTTTGTAGCGCCTATAGTAGCGCAGAATTGTGAGGGCTGCCTTTGTTCTCTTATATTTCCAGCGGGCCAGTGTTCCTCTCCACATCTGGAGGAATAACAAGAATTCACTTAGATACCTAGTATAGTACATAACGTGTCAAAGAAATTGACCAGACCTCATTGTGGATTCCATCATACCTTTTGCAGGAATAGGATGATTCTGATCAACATCTCACTACGCTTCTCCTCCAGGGAGAACAGGGTACGTGGAGTGCGAATAAACACTTTGGTTTTACCATAGGCAGCATCTTGGTGGAAACCACACTCAGTCAAGAGTTTTTGTACAGCAATTTGGTCTGAAGGCAAGTCATGGTTTGGCCACGTCAGCTGGGAGATCATCTTGTACCTGGACAGGTGGACAAGGAAGATGGATGTTGAATGAAGGCTACAACTCAAAGTATAAACATTTCCTCCATGAAGATAAAGTATTCCCCCTCTCCCCCAAATATGAAGGACACCTAGATTGCCATAATGCTCTACGTAGACGTAAAAAGAAAAAGTACACTTACCTGTGCAAAAACTTCTCATATTCCTGGCGGTAGGCAAAACCGGCTCGTCGGACACGGACATTCTCCAGTAAGCCCAAATACTCCACTTGGTGTTTACAGCGCTCCTCGTCAAACAGAGATGGTGACTTTTTGTCATTTGGTTTAATGCAGCGGACGTAGTAGGGCTCCTGAGACATCACCACAGATAACAGAAGGTTAGATGGAAACCTAAAGCTTTTCCTACATCAGATGACTGTACAGTCCATAGTGTAAATGCTACATGCTCCATAATGTAAATCACCAGAGCAAGTTCTGCGAAGATTGAGTTCGACAGAGATTTCAGCTCTGAAGCCTGCAGAATTGGGAATGCAGCTCTGGACTACAATATAGGCTTTTAATTCAATATCACTATAAGTAATGGAATGCCTTTACTCAAGCTGTTTGAAGGTATGTTCACAGAGAGTTTTTGGACGTGGATTTTGGTGTGGATGTTATATCCAAATACAGAGCTGAAAGCGCCTGCAATTGATCACTTATCAATTTACATGTTTTTATTCCCGTTCCGCAGTTTAAAAAAATGCAGCGTGGAAAGTAGAGGTGACATGTTCATTCTTGGTGCACATTCCGTTCCAAATCCACATTCAAACTTCCACGTCAAAAATGCCATCCCAAAAAACCCCACAAGTAATCCTGAAGTGGATTTGGCATCGTTCCCCCCCCCCCCCCCCCCCCAGTATATACCCTGATTCTTTCTATATGGAAACAAATGCTTCCACTTAGCATACCAATGTGTACTGTACAGGAGCGTAGGAGCTCTGTATGGAGCAACCAAAACTCAACTCCTAATACATTATATGATTTATCTAGAAAGTTTAGAATTTTAGTCTTCAATTAAAATAGTGAAGACTGGTCATTACTCCAATATTCTGAGGACACACAGCAATAACACATTGCATTCCTCTTCCTTGTACTGTACCTTGGATGCCAGATTGTCCACAAGGGCAATCATAGAGTTTTTGAATAATGTAGCTGCAGTCAGTGGACGTTTGGTGACCTCGGTGATGCTTAGCTTCCCTTCTGGCCACATATTCTTCAGCACAGGATTAGCACTAAGTAAAAAAAAAAAAAAGTTAAAGGGTTTGTCTCACGTCAGCAAATAGCATTTATCATGTAGAGAAAGGTAATACAAGGCACTTACTAATGTATTGTGATTGTCCATATTGCCTCCTTTGCTGACTGGATTTATTTTTCCATCACATTATACACTGATCGTTTCCATGGTTATGACCACCCTGCAATCTATCACTGGTGGTCGTGCTTGCTCACTATAGGCCTATGTGTGCTCCCACAGTCCAAGCCACCAGAGAGGCTGACGCTTTTTCCTATAGTGTGCAAGCACGACCACCACTGATGGATTGCAGGGTGGTCATTATCATGGAATCGAGCAGTGTACAATGTAATGGAAATACGAATCTAGCCACCAAAGGAAGCAATATGGGTAATAACAATACATTAGAAATTGCCCCAACCAAACTAGAGTCCCATTACAAAGATGTTTAGTAAGTTGTAACTATCCTGTATTGATTTTAAAAGACATCATTAATAATTATCCTTTTAGGTCTGTTGACTGAGACGCTGTTTTCCTCTTGTTGATCTGAGGCTTCGTTCCTGAGTTATGATACCTTTTTTTAATATGCAAATTTGACATCTAGTGCAATGAGGGCATCACCATTGCTCTTGTTGCACCCAAGCTACATTTATTTCTGTGGTCAGCACCTCCCTGGCTGCTTTGTCACTGCATGGCCCTGTCAATCAAAGAAGTTGGGGGGGGGGGGCTGGCCAGAGAAATGAGTGGAGCTTGGGTTAAACATGAGCAATGGTGATGCCCTCTTTGCACCAAAGTCCTAATTTGCATATCAAGAAAAAGTATTACAAACATGGGAATGGAGCCTCGGGGTAAACAAAAGAAAAACAGTGTTTTAATCAGGTAAACAACAGTTATGTCTTCATGCAAACAGTTTGAGAGGGTGACAGATTCCCTTTAGTTTCACAATCCTGCTGATTCCTTTTACCACAGAGCAATGCTTGGATGGCCGTTAAAGAGGTTATTTCACATGAATCAGTTTTATACAAAAAGTCCTGAAATGTTAATAGCTGTTCTAAAGTATTTTACATTGTTTATAACATAAAAAAAACTTTTTATCATGTTTTGCTTCTGCATGTCCCCCTTGGTGGTGCTGCTAATCTGTATTGTTGGAGCGGGCTCTCAACTGAATCAGTCTCCTGCCCCCTCTGGCAGCTGAAGATATAGTCCTTCTTACTTTGCTTGCAGAAAGGGTCTATTCAGCTATACTCTCATGCTACTGCTGAAGCTCTGGTCCTTTACTTGGTCACAGAGGATCACTATGTAAAGACCTGGATGTGGGGAGAGTGACTGAACATGTTTGTTACATAGATGTAGCGCTATGCTACTGTGGAAGCTCTGGCCCTGTCTACTACGTTCTATGCAAAGAGCAGAGGATCACTATGCAGAGACCTGGCTGTAGGGGAGTGGTACTGAGGATGTGTGACCACCAGCATTCAGCTCATTGAGTAAACGTGTGCACATTGCTATATACATATGCACACTGCTACACAGCTGTACCGCTACGCTACTGTGTAGGCTCTGGCACTGTCCTGATAAGAAGGACAGAAAGCTATGTTTACTACCTTCTCTGCTCTGAACAGAGAATCACTATGCAGAGACCTGGCTGTATGGGAGAGGTACTGAGGATGTGTGACCACTAGCACTCAGCTTATTAGGTGGACGTGTGCACATTGCTATATACATGTGTACATTGGTACACAGCTGTACCACTATGCTACTGTGGAGGCTCTGGCCCAGTCCTGATAAGCAGGGCAGAAAGCCATGTCTACTACCTTCTCTGCTGTGAACAGAGGATTACTATGCAGAGACCTGGCTGTAGGGGAGTGGTACTGAGGATGTGTGACCACCAGCACTGAGCCCATTAGGCGGACGTGTGCACAGCTGTACCGCTATGCTACTGTGGAGGCTCTGGCCCAGTCCTGATAAGCAGGGCAGAAAGCCATGTCTACTACCTTCTCTGCTGTGAACAGAGGATTACTATGCAGAGACCTGGCTGTAGGGGAGTGGTACTGAGGATGTGTGACCACCAGCACTGAGCCCATTAGGTGGACGTGTGCACAGCTATACCGCTATGCTATTGTGGAGGCTCTGGCCCAGTCCTGATAAGCAGGGCAGAAAGCCATGTCTACTACCTTCTCTGCTGTGAACAGAGGATTACTATGCAGAGACCTGGCTGTAGGGGAGTAGTACTGAGGATGTGTGACCACCAGCACTGAGCCCATTAGGTGGACGTGTGCACAGCTGTACCGCTATGCTACTGTGGAGGCTCTGGCCCAGTCCTGATAAGCAGGGCAGAAAGCCATGTCTACTACCTTCTCTGCTGTGAACAGAGGATTACTATGCAGAGACCTGGCTGTAGGGGAGTGGTACTGAGGATGTGTGACCACCAGCACTGAGCCCATTAGGTGGACGTGTGCACAGCTGTACCGCTATGCTACTGTGGAGGCTCTGACCCTATCCTGATAAAGGAGGACAGAAAGCTATGTCTACTACCTTCTCTGCTGTGAACAGATGATTACTATGCAGATATCTGGCTGTAGGGGAATGGTACTGAGGATGTGTGACCACCAGCACTGAGCCCATTAGGTGGACGTGTGCACACCTGTATCGCTATGCTACTGTGGAGGCTCTGGCCCAGTCCTGATAAGAAGGACAGAAAGCTATGTCTACTACCTTCTCTGCTGTAAACTAGGGTAGTGGAACTGAGGATGTGTGACCACCAGCAATCAGTTCATTAGGTGGACATGTGCACATTGCTATACATCCAGCGCTGCCATACTGGATCATTTTTAACAATATGTCAATGACAAATATTCTTCATTTTTATGATCTATCGTATGCAATAAATATGGTGTTAGGTGACATGATAGACAGAGGGGTGGAGATGGGCTTCTACCTCTTTCAAAGTGTAACCAGTAAAATCTTTGAAAGCAACGCTGTGCATGAATGAAGGAAAAATTCAGAACCTTTCATGAGGGAATAAACAGGACCATTGGTGACAAACAGTAACAAGTGACAGATCCATCTGTTCTAGGGCTTCTTTATAGTGAGCACACAAGGACACCACTGCTTCTTCTCACCTGTTGTACATGAGTCTCTTGAAGTCCTGGAATAGGGTGTCTTTGTTCTTATCAATGAATCCCACCACGGAGTAACTGTTTGGAAGGAAAATATATGGTTAACTAGGAAACCATAACCAAAACAATGTCTCCACATACATGTCTCCAAGACTCATCATGGGATGTCACTGCAGTGTCACGCAGTGGGTTCCAATACTCACAGAACATCTCCAGCATAGTGGCGGATCCGGAAATCCCGGTCATATTCCAGAGCTTTATCTGTTGGACATACCTAAAAAGACAGAATATGAATACGTTATAGAAAACTAATGGTAATAGTAAATCATCCATTTTCATGAGGAGGATTAGGACATAGACAATCTGAAAACATGGAAATAAAAGTACCCTATGTTGCTACAAGCAAGGCACCATCAAGCTGCTGTTGACTTCAGATTAGTATCTTAAAGGCTATGTACACCTTTGGGGGCAATTTATTTTATAATTGCATTGTACTTATTTTGAGCTAAAATAATTTTTTAATTAAAAAATATGGAATCCTTTTTTATGTGTACATAGCTGAGATGCGGAACTAGCAGCCTGTGGATTTTGTCTTTTCCGTCATTTGGGGAGCTGACAGACTCCTTATCTCTGCTCTTTGACATTATAAACAAACACTCATTATAGCTCAGTTCTTATCGTACTGATAACAATGTGGCTTATATATAAGGGTTTATGACCTCTAATTAGTAGTTTAGAAATAAGTCACACAGTTAGAAAAACAATTAACCCTTTGTGAGAGAATGACTCAATATTTTTTTTACTAAAGGCCATTGAAAATATGACTTTTAGCCAAAAATGAGTAAAATGCAATAATAAATGGATTTTAGCACAACAATTAGGTATCATATGGTCCATGTTTATGTGTAAGTCTGGGGCTACACAGCGATATATGTCTTGCGACAAAGTCTCAGAAGAATCGAGTGACAAAAAATATTTGTACAACTTGCTGTAAAAAACAGAGCCAAGTCGCAGGTAAGTCACAGTCACACCCGACTTGCATTGTGGTCTATGAGAGCAAAGTCACTTGCAACCTACAACCAAATATCTGACAGTGTCACGTCACTGCAACATCATTGACAGTCATTAGATCAAATACCGTGTGAAACATTGCCTTGTAGTATTAATTACCGGTAGGTCATCTGCTTGTTGATGGTTTCTATATAGCAGCAGATTTTTTTTCAGGACAGTTAAGGCTACTTTCACACTTGCGTTCGGAGTGGATCCGTCTGGTATCTGCACAGACGGATCCGCACCTATAATGCAAACGACGGTATCCGTTCAGAACGGATCCGTCTGCATTATATTTCAGAAAAAAATCTAAGTCTAATTGTTAGTCAGACGGATCTGTCCTGACTTTGCATTGAAAGTCAAAGGGGAACGGATCCGTTTGAAATTGCACCATATTGTGTCAATGTCAAACGGATCCGTCCCCATTGACTTACATTGTAAGCACGGCCAGGCGGACACGAAAACGCTGCAAGCACCGTTCGGGTGTCCGCCTGCTGAGCGGAACGGAGGCGAAATGGAGCCATACTGATCCTTATCCACTCAGAATGCGTTGGGGCAGTACGGATCCGTTCTGGGCCGCTTGTGAGAGCCTTCAAACGGAACTCACAAGCGGAACCCCGAACGCAAGTGTGAAAGTAGCCTAAATAGAAAATAAATGAATAATAAATAAATAAATATATATTTAAATAATAAACAAACAGGTATAGAAAATGTATTCAAAATGACTGGATTCCAAATTAGAAGACTATGCGACCGATGGGAATCAAAGTTGAAATGACATTTTGGCACAGGGACATAACTATAGGAGGGCAGAGGTTGCAGTCACATCTGGGCTCTGGGATAGTGGGGAAAAACTTTGTAGCGTAGGGGCATCATGTCACGTCAAGTGTCTGCCAAGCCAAGATTGCCAAGGGTCAGTTTATATATCACCTATGGAACCTATGCCTTGTATGTAGCACAACAGACAGGGTCTACACTGTCAGACTTGGGATTTTGGCCTTCAGAATTTCAGGGCAATGTAGAATCCAGCTATATCACATGATGCATGACAATGTGCTGCTACTTGTAGTCCTTGTTTGCTTTTACATTGTAGCCATGGTAGCGTGCACCTGAACATCATTTTTTTTTATATTGTTTGGAGATGCTGGTCTAACTCTGTTTAGATCAAGTAACATCCCTTTCCCACGGGTTATATACTTAGGACTTGCTGAATGATAAAGATACTTAGAAGTGTTCTCTGTTTTATTGACTTTTGAAGAAAAAAGACCCGAAACATTCCACAGCAAAGTGTTAGGGTCTAACGCTTTAAAGTCTGGAATACCAATAGGCCTGCAGACTGTGTAAATCAGGCGACAGCAGTGCACATTGTCCATTGGCTAGACATGACATCATCTTCCAGGGATTGATCCATGCACAACCCTGGCAATGCAGTCAGTTGGGATTCTGGCTCCCTCTGCTGGAAAGCTCAAGAACATCTACAATACAATACATGATTTTTCATAATTTCCCCTTTATAAGTTATTTTTAGGTTAAAACGATACATACTATGAAGTAATTAAAAGAGCTTATCAAGTTTTAAGCAATGATAGGCAATGGTGGGAAATGTTACAGAGTAATTAAAGCAACTTTAGTCCATCACTCACCTATCCGATCCAGCGCCGCCGCTTTGGTGCTCCTCGCCGGGGGTTGTTTACCAGACTGCAGCAAAGGCCTTGCGTGTACACCATGTCACCTCTGCAGCCAGTCACTAGCTTCAGCAGTGAACTGCTGAAGTCAGAGATTGGCTAGCAGTCATGGGGTGTCATCTGTTACATATTAGATCCATCGCCACCATTATGAAGTTTGTTTACCAGACTGCTGAAAAGACGTTGCGTCAGCTCATAGTAACATAGTAAGATGATACATAAGTAAATAAGGCCGAAAAAATACATCTGTCCATCCAGTTCGGCCTGTCATCCTGCAAGTTGATCCAGAGGAAGGTAAAAAAAAAATATATATGACCACAGCAGCCAATCCCTGGTCTCATTAGTGGACTGCTGAGGTCAGTGATTGGCTGCAGCTGTCTTGTGTTAAACAAACCCCAGCGTGAAGAACTGAAATGGTGGCGCTGGATCTAATTGCCAACTTTTATTATTTTATTGCATTTCCCAACATTGGGGGTCTTTTTGTTGAAATCAGACAACCCCTCCTGTTTTTAACACTGTCTGAGTAATTTAAGACCTGCTATCTCTATAATGCCACCACATTGCAATCTATCGGTATTAGAATCACTCACGCAAGGCCCTGTCTGGGACTCCCAATCTAATCCTCCCATTTCAGGAACACCACAGGCATCATGGTGGCTCAGTGGTTAGCACTGTTTCTTGCAGAGCTTGTGTCCTGCGTTTCTCCCCAAACTAAAAAAAAAACACAGGAAGGTTCCTATAAAACCGCCCCTATGGTGTGTGTGAAAGAAAGAAAGAAAAATCACACAAGAAAAGACATAATGCGATATCTATACAACCAATCACTGAAGAATCCAGAAAACCAACCAAAGCGGTGATCAATTATTACACTAAAACATAACTTTAATTTAACAATATTAAAATGATAGGCCCTTAGATGCTATTATAGAACCAAGTAGCTACTCATGAAGAGTCACAAATGACAACAACCATCTAAGAAACTGAGTGCACGGCGGCACTTCATAAGGAAACCTTTGTTCCTACCGCTCTGTCGTCAGGATCCAGAAGGCAGCCAGTATTCAGGTAATACTATATGCTGCAATAACTCATGGGACTGTGGGGTCTAATATGGCCCTGTGGTGGTATAACCCCAGCCACTAGATGTTCGAGCAGCCTCACCACAGGGCACTCGTCCTTAGAAGGGCGACCCCGTCTGGAACCTTTCCCTGTGTGCTGCCCCTGATATGGCCCTATCCTAATCCCAGTCCCTACATGCACGTTTCATATTCCAAAAAACCAATCATCAGGGGAATTAATCAGGATACTTAGGCAGAACTACTGAGGGAAGATTGTGGTGGGGATATTAATGGTCCCAGCTCAAACCACTAATCATCAACAGTGTGATAAACTGTTTCCTCTAAGGATGGCAAGGTGATACCAGTTATAACACACCTATATGGCCATCCAAAAATTGTTAGGAGAAGAAGGAAAGGGAGCCATAGATATAGCTCCCTAGCCTCTCATAGGGGCGTGATAGCATATCATTTTAATATTGTTGAATTAAAAGTTATGTCAAAGAAATAAATAATACTACATTTCAGAGGCCATGTCATAGGTGAAAACTGTGGGGGAGATTTATGAAAAATGGTAGAAAGGAAAACTGTTCACAGCAACCAATCAAATTGATACTTTCATTTTCCAAAAAAGCTATGAAAAATGAACGGAGGAATCTGATTGGTTGCTATGTTTTTGGAGTGTGGGAAGAATCAGGAGCACTGAAGGAAACCTGCACAAGGAGAACATATAAACTTCAAGCAGATATTGTCCGGTGACTGTATGAACCTCTAACATACAGGGTTAGAACCAAAGTGGAAGAAGACAACTTCATAATTGGAGAAACATGGTGGGAAAGATTGATCAAAACTGGTGCAAAGGAAAACTGGCTTAGCAACAAATCAGAGTCCACCTTTCATTTTTCAGAGCTCCATTGGTAAATGAAAGGATCAATCTAATTGGTTGCTAGGGGCAACTAAGCAATTTTTTCTTTGCTCCAGTTTTGATAAATCTTCCAGTGTCTGCTATTGGTATCGCACGTGGTCCAGGCGGGCTATGATAATCCCCTTGAGTCTGCAAAGGAAAATTGTCTTAGTTGCCCATAGCAACCAATCAGATTCATCCTTTTTATTTTCCAAAGGTGCTTTGAAAATGAAAGGTGGAATCTGATTGGTTGCTATGGGCAACTAAGCCCATTTTCCTTTGCACTAGTTTTGATAAATCTCCCTCTTTGTATTTCAGCGGTCATGCCAGAGGAAGGAACCTGAAGTGCAAGAATAAAAGATGCAAACGCAGGAAGAAGCAATACATTGTTTCAGCAGGGTGAAGCATGTTTACAGTGTCGTCAATGACAAACGTCATGGCAGATACACACAATAACCACAAAGGGAATATGTAAAAATCAAGTCGGCGTGTGTTCCTTGTGCTGATAATGGCAATGAATCCACATTTTACAGTTTATTTTACCACGGAGACCATTAATGGAATTGAAATGAGAGAGAGATAATTACTTTTATACAACGGTTACCTTAAAATTATACTCATCTGGAGGAGAACATATTGTACTAGCTTCCAAGGCACCACAAATATATTAACGTGGTTTTCTGTGAGTTTGATATTGATGGCTTACACTCACTCTCCCGTCAATCAGCTGTTGGAAGAGGCCCCTGTTCTCCAGTGAGCGCTGCGGCCTCCACCAAGCACAGTGCCACCCATTGTATAGTGGCTGTGCTTGGTATTGCAGCTCAGCCCTATTCACTTGAATAAGGCTAAGCTGCACATTGGCCATGTGACTGATGAACATGGTGTCACTGGTCTAGAAAAAGGCCGCGAGTCAGTGACGCTCAACGAAGCAGCGTAGCCTCTTCATACAGCTGTTCAGCAAAGGTGCCGGGGGTCGGACCCCCACCAATCTGATAGTGATGACCTACACTGAGGATAGGCCATCAAGATTGAACTCCCAGAAAACTCCTTTAAGAATTATGTAGACATCATCGCTATTAAAGGGAACCTGTCAGCTGCATTATGCTGCTCTCTCGGAGATGTTGATTTCATGGTTCCATCACTTCTGTGGTAAAGTGCAGCAGATTTACAAATTTACTGCGCACAGTCAGCAAGAAGTCTGCTGCCAGCAGGAAGCCCAATGACATTCATAATGTCCCCCGCCCTCCAGCCCCTGATTGACAGATTTCTACCTATTACTGAGCATAGCGAGAAATCTTCAATCAGCTGCTGGAAAGTTACAAAGATTAACATGTAAGTTCTGTTGGGCTGCACTTTATCCAAGAAGTTACAGATGGCTGAAATCAGCCTGTTCTCCACTACTTTTGGACAAGACAAGACTTTTTAAAAGAAAAGGTGTCCATACACCATGCTCCGAATGCTTGTTCAGCTAACAACTCTCTCCCGATTCTTCATACACACTTGGTTGGGCCGAGTGTGCATGTGTACTCAATAGGGAGGTGGGAGAAAGCTGCTGTCAGACACCTATGGCATTGCTTGATCACCTGGGAGAACAAAAGGATTGGGTGCTGAAATTCAGTGACTTG
Organism: Bufo gargarizans; assembly: GCF_014858855.1. Lineage (NCBI taxonomy): Eukaryota > Metazoa > Chordata > Amphibia > Anura > Bufonidae > Bufo > Bufo gargarizans. The sequence goes on along the minus strand of NC_058085.1, from coordinate 138,032,953 downwards.
GGTGAGTCATGGTGTGTTCAACCAAAAATAGACTAATGTGTATGGGGTCTTAAACTCCGATAATTATTTCCTCTCATTTATATAGTGCTAACAGGACTCTCTCATATTGGTCCTTGCCTGCTGGAAGGCTCACTATCTAATTCCCCCATCTTACACACATTAGGGCTAATTTCATAGTAAGATAGCTGACCTAATAGTACGTTTTGTAGAGACAGAGGAAAGCTGTGCAAGCATAAAATATCCATGAAGAGTATGCCAATGATCATAATCAAATCCTGGACAACAGAGCTACAAGGGAGCAGTTCTAACCACTGGGCCATGGTAGTTCCCACATAGGTCTTGTATTAGACAAATGCAGTACCCCAGAAGGTCTACTGCAAAAGGTTAGTTACCAGTGACAGAGTTAATGCAATGTTTCTTGAGTTATGGGTTGTGATTTGTTATGGACGTGCACATAATGGCATTTTATGGACAACATATGGCTAACATCTTGTGTTAGGTTGTCAGGAGATAGACTAGGTCTGCCCCCTGACTAGTTAGTGTTGAGAGAGTCTAGTCTGAAGGAGCCTGGATGAAAGACATATCTGTTCGACCTCCTGCCCAGCTAGGCCCAAGCTCAGAGAACCCTTGTCTCTGAGCATACAGTTGCCACGGAAGTAATCCTACTACTAAAGAACCCAGAGAAAGAGAGAGACCAGACATCTAAGAAGGTATACAACTGACAAACTGAAAAGTTTCAGACAGCAAGGTATTGTGCTTGTTCAAGGGTACTTTCACACTAGCGTTTTTCTTTTCCGGCACTGAGTTCCGTCCTAGGGGCTCAATACCAGAAAAAAAAATCATCAGTTCATTCACCACAATCATTGCTGTGTTCTATACACTGATATTGAGAGAATATTGCACTGTGACATTTGCTTCTATTTCTACTACAATCCTTATCAATCTAGTAAAGATAGACTTTATTTATTGCAAACAACAGCAAAACATCCAACATCAAGGGCACCCCAATACCAGGGCGTGTCCCCAAGTAAGAAAGAGTGCATCCTTCTATCACTGCACAACCCTTGGGAGTGTAAGAATGGGGGTCGTCACCGTGACCTGTGAGTACTACCACCACCCTCAGAGCCACTACTGCTGCTACTACCACTCCCTTCCTCCACACACTTTCCAAAGGTCCGCTGCAGAAAGAGCATATATTTTCAAGTAAATCCACCACATGAGGTGCTATACAGTAGGTATGTAAAGGTGTTTTTCAGAATTTTATGTTAATGGTCTACGGGGTTCGACACCCTGATGATCATCTGCTTAGGAGTAGCTCAGGCACTACACAGTTCCGTCCATTGTGTAGTGGACAGAGCTGGTTACTGCAGTGCTGATACATTCATTTCATTGATAGCAGCGGTGCAATAACCAGCTCTGTTCACTACACAGAGCTGGTCAGCAGGGTTGTGGGGTGTTGGACCCCTGCCAAGCTGATTCTGAAGATAGGCCATCAATATAAAAATCCTGGTGAACCCCTTTAAGTCATAGAGGGAGGATACCCACCTGGGGACTTCCTTCTGTTATTCAGAGTAGAGAGTGGCTGTGAAAGGTGCCTCTAGTTTTGGTGAAATTTGTCAGAAGATAAAGGTATAATACACTGCCCTTTTTCTGCAATAATAGCTGATCCCAGGAGGATCCAGTAGCCAGATGGCATAATGAGGAGCATAAGTGTTGTCCTAAAGCCTACTAGAGTGTTGAGTGGCTTTATGGTAAACTGTCATCTATCCTTCATTTTACTATCATTACCTTCCTGCTGGAGTAGTGGGCATGTTTTCCCAGCTGCTTGTTCAGTGCATCCAGGAACATGGGGTCTGTCACTTTTCCAACATTCATACAGGCGTCATCCAACAGAGATATGATTCCACGATGCTGCTGCTCAACCAAATCCACAATGATCTGGTTGTTAAAGTAATCAATCTGTGGGAAGTATAAAATGGAGATGAATGAGGAACCAAAAGCCACCAGGTCATCATCGCTATTGAACACAGTTGTTTATTGAAATGGAGCTCAGAAACTGCAAAGGTTGAGCTATTTCTTCTCACTGGTCAATGATGTGCCTACTTACGTGCTTCCAAGGAATCCCTTCTCTCTTATATTCCTCCTGCTCCTGGGTCAGGACAAGCTGAATAAACAGCTGCTGTAGTTTTTCATTACAATAATTAATGCAGAACTGCTCAAAGCTGAAAGACATGGAAAAGTTAGAAGGTAGGCCATTCGAAACTAAAGACATCATAATTTGCTGCCTTCATACTAGAAGCATAAAGTAGAGCCCACAATTCCAAGTCTTATACTGGCTCCCTCCCTTGACCATACACATGTGCTATTAGGGCATACAGACTTATCAGAAGTCCCCACTGCTCGTACTGTGCACCAATACTGGCCCCTGACAATAGTCCAGTCATAAGATAAAGTCTCCATAAAAGAATCATTTACAATCTACATGATCACTGGAGTGGAAAGTAATATTGAAAAAAAAATGCTACCTATACCTCACCTAAGGGACTATATTATTACAGGAGTGGCAATAAGTTGGAAAGAATTAACATGCTAGAAACTGACATGACTGACAGGAGGGTGGACCTAGACCTCCAAAGGAAACCTTCTCAGAAACTGATGGAGAACAGTCACTGTGTCATCAGGTTCTATGACAAAGCATTAGTTTTCCGAACAGTTTCTGATACGTTTAACCAAAAGTGACAACTAATATGGCTGCTTTAAAAAAAAAAGAAAAGGTGACTCCATTGAATCAGAAAATTGCCAATATCTGTGGAAGCCTTCATACCTATTATTGTCAAAGATCTCAAATCCATAGATATCCAGCACACCGATAACTGTGTTTTTGCCATGGAGAGCAGCATCTTGTTTCTTTACATCAATGACATCGTTAATACGACTCACAATCCAGCAGAAAAGACGTTCGTAGATGGCCTGTAAACGTATATAATCATCATTCATCCCAACATCATGGAGTGACATATGCCTTCAAGCATTGTATCACCCTCGCAGCCAGTCAGTTTGTACCTTGACAAAGGCATCCCTGCCATAGTTAGCCTCTTGATCAGTATGCTGTTTGTCGATAACATCTCTGCCGGTGGCCACAGTCCTGTACAGAAGAGCCTTCTCCAGAAGTTCATATTTAGAGCCAAGCAAGTCAGAAGCTACGGACACAACTTTACTATTCTCAATCAGGGGGGTATCTCCATCCAAAACAAACTTGAGGTTCCCCTGATAAAGGGATTAAAAAAAATAAAAAACATTAAAATCAGACGGTGACCGCATGCATAGTTATTTTAGAGACCATCATAGCAGCCAAAGTAGAAACATTAACTATAAAAAGCCAACTTTTGTGTTTCCCTGCAGTTTGGGACTTACTAAAGGTGCAGAATTGTACAAGACTGGTAGCTTGAATGTTGAAAACCAACTGGTACCAGTTAGATGCACTTCGGTCTAGGATACTTTATCAGTATAGTTACATATGAATGATACACATAGAACTACTGAATTACATTCCTAATGAATCATTTAATTCAAGAGGAAATCCAGTCAAAATCATCTTCTGATATGTCATAGACCGATTTGAGAAGACCAAATTGATGATATCTGTGATCTTTGAGTACCACCGATTTTCAGCATAAAAAGTTTCCACAGAGTGTTAAAACCCTTTGGTTTTGCACAGAGATTTCAGACAATTAGATTTTCCACACAAGAACTTTTTTAGCAGCGCCAAAGATGGAAAGTTCCATAGGGTCCAAATCAAAGGTGGTCCAAGATCACAGACTACTAATGTGATCTCCCATATATCTGTGACGGATTGAACCGTCAATGGGGCTGCTGAAGAAGCCTAAGGACTAGCCTCCTTCCTATGGTCTATGGACCCAGAACTATGGAGACCCCCTTCAGACCTCTTGGGGTTACAAGGAACTATTAACCTGATTTATGTGTGGAGTTATAGGCCACATCTTTCCTATTGCCCATTAAAGGTCCAGGGTGTGAATCCCGCAACACCAAAAGAGTTAACTCTGCACTGAGACTCCCAATGAATGTGTTAGTGATGGGATTAAGATACAGTGCCTTGCAAAAGTATTCACCCCCCCCCTTGACTTTTTTCGTGTTTTGTTACATTACAGCCTTAAAGGGATTCTGTCATGAGATTTTAGCCCTATAAGCTATACATAATCCCATGTCCGTACTAATAACATGAATCCTAAACTGGCCTTATTAAACCTGCTTGTGGCTCTATTAGCAAAAAAAAACGTTTTTTATAACCGGTCAATCGCCTACCTAAGGTGCCAAAGGGGATGTCTGTTAATACAGGGTGCCCAGCCGTCTGGTGCCCAGCGCCTCCTTCCCAGTCTTAATCGCCGCCCTCCTCACCTCAGCACAGCCTCCGCCAGATCCGGCCGGCCCTCTGCCAGATTCGGCGCCTGCGCACTATGCTCAACCTGATGCGCTGCGGACTCCTGGCAGCAGCTTCGTTGAGCGAAGTGCGCATGAGCCGCCGGCTCAACTAAGCCGCTGCCAGGAGTCCGCGGTGCATCAGACTGAGCAGAGGCGGTGCTGAGGTGAGGAGGGCGGCGATTAAGACTGGGAAGGAGGCGCTGGGCACCAGACGGCTGGGCACCCTGTATTAACAGACATCCCCTTTGGCACCTTAGGTAGGCGATTGACCGGTTATAAAAAACGTTTTTTTTTGCTAATAGAGCCACAAGCAGGTTTAATAAGGCCAGTTTAGGATTCATGTTATTAGTACGGACATGGGCATATGTATAGCTTATAGGGCTAAAATCTCATGATAGAATCTCTTTAAGTTCAATGTTTTGTTAATCAGAATTGTATGTGATGGATCAGAACACAATAGTCTAAGTTGGTGAAGCGAAAAAAAAAATATATAAATAAAACTATTGTTTAGAAATAGAAAACCGAAAATTGGCATGTGCGTATGTATTCACCCCCTTTGTTAGGAAGCCCATTAAAAGCTCTAGTGCAACCAATTACCTTCAGAAGTCACATAATTAGTGAAATGATGTCCACCTGTGTGCAATCTAAGTGTCACATGATCTGTCATTACATATACACACCTTTTTTGAAAGGCCCCAGAGGCTGCAGCACCTAAGCAAGAGACATCACTAACCAAACACTGCCATGAAGACAAAGGAACTCTCCAAACAAGTAAGGGATAATGTTGTTGAGAAGTATAAGTCAGGGTGTCAGGACTCGAACCCGTGGCCAGTCATGTCCCAGGCGGTAGCTCTACCCACTAGGCTACCGTCTCTCCTTGGACTATTCTCTTGCTAACTTCTAACTACCTCTCTTGTCCTTGCCTTGACCTGCTGATTATTCCAATCTCTTGCACCTGCTACTTCCCTATAAAACCCAGCCCTTGAACCCAGCCCTTTGCTGGTTATTGTGCCTCCAAGCCTGTAGCAAGCTTCCTCTCTGCTCCTCCACCACTATTGCTGTTTTATCCTCGTTGCCAACCCGGACCGTTTGACCTCGCTGATTTGCCGCCTGCATTGACTCACTGCTTACCACCGACCACGCCTCCGTCTACTCCTGCTGTTACCTCGCTGCCCTCTCTGCTGCCGACCCGGACTGATCGAACACGCTACCTGCCTCCTGCTTCTGCGGGCCATTGCCACTGGACTCCATACTTCCAGCTCGGTTGTCCTCTGACTCAGGTGAGCCTCAATTGACACTACCACCCTAACAGAATAACCAGCCTAAAAAAAAAATGGAGTCCGTAATGGCCACCCTGCGCAAGCAGGTGTCTGAGCTGCAAGAGTTCGGCACCACCTACCAGGAGAAATTTTCACTACTCCAAGGCCAGGTACAGAGTCAACAGGGGGAGATCATTGAGCTCCAACGGCAACTCCTGGACGTACGCGGCGCGGCTGCATACACCCGCATGCCACTACCCTCGAAATTCAATGGAGAGCGTCGCCAGTACCGGGGCTTTCTCAATCAGTGCCGTATCTACTTCCGGATGCATCCGGCCCCCTTTTCCACTGATGAGAAGAAAGTATTGTTCATTGTTAACCTCTTGACGGACGAGGCCCTGGCATGGGCGTCTCCATACGTGGAAATCGATAGCCGTCTGCTGCACGATCTGGATGTTTTCATCACAGCTATGAGCCAGGTCTTTGATGACCCCAATCGTTGTGCGACAGCTGAGGCAAGACTACACAGTCTTCGACAGGGAAGACGCTCTGTCGCCGAGTACGCCGCCGAGTTCCGCCGCTGGGTCTCAGACACCAACTGGAATCCAGCTGCTCAAAGGAGCCAATTTCGGCGAGGTCTATCGGAGGCGATCAAAGATGAACTAGCCAGACTTGAGGCCCCGGATGATTTGGACGACTTCATTCAGGTGTGTGTCCGTATTGATCAGAGGCTCACCGAGAGAAGGAAAGAAAGGCTCTGGTTCCAAGGCGACAGACCCACTTACTCTTTCTCCTCTACTACCCAGCAGGTCGCCCAACCTCCCATTGAGCCAATGCTGGTTGACGCAGTGCGCAAGACTCTGTCCATAGCAGAAAAAGAACGACGACTGGCCGAAGGCCTCTGCCTCTACTGTGGGGAGCCAGGGCACATTGCCATCAAATGCCCCAACAAATCCCGCAGAACCATTGCCGTCACTAAACTGCGAGAGCAGTGGCAGGCCGCAACCCCACCGGTGACGACAGAGACAACTGAGTTAGCAGCCACCGGGTCCCACTTCACCATTCCAATTGTCATTACCATCGGGGATCGACGACTTCTCTGTTCTGCAATGCTCGACTCCGGAGCTGGCGACAAATTTATGGATCTAACTTTTGCTCACGAGAATAACATTCCGCTTGTAACCAAGACAGCCCCCATCGATCTGGAAACGGTGGATGGGTCTCCACTCTCCTCGGGGCCAGTTACACATCAGACCGCAGATTTACAGCTCCACATTAAAACCAACCACCACGAGACGATCCACTTCTCTTTGATTGCCTCCCCCAAGTTTCCGGTGATCTTGGGCATCCCGTGGTTAGCCACTCACAACCCGTCGGTGGACTGGGAAACCCGCTGTCTACAGTTCACATCCGAGTTCTGCTCTTCGAACTGTCTGCATGAACCTGCTTCCCCAATGCCCAAAGAATCTTTCATCTCGGAACCAACTGTCAAGGAGCTGTTGCCTCCACAATATAGCGAGTTTCAGGATGTCTGCGACAAAAAAAACGCAGACAAGCTGCCCCCGCATCGACCATACGACTGCCCAATTGAATTATTACCTGGGGCTGAAATACCCTTCGGCAGCATCTACTCCCTCTCGGAGCCTGAACTCAAGGCCCTGAAGGACTACTTGGACGAGGACCTAAAGAAGGGCTTCATTCGACCCTCCACCTCCCCTGCGGGAGCACCCTTCTTCTTCGTGGAGAAAAAAGACTCCTCTCTACGCCCTTGCATTGACTACCGCAAGCTGAATGATGTTATGGTAAAAAACCGTTACCCTCTCCCCCTGATTTCGGAACTTCTCGAGAGACTCCGGGCAGCTAAGGTGTTTACGAAGCTCGATCTTCGAGGGGCCTATAATCTGGTTCGCATTCGCCCCGGGGATGAATGGAAGACCGCCTTTCGCACACGATATGGACATTTTGAATACCTAGTTATGCCCTTCGGACTTTGCAATGCCCCAGCCACTTTCCAACATTTCATTAATGACGTCCTTAGGGACATGCTAGATCTGTTCGTAGTGGTATACCTGGACGATATTTTAATTTTCTCGGAAAATCTCTAACAACATCGCGAACATGTCCGCAGGGTGTTACAAAGACTCCGCGAGCAGTCTCTTTACATCAAGCTCGAGAAATGCGAGTTCGAACAGACCACCACCCAGTTTCTCGGTTACATCATCTCCCCGGAAGGGCTGAGTATGGATCTTCGGAAAATTCAGGCTGTAATAGATTGGCCTCCCCCTAAGAATGAAAAGGAAATACAGAGGTTTGTCGGCTTCGCCAACTTTTACCGAAAATTCATTCGGAACTTCTCAAAAATCGTTACTCCAATTACCCAGTTAACCAAAAAGACTGTGCCCTTTTCCTGGACACCCGAAGCACAGGAAGCCTTCACCAAGCTCAAATCCCTCTTCACGTCTGCTCCAATTCTGATCCATCCTAATCCCGAACTGCCATTCACAGTCGAAGTGGACGCTTCCGACACCGCAGTAGGCGCTGTCCTATCACAACATACGGGAGAAAAGATGCTTTTACACCCTTGCGCCTTCTTTTCTCGCCAAATGTCCCCCGCAGAAAGGAACTATGACATCAGGAATAAGGAATTGCTGGCAATCAAAGATGCCTTCTCGGAGTGGAGACATCTATTGGAGGGGGCCATCAATCCCATAACTGTGTTTACTGACCACCGAAACCTCGAATTCATCCGTTCTGCCAAGAGGCTTTCCGCCAGACAAGCCAGATGGAGCCTTTTTTTTTTCTCGATTCAATTTCATTATCACATATCACCCGGGGTCGAAGAATGGCAAAGCAGATGCCCTTTCCAGGATGTTCTCTGAACCTTCACAGGACAACAAGGGCCAAGCCAGCATTCTACCCGAGAAAAAGGTCTTGGGAGCTACCTACCCAAAGGAACTCCTGGGGTCAATCAAGAAGGCTTATGAAAAGGACCCCTTCCTCACCCACCCAGCAGAAGACGTCAACCTCACCCTCAAGGGTGGCTTCTGGGTATACCTGGATCGACAACTGTATGTACCAGAAATGGCACGGCTCGAGGTACTAAAATATAACCACGATACCAAGTTGGCTGGCCATCCAGGTACAAGAAAGACCCAGGAACTCCTGTCCCGCTCCTTCTGGTGGCCGTCATATAAGGAAGATACTAAAAGGTTTGTCTCCTCATGCACGGTCTGTGCCCGCAACAAGACTCCCCGCTCTTCACCCGTGGGGCTGCTGCGACCACTCCCCATCCCCTCCCGCCCTTGGGGTTCAATTTCTATGGACTTTGTAGTTGACCTACCCCCTTCAAAAGGGATGAACACCATCTTGGTTGTCGTGGACCGCCTTACCAAGATGGCGCATTTCATCCCCTGCAAGGGCCTACCCACCGCCAAACAGACGGCTGACCTGGTATTGCGTTAAATCTTTAGGTTACACGGGGTTCCAGATGATGTGGTCTCTGACTGAGGAGTGCAATTCACCTCTAAATTCTGGAAAGACTTCTGCCTGGCCCTTGGGATCACGGTAAACCTGTCCTCCGCCTTCCATCCCCAGTCTAATGGGCAGACAGAGAGAACGAACCAGACCCTCGAGCAGTACCTACGTTGTTTCATCACTTATTTGCAGGATGACTGGTTGGACCACCTTCCTACGGCCGAGTTTTCCTACAATAATGCGGAACACAGTTCCACTCATTACAGTCCTTTCTACGCCAACACTGGCCTGCATCCAGCTTTCATCCCACGCCTGCCCATCACTTCCACGCTTCCAGCTGTGGCCGAACGCCTGGCAAATTTACAAGAGGCACAAGAGAACATTTCCAATAATCTCCTTAAGGCTCAGAGACGCTTTAAGCGGGCGACAGACAAACATCGTAGACCCGCTCCGGACTTTCAGATAGGAGATCAAGTGTGGCTCTCCACAAGAAACCTAAGACTGAAGGTACCTGCTCAGAAACTGGGCCAAAAATACTTGGGGCCTTTCCGGATCTCTGGTCGGATTAATGAAGTCACCTTCCGACTGGACCTCCCACATTCCACCAGTCTTCCATTGCTCTCTTCTCAAGCCGTTTGTAGAGAACACCTTCCCTGGCCGCCATCCTCCCCCCCCCCCCCACCACCAGTAAGGGTACAAGGCGAAGAGGAGTACATTGTCTCTAAGATCCTTGATTCCAGACTCCACCGGGACAAAATCCAATACTTCATTTCCTGGAAAGGCTATCCTCCAGAAGACAACTCCTGGGAACCGGAGGAGAACATTCATGCCCCCAGACTTGTCAGGGAGTTCCATCTGAGTCACCCAGACAAACCTTCCCCTGCGGTGCCCGGAGGTCACCTTGGAAGGGGGGGGGGAGTACTGTCAGGACTCGAACCCGTGGCCAGTCATGTCCCAGGCGGTAGCTCTACCCACTAGGCTACCGTCTCTCCTTGGACTATTCTCTTGCTAACTTCTAACTACCTCTCTTGTCCTTGCCTTGACCTGCTGATTATTCCAATCTCTTGCACCTGCTACTTCCCTATAAAACCCAGCCCTTGAACCCAGCCCTTTGCTGGTTATTGTGCCTCCAAGCCTGTAGCAAGCTTCCTCTCTGCTCCTCCACCACTATTGCTGTTTTACCCTCGTTGCCAACCTGGACCGTTTGACCTCGCTGATTTGCCGCCTGCATTGACTCACTGCTTACCACCAACCACGCCTCCGTCTACTCCTGCTGTTACCTCGCTGCCCTCTCTGCTGCCGACCCGGACTGATCGACCACGCTACCTGCCTCCTGCTTCTGCGGGCCATTGCCACTGGACTCCATACTTCCAGCTCGGGTGTCCTCTGACTCAGGTGAGCTTCAATTGACACTACCACCCTAACACAGGGTTAAGTATAAAAAAAAAAAAAAAAATTTTTGATGATTCCCAGGAGCACCATCAAATCTATCATAACCAAATGGAAAGAACATGGCACAACAGCAAACCTGCCAAGAGACTGCCGCTCACCAAAACTCACAGACCAGGCAAGGAAGGCATTAATCCGAGAGGCAGCACAGAGACCTAAGGTAACCCTGGAGGAGCTGCAGAGTTCCACAGCAGAGACTGTAGTATCTGTACATAGGACGACAATAAGCCGTACGCTCCATAGAGTTGGGCTTTATGGCAGAGTGGCCAGAAAAAAAACATTACTTTCAGCTAAAAACAAAAAGGCACGTTGTGAGTTTGCGAAAAGGCATGTGGGAGACTCCCAAAATGTATGAAGGAAGGTGCTCTGGTCTGATAAGACTAAAATTGAACTTTTCGGCCATCAAAGAAAACGCTATCTCTGGTGCAAACCCAACACAACACATCACCCAAAGAACACCATCCCCAAAGTGAGACATGGTTGTGGCAGCATCATGCTGTGGGGATGTTTTTCAGCAGCCAGGACTGGGAAACTGGTCAAAGTTGAGGGAAATATGGATGGTGCTAAATACAGGGATATTCTTCAGCAAAACCTGTAGCACTCTGTGCATGATTTGAGGCTAGGACGGAGGTTCACCTTCCAGCAGGACAATGACCCCAGACACACTGCTAAATCAACACTTGAGTGGTTTAAGGGGTAACATATAAATGTGTTGGAATGGCCTAGTCAAAGCCCAGATCTCAATCCAATAGAAAATCTGTGGTCAGACTTAAAGATTGCTGTTCACAAGCGCACGCCATTAAACTTGAAGGAGCTGGAGCCGTTTGCAAGGAAGAATGGGTAAAAATACCAGTGATAAGATGTGGCAAGCTCATAGAGACTTATCCAAAGCGACTCGGAGCTGTGATTGCCGCAAAAGATGGCTCTACAAAGTATTGACTTCAGGGGGTCAATAGTTATGCACATTGACTTTTTCTGTAATTTTGTCCTATTTGTTGTTTGCTTCACAATAAAAAAAATAAAAAACATCTTCAAAGTTGTGGGAAAGTTCTGTAAATTACATGATGCAAATCCTCAAACAATCCATGTTAATTCCAAGTTGTGAGGCACCAAAACATGAAAAAAGTCGGGGGGTGGGGGGGGGGGGTGAATACGTTTGCAAGGCACTGTAGCTGACTCTAGGAGTAGCTGACTCCGGGGTAGAGCAGTAGATCACCCTATGATACACTCAGGAGATAATCCCATCACATGTGCCTCCTCTATCCCTATTCTTTCATTAAGACACTGGGGAGGGGATGTCTGTTTGCATGTTGTTCATGCTTGATTGAGTGAACTGTATATATACTGAGTTGGTCTTCAATAAAGAGTTCTTGATTTGTTTCACCCTCAACATAGAGTCTCATCTCATGTGTGGAGGGAACAGCTATATTTACTCTGGGGAGTGCTATCGGTATTATACTCCCCTGGGATTACAACACGGTTCTACCCACTGGAAGCTGGATCCTGGTCTTGGGCCCAGGGTGGGTGGAGGACAGCGAGACCCCAGCCAAGCTGTAACACTGGCAGTGCTGATGGTGTCTGGTGGAGTGCTTGGAAGTACTTGGTGAGCACTAGGAAGCATCGATTGGCGCAGGCACCCAGTCGGGGGTGCCAAGCGGTCCGTCACAATATCTATCAGAACGTCATTTTTACTGTATTTCCCCTTTAATAAGGGAAACTAATACTGTGGATTACTGGTTGGGTCCTGTAAACCAGTGTGTATATGTCTTGGCTCTAGCATGATAGACTTATGTTATTGCTGCACTAGATGTGTATATTTGCACAGCTGTAGAGGAGTTCTGACAGTTTTCATACACTTCTTCTGAACAATCCTCAATAGCAGCTGATTCACCGCACTGTAATGTTTGCACTGACACTTTTTCCTGTTTCTCCACCACATACTCACACTTACTTACTCACCAGATGTAGAATAGCAGCCAAGACTTTGTAGACAGTCTGGATCTCCTCTGGTTTGAACCCAATCACTTTCATGGCTTCTGACACTTCTTTGAATTCTCCAACATCATTTACGGAAGACTGGATGAGAAGCGAGGTGAATAGCATTAGGTACGTATTGTACGTAGCCATCACAGTTATGGGCAAAATATTAGGAACTTGGATTGGCACTGGGCTCATGTGTTTAAAAGGTAATATTTTCATAACCTGTTCTCACCTTCATCTGCACCATGGATCGGGTGTAGGTGTAAGATGAGAGATCCTTCTGGAGGTGAAGGGAACGCAGGGTCTGCTCAGGTGATCCCAATATCAACTAGAAAGATAAAAAGAAAATCAGAATCTAACATTGTATGTTGATGATGAATTAGAGATGCAGGAAATAAATTATTTCCAAGGGACTGTATAAGATTTGGTTGTGACTTGGCTGCTTACAGGATATCTTCAAGATATGTTAGAATTTGGCAGGGAACAAAGGGCTTTGTAAAAGAAAATAAAACATTTACTTACCTTTAAAAAGAGTCACTGTACTTTCACAAAACTTTACATAAATCAATAGTACAAGCGACCACGAGAAACTTTGCAATATGTTTTATCAGTGAAAAATGTCTAGTTCTTATGTTATCAGCTGTTTACCTCTCCTCCCCCCTGCTTATTGCTTTTCACTTTGAAAAATGCTTTGAATTCTGTTTGGGGAAGGATCATGTCTGGGAGAACTGCAAACTAGATGTTCATTATGTCCAGAGGAAAATTGCTAAAAATGCCAGATACAAATGATATAATGGCCATGTAATTGCATGTAATTAAAAATTTTGCGAAGCCACTGAGTTATTCAATAAAATGTATCTGTATAGCGCCATCTGCTGTTTTTTCTTCTTCTCATTTCTTTGTCATGCTCACTGAGATGGCCGCACATGCTCAGTTTCATCCTTCAACTGTCTCCTGAGCTGTGATAGGCAGAGCATTGACACGCCTCCTGAGCTGCAGCAGAAAAGACACTGCCCTTGAGCTGTCAGCTTGAAATAAATCTAGCAGAGCAATGAATGGGGAGATCTCTGGATCCATGTGAGGTACAGGGCTGGTTCTAGCTTTGCTAGAAAGAGATTGTCATGTACTATATGATGTCTGATTTTCATTTTTACATTAGTCATTGAATAACCTCTTTAAGTTTTTTTTTTAAATCTATAAAGCCCCCTGCTCCCTGCCAGATTTTAGCAAATCTTGGAGAACCCCTTTAATCCTTATATGCAGTAACTTTGTGCAGACTTGTAAGTCCAATCTTTAATGTACTTGCCTTCTCCTCCCTTTACAAAATAAGAAATAGCCATAAATAGCCATATTAGATTAGTCATGGGGCTACTTTCTTGTCACCTGGTCACATAAAATTTCCTTCCCCTCCCCTTTTAGCATTCCCTGGCAACTGCGGACAAGAATAGGACATGCTCTATTTTTTCTGGAGCTGCGGACCAGAAGAACGTCGGCGCCCTCCAGAAATGCGGATGCAAACAGCACACTGTGTGCTATCTGCATTTATTCCGTCCCCATAGAGAATGAATGGGTCCACACCCGTTCCGCAATTTGTGGAACGGATGCGGACCCATTATTACGGACGTGTGAATGGAGTCTTAAAGAGAGAGCACCCTCCCGTCTCTCACTATGAAGAGACAGGTTGGATAGATTCTAAGCCTGTACAGTGTGAAAGAAATTGTTGTTTTGTGCATCATATAGGAATGTACTGTGAGGTAGGAAGACATATGGAGAGAAAAATGAGTTCATATGGAATACTGAGGTTTCTAATCAACAGGAAAAACCAACCTGATAAAAGGAGTGAAAATTCCTCTCTCCCAGCTGCTGAACAATCACCCGAGACTAGAAGAAAAGACATGGAAATATGAATTCACTAACTATTTCACATTAGCAACAGGGTTGCAGCTACAGAGGGTACAGAGGTGCTAGCCGCACCTGGGCTTCGGTGCCTGAGGAGGCCCAAAGGCCCCTCTGCCACATAAGAAGACACCAATATTATAAATGACAAGTGGTAGGCGGGAGCTTATTACAGATTTTTCATCAGGACCAGTGGCAATGTTTTTTTAATTCAAGGGGGTGTCTACACAATATTTATCACCTATCAAATGATAAAATTTCTGATTGCTGGGGGTCCCATCGATCACTTGAACTGGGTCCAGAGCCACCTCTGTTCCTCCTCGATGCAAGGAGGAGTTTGAATACAGTAGTGGGCATTCCAACTGCCACTCCATTCAATCTTTAGAACAGTGCATTGAATGGAGGGACAGTTCTCCTGAATGACCACCGCTCCATTCCTGTAGATAGGTGACAAGTGACCTTTATGGGACAACCCATTTAAGATAAGTTAATAGGTCTTTGATACTTGACCACTATTCATCAGATAGGCCATATAGCAGACCTTTAAATGGTAGAACATATTAATATATACAATGCCATAACTACAAGTTTAAACCCCAGCAGCACTGCATATAAATGGACAATTCTATTATAGAAACTGAAGACTTTAAGGGAGTCTGTCAGCAGTTTTGACCATGCAGAACTGCTGACAGCACTAGGTAGGGGCTGGAGAGAGCAATACAATTATACGTTTTGTGGAGCTTTTATTATCAGGAGTAGTGTGAATATGAAGTTTTATTTTGACTGATTTTGCTCTTGCAAATGCCAAGTGGAGGGTTTCAATGTCAAGTGCTCGCTAAATTGAGCTGCTATGAGTGACAGGTGTAGCATCCAACCAGGTGACCAGTACATCTATTAGTAAGAGCACAGAGAGGCTGTGAAGCGCTTTAATGGAAAAAGCACCTGACAATGAAGCCCCACCCTGGGCACTTGCAGGAGTAAGGTTTGGCAGAATAAAACTTCATATTCAAACTACTTCTGAGGAGAAAATCTTCACAAAAGGTACATCTGTCTGGCTCTCCCCAGCCCCCACCTGGTGCTGTGAAAAGTTTAGCATGGTCAAAACACCCACCACAGTGCTCCCACCATTCAGTATTTGTTGCTTACTTTCTCCAATAGGTAATTACTTATGTGTCCCCCAATAGGATCCCCTTTGAAGTCAAAGTTAATGTCCATATATTTTCCAAATCGGCTGGAGTTGTCATTGCGATTAGTTTTAGCATTTCCAAATGCTTCTAGGACGCAGTTAGACTTAAGCAGCATATTCTTCACCCTGTGGAATTGTATAGGAGACAGTGGATCTATATGGTGTCCAAGAAATAATAAAAACAGATTTTAGCAGGGCCGTCTGGTTATATACCTCTCCACCTCGGCTCGCTGGCTTGGATTAGTAATGGCGGCTATGTACTGCATTATGTATTTACTGGCTTCAGTCTTCCCAGCACCACTTTCTCCTGCAATACAAAAAATAAGCCAGTATAGAATTAAATGAATACGGAATACCTACAGGAGGTAAAAATGATGAGGATGAAAAAGTCAACAATGTTCACCTCTGGGGACCTTTTTTGCAGACCCCCCAGCATGGCCGGACCAGCAGTAGGAATCATATAGACCTGATCCTGTTTCATGAGGGCTGTGTGGCCGCTGCAGCCAATGACTTGTCACAGTGGTGACGTGTCACCCATCTGTCACCGCTGTGGCAGTCATTGCCCAAGTGAACACATCAAACCAGATGTTGATATCTGAAGATCCAGGAGCTGTTTCAGGCAAGGATGGAGGAGACAGGCAAGAATGGAGGAGATGGTTCAGTGTGAGATGTATCTACTAAGTACTTTCTGTTCCTCACATGCAGAGCTTTTGGTCATTTTTCCACAAATGTTGGACAACCCATTTGAATGATATTGGCTGCTTGCTGTCAGCACTAGGGGGAGCTAAGGAATGTATTGCATACTACTCAATTATTGAGTTCAATGTATTGTTATATGTATCAACTGCTGTGCTCCTCATAGTGGTGTTTAATATAATAGCCCACCAGGTCTTGATAGCATTTAGTATGTTGTGACACAAAAGATGAAGAGTGACTACAGCAATAGTACCTGATATTACTATGCACGTGTCTTTGCACCGTCTCTTCATGGCCTTGTAAGCTGCGTCTGCGATGGAGAAGAGATGTGGAGGTCTTTCATACAGCTCTCTTCCTTTATATTGTTCTATTGTATCCTTCCCATAGATTGGAAGACTCTTGTAGGGGTTCACGGAGACCACCACCTCCCCGATAAATGTATAGATACGCCCCTTCTCAAACCTGAACCAAAAGAATAAAAAGATATTAAGATATTACAGCAATCTTCTGACAACCTTGAGTAAGACAAAGGCACCCTGCATTCTTAAAAGACGTAATACACCAGCTAACCGACAGAAAAATCTCCAGGACTATTAGCAGTTTATTTAACCGATACCGATAACTCTGACCATAGGCCATTCGTTGCTGTATGCAGAATTTTTATAAAGGAGAGGCCAATACAAATCACATGTAAAACATGTAAAATACTTTCCTGGGGTGTCTAATACGCCAGGTGGGGGAAATATTGACACTCCCTTCTGTATATTGGAGGCTTGATCATTCATTGCTTATGGCTTAGGAATGTATATATAGGAGGCCAAATGCAGGAGCACACTATAGAGTCTGAACATGTCCCAGTCTCAACCTCACCAAAAGAAAGAGAATAATCTGTTATCTCAGACAAGAAATAACAATTAAAGGCTAACACCACCTTTGGGAACAATTTTTTTTTATGAGTGCAATTTACTCATTTTGGGCAAAAAAAATCATGTTTTCAATTATTTCAGTTGGTCTTTATTAAAAATGTTCAACAGCTTTTGTTCTACAGGTTTAAGGGTCCATTCACACGTCCGTAATTTGGGTCCGCATTCATTCCGCAATTTGCGGACCCATTCACTTTCAATGGGGCTGGAATGGATGCGACTCCGCATTTCCGGGATCTGCATCCATTTTTTCGGGATCCGCAATTCCGTTCCTGAAAAAAATAGAACATGTCCTATTCTTGACCGCAATTGCAGATCAGAAAAGGCATTTTCTATTATAGTGTCTGTGATGTGCAGTCTGCAAATTGCACATCGCACATTGCAGGAGTCCGTGTTTTGCGGATCCTCAATTTGCGGATCCGCAAAACACTTACGGAGGTGTGAATGGACCTTAAGTTTCAGTCTATCTGCAGAGTATCTTTCTTTCTGTTTCACACTGACTAGTCAGGTTGCTACTCTGACAACTCTAGTCCTTATCTCTGAACTCCTGACAGCTCATAAACACTAATTTAATGGAAATGAAAATCAGATATCATATAGTAAATGACAGTCTTTAACCATCTTAGAACCAGCCCTGGATCCAGAGATCTGCCCATTCATTGCTACAATTGTTCTGCTAATTTTATTTCAAGATGGCAGCTCAGGGGTCGTGTCCTTTCTGCTGAAGCTGGTGGCAGTTGAAGGATGGAACTGAGCATGTATGTCAACCTCAGTGAGCACGATAGAGAATTTAGAAAAAAAAAGGGCATGGGTGCTATACAGATGGATTTCAGTAAATAACGCAGTGGCTGTGTTAAATTTTTAATTAAGTGCAATTAATAGGGTTGTCCAGGCTTTTAATATTGATGTCCTATCCTCAGGACAGGTCATCAATATCAGATCGGCGGGGGTCAGACAGCAGTGGTGAACTGGAAGAGAGACGGGAGACATAGTGTGCGGCGCACTGCGAGCGCCGTCTCCTCATACAGCTGATCAACGGGGATGCAAGGTGTCGATCGGATATTGATGACCAATTCTGAGGATAGGTCATTAATATTAAAAGCCCGGACAACCCCTTTTAAATAAGTATTCAGATCCAGGGGCTGGTTTGAAAAAGGTAGATTTATTTTTATTTTTATGGGACAACCCTTTTAAGCCATATTATTGTTAGTTTGATAAGAGTTTAGCTATAATGTGTTTATGAGTTGCCAGGAATTTAGAGACAAGGGCTACACATCAAACCGTCAGAACAGCAACCTGACTGGTCAGTGTGAAACTGAAAGCTAGATAGTGTGAAAAAATGGCGGCCCCATATTCATGTATACAGAATAAAAAGAAATGATATATCTCCAATCAGAAAATAAAAACAGAATGGAAAAAAATAATACTTTTCAGTATCTGGTTTGATTTAGAAAAAAAAAGTTGATATATTCCCTTGAAGATGTCAGAAAAAAAAGTTAATAAACTGCCATGTCAGCTATAGCCCCACAAGAGGGAGCTGTTCTACAATAGATATATAAAATGTACCACAAAAATTGCAAACTGCACACTAATCTATCCTACCTTGCCTCAAACATTGTAGTGTTATGTAGATGCTACTCAAAATGAAGTGTCTATTGGATATGATCATGTATCATATCATGATAGAGGACACCGGGGTCAAGACTTGCAACTGCTTCTACAGCAAACAGAAAAGTGCTAACCCTTATAATACTGTCATTGTCCTATTTATTCCATGCTTTTTTCTACAAAGATGTTGGGCTCCACATGAGAAAAGAGCAAGTGTGAACATGGAGTGTGCAAAAAGACATGTAGAGTACTGAGAGGCTAAGGGAAGGGGTATAACACACACGGGGCAGAGAAATGGTGGAAAGATCAGAAGAAAATGCCCCATTTTGTATGATTGTTACATCATCAATCAAGATAATTGTAGCTGAAATCCTGAAACACCTAGCCACCTGAGATGGACCTAATCACGTGGACTCCATGCCAGTTTTTACAATGGGACCAAACGATCAGGTTACATATGTCATTCTGCAAGTTTGTATAAGCAGGTCTTCTTCAGATCTGGTCAGAGGTCTCAACTGGAAAGGGTCACAGCTGCCTCTACTAGCATCCACAGGTGACCCTGTGTGTTTTCTTTCTATAGCAATAATATTCACATAACATATTATTAGGGCACAAAAAAAAAAGACAAAATATTATTTTTTCTCTTCAATATCTATAGTGTTGGAATGAGGTAACCTGGGCGCACCAGAGGAAATGATTCTCAGGCCCAACACCTATGTCATCAATAAAATCTAATATATAGACCCTAGTGGCAAGCAATTAGCTCCAAATGGGATTTTTCTCCTGGAACTTTGGGGCCCACAAAGGCTTCAGAAACTGGGCCCACCGGAGGATCCTCTGGTACTCAGGCCAGTCCAACCCTGAGTATCTTCAATGATTTTCTACAGAAGGAAGATGTGGGCAGTATACAGTGTCCAGTGGATCACTGCTAAAAGTTAATTGCTTTTCAATAGTTAAAGGCTATGGGGCAATTTTATTATTGCATTCTACTCATTTTAAGCTAAAAAACTTTTTTTCAATTCGGCTTCGTTAAAAAATGTAAGCTCCTTTCTCTGTACAGGGTGGAGATTCTCTGTTAGCAGGCCCTGTTTACACTGTGTCCCGTCTGGGAGCTCAAATGATGGCTTATGTGAAGCTTATCTCTGATC